>NC_083584.1:29186404-29841404 GCF_027579695.1 Neoarius graeffei | reverse complement strand
CAATGGGGTAGGCTTCTTATGTTACTCCATGTTTGTTACACCTTTATTACATATGCATTACGTTTTTCACAGCTTCTTATCTCTATTTATATCTAATATTAGTCAGTGTTTCCTGTGGCTTTATTTAATAGGTATTGTAAAACTAATCACAAAAGGTGTGTAAACAACCTGCACAGGTTTATGACTATTTTTGATGCCTAGGTCAATAAAACCGGTCAATAAAAATGCGTCTATTTTAAATAGATATTGAATGTTTTATATCTTGTTTGCTTTTTGTTAAGCACAGAACAGTTGATGATGCACACAAACATGCTGCTGAATGACGCGGGTTATGCTTGATACAGGGAATTGAAAATAAAACACATGATTACTCAAAAGGGTTTGGGAACCTGCTGCTTGTGCTGGAACTAATTTCTGCCTTGAAATTTGACCAGTGAATAAATTAAAAGGAAAAAAAATAATCATCTTTTATAGAGTGCTGGTTTATAATGCGTTAAAAATGTGGTGTTTTAAAAAAAAAGATTCATCATCTCTTCATTGGGTTTTTCATTGCTGTGATTAAATTTGATATATTTTCATAGCTGTTGTGTGCAGCAGATGCTTGTGACCACTTTCTGTCAGGCCTGAATGAACTTGAGTTCTCTCCCCCATTTATTCTTCAATAACCTCATCGAAAGCACAATGAGCTGTTGAAAAATGGACATAATTAAAGGTGTCAAGTGGTTCGTCGTCTCTCTTCTTGCTGTGTTTGATCGGCTTTATGAAGGGCGTACTGTCTGCGTCAAGTTATCACTCAAATGCACTTGACATTTCAAAACAGATACCCGGACAACACGAGAGCACTTTATTCTAATGGTGTAGGCCCTGGTAAGAAGTGTTTTTACCTTGAGACAACGTGGAGTTAAAAAAAAAAAAAAATTACAAAAACCAGACAGTTTTGATTACTGTACTCCGTAAGCACCTTGAGTTCATGTTATATAAGAGCCTGTTGTTGTTCCAGCAGGATGTTAACATTTTTCACAGCTCCATGCCGTGCTCAGTATCAGCAGTGTCTGTCACAGGGTGTTTTCAAAATCTGCCCAAAAAAATACAGCACAGGAATGAGAGAGTTATTGGCATGATAATCTCTGAGTAGCATATCTTCTTTTCTTAAATCTCTCTCTGTTCATAAATCAAGTGAGCTGCATGCAAATGAAACTCTCGAATGAAGGCCTGTTCACGCCAAAAAATATTTCTGCACGCACAAAGATGTATTAAATTCAGTAAAATAAGAATTATTTTTTTCGCGGTCCGGTTTCCATCAAATCGTGCGCTCTGATTGGCTCACGAGCGGTCCGGAATCCTACGATACGGACCCCGGTTACAGACCTATGGCGACTCGCTCATTCACAACAACAACGAATTTGTGGCAGATCACAGAATCCAGGGACACATGTCGGCCCGGGGGCATTTTGAGTTATTGACAGATTCAGAAAGTACAGTTTCTAAGCTTTCCAATGATGCCTTCCATGTGGAGATCTGACAATATTTGAAGAATGTGTGGCCTTTTGAAAGTGTATACTTCTTAAAACAGAAAAGGGAGAAAATCGCCCTCAAAGTTTTCCATCTCAGCTACTCTGGGTGTAGGGCGGGCACATAATGCTGCTCATTTGCATGATATTAAGGAAAGCCCAACCCCCTACGAGCTAGCACGATACTACTTTCATGTAAACAAAGATCACCACGTCAATTTTCCTTCCATGCAAAGTATGCCCAACACAATTATGAAGTGCAAAAATAAGTCCTAAGGTATACTTTAACGTTTTGTGGTTGAAAAATTACTCACACCGTAAGAAAGAAAGATAGCACGATGATGACACAACTAACACAACACTAGTTTCATGTAAAGCCTCGGTCACAACCGGCCGTATGTGCTCCTACGGCCGGTCTACATGCAAAAAACGCAAGAAACGCACGAGAGCGCGCGTGTGATGTGCTGATTTTCGAGCCGCAGACTGGCCGCAGAGGTTCTTTGCCATGTCAAACAAACTCTACGGGCGCTTACGTTTTTTTCAGGTTGCAAGACAAACTTACGGCCAACGCGCGTCTTTCTCCGTGAACAAAAAAAAAAACGCAGCGATTTGGGAAACGCCAAAAATCACACGGCCAAAAAATCATACGTCCGGTTGTGACCTAGGCTTAACCAAACCACAACACACTCCGTTACATGCAAAAATAACCACACAGCCTTAGATTAATAAACTTACCCCAGCAGAAAGAGAAACGGCGCCTTGCACACACCAATGCCTCCGATGGAATAATGTAGTCCTAGAACGGTCCGTGTATCATCCGATCATTCAAGTATTCCATTCAATCTGGAAAACGAGGTTGCGGTTTTTTTTGCTAGAAATGGTGATCTCCGATGTAAATACCGAGTGTCTGTTTGCTTCGCGGTGTTTGCTCCTCTGCGCTCTGTTTAGTAACTCATTCCATAGTGAAATCACACGCCTGTATGCAGTTAAGTAGCCATGCGCTCAACTCGGATCATACAGCTGATTCGCGGAAAAAAAAACAAATGACTTAAATCATGTGAATGGCCCAATGGTAATTTACCCACACCCCCCAGCAGGCTACAGTCCTGACAAAAACGAGACAATTTGCAACAAAAAATGTATGCTTTTCCAACAAAACAATCTATTATCTGAAATACTGATTGCATTCTTCAAGATCTCAACTTGCACATGATGAAAAAAAAACAAAAATCACAAATTTAGAAAAAAAAATGCTTCTTTTGCGATTATCTCGGATTCGTTTCGGCCAACATGTGTCCCTGGATTCGGTGAGGGGTCACATATGGTAGCAATTTTTTGTCAACATTTATTTTCACATTTCTCAGTATAACCGAATTAATTTTACAGCATAGATGGCGATAACGACAGTGTTCACAGCGAAAGCCAGTTTCACTACCCTGATGAAGACGAAATAAAAGAAAACATTTCAGGAGAAAGCCGAAAACCTGTTACTATTGCTAGCGCCGAGCAAATCCAGCAGTTTATTGAGGAGCAAAGGGCAGAAAATACAACAAAAAGATGACCTACGACCTCAGTGTCTTTGGGAAGTTCTGTCGAAACCTAAACGAAGGTTGAAAGGTGGAAGACATGCCTGGCGAAGAACTAAACATGTTGCTGTGCAACTTTTTCATGTCCGCAACAAAGAAAAATGGCGATGCGTGCGAGCCGTCCTCGCTCACGTCTTTCCAGAGAAGTATCCAGCGCTATCTGAATCAGGTTTGTTCTGAATATGGTTTCCCTTTTGGGTGCTCTAATTTTCTGTTAGAATTGGTAAAGGAAAAAAGAATATTATTTACCAGCTTAAGGTCGGTCTGTATCGTGAAATACCGTGATCTCAGCCTTGAAAATACTGACTGAGGCTTTTCAAGGCCGAGGTCACAGTATTTCACGGTACGGACCTCAAGTTATTTTAAAATGTATTAAATATTGCCTTGTTTTTTTAATCATTTCTTTTTTTTTTCATTATACATGGCCCAGAAATCAAATATTCAACCTAGAAGTAGAAGTTGTCTGTTCTTTATATGTCCGTAATAAATGAGCACTGGAACTTTATTCTTTTCATAAAATGTTTGGGAAAAAGTCAGCTCAGGAGATACAGAAATAATTGCAGCACCTGGAATATCCTGCTGATCTTTTCAGCCTCCATGCTAATTTTTTTTATTAACACCATCACCTTTTTGGAATTTTTTTTTTTTATTTAAAAAAGTAATTCTTGGGGGCATCATGGCTCAGTTGGATAAGGCGCCATACCATAAATCCGGGGACCCGGGTTCGAGTCCGACCCGGGGTCATTTCCCGATCCCTCCCTGTCTCTCTCTCCCGCTCATTTCCTGTCTCTACACTGTCCTATCCAATAAAGGTGAAAAAAAAAGCCCAAAAAAAATCTTAAAAAAAAAAAGTAATTCTTAAATAAAATACTTAAATAAAATTATTATTACAAACTGACTGTATGCAGATAATTTGACGTTAAAAATTTGCACTTGATTTTTAAAATTTTAGTAGGCATTTTTTCCCTGTTGTTTCAGTGTTAAATATATTTTTATAAATAAATAAAAATTTTAACTTTTTTTTTTTTTCAAATTACCAAATAAATTATTTTTACATTTTTGTAGACATCAAATGCATCATCAAATCAGGCAGTTTTATTTTGTCATGCATACTATCTATTATAGAAATGCCTATATATTGTATATATGGCATAATTCCTTTTATATATATATATATATATATATATATATATATATATATATATATATATATTTTTTTTTTTTTTTTTTTTTTTTTTTTTTAATGAAAATCAAGTCAACTAACAGTAAATAGAATTTTAATATATAGATATTTACACTGATCAGCCATGACAGTAAAACCACCTGGCTAATATTATGTCAGTCCCCTTGTGCCATCAAAACAGCTTTGACCTTTCAATGCATGGACTCCACAAGACTTCTGAAGGTGTGCTGTGGTATCTGGCACCAAGATGTTCACAGCAGGCCCTTTAAGTCCTGTAGGTTGTGATTTCCAGTACATCCAACAGATGATTCAGATTGAGATCTGCGGAATTTGGAGGCCAGGACAACACCTTGAACACTTCTGTTCCTCAAACTACTCCTGAACAGTTTTCGCAGTGTGGCAGGGCACGTTATCCTGCTCAAAGACACTGCCGTTAGGGAATACCATTGCCATGAAGAGGTGTACTTGGTCTTCAACAATGTTTAGGTAGATGGTATGTGTCAAAGTAACATCCACTTGAATGCCAGGACCAAAGGTTTCCCAGCAGAACATTGCCCAGAGCATCACACTGCCTCTGCTGGCTTGCTTTTTTCCTGTAGGGCATCCTGGTGCCATCTCTTCCCCAGGTAAGCGACACACACGCACCTGGCCGTCCACAGGATGTATTTAAAAAAAAAAAAAAGTGATTAATCAGACCAGGCCACCTTCTTCCCTTGCTCCATGGTCCAGTTGTAATGCTCACGTGCCTATTGTAAGCACTTTTGGCAGTGGATGGGCGCCAGCATGGGTACTCTGACTGTGCCCAAGTCTATATTTGGCAGTCTGACCCCAGATGCTGCGATGCACTGTGCCAGATGTCCTGACACCTTTATATCATAGCCAGCATTAACTTTTTCAGCAATTTGTGCTACAGTAGCTCTTCCGCTGGTTTAGACCAAACGGGCTAGCCTTCGCTCTCCACGTGCATCAATGAGACTTGGGTGCCTATGACTCTGTCACCGGTTGTCCTTCCATAAACCACTTTTGCTCAGTAACTAACCACTGTATACTGGGAACACCGTACAAGACCTGCTGTTTTGGACATGCTCAGACCCTGTCGTCTCATCGTCACCCTTGTCAAAGTCACTCAGATCCTTCTACTTGCCCATTTTTCCTGCTTCCAACACATCAACTTCAAGAACTGACTGTTCTCTTGCTGCCTAATACAACCCCGATTCCAAAAAAGTTGGGACAAAGTACAAATTGTAAATAAAAACAATGCAATAATTTACAAATCTCAAAAACTGATATTGTATTCACAATAGAACATAGCCAACATATCAAACGTCGAAAGTGAGAAATTTTGAAATTTCATGCCAAATATTGGCTCATTTGAAATTTCATGACAGCAACACATCTCAAAAAAGTTGGGACAGGGGCAATAAGAGGCTGGAAAAGTTAAAGGTACAAAAAAGGAACAGCTGGAGGACCAAATTGCAACTCATTAGGTCAATTGGCAATAGGTCATTAACATGACTGGGTATAAAAAGAGCATCTTGGAGTGGCAGCGGCTCTCAGAAGTAAAGATGGGAAGAGGATCACCAATCCCCCTAATTCTGCACCGACAAATAGTGGAGCAATATCAGAATGGAGTTCGACAGTGTAAAATTGCAAAGAGTTTGAACATATCATCATCTACAGTGCATAATATCATCAAAAGATTCAGAGAATCTGGAAGAATCTCTGTGCGTAAGGGTCAAGGCTGGAAAACCATACTGGGTGCCCGTGATCTTCGGGCCCTTAGACGGCACTGCATCACATACAGGCATGCTTCTGTATTGGAAATCACAAAATGGGCTCAGGAATATTTCCAGAGAACATTATCTGTGAACACAATTCACCGTGCCATCCGCCGTTGCCAGCTAAAACTCTGTAGTTCAAAGAAGAAGCCGTATCTAAACATGATCCAGAAGCGCAGACGTCTTCTCTGGGCCAAGGCTCATTTAAAATGGACTGTGGTAAAGTGGAAAACTGTCCTGTGGTCAGACGAATCAAAATTTGAAGTTCTTTATGGAAATCAGGGACGCCGTGTCATTCGGACTAAAGAGGAGAAAGACGACCCAAGTTGTTATCAGTGCTCAGTTCAGAAGCCTGCATCTCTGATGGTATGGGGTTGCATTAGTGCGTGTGGCATGGGCAGCTTACACATCTGGAAAGACACCATCAATGCTGAAAGGTATATCCAGGTTCTAGAGCAACATATGCTCCCATCCAGACGACGTCTCTTTCAGGGAAGACCTTGCATTTTCCAACATGACAATGCCAAACCACATACTGCATCAATTACAGCATCATGGCTGCGTAGAAGAAGGGTCCGGGTACTGAACTGGCCAGCCTGCAGTCCAGATCTTTCACCCATAGAAAACATTTGGCGCATCATAAAACGGAAGATACGACAAAAAAGACCTAAGACAGTTGAGCAACTAGAATCCTACATTAGACAAGAATGGGTTAACATTCCTATCCCTAAACTTGAGCAACTTGTCTCCTCAGTCCCCAGACGTTTACAGACTGTTGTAAAGAGAAAAGGGGATGTCTCACAGTGGTAAACATGGCCTTGTCCCAACTTTTTTGAGATGTGTTGTTGTCATGAAATTTAAAATCACCTAATTTTTCTCTTTAAATGATACATTTTCTCAGTTTAAACATTTGATATGTCATCTATGTTCTATTCTGAATAAAATATGGAATTTTGAAACTTCCACATCATTGCATTCCGTTTTTATTTACAATTTGTACTTTGTCCCAACTTTTTTGGAATAGGGGTTGTATATCCCACCCCTTTGCAGGTGTCATTGCAATAAGATAGTCAATGTTATTCACTTCACCCGTCAGTGGTTTTAACATTGTGGCTGATCAGTGTATTTGCACGGCTCCTTTGGTGTGGCCCTGTAGAAATCTATCAAGTGCTCGACATGCTAATAATGCTGATAATCAGTTATGTTATGATTTGATATTCAACACACACAGTATTACTACTGTGAACATTTCAGAAATATAAATTACCCCTCGGGTGCATTCTGCCTAGATGGAACGTACTTTTTTGCCAGCTTTTGTGCCCCTGAAATGAAGTAGGTTACATCCTAAATGGAAAGCAGCATAATGCTCCTTATTTTAGACAAATTTAAATCTGAATCGCATATACCCTTTTCGGAAAGGGCCCCCATTTCTGGCAAGGTAGCAGGTTTTGAAAATAATATTATGATAATTTGGAAAAGCCAAAAAGGTCAGGGAGTTATTGTGACTGGAAAATATAATGCACACACAAACACACCTAGTCACTGACCTTTGTGCTGAGGGGACGAAATCAAGTCCAATAATAAATGATAGGTTTTTGTGTTTGTTCTGGAATAAAGCAGCACTTTCAGCCGTCCTGCTGTAAATTCACCTCTAGTCATTCTGACAAGTCTTACAAAAGGATGAAAGCCTTTGCCCTAGAATGCTTCAAGAGGGACAAGTTGACCAGACAGGGTGTGATTTTGGGAATAATTTAGCACTAAAACAAGTCCTTGATATTCCAAGTATTATACATGAGCCTCAGCAATTTTATTTCTTGGTCATAGGTTCTGAGAAAAATAAATTTTTTTTTTTTTTTTGGTCTCACTACCCAAGTCTTTGTAAAAGAGGCTGAAACTAGCAGCCCCTGTAGTCTCGGAGTCCTCTTCTTTGCTGACAGAACTGGAACCCAATGTAATCTTCTGTTTTTGAAGCCCATCCTCGTCAAAGTTTGGCGTGTTGTGTTTTCTGGCTGTAAAGAGTGGTTATTCAAGTCACTGTGGCCTTCCAAGCAGATTGAACCACACATTCTCCTCTGACCTTTCTCATCAAAATACGTTTCCGCCTGCAGATCTGCTGCTCACTGAATTTTTCTTTCCCCTTCATCACTTTTGTGCAAACTCTGGAGACTGTTATGCCTGGAAACCTCAGGAGATCAGCAGTTTGTACATGGGAAGGAAGCAAATAAATGTGATTGAGACATTGAACCATTTGTGTATCATCAATTTCTTAAATTTATTTTTAGGGCTGTCAGAATTTACGTCTTAATCGTTGTGATTAATGAACAATATTTAATGCTTTAAAATAAATGAACACAATTAACATCGCTGCGTTTTGTTTACTTCCTGTATTGAGGCTGACCTATGACACGGATGCCGCGAAACCTCATCCTGGCCAGAGACGGTCCCTCGCTAATGCGATGGAGACGAACTGTGAAAGAGTTTTGGGTGGGAAGTTTCAATATAAAAAGTAGTCCGATGAAACCAGTGAGAAAACAAAAGTAATTTGTACAGCTTGCAAAGCCGAATTCGATTATCACAGAAGCACCTCGTCTTTAAAATATCTTCACGCGAAACACCCTGCAGAAACCATCTGGACTGCTCGCCAGTCTACATTACAGGAGTGGGGTATCCGTGGGCGAAGAACTAAACCAGGAGGTGAAAAGGTTACTGATGCTTTGGCTACTTGGATCGCTAAAAACTTCTGACCCACGAGCCTAGTGTTTTCTGCCCGTGTTTTATCTGTGTATATATATTTTCTCTCTCTCCACTACCGTTCAAAAGTTTGGGGTCACTTTGAAATGTCCTTATTTTTGAAAGAAAAGCACTGTTCTTTTCAATGAAGATCACTTTAAACTAATCAGAAATCCACTCTATACATTGCTAATGTGGTAAATGACTATTCTAGCTGCAAATGTCTGGTTTTTGGTGCAATATCTCCATAGGTGTATAGAGGCCCATTTCCAGCAACTCTCACTCCAGTGTTCTAATGGTACAATGTGTTTGCTCATTGCCTCAGAAGGCTAATGGATGATTAGAAAACCCTTGTACAATCATGTTAGCACAGCTGAAAACAGTTGAGCTCTTTAGAGAAGCTATAAAACTGACCTTGCTTTGAGCCAGGGCTTTGAACCGGTTCAAGGAACGAAAACCGGGAACTTTTTCTATTTCACATGGAACAGAAACGAAACCAGAAACTTTATTATTTTTTTATGTTCTGGAACAGAAACGCTTATTAAAAATAATGGTAACCGGTTAATACCGGTTTTTATTTCGTTCCTCAAAGTTTCCGTAGCCTACAAATAAAAAAGTCATTCTTCTCCTGCGCAAGTTTCTATGACCCGCTGGGGTTCACTTCCTGTGTGACGTTCGCTGACTGAATGGAGAGAGCGGGAGGGTGGACTACTATCACGTCTCCACATCTTAAATAAGAGGTAAATATTGCAGTCTATCGTTATTCAAAAACGTCAATTTCAAACACGATATCAATATATTTGTCCACGTTAATGAGAGGCTCGCGAACATTAAATGACGTTAACCTCTGTTAGCCTATCAATGCATAGGGCCTGACTAGCCTTTGGTAACACACTAAACGAATTATCTTTCATTTTTTGGCATTTTTTCTGTTTGTGTAGATGGGAAGACATACTGAGAATCCAAATCGGCAACATTTGAAATAATAATTGTTTTGAATTATTTCTTGTCTTATTTAATGAAGGTTGTAATAGAATTAGCCTACATTTGGCTTAAGCTGGATGAGACAGAGACATAATTTTATAGCCATTTGTTAAACAGCTGACAGGGAACGTAATTAACCGTTCCGGGAACGAATTTTTTTTGTTCTAACCGGTTCGGGAACGTCTATTTAATGGTGGAACCCAAAACCGGAAACGTTAAAATTCCGTTTCTGTTCGGAACGAACCAATAGGAAAAAAATTCTGGTTCAAAGCCCTGCTTTGAGCAGATTGAGTTTCTGGAGCATCACATTCGTGGGGTCGATTAAGTGCTCAAAATGGCCAGAAAAATGTCTTGACTATATTTTCTATTCATTTTACAACTTATGGTGGGAAATAAAAGTGTGACTTTTCATGGAAAACACAAAATTGTCTGGGTGACCCCAAACTTTCGAACGGTAGTGTATGTAGCCTTGATTTTGAAATCAGCTGGCACTTAATAGGTCTGAGTTTTCTTTCTGCAACTACCGGTACATAGTTCTGTGTTTAAAGATGCTATTAAACAGTGGTATCTGAAATATTTATCCTTAGTGATTTATTCTACATTAATTTGGTGATTATACATTTAAATATGCCTTATCACAAGCTTCCGACTTCAGAAAAACAAGTTTTTAATCGTGATTAATTCATTGCAAAATGTGTGATTAATTAGGTAATTTTTTTAATTGATTGACAGACCTAATTATTGGCACAGCCTTTGGTTGAAGCCTATAGAGGCTCCTGTCTGTATGTGTATGTTTAACCGAGTTCCAGTGTGTTTAAGAATGTTCAGGTAGCGGTTCCACAGTCGTGGTGTGACGCCACTGTGTACTGACCATGTAAGTGTCATGTTACATAACCTCAGTTCGTGATGTAATCCTCCGTGGCCAAGCAGTCTAGAGTGCTATCCAGGAAAGGAACAAATTTTGTCACGTCGGTTTGAATCCTGGCGGGCTATTTTTTTCTATTTATATGAGGTGTGTCTGAAAAGTAACAGGACTTAGTGTGCTTCTTCGATGTGAGGAGCATCGTCCACATAGAGTTCTTGCCACAGGGCCAGACAATCAACCAGCATGTCTACAAAGAAATCCTGCGGCGTTTGCTTCGTTCAGTGCGCGAGAGTTGTGGCAGGACAACTCGTGGATGCTTCACCACGACAACGCACCAGCTCATGACACCCTGAGCATCCGGCAGTTCCTTGCCAAGAAGAACATCGCCGTGCTGGAGCAACCTCCCTACTCACCCGACCTGGCTCCATGTGATTTTTTTTTTCCCTTTTCCCCTAAGCTCAAGGGTGTTCTCAAGGGGACCCGTGTTCCGGACGTGGAAGCCATCAAGAGGGCCGTGCCGACGGAGCTGCGGAGAATCCCAGGAGAATCCTTCCAGGAGTGCATGGAGGCATGGTGGAGAAGGATGGGAAAGTGCGTTGGACTCGGGGGGGGATTATTTCGAAGGGGAAAGTTTGTAGTTTGGATTTGACAATTTTTTTGTGACCCCAGTCCTGTTTCTTTTCTGACACACCATAGCTTCTATCTCCCAATCAGACAAAGGCTGAGCTCAGACCTGCACAGGTCTCTAGTTTTATACATTGTAGGTAAAGATTAAAAAAAAAAAAAAACAGGTTACCTTTTCTTTATAGGAAACCATTGATTCCAGTGTTGGCCATTTCAACCCCTGTTGTGTAGATTTTTATGCCTCCGCCACCGTAAGGTGCAGGAGGCATTATGTTTTCGGGTTGTCCGTCTGTCCTTGCGTGCCGTCCGTCCCGAAACCTTGTGAACACGATATCTCAAAGGCTAATGAAAGGAATTTCACCAAACTTTCACCATTTGTGCGCTTTGGGACAAACATGAACTGATTTAGATTTTGAGATCAAAAGGTCTAAGGTCAAGGTCACTGTGAGGTCAAATGTCTGTCCGAAAACCTTGTGAACACAATATCTCCAAGGCTGATACACGTAATTTCACCAGGTCAAGATTACCGTGAGGTCAAATGTCCATCCCCAAATCACAACTTAATAAGGCGTGTAGTCTACCGGGCGGAGGCATCCCCATCGACGCCGTTGGCGTCGAGTTCTATCTAGTTTTTTTTCTTGTCTCCTGCATTCTAGAGTTAACCAAGCTCTGTCTACAGTCTTGACTTCCTTTTACTCTCCATGACCTCACACTGCTCTTTCCTCCTCCTGTCCATGTCAGTACGAGTCTGAAGAGCTGGAGAAGAGTGTGTATCAGGACTACGACAGTGACAGTGATGTGGCAGATGAACTGAAGCAGGACTTTGTGGATGAGCAGACTGGAGACATACCCAACAAAAGGTCAGTATATGACAAAGATTTAAATCAAACCATGTGATTTTTAGTGGCAGCGAAATATGCAAATCTTGACTTGACTTTATGAAGTGTAACTCTAACTCGGCTCGGCTTTAGATGTAGAGACTTTACTTACCACAATGTGCACATGACATCTGGGCAAGCGAACACAAATGAACACACTACTTGACCAAGCCTGTGATTTGATTATAACAAACAAGTTTGCGATCCAGGACAGAGAGGGTCAAGGGCCTTGCTCGAGGGCCCAGCAGTGACGGCTTGATGGTGCTGAGGCTTGAACCCCTGACCTTCCGATCATATGTACATTTTGACATTCTTTCAATATTTTTTCTTCTTTTTTTTTTTAAATTCCATGGCCATGTATTTTGCATGTTGCAGGGTTTGTGTCCCGTTTCTGTTTTATAAACCTTGATCCTGACATGATGGAATGAATCGAGCCGTAAAACTTGAAAGAAAAGATCTCGCAGATCAACAAATTGAGCTAAAAGTCAGTCTTTATGTCGGTCCTTTATAATAAAAAAAAGCTGCATTTTGAATTTCTTCTTAACGATATAACCACTAAAGTGATAAATAGATGGGGCTATTTTTTTGTCAGGGAGGCCACAGTAACTCCATCATGCATTAAGTCATTTTCTGCGAGCACAGCGGAGATGTACAAGTGCATGCTATACTAGTGTCAGCAGCGCAAAGTATTCTGTCAGGGATGGTTGGAGACGGATGTAAATGCAGAAGATCTTTATTCTAAAGAAAAGTGTAAACAGTCCAAATCGGCAGGTGTGTATCGTGAACGGTAAAACAGGCAAAAGGTCGAGCGAGGCACAAACAGAATATTGCAGACAGAAGCAGGGTCAAAAACAATGAACAGAAATCAGAAACCAGGAAATCAGTCAGGTAACAAGGCTCGGTAATGTGTCACAACAGCGCAATACTTCGCAAAGTAAGTCTGCATTCTGAGTCCTTATTTAGGCGTGCTGATTGCACCTTAATCCCGTGCAGATGTGTGTCGTTTGCGACGCGCATGTGAGTCAGTTCGGAGCGTGCTTGAGTCCTTCTGTTGTGACAACTAGACTTTAGTATAATATTATGGACTAGCGTGACTTCTCGGTCAATTTGTTTGCATTTCTCCACAAAAATGATGGTAATGCAGTATTAGAAAAGGAATCAAAATAAAGTAGTGGCTAGTTCATTGCTTGTTGATTTAAAAAAAAAAAAAATTACCGGCTTATCTTCCATCCGTGGGGTGGCACGGTGGTGTAGTGGTTAGCGCTGTCGCCTCACAGCAAGAAGGTCTGGGTTCGAGCCCCGTGGCCGGCGAGGGCCTTTCTGTGCGGAGTTTGCATGTTCTCCCCGTGTCCGCATGGGTTTCCTCCGGGTGCTCCGGTTTCCCCCACAGTCCAAAGACATGCAGGTTAGGTTAACTGGTGACTCTAAATTGACCGTAGGTGTGAGTGTGAATGGTTGTCTGTGTCTATGTGTCAGCCCTGTGATGACCTGGCGACTTGTCCAGGGTGTACCCCACCTTTCGCCCGTAGTCAGCTGGGATAGGCTCCAGCTTGCCTGCGACCCTGTAGAAGGATAAAGCGGCTAGAGATGATAATGAGATCTTCCATCCGTTTGATGTGTGACACGGAGTGCTGTCATGCGGAATACTATGTCACGCAGCTCCACGCTCGTTTTCGTCTCCTAAAACATCCATGTTTCTGGCTAATCCAGTATGGCCACACCCAGGGAAACGGCCCAACGGACTGATGTGAAAACTTAAACATTTTTTCTTTTTTCCGTCTAGAACATCTTGTATTAATGTATAATGATGACATTTCAAAACCCCATAATTTCAGAATTTCCTGGTTAATAGCTTTAACACATGCAAGGCACAGATTGGGCAGCACTTTCGCTACCTGATCTGTGTCCTCTGCCTAAATTGCATTGCACAACGATGCTGCCAGCATACTGCAGTGGGCAAACTTCTTTCTGTCGTGATATGAATGGGATTATAATAGCATCGCTTGCACTACTTGAGCTCTCGTACTGCATGTGACGGCTGCTGCAAAATCTCCGAGGGCTGTTTCATCTTCATGCAACCCACACAGAAGTTGTTAAGGATCCCCAGACCTTTAGTGTGTGCACTAACTTTCAGAGAAAATGATCTGAAGAAAATTAAATAACCTGTTCACGCTAAATGTCCATTTTGTGAATAATTAAAAGATTTCCCTGGACTTTTTAGATCCCACAATTAATGATCCCGCGAATGCCTTCTCATTTCTTCAATTCAGTAAGCCTGGGAAGCAGCTAAATAATCTAAACAATGAACTCTGCAATCTGGCCCCTTGAAGCTGTGCAGGAATTGAATCTCTCACTGTGCTGTGAGAACCTATGAGCGGACATGCCATCATTAGCTTCTTATCAGAAAAAAGAGAGGATTAATTGTGTTATGAAGAAGAAGCCTTTTTAAACCTATTCAGCTGCATCTCTGAGTCAATTTGGGGCGTTATCTTAATTGCGCAGTTGGAAAATGATTTGCTGTAAATGGCAGTAGACTGTAAAAATGATTGCTTCGTTTAACTTGATTCAAAAGTAACTAAACTGGCTGCTTTCACCTTTTGTGTGTTTAGTACGTGTAAGCTAAATAAATAACTGTTTTATGGACACAAGTGTTTTACTGGGAAATACACCTCTCATATTTTTCATACGAGTGACATCCAGGACATGGAGACCCAAAACCGTGACACACATCTCTATTGCTTTGATAAATTTGGGTACTTTTTTTAATTTGTGAATGTGTCTATATAATAAAAAGAAAGTCACACGCTGGCTTGAAGATATGAAGTGTCGAAAAACCCATATTTTTCATACAAAATGCATTGCGGATCTGAGTGACATATTTAAATAATATTGGTTGGTGTCAAGTGGTATATCGGATATATTCCATTCAGCTAGCATGATATTGAACGAGTCGAAGACGAGTAGCTGAATGGAATATATCTGATATACCATGAAAAAAGCCAGCCAATATTATTATTTTTATACATACACATTCGATGGAACAATTATAGATTTTACAAAAAGTAAAGAACGAGGGTGTAACTTACCGATATTGAATGCTGATTCTGATCGAATGTAATCCAGTGTACATGTACAAAGTCAAAGTTCTAACAGTAAAAATGAGACAAGTCCAAAAAGCCTGAACAACAACCCAACTTGTATACAAGCTATATACAGGTTGACAGTTCAAGTTCAAAGTTACTTTTGGTCCTAGTTAATTGTTGCATTGCAGTTGTTCAAAAGAAAAGGGCTTTGCTGAGTGAAGTCCACGAGTGAAGTCCTCTTGTAAAAGTCTCCGTCACTTCATCACCTCCAAGTAAACCTTGGACAATATTTCCGCTATTGCTCTCTTTTCCAGTTTTTCGATGTCCGTTGGTATGTTTTTCTCCTGTAAATGTGTGAAGAATATCCAGTGAAGTTTTTGTCACCTTTCGGGTGTTCAGCACGTTTGTCTCTTTAAATCTTCCGCTTTTAATGAAGCGAACCTTGCGGCCATGCTTGTGAACAAACTGTCACAGTCACTCGCTAGCATGGAAGTTTTACATCTCCGACGTGTGTCTTTTCCAGTTTTTCCATATAAAGGTCATAGGCAATGGTCGGAGGTGAATCATAGAATATCAACTTTATTGTCTAGAAGAACGACCCAAAAAGCGAATTAAATCTTCCTAGTGTCTAATTTGCACCCTAAAATTGAATAAAACGGTTAAAATGTATTGTTTTGCCCAATTTCCGAAGATTTGTTTACATCTCACTTATGCGCACTTTCACCGCCAGGGGACCGTCGTCATGACGTCATTTAAGCCAAACAGACTGGGAGCAGTTCTGTGTTTACTTGCGAACCGAGCACACGTGTACAGACTTTGGTCGTGAGAGGTTGTGTAAAATGTCTGAAAGCGATAGCGATTTTGAAGTAGGAACTCTCCAAATTGAATATCGAGAGGTGAAACCATATATGTATGAGCCTATGGCCGTTGTGAAGCAATCGGTGAATGTGGCTCACTGGTTTGACCCTGCAGCCTCGGAATCGGACAGCAACTCAGCCGACTCTGATCGCGATGACCCCAGACCTCAACAAGACTCGCACCCAAATGATTTATTCTGGTAGTGATGATAAATTCTTACTTTCATCGTTATACTAAATAAGAGCCCTTCTGAAGAATAATTAAACCGCCCTCCCTAGTGGATATAGGTAACGATTACTTGACAGTGTGCCGGTAGGCCACATTAGCCTGCCATCCGCGGCATTATACTATTTATGGCCTACTCTGAGCGAGGAAATATCCCTTTGTCTCATTTCCACAATGATTGTACAGGATCCCTCAGGATTCTTGACTTGTCAATTTCAAGTAAAAACATTTACCTCCAATCTTCTCCTTTTTGCTTGAGCATTGCTGCTCCGTTTCTTCTTTGACTGCTTGATTTTGTTTCACGCGCACAATCCACTCTCTCCGCCTCGTCTCCTCTTCCGGAAAAAAACAACCCTCTGGCTTCACGCACACAATCCACTCTCTCCGCCTCGTCTCCTTTTTCAGAAAAAGCCAACCCTCTTGCTCTGCCTCTTCTTTTTCGGAAAAAGCCAACCCACTCGCTCCGCCTCTTCTCCTTTTTCAGAAAAAGCCAACTCACTCTGCCTCTTCTCCTCTCTCGAAAAATGGTAAAAACTTCTTCCTGAACTGGTCCCGTTGTTACAGTTCACTGCACAACAATAAGGCCTGGTTTTTCTTTGGAAATTCCTGAACGCACGTCTGCACTCAAGCCGAACGGCAATGTAAGTAAACGGAAGTGGACTCAATTCAAGCGGTTTGTTTGTCTTAAATGACGTCACGCACCGAGTGGTCACGAAAATAGCTGAACAGAAATTTGCCACGATCTGCGCTAACTTATTTTAATTATTACTTATTAACAATACTTCTTGGGACTAGAAGAAAATTACAGAGGGTTTTTTAACATATAAAGTTTCAAATGTGCATAAAATTAAAACCACGGCCTATGAGCTTTAATGCAGAAGATTAAATGCGTGAAGAATAGCTAGTGAAGTTTTGGTAGCCTTTCGGGTGTTCAGCGCATCTTTCTTTTTAAATCTTCGGCTTTGAATGAAGAAAACCTGGCGGCCGTTTTTGTGAACAAACAGTCAGTCACTCACTAGCACGGAAGTTTTACACCTCTGATGTGTCTCTCTTCCAGTTTTTTGATGTCTGTTGGTATGTTTTTCTCTTGTAAATATGCATGAAGAATATATAATTAAGTTTTGGTAGCCTTTCAGGTGTTCAGCGCATCTTTAGTTTCAGTTTATTTATTTAGTGCTTAAACCGAGCACTGAATTAACCCCGTCTACTCTCTCTCCTGGCCAACAAAGAAATGATTGTGCACATGCACAACAGAAACGTTTTGTCATTGGACATTGTGTGACATCGTGTTGTCTTGACAACGTGCAATATTATAACAATATTGCATGCTCATTCTCAGTCAGTTAGTTAGTTAGTTAGTTAGTTAGTTAGTTAGTTAGTTAGTTAGTTAGTTAGTTAGTTAGTTAGTTAGTTAGTTAGTTAGTTTGTTTGTTTGTTTGTTTGTTTGTTTACAGTCCCCTTAGGGAAATTCTTTTTCACAGTTTACATACATTTCATAGCGCATTTTAAGGGCTGTTTCATACATACAGTAAAGGCATACATAATCACAAACACATGGACATGATCACAGGCGTATATACATAACAAACTGTTTCACACATCCAGTAGAGACATATATACATAGTCACAGACATTGTCACAAACACATTTTGATCCACAAAAAGGAGAACCAAATACCATTTCTTTTGTTTCATTGACATTGAGTTTGAGGAAATTGTTTTCACACCATTTGGCGAAGTGTGAAATTGTGTGGTTATATTGTTGTGTTGAATGGGTGTCTGTGAAGAATAGCTGTATCGTCTGCATATTTGAGATATATGGTGTTGGATGAAGGGCTGACACAGTCATTAGTGTATAGAGTGTATAAAAAGGGGCTTAAGATACAACCCTGCGGAGCTCCTGTGTTGGAGGTAAGTGCAGGTGTGATTTTTGTGCTTACCCGTACGGCCTGTTGTCTGTTGGTGAGGAAGTTGTAAAGAAGATGGATCAGACGAGCAGGGACGTTGAGGTGGGACAGTTTTTGGATCAGCAGGTGTCTCTGGATAGTGTTGAATGCAGAACTGAAGTCTGCAAACAGGATCCTGGCAGTCGTGCCTGGGGAGTCCAGGTGTTGTAGGAGGAGGTGCAGCAGGCAAGCTACAGCATCCTCGGTGCCTCTCCTGGCCTTATAGGCGAATTGGAGGGGTCCAGATGTTGACGGACATGTGGCAAGATCGGGTTGAGCAGCAGATACTCCAGGCACTTCATCAGGATGGAAGTGAGGGCAATGGGACGGTAGTCATTGGGCTCTTTTGGTCGGGGTTTCTTGGGTACTGGGATTATTGTGGCTGTTTTCCAGGGGGTGGGAATTTTACATTGATAGTAGGCTTCACAGAAGAGAGAATGGATTATGGCAGAGAGTTCATTTGCACAGGTCTTAAGTACCCTGGCTGAGATCCCGTCGGGCCCTGGGGCCTTGCCTGGCTTGCATTTCCTCAGCTGCCGCCTAACGTCCTCCTCTGAGAAGGGGGCTGGTTCATCTGGGTCCAGCGGAGGGAGTGCATCCAGCTGTCTGCGGCATTCTTCTGTGAAATCATCTCTGTCGAACCGGTTGAAGATGATGTTCAATTTATGTCCTTGCTCGGGCGAGATTGGGGTGCTGGGTTTAGGGGCGCTACCAGTCATTGTTTTGGCCATCTGGAAGGCTTGCCTAGTGTTCATGGCACTGAATTGTTGTTCTAGTTTATTTTTATATTGTAGTTTGGCTTTGAAGATCTCATTTTTTACGCCCCTGTTTGCTGCTCTGAGTGCTGCCCAGTCCTTTGTCTTGAAGGCTCTGTGTTTTTCTTTCAGATTTTTCTTTAGCTGTGGTGTAATCCAAGGTTTAGAGTTTGGGTATTTTTTTTATTTTCTTTACTGGTATGGTGGTCTGGATGCAAAAATTTATGTAGTCTGTGATGATGGATACCTTGTCGTCTAGTGGTTCTCCATCAAACATGTCCCAGTTGGTGCATGCCAGAGAGCCTTGGAGTTGAGCAGTGGTGTCCTCCGTCCATTGGGGGGGCGCTGTAGGTCTCTGGTTTGAGTCTTTTGAGTTCCTGTTTGTATATCGGAAGTAAACAGATCATGTTGTGGTCTGCGAGTCCAAGTGGAGGATAGGAGCGTGTCCGGAAAACGTTGGCGATGTTGCTGTAACATAAGTCCAGAATGTTATCCTTTCTGGTGGGGATGTCAACATACTGTTGAAATGTTGGTAAAATAGTGTCCAGTCTGCATTTGTTGTAATCCCCCATTATAAGCACCAGAGCCCCAGGGTACTTAACAAGCATCAAGTTAGCTTCTTTAGCAACCAGCTCAGATGCCTTGTTGGTGTTAGCGTCTGGGGGAATGTAAACACAGCTAGTCACAACAGTGGGGAATTCTCGGGGGAGATAGTGGGGGCGTAGGGACACAGTCAGTATCTCAATATTCGGTGTACATATCTTTTGATGAACCTTGATATTAGTACACCATCTGTCATTGATGTAAAGACACATGCCCCCACCCCGCATCTTCCCTGATTGAGCCGTCCTGTCCGACCTGATGATGGTAAAGCCGTCTAGGGTTACCTCGTTTTCGGAGATCGTCCCATCCAGCCAGGTCTCGGTCAGGGCAATGATGCAGGTGTCCCTGAAAGCCCTTTCCAGGCGGCATCGAGCATGTAGCACATCCATCTTGTTGCGGAGGGACCAGACATTTGCCAAGATGATGGAGGGGAGGGGTGGTTTAAAGGGATGTCTTCTGATCCTGCTGCGGATTCCTCCCCATTTGTCCCTTTTCCTGGGTCGAAGCTCTGGGGGTAAGGTTGCCGCTGCCGCTGGCTTGATGTTACTTGGCGTACAGTCCCGTAATGATAGCAGGTCTTCTCGGCTGTAGGTGAGTACCCTTCCATCTATCACCGGTTGCACTGTAAGGCCATCGCAGGTCATCAGATGCGTGATGATCACTAGGGCAATGATTAATCCAGGCATTTTTGCCATAGTTGACAAACAAACGAGAGACACTAGACGGACTTAGACAAACTTAGACAAAAAAAACTTGGACAGTACTTGAAACGAGACGAGACAGCCGTGACGAGATGCGTACGAGACGCGGCAAACTGTGTTGTCGCAGCAGAACATGCGCCAAGAGAGTGGTGTAATACATGGAGGATAAGCGATATGATAATATTGCATGCCATCAATAAACCCACTAGAATGGAATAGAATACATGTTTTTATTCCATGGAAAAAGTGGCCCGTATGTATAATAATTTTCAATATTTCACACTGATGAACGACTTCCGACCGGTGGCACTCACTTCACATCTGATGAAGACATTGGAGCAGCTCTTCCTCAGCCTTCTCAGACCCCAGGTACAACATGCCCAGGACTGTCTGCTGTTTGCGTACCGGGCAGGTGTCGGAGTGGAAGACGCCATCCTCTACCTGCTACGCCGAGCCCACTCGCATCTGGATAAGGGAAATGGCACAGTGAGGATCCTCTTCTTGGACTTCTCGAGTGCCTTCAACACCATCCAGCCCCTATTGCTTCAGGACAAACTGAACAGGATGGGAGTGGACCCCTGCCTGGTCACCTGGATCTCCAGCTACCTCACTGACAGGCCGCAGTACGTCATGCTGGAGGACATCACGTCTGACACTGTGATTAGCAGCACCGGAGCACCCCAGGGCATGGTGCTGGCCCCTCTTCTCTTCACCCTGTACACCGCGGACTTCTGCTACAACTCGGAGCTGTGTCACATTCAGAAGTCGTTGGGTGTATCAATGACGACAGAGAGGAGGAGTATAGGAGCCTGGTGAGGGACTTTGCTGTGTGGTGCAACAGGAACCATCTGCAGCTCAACACCTCGAAGACCAAGGAACTGGTCATTGACTTTGGGAGGTCCAGACCAAGGTCACGACCAGTTCTGATCGAGGGAGTCGAGGTGGAGGCAGTGGATTCCTACAAGTACCTCGGGCTGTGGCTGGACAGCAAGCTGGACTGGACTTGCAGCACCGAACACTTATACAGGAAGGGACAGAGCAGGCTGTGCTTCCTGAGGAGGCTGCGGTCCTTTAACATCTGTAGGAAACTCCTGTGGATGTTCTATCAATCTGTGGTCGCCAGTGTCCTGTTTTACGCTGGGGGGGCAGCACATCCAAGAAGGACACATCCAGGCTGGACAAACTAATCAGGTGGGCCGGCTCTGTGGTCGGCATGAAGCTGGACTCTCTGGTGACGGTGGCAGAGAAGAGGTCTATGGACAAACTATTGAACATCATGGACAATGCCAGTCACTCTCTGCACACCGTCATCAGCAACCAGAGGAGCCTGTTCAGTGACAGAATGTTCCTTCCCAAGTGCAGGACGAACAGACTCAAAAACTCTTTTGTCCCTCACGCCATCAGACTGTACAACTCCTCTCTGGGGGGAGGAGGGGTAACAGGAGGACAGAGGATGGGAAGGAGCAGTAGCCTAGCCTAACAATAAGCAATACCGGACAATGTGCAATATAAAGTGCAATATCTCTCCTGCTGCTGCCCCCCCCTTTTTTCCTCCTCCTTCCCCCCCTTCCCCATATCTTATTCTTTTTATATTTGTATATGTAAATAATTTATTTAAATTTATCTAGAAGCTTTCTCTATTTATTTTCTCTGTTTATCTGTAATGATGCTGCTGGAATCTTAATTTCCCTGAGGGAACCCGCCCAAAGGGATCAATAAAGTTTTATCTAATCTAATGTAATCCGATGAGGTCACTTGCAGTGTTTTCCTGCTGACTTGTCAAAATGGCGAACCGGTTCAAAATTAAAATTCTTTTGATGAACTTGCATTTTTTTTTGTTTCTTTTTTTTTGTGGCTGTGTCCATATAATATTAAGAATATTACATGGTGGCATGAAGATATGAAGTTTATCTTCTCGTGTTAAAAATATTTTCACTCGTTCGCATCGCTCACATTCACCACTCGGAGATAAACTTCATATCTTCATACAACCGTGTAGTATCCTCGAGCCACCCAATTATATTAAAACTTCCGATATGGTGAAAAGTCTCAAGTGTATGAAGTAAGAAGTGTAGTAAATTGGCATATTTGATTTTGTGGTAAAACATGGGTGGTGCTGTTATGTGTCTGCTTCCACTGGGTGAACAGTTGAACACACAGGAACAAAGTCAAGGGTGTTAATACTTGACTGAAAATAGAGGGACTGTTGGGTGCAGATTTTGTCAGAGGATGTTAATATACAGTGTAAACTGTCCTGGTGAACTTCTACCGCTGTACCATCGAGAGCATCCTAACCAACTGTATTACAGTCTGGTATGGGAACTGCTCTGTCTCGGACCGGAAGGCACTGCAGAGGGTGGTGAAAATCGCCCAGCGTGTCGTGGGAGCCTCACTTCCTGCTATTGAGGACATCTACAGGAAGCCATGTCTCAGGAGAGCCATAAACATCAACAAAGGCTCCTGCCATCCAGCACACACTGTTCACTCTCCTGCCCTCTGGAACGCGCTACAGGAGCCTTCGGACCAAAACCAACAGGTTCAGGAACAGGTTTTTTTTTTTTTTTTCCCTTCAGCTGTCTCACTGCTGAACTCCGTCCCGTCCCCTGCCCCCCCCCCCCACACACACACACACCAACCCCCCCCCCAACAAACTGAATTGACTTATTGACTTGAACTGACTTCACTGCACTATCACCATTTGCACTACTGTTTATACTGCAGATATCTATATTATACCATTGCACGATAGTTCATTCATATTGCGCATTTGTACATATCTATATTACATCATTATACCATTCCATACCCTGTAATTCCTGTACATTTATATTTGCATATTACACTTATGTTATTTACTGCTATGCACTTCTGGTTAGATGCAATCGGCATTTCGTTGCCTTGTACCTGTGACATGTGCAATGACAAAATTGAATCTAATCTAAACACAGGAACACATTTTCTGCGGTTGAATCTCTAATGGTGTTTGATTGTACATTTAGTGCACTATGTAGGGACTGTGAAGCCGTGACGCAGTAGAATTATGCCGCTTTTCCACTACCAATGCGGCTGAGTTGGGCTGAGCCGTGCCGTGCTGTGCTGAGTTGGGCTGAGTCGAGCTGAGTGGGGCTGTTGGAGTTGCATTTCAACTACAACTGCGCTGAACCGTGCTGGCTGGAAGTGGGTGGACACATTGGGTGGAGTTAGCGAAAGTGGGTGGACGTCACGTGATGTCGTTAGGCGGCGCAAACAGTGACATCAGTGGCCTTTTAAGCGGTAGTCTCACGACCCGGATAGTAAACAATAAACATGGAGTCGTTAGTGTTGCTGGTCTTGGTGCTGTGGCTTGTTGTCACCGACAACGCCAACAGATACTGGCAAGAGCGTATAGATGAGGTGAGGCGCATAAGGCTTCAGAAATTCTCGTAATTCGTAATTCTTCTTCTTCCGGGTTTACGGTGTTTACAGATCCCAGCGTGCTCGCGGGGCGTGTGTGGGCATGTGAGGACACTCCTCCTCACCAATCAGTGCACAGGGGAGTGTCTCCTCACGCCCCTAGCCCCACTCAGCTCGGTTTGGCTCGCTTCAGCCCTACTCCAAAACCGTGCGAGTTTTGGGTGCTGAGTAGGGCTGAAGCGAGCTGAGTCGTTCTGCTCTGAGGTAGTCGAAACGCGAGCCGTGTCGGGCTGAAGTGAGCTGAAAAAGGGTAGTGGGAAAGGGCCATTAGCGAACTCGGCAGTTAGGAAACCACTTGGTTTTCAACCTTCTTGAAGATGGCAGGCAGAGGGAAGGACTGTCAAAGTAAGCTGAATATCAGAAATAGAAAAGCATAGTGGGGGGAAAATAAATAAGAACAAATTGGCTGATAACATGACTTCTTTGGATTTTTTTTTTTTTAAAGAGAAAAACAAGTTACATTTCCAGAACTTTATCCCGGATTTCTTTTGATAGCTCTTTGGTTTTCGTGTTGCTGTTATGTTGGGTGTTTTAAACCTCTGGTGCTTTCCAGCAACAGGTGTGTTTTATACTGAGATGACATGGTACTTTAATTGCACACACGTCGACTACATTCATCTAATTATGTGTCATAGCAGTGGGGCTGAATACTTATACAATCAAGTTTTTTATTATTATTATTGTCCTCATCATCATCTCATCCAGCTGACAGGCGATGAGCTTATGCCATCATGTGTTGTCCGGTGTCGTCCACATTTCACGAAAATCGCTTCTTCTCTCTCAATTCTTCACTGATTTTTATTCTTTTTGGCAGGAAGGTATGAAGTAATTAAGCCCTAACGAGCAGATTCCACACACATCGCTTCTTCTTTCTCAGCTCTTCACTGATTTTGATTCTTTCTAGCATGAAGTTAGGGGTACCTAGGGTGCAGATAACTTCTACCTAGATTTGCTTAATTACAATTATTAATGAAGTTATGAACTAATTAAGCCGTAAGGAGCAGTTCAATCACTGTTGCTCCTGGAGTGGTAGCACCTGCCTGGGTTCCAGCTATGGGTTAAATAGTACATCACCAATAAGGCGCTGGCAGCAGGGCACTTTTCAGGACAGTGTGGCAGATGAACCCAACAAGGTCAATGGCACACCACCAGATGGCATGCGGAAGAGCCACTCAAATGGCCAAAAGATGGCATCACTCGGCAAGTCAGTTGTCACTGTGGGGCAACTTCCATACCTGTCAGGTCTGTGGCACTTTTGTGCACCACTTGGCGTCAGGTCTGAAGGTCCAGAGAGACAACACGATGGGGACACGACATTGGTTGTCTTTACCTGACTGTGCAAGGCACTTCACTAGAAGAGGAGAATAGTATGCAAGTGCTCACAAGGCCAGACATTCCATGGCGGCTTGGCCGGGCCATTCCTGCCGCCGCTGCGGGTGACTCTGTCACGCTGTTTCTGTGCATCCTAATGAAGCAGTCATCATCTCTAGCAATGGACAGCCGACTACAAAAATCACAACAAAATCACAACAAAAATCACTTCTCAGTCAATTCCTTGCCATTTTGGATTCTTTCTGGCAAATGGGTCGGTATTCCTAGGGTGTATGTAGCTTGTATATAGTGTATACAGCTTGCAATATTTATTGTGGAAGGTGGCTCACTTTAGATCGTTCCTTCTGGACTAGACGGGGCCAGAGTGAGCTACGCCGTCATTGACAGTCTCGTTGTTATTATTATTGTTATTTCCATGTCGCACAGTGTTTTCACTGGTATGTTTACTGTCTGTCAAACCTCAACTAGGGCCTCAGCCAGCCAGTACTTTCCTCAGTATGCGAGCTATACCCAAAAGGGCTGACTTCTGCAAAGTGCGTAGATCATATCGGATTCCAGGCTGTTCTAGATAATCCTTGAACTTCAGTGGTATTGACCCTAAGGTGCCAATCACCACTGGTATCACTGCTACCTTACTCATGGGCATTCTCCACAATCCACAATCTTGCAATCTCTACCTTCAGCTCAGAGTAGGCATCAAGCTTATCTATTTGTTTTGTGATCATATTGTAAGTTATTATTATTATTATTATTATTATTATTAATTTCTGAATAGTCTTGAGAGCCATTTTGCTTTTCCAATTTGGTTTCATTTTTCAGGTTTTTATTGTTGGATGGATGAATGGAGGTGTGGTAAAAGTTGGCAGAGGAAACAATATATATATTTTTTTATAAAGTTTTGCAAGTTTATTACTGAAATCTCTCATTTAGATAAGTATTGACACCCTTTATTCAGTACTTTTTAGAAGCGTTTATCTCATCTCATTATCTCTAGCCGCTTTATCCTGTTCTACAGGGTCGTAGGCAAGCTGGAGCCTATACCAGCTGACTACAGGCGAAAGGCGGGGTACACCCTGGACAAGTCGCCAGGTCATCACAGGGCTGACGGCCTCTGCATGCTCTTGTGACAAGGCTTTCGCAGATAGCTTTTCACAGACAGTTGTAATTTATCGTTGAGCGGGGAGTAATAGGCGTGCGCGATGTTATTCACCGCCACAATGCAAGGGGGCGCGAAGTCGCGAAATCGCTAGGAGTAGTTGGTGGGTGTGGTTAGTGGAGTGTTTATCCTCCGGTTACTTATAATGACTAGAACCGGAGTCGTATAGATGTACGTACTTCCTCGATCAACCGCTCTTCGTGCTGCTCCATCTTCGCTCGTGTTTTTAAAAATGGCGGTCGTGAAAACAAACCAAACCGGGAAAGTAGGGAAGCGGAAGTGCGTGTACAGCGGATGTAGAGTGGACCAATCAGAGCCCTCTTGTCTGCGACGCTGTCTGCGAGGCTTCTGCGGTGGTCACAATTTTTGGGAGGTGCGCGCAGAGCGTCTGCGAAGGTGGGGGAGCTACGCAGACGCTATCTGCGAGGACTGGGTTGTCAGCATAAATTGGCCTTGACACATAGACACAGACAACCATTCACACTCACATTCACACCTACGCTCAATTTAGAGTCACCAGTTAACCTAACCTGCATGTCTTTGGACTGTGGGGGAAACCGGAGCACCCGGAGGAAACCCATGCGGACACGGGGAGAACATGCAAACTCCGCACAGAAAGGCCCTCGTCATCCACGGGGCTCGAACCCAGGACCTTCTTGCTGTGAGGCGACAGCGAGAAGCGTGTATTTATGCTTTTTTTTTTTTTTGGAAATGTGGATCAGCGGGACCTTGAGTGAAACCCTCGGCTGAGTGTATTGCGTTTTTCCACTTTTTGCCGTGAAGTTATTTGACAGCACTCTTCGAAGATTAGACAAATATGTGTCTCCAATCACAAGTAGAATTAAAAGAGACATTCAGCTATGCATACTGATGAATTTTCAGTCTGCTCTGCGGTGACTGGCACTTCTTCCTCCAGCACAATCACGCTCGACTTGGCAAACGTAGGGGTTATTATGACAGCTGCAGAGGGTTTATAAATGTAATGCTTAGTATGCTTGCAGCTCATTTGTTTTCTGTATAACACACATTAAGTCAGTAACTATGCATGATGAGGTACCAGTAATATTTTAATTACTAAAGCCTGTTCAAATTTAACTACTAAAGCCACTCCAGCAGACTGATATTTTCTTTACAGTGCCTGTTCAAAATGCATGAAAAGTTTACCGAACACATGACCTTGTACTGTACTGTCTCTTATTCTGATCATTTTTGATCTTAAACAGAAGTAATGTTTTGTTGCTAGTGGCTTTTACAAAGGAAAAAAAAAATCAGATGGTTGTGGTTATAGGAAGTTAGGAAGGATCATTTTTGTCTGAGGAACTCCATCTTTGCCGTGCTCCTTTCATCTCCGTTATCTTGGCATGCTAACTTGGAATTTAACAGTCTTAGCTTGCTGTTTAGTCAATATGTATAATTTATATTGCTTCATCAAAATTAAAAACCTGACCTAAAGAAACTGGTTTGATAATTCTCGATATCTAGGTTGCATTCTTTCTGAGGACTTGCCCATCATGGACATGTTTAGCTTGCTGACTTTGTTCAATGAACAAATGAGTTCATGGTATCTGACTGCGCAGCAATTCGGCCCTCAGTGCCATAATGTCCTGGATGCTATAATCATTAAACATTACATCACAAATTTGTCCATAAACAACAATATTGCAAACATCAAGAGCCTTGTGTGACTTGAGCATCAGCACAGTTGTGATCCAGCCAGTGAGTGACGCAGTTTAGTAATATCGCTTTTATACAACAGTTCTATCAACAAGAAATTAATATTGACTAAGTGACTTTTGGACACAATATGGACCAATGTTCTGTTCATTTTTGCTCCACTGACAGAAACCGATCCTGAAGAAGCCACACTCATTTTATGGCATATCTTCATCTGATGAGCGTTCATATTTTAAGACAAAAGTCTCTCTCTCTATATATATATTCCTGAAAATTATCATTTGCCATGTCCAATGATGATGTCACCAACACTGCCATAGGAACAGTTTTGAATTAGGAAGTGGTATTTTGCGTGCAGGACGCAGACGAGCGGCGTGATGCACAAAGTGAAACATCCCAGTGCCATCGTGTGAAATATCAGCACTCTTGGAACACCACTCAACCAATCAGATTAGTGGATGGGAACTAACTGTTGTACAGTGGTGCTTGAAAGTTTGTGAACTCTTTAGAATTTTCTATATTTCTGCGTAAATATGACCTAAAACAACATCAGATTTTCACACAAGTCCTAAAAGTAGATAAAGAGAACCCAGTTAAACAAATGAAATAAAAATATTATACTTGGTCATTTATTTATTGAGGAAAATGATCCAATACTACATATCTGTGAGTGGCAAAAGTACGTATGTAAACCTTTTGCTTTCAGTATCTGGTGTGACCCCCTTGTGCAGCAATAACTGCAACTAAATGTTTCCGGTAACTGTTGATCAGTCCTGCACACCGGCTTGGAGGAATTTTAGCCCATTCCTCCGTACAGAACAGCTTCAACTCTGGGATGTTGGTGGGTTTCCTCACATGAACTGCTCGCTTCAGGTCCTTCCACAACATTTCGATTGGATTAAGGTCAGGACTTTGACTTGGCCATTCCAAAACATTAACTTTATTCTTCTTTAACCATTCTTTGGTAGAACGACTTGTGTGCTTAGGGTCGTTGTCTTGCTGCATGACCCACCTTCTCTTGAGATTCAGTTCATGGACAGATGTCCTGACATTTTTCTTTTAGAATTCGCTGGTATAATTCAGAATTCATTGTTCCATCAATGATGGCAAGTCGTCCTGGCCCAGATGCAGCAAAACAGACCCAAACCATGATACAACCACCACCATGTTTCACAGATGGGATAAGGTTCTTATGCTGGGATGCAGTGTTTTCCTTTCTCAAACATAACGCTTCTCATTTAAACCAAAAAGTTCTATTTTGGTCTCATCCGTCCACAAAACATTTTTCCAATAGCCTTCTGGCTTGTCCATGTGATCTTTAGCAAACTGCAGACGAGCAGCAATGTTCTTTTTGGAGAGCAGTGGCTTTCTCCTTGCAACCCTGCCATGCACACCACTGTTGCTCAGTGTTCTCCTGATGGTGGACTCATGAACATTAACATTAGCCAATGTGAGAGAGGCCTTCAGTTGCTTAGAAGTTACCCTGGGTTCCTTTGTGACCTCGCTGACTATTACACGCCTTGCTCTTGGAGTGATCTTTGTTGGTCGACCACTCCTGGGGAGGGTAACAATGGTCTTGAATTTCCTCCATTTGTACACAATCTGTCTGACTGTGGATTGGTGGAGTCCAAACTCTTTAGAGATGGTTTTGTAACCTTTTCCAGCCTGATGAGCATCAACAACGCTTTTTCTGAGGTCCTCAGAAATCTCCTTTGTTCATGCCATGATACACTTCCACAAACATGTGTTGTGAAGATCAGACCTTGATTGTCATCCCATTGATTGAAAACACCTGACTCTAATTTCACCTTCAAATGAACTGCTAATCCTAGAGGTTCACATACTTTTGCCACTCATAGAAATGTAATATTGGATCATTTTCCTCAATAAATAAATGACCAAGTATAATATTTTTGTCTCATTTGTTTAACTGGGTTGTCTTTATCTACTTTTAGGACTTGTGTGAAAATCTGATATTTTAGGTCATATTTATGCAGAAATGTAGAAAATTCTAAAGGGTTCACAAACTTTCAAGCACCACTGTATACTAGTAATATAAAGTACATGTCTGGTCATTAATCTAATATCCCATGCACTGATTGACTCCGGTTGAAATTATGGATTCTCTGAGGTGACTGGCATCGTACTATTTTGTGAGGGGTGCAGCTGTGCCAGTCGCCTCAGAGAATCCATAATTTCAACCAGTGCCGCTCAGTGCATGGTATATTTGATTTATATCCCTCATCAGAAAATTCCAAACCGAAAGTGTTAAGATTGAATCTCGGCATAAACTCATTGAAGGCAGCTATGTTTGTTGTTTACGTCGGCGTAAATGTACCATGCAATCGCCTGCCTCACGAAGCATGATCATGATACATGGAGTTACACACACACACATGCTCATGGAGCCACAGCAGTGACTCGAGTCATCCATATAGCTTGAAATTGTGATATCAGTTCATGGTATATCCAGGATTTCCCATCACTGACTCACACCATATCCATTTTTAAAAATTTTGGATGTCACAAGATACATTGCTTAATCAATGGTGGAACTATTTTATGTCACGTGAGCCATCCTTGGCCAATGGGAATCTTCTGATGAGGGATATAAGTAAATAATATTGGCTGGCTTTTTTTTTTTGTGGTATATCAGATATATTCCGTTCAGCTAGCATGATACTGAATCAGTCAAAGACGAGTTCAATGTCATGCGAGCTGAATGGAATATATCTGATATACCACAAAAAAAAGCGCCAGCCAATATTATTATAATAATACATACACGTTCGATGGAACAATTAAAGAGTTTACAAAAATTTAAGAACGGGGTGTGTGTTAAGAATATCTAATGACGTTTTGGTAGCCTTTCAGGTGTTCAATGCATCTTTCTCTTACAGAATTCTTTCAGAATCTTCCGTATTTAACAAAGCAAACCTGCCAGCCATGCTTGTTTACAAATTGTCACAGTCACTCATTAGTGCAGAAGTTTTACGTGTAATATGTATCTTAAGGCATTTTCAATTCACTGCGATAGTTTACTGCGGGCGCCGCCGGCGAACAAAGAAATGCTTGTGCACATGCGCAACAGCAAACTTTCTCATTGAATATTCGCATCAGCTCCGATGTGTGATGTCATGTTGTCTTGACAACCATGCAGTATCATAGACCATGCTCAACGCTCATTCTCCATTGGGTAGCGTGACGTAATACACGTAGGATAAGCGATATGCTAACAGTATTGCATGCTATCAAACCAAATGAATGAAACCCGCTAGAAGGGAATAGAACACGTTTGTATTCGATCGAAAAAGTGTCCTGGATGTATAATAATACAGATTTGACCACCGCTGAGCATCATCTAGCTACTGACAGGACACCAAGCCATAGGAATCGTAAGCGGTGTTAGTTTAGCAATATAGCACTCCCTGTCTTTTAACGCTAATCTGTCATAATAAGTGGGTAAATTTGTAGCTAATGTCAATCCAATTCCGAAATAAAAATTATAGATTGGATTCTTCAGTTAGATTAGATTGGATTAAAACCAAATGGCATCAAGTTGCTAGGCTATGTCTTAGCGGTAGGCTGTAAAAGAGAAACTAAAGAAAATAGTTGTGGATTTTAAAGCCTGTTTGTACTACGGTAGTGAAAACTGACTCAGGCAGAGGATTTATTCTTCATCTTGCGAAGCTGCTCACATGTGGCGGTGAACTCCTTAATGCTGTTTTTTTTATTAGTTTTTTTGTTTGTTTTCATTTATTTTCCTGTACATGGTGTACAGAACATGGAAGTAGCATGCTGAGTTAAGCATCTTCAAACACATTTAACATCAGGCAAATTTCAACTTCAAACATTTTCCTTTTAACTTCTATTCAGTGCCCCAAGCATCACGTTGAAACGAACGGAGCTTTGTCAGCGCTTCATGACGGTAGCTCAAAGAGAAATCTGCCCTTTAATTAAAGCACAAATGAAGCAACGAAGAAAACGAGAATTAATGATCAATAAAACGAGAGGTTTAACGATTTAAAAGTTTTAAAAAGAATCCTCAGTAGCACTAAACTGATTCAACAAATAACTACTGAAGTGAAAGGGAAGAAATGAGAATGTACAGTACAAGTCTAGCGTTGCGAGACGCTTTGTAAAGCCTCGGTTTATTTCAGCATCTGTTTCAGCCGAGACGTAAATCGATGCGAAGAAGAAATGCAGCTTGTTGACGTCAGCAATATATCCAACGTTTTACATCAACAATGGTAAACAGTTTTTTAAGAAGGTAAATCCATTAACCGTTCAAAACAAGCCTTAAAGAACCATTTTTTCCCCCTTGGAGAATATATTTACCTTTTTTATGGAAATGCAATCTATTAACAAGACTCACTCGGCAGCACAATATTATATGCGCGCTCACTTTGCTGAAATCATCTGCTCTTTCCTCCAAAGTAATGAGGAATCGATTCCATGTGGTGATGTGTGAAAGGCAAGAATATAGTCCAAATGTCGCTGAGTTGATGAGAGCAAAGCTAATATCTGTTTGACTGAACTTGGTCTCCTCTAAACTATAATTATTCTATCCACATTCACTGGATACGAACAATCGCACACTCTGATTGGCTACTAGGCTATCGGCTCATATACCCTGAGTAGAGAAAAGCAAAATGGTGGAGCGTGTTGCTGAACCAACCGAAGACTAAATACAAATTCGAAAACAAAACCCCTAAAAATACACAAAAAAAAGCAACAAAATATGGCATAAAAGTATTTGATGGAAGGACGCATCTTTTTTTTTCAAGAATTATTATTAAAGCATTTTTCACAAATTGCTATTGTCATTTCGCTGGTTTGTTTACATTCTAAGCAGAAATTATTTTGTCAGACGTTTTATGTATAAAGTAGGGATGGGACATTAACACGTTAATTAAGATTAATTAACTTCAAACAAATTAATTTGTTAAAAATATTAACTCATTTTATCGCAGTTTGCATGCCAAACAACCCGGAACCGTTGTTAGTGCACCGTGTTATGGTGCAACAAATATACTGACGCACACAGTTCCAGTTACAGCAATGGAGCTTGAAAGCGCGCCGGGTCTGCTGGACGGTAAATTTATATTCAAAAAACCACCCGATGGAACTGTTGATAAAACCACAGTTTATTGCAAACTGTGCAGAAAGGAGTTTGCTTATCACAGAAGCTCGTCAACTTTACGGTACCATTTAAATGCCAAGCATGTCACCGCGATTACTGAAACAGCTGCAGTTCTGGTCAGCAGTGCAAACTCAAAGAAATGGCTGGATTCCAGAAGAAAATGAGCAGGGCAACGTCGGAAAATTTAACGAATACGCTGGCCAAGTGGATTGCCCTGGACTGCAGACCGCTATCGGTGGTAGACACAAGGGTCTACAAGATGTATTGCAGATTGTGGCGTGTGATCCATCGTTTCAAATGCCGTGCAGAAGAACAATTTCCAACAAAATATTGTTTACAGCCATTAAATGAGCTTGAATCTAAAAAATCATATCTGTGTATTCTTTGAACTCTTCACATATTATTTAGTTGCATAAAATAAATGTTGCTTTTGGGGCAAATACGGTAGTGCTATTAATTAAGATTAATTAATTACAAAGCCTGTAATTAATTAGATTATTTTTTTTTATCTAGTCCCACCCTTAGTATAAAGTTTTTATTTATTAAATTTGCAAAAAATAAAAATGCTCTGTTTCTCAAAATCCAGTGAATGTGGATAGAATAAAATAGTTATTCCACTCAATCTCGTCATACATGGCTTGTAGCTAACTCGGCGCTATGCTATCCGCTCATGTACGACTCGATTTCGTGGAATAACTGTTAAATATATTACTACTGGTAAGATCATCAGATTTAAATACCACTTTTAAAGGGGTAAAAAATATAATATATACGGTTGCTGATGTGACAAAGTAACGTATTCTTAAGTATTCTATCAAATTTATGTACTCGAAAACAACGAAATATCTTGGTAATTGTAAATATAATACTTTATACGCTAAACCGCACAAGAGTCGCCATTTTTAAAAGACCGTGACGTCAGCGCTACCCACTGCACTAGCGGAACTCTCCGAAATAGAGGAGATAAGCTTGTAATCATGGCGTCGGGCGCATCAAGTGAAAGCGACAGCTCTGTCGAATCATACGAAGAGATCCCGCAAGACACACTGCAAGCAGGCTATGGCTTAGAAGGGTACCAGTTTGAACCTAGGAGAGGTACTCTCGACTCCGGTGATGAAATAAGAGAAGAAAGCTCGGATGACGGCGAGGATGAGACTGATGCTGACCATGGGCATGGCGAGCGTGGGGCAGAGCGTCTGCGTGCAGGTGACATGGCGTGGTGCTCGTGCGGAAAATGTAACGTGGAGTTGCTCACGAGTCCAGCAGAATTTATTTGCTGCAATGAGATAGGCGCCAACCGTGGACTTGCGAAATCGTCGCAAGAGGCAGAAACAGGTATTTCAAACGTGCTATTCCAAACCTCAATGAGCCAACACAACTGGGCACATACATACGTCATGAGTGTTACGCAGAGAAAATGATCGTGCATTCTGTTTGGATAAAATTAATATCATGGCGGGCTGTTCAAACTGCGGAAATAGTTTGCTCGAGCTACTTTCAAAACACTGTAACTTTCCAACCTTAGAACAAAAAACTTTTGTAAGTCTTGAATAAGGTTCGTTAATGTGTGTTTTATTGTTATATTTACTCTATTGCTGCATTCATGTGCTATGGGAAGATGATATTTTCCAGTTGGGAAGTGGTATTTACCAGTGTGTTGTGTTCACATGCTTTTGTTGTTGTTGACAAATTAAAGATGGTGGACCAGATCCAAGTTAGCAATAGTTAGTTAGCTATCGTTAGCAATAGCGTCTGCTCTGGATAGGTAAAAACAAACCATAACACATTTTTAAAGGAAACGGATTTCTAACATATTATATTACACTTGTTAATGACGCAACATTGCATAGACACAAAAAACTACCCACTAGTACTAGTAAAAAAAAAAACTTTAGTAGCGTACAGTGCTTAACATTCAAGTGTCTTGTACCGCTCGCCGCCATGTTGAAAAGGTTAAAGTTCATCTCATCTCGGCAACTCGTGTATCAAAATTTTATACGAGTTGCCCAGTGGAAAATACCACAAGAGGGGGCGTTCATGTGTGCTTTCCATGTCAGCGTTTGGTATTTACCATAATTCCCATAGCACATGAACGCAGCATATATATTGCCCTCTGTTCCCCTTTAAGTAAGCTCAGTACCTGTTGTTATAAAGCATACTGATGTCTATATCCCCATAATCTGTAACATGCTACTGTAATGTTTTAATAGATGATTAGGAACAATGTGGTTAATGAAGAGACTCGTTTTTAAATGGAACAAACTGGCAGGATTAGAGTGGCCCACTGTGGTGTGATTGGCCTGCCTGTTGTGTTTTTGCAGTTAAAACAGGTGTGAATACGTTTGAATCGATTACAGCACAATGGTGGAATAATTTTGCATGCTCGCAGCATGCGTGGAGATGCTAGCAGGTATCATAATCAATGTAAAACACCCAATTTATTTTGAGACCCACTAATGAAGCATGGTGGTACAGTGGGTATTGTTACACCTCACAGCTCTGGAGTTCTCGGTTCTATCCTGAGCTCGGGTTATTGTCAGTGTGGAGTTTGTCTGCATCTTCTCCCAGTATCCATGTGGGTTTCATCTGTCTTCTCCATTTCGCTCCCACCTCTTAAAAAAAAAAAAAAGTCAGTGATACTGGAAATTCTCCCTAAGTGGGAATTTGTGGGCGAGACCCTCAGTGATGGATTGGCATCTCATTCCTGGGTCGGTCTCTGAGATCACTGCTGCCTGGACCAGGATAAAGTACCGTATTTTCCGGACTATACGTCGCTCCGGAGTTTAAGTCGCATCAGCCAAAAAATGCATTATGAAGACGAAAAAAACATATATGCGTCGCACCGGACTATAAGTCGCACTTTTTTGAAGGGTTATTCTATCCATAGAATCTGTGATTGTATCTGATAAGCGGCGCGTGGTTACTGCGCGACTGCATTGTTTATTTAATAAACGAACAGCTGAGCAGTGATAACGCGCCCTTTGCCCTGTAAGTAGCCTAGTCTGATTATTTTAAATATCTACTACTATCTTTAATACTATCACTATCGTTATTACTAATAGCCTATATTATTATTATAACTAATATTAGTAGCCTATTACTGATGCATTAATCAGTTTGCTTTTAGAATATTTTTACCGGTAGGGCTTATTATCGCCCCATGGCTCTTTCATCTGTGTTATTAAAGCTGTAGTCATCATCGAGGAGTGTCATTCTTCATTTTTTGTCGAATTTTATTTCATCAAATCAAAGGTCAATTAGGCTATAGGTATATCATCTCCAAAGACAGGTACGGTAGTAAAAACAACCGTCTAGTGAAAAAAAAACCCAACAACAACCGCTTTTAAATCCCCTACTTAAATCCTTAAAATGAGTCATTTAACTCATGTCTTGTGTGATCTGATCTCCAATGGTGAAATAAACCGGTTGTGATGAGTACAGTCTGTTATTTTAGAAGATAAATGTAATATATAATTTAATATATAGACTAATAAAAATTAATATTTTATAATATATCACGACATATTACTGTCTGTAACTGTTTGTCACTAAAGCGTTTTCTAAGATCATAATGTCTGATATTATTATTATTATTATTATTATTATTTTACACACACAATAAGCGCATGTGCGTAAAGTTATAGTAAACCATCCCCCACCTTTTTTTTTTTGAGTCGCCGGACCCACCCACCTCCTGCGTTCTGGGACCTCCCACTTCACAAATTAAGCACTGCCTAAAATCACTACATAACTTATTTAAATAACTATAGGCCTATCATTAATAATAAAACACAGGTCAATCAAGTTTATCAAGCTGATGATTTCACTCCAAATCAGCAAATCCATTGAATTCCTCATCCTCGGTGTCGCTTCTGAACAACTCTGCCTCCAGCGGCAGATGAAGCGCCGTTTCCTCTTCTACTGCGTGGCTGTCATCAGACTCAGCATCAGCTCCAGTTATTCCGCGGTGAAAAAAAAAAAACATATATACGTCGCACCGGAGTATAAGTCGCATGGCCAGCCGAACCATGAAAAAAAGTGCGACTTATAGTCCGAAAAATACGGTACTTCCTGAAGATGAGGGAATCTATGAGCAGTGCTTGTTCAGTTTGATAGTGAGCATAACGTTACCATGATTCAACATGATCAGTTATACTGAGCTGTAAATTCATGCCCATAGTACAGGGTGTTTCAAAAAATGTGATGATATTTGAGATGTAAATATCCCAGAAACTACACAGTCTAGGCAAAAGAAACTGAACAGGCTTAATGTTGAGCAATATAAGATTTATTCCTCAAAATTTGAATGAGACATTCAAAGGTATGCGGATTCCATGACCGATTTTACAAATTTTCAATATTCGCGAACCTGCTCGCTCGATCGTCTCTTCCGATGCTGGTGGTCGTCCAGATCCTTTTGCCCTGCTGCACAGACAGCCTTCCTCTTTAAACTTTTTGTGCCGTGTCCAAATCTGCACTGCAGTTGGTGCATTTTTAGAGAATTCTCTTATAAATGCACGCTGCACGGTCTTGTTCGACTGTGTTCGAGCGTACTCTAACACGCAAAACGCCTTTTCTTTTCCAGTGAATGGCATTTCTATACCTAAAAAGATAAAAACATTAAACGTAAAATTTTGACCTGTTTCCACACATGCTGTTAAAATTTGAGGTCAATTGAACAAGAACTGGCAAAGTTATTAGATTGTGAAATGATATCAAATTTTTTGAAGCACCCTGGAGCTTAATAATCCCATTCTATTGTGACACATGAAAATTTAAAAAATGAATTAAAAAGCCATGTATGTATTCTTCTTCTTTTGGCTGTTCCTGTTAGGGGTCCCTCCTTCTAACCACTATGCCACCGTGAGCGATACAGTGGTGTAGTGGTTAGCACGGTCGCCTCACAGCAAGAAGGTTCTGGGTTCGAACCAGGTAGCCGTTGAGGGCCTTTCTGTGTGGAGTTTGCATATTCTCCCCGTGTCGGCGTGGGTTTCCTCCGGGTGCTCCGGTTTGCCCCACAGTCCAAAGACATGCAGGTTAGGTTAATATGGGATGGCCTTGGGCTGAGGTGCCCTAGCCTGGGCCCGCCCATCCTAAGCGTGACGCAACACGAGGGCCTGTTGCGAGCTTAGTCTGGCCAGGCAAGCTATCTACAGCTCTTCCAAGCTCCCGAAAAATCGGGAGTCAGTCAACTTTGAGCATCTCCAACGGCCCTGGGTAGAGGCGTGTTCAAGGCAGTGACGTAGTAGAACTGCGACCAGAAGCCACAGATTGTTTACAGAATCTATGCCGGAAACGCTTCATTCACTAGAAACATTACGAACATGGAGCAAGTTCTCATTGAAAACGGAGCAAAGAGCAGCCCTGGAGGTATTTATTGAAAGGAAGGACGTTTTCGCCTTGCTCCCGACCGGCTTCGGTAAGAGTTTAATCTACCAGTTAGCCCCGTCGCATCACATGCGTCAGAGGAAAGAGTGATGTGATTGGTTTAAGCTTCGTCACAGCCTTTTCTGGCTTCGACCAGTAGCAAACTGAGGCATTTCAGGGAGGCGGGTCAACCACGCGCTTTGGGAAACGGTTGGGCTTAATATCTTTGCCAGACCAAATGCTTGCAGAGCTTTGAAGTTGCGTTAGCCAGACTAGAGGTGCCCTTGAGCGAGGCATCTAACCCCCAACTGCTCCCCGGGCGCTGTTAGCATGGCTCCAGCATTCTTTTCCCAGTATACCCTGGATCTCTCCTCTGTACGTGTCCAAACCATCTCAATCTCACCTCTCTCACTTTGTCTCCAAGCCGTCCTACATGCGCTGTCCCTCTAATATTTCTAATCATTTCTAACCTTGCCCAACTTTGTCACTTCCAATGAACATCTCAGCATCTTCAGCTCTGCTACCTCCAGTTCAGCCTCCTGTCTTGTTGTCCATGCCACTGTCTCCAAACCATCCATCATCACTGCTCTGACTACTGTCTGATACACTTTCCCTTTCACTCTTGCTGGCAACCTTCTGTCACAAATCACTCCTGACTGACACTCTCCTCCATCCACTCCAACCTGCTGGATGAATGAATGGATGACATGAATGAGAGAGAGAGGATGTTACATGGTTGTGCAAAGACATGAAGTTTATCCTTGAGTGGTGAAAATATATTCACGAGTGAGCGAAGCGAGCAAATATTTTCAAGCACGAGAAGATAAACTTCATATCTTCACACTACCTTGTAATGCTCTTTGTATTAACAAAAAAAACCCTGCAAGTTAACCAAAAGAATTTTAATTTTGAAAAGGTTCGCCATTTTGACAACACGCGTCGAATCAGCGGGAAAACACTGGGAGTGACCTCGTCGGAGTGAAATATTGGGAATTATGATGCATACAGGACACTTTTTCGATCGAATACAAACGTGTTCTATTCCCTTCTAGCGGGTTTCATTCATTTGGTTTGATAGCATGCAATATTGTTAGCATATCGATTATCCTACTTGTGTTACGTCACTCTACCCAATGGAGAACGAGCATTGAATATGGTTTACGATATTGCATGGTTGTCAAGACAACATGACATCACACATCGGAGACGTAAAAGTTCTGCACTAGCGAGCAACTGTGACGATTTGTGAACAAACATGGCCGCCAGGTTTGAGTTGTTAAATACAGAAGGTTTTGAGAGAATTTTGAAAGAGGAAGACGGGTTGAACACTCGAAAGGAATTTATAATAATAATAATAATATTGGCTGGCTTTTTTTTGTGGTCTATCAGATATATTCCATTCAGCTAGCATGATATTGAACGAGTCGAAGACTCGTTCAATATCATGCTAGCTGAATGGAATATATCTGATAGACCACAAAAAAAAGCCAGCCAATATTATTTAAATATGTTATACAATGTCCTGGATATAGTTCGTATGAAAAATACAAGTGGCATATTTCCCAGTACACGTCATATATCCACACACAAAATAATTTATGCATATATTTATTTAAATTGTGTATATTTCATTGTATTGTATTTATTAGACATAGTAGTTTTAACTCGATGTCTCTCTTGAGTATACGAAACATCTTGATGTTTCATACAGTGATTTATTATTTTTTTAATCAAAACATATTGTGTGTGTTCTGTGTGTGATCAGCGTGTCCAGAGAGACACTGCGCAGCAGAAAAAGATCTGACTACAGCCTGAACAAGATCAATGCCCCCATCCTGACCAACACCACTCTTAACGTGATCCGTCTGGTTGGTAAGTATTTGACCTTTAACATTTCATCCACTTTAAAGGACACAGAACAAAACAGCGACCCTGCGCAAGTGACCCCGATTTGCCGATCAATTAATAGGCTAATGGCAGAGGTGTGTGCATCGACGTGGCTCCTTGTCAGGAGATCTGTTTTGCATTTGCCTCCTCGTCTCTTTCAGGTCATTTGAAGCAATGATAATTCGTTTAATGCATCAACCGGCATGGAAGCCCAGACTCCATTAGGTTTTAGCTCTTGAGTAGAAATGAATGGATCCATCTTGTGACAGAGGTGACGGGGTTTTTTTTTTTCCTTTTATTTCTTTCCTTGAGGTTTTTGTCTGTGAGTCATGCTTCAGTGTTGGGTGTTTTTTTTTTTTTGCGACCCAGAAATAAACTGGGGAAAACTTTAATCAATTTCAGTTTAAAAAAAAAAAAAAATTAAGTCCTGTAATTTGCTGTTTCTCAGGAACTTTTTTTTTTCACTAATCCTTGACAGTTTTACAGCAAATAACAAACGGATTTTGCGTCAGTAGAGGAATTTTATTACACAGAACAAATACCCATGACATTACAAGGGATTGTGTTCTGCTGTTTATAAGATGAATGAAGTTTCTCATGGAATTGTGAGTCTAAAAAAATAAATAAATAAGCCCTCTTCAGCATTAACATTGAGTTTTCTTTCTGTTCAAAAGTCCTTATTCAATCCTAACTATGCTAGTGCATCTCAAAAAATTAGAATATTGTGAAAAAGTTCAATATTTTCCATCAGTTATTTAAGAAAGTGAAAATGTTATATATTATAGACTCATTACACATAAACTAAAATGTTTCAAGCATTTTTCTATTTTAATCAGTATGGCATACAGTACAAAAACATAAACATTTCAAAATATTAGAATATTTAATTTTGAGTTTGAGTAAAACAGTATGAACACAGTGTATCTCTCGGTCTAGTTCAGTACACACAACCACAATCATGGGGAAGACTGCTGACTTGACCGTTGTCCAGAAGATGATCACTGATGCCCTCCACAAGGAGGGTAAGCCACAAAAGGTCATTGCTGAAAAGGGTGGCTGGAAAAGGTGCACAAGCAACAGGGATGGCTGCAGTCTTGAGAGGATTGTCAAGAAAAGTTGATTCAAGAACTTGGGAGAGCTTCACAAGGAGTGGACTGAGGCTGGTGTCAGTGTATCAAGACCCATCACGAACAGACATCTTCAAGAAAGGGGATACAACTTTCGCATTCCTAATATTAAGCTACTCCTGAGCCAGAGACAATGTCAGAAGTGTCTTATCTGGGCTAAGGAGAGAAAGAAATGGACTGTTGCTCAGTGGTCCAAAGTCCTCTTTTCAGATGAAAGTACATTTTGCATTTAATTTGGAAATCACGGTTCTAGAGTTTGGAGGAAGAGTGGAGAAGCACAGAATCCAAGGTGTTTGAAGCCCAGTGTGAAGTTTCCACAGTCTGTGATGATTTGGGGTGCCATGTCATCTGCTGGTGTTTGTCCACTGTATTTTATCAAGTCCAAAGTCAACACAGCCATCTACCAGGAGATTTTAGAGCACTTCATGCTTCCATCTGCTGACGAGCTTTTTGGAGATGCTGATTTCCTTTTCCAGCAGGACTTAGCACCTACCCACAGTGCCAAAACTACTACCAAATGGTTTGCTGACCATGATATTACTGTGTTTGACTGGCCAGCCAACTTTCCTGACCTGAACCTCATAGAGAATCTATGGGGTATTGTCAAGAGGAAGATGAGAAACACCCGACCCAAAAATACAGATGAGCTGAAGGCCACTATCAAAGCAACCTGGGCTTCAATAACACCTCAGCAGTGCCACAGACTGATCACCTCCATGCCACACCGCATTGATACAGTAATTCATGGTAAAGGAGCCCCAACCAAGTATTGAGTGTATAAATGAATATACTTTTCAGAAGTTGGACATTTCTGTATTGTAAATCCTTTTTTTGATTGATCTTAGGGAATATTCTAATAATTTGAGATACTGGATTTCTGATTTTCATGAGCTATAAGCCATAATCCTCAAAATTAAAACAAAAAAGGCTTTAAATATTTCACTTTACATGTAATGAATATAGAATATATGAAAGTTTACCTTTTTGAATTAAATTATGAAAAAAGGAACTTTTTCATGGTATTCTAATTTTTTGAGATGCACTAGTGTTACTATGTGTTTCTTATGTAGGTGTTATGTTTTTTCCTAAATTAATTGCTGTGCCTCAGGGTGCATGGAAACACTGATGCCCAATCAATCCATCAGATCTCATTATGATTGACAAGTGTACATTTCTTGAATTCTTAAAAATGAGAGATTGATTACTGTAGGAGTGTATTTCTAACCTGATGAAACATTTAACATTGCCTGTCTAGCACATCTAGCTGTCAAACTGAATCCAGTGTTATTGCTTTATATTAGAGATGTCAAAATTAACGTGTTAATCGTTGTGATTAATTTTGAACATTTAACACATTGGAAAAAAACCCAAACCTCAGTTAACGCAGCTGCGTTTTGTTTACTTCCTGTGTTGAGGCTGACCTATGACACGGATGCCGCGAAACCTCATCCTAGCCAGAGACAATCCCTCATTAACGATGGAGACGAACTGTGAAAGAGTTTTGGGTGGGAAGTTTCAATATAAAAAGTAGTCCGATGAAACCAGTGAGAAAACAAAAGTAATTTGCACAGCTTGCAAAGCCGAATTCGATTATCACAGAAGCACCTCGTCTTTAAAATATCTTCACGCGAAACACCCTGCGGAAACCATCTGGACTGCTCGCCAGTCTACATTACAGGAGTGGGGTACCCGTGGGCGAAGAACTAAACCGGGAGGTGAAAAGGTTACTGATGCTTTGGCTACTTGGATCACTAAAAACGTCCGATACACTAGCTGAGTGTTTTCTGCCCGTGTTTTATCTGTGTGTATTCTCTCTCTCTCTCTCTCTCTCTCTCTCTCTCTCTCTCTCTCTCTTTCTCTGGCCTTGATTTTGAAATCCGCTGGCACTTAATAGGTCTGAATTTTCTTTCTGCAACTACATAGTTCTGTATTTAAAGATGCTAGTAAGCAGTGGGGTCCGAAATATGCATCTTTAGTGATCATTCTACATTCATTTGCTGATTTTACATTTAAATCTGCCTTATAACAAGCTTTAGACTAGAGAAGAAAAACAAGTTTTTAATCGTGATTAATTCACTGCAAAATGTGTGATTAATTACTTATTTTTTAAATCGATTGATAGCCTTGCTTTATATATTTAACAGTTATTCCACAAAATCGAGTCGTACATGAGCTGATGGCCGATGAGCATAGCGCCGAGTTGGCAGTAAGCCATGTACAACGAGATTTGAGTGGAATAACTGTTTTATTCTATCCACATTCACTGGATTTTAGGAAACCGAGCATTATTTTTTGCAAATGTGATAAATAAAAACTTTTATACAAAATGTCTGACACAATCATTTCCGCTTAGAATGTACCTAAACAAGCCAGCGAAATGACAGGAGCAATTTGTGAAAAATGCTGTAATAATAATTCTTGGAAAATAAAAAAGATACGTTCTTACCATCAAATACTTTTATTCCATATTTTGTTGCTTTTTTTGGGGGGGGGGGGGGGTTGTTTTCGAGTACTTTTTATTTCGTCCTTGGTTGGTTCAGCAACACGGTCCACCATTTTCTTCTTCTTCTTTAGGGTTTCTTGGTGGTTGGCAAACCAACTTAAAGGTGCATTACCGCCACCGACTGGGCTGGAGTGTGGAACAGGAGATACTGGGGGGAGACACCTATAGACCCTTTTCACTCACGTGACCTTCGTAAACGCGACCGCCATTTTGGACATGAAGAAATAACGGTTTATGGCACAGACCCTTTCGGTTCTCGCTCATCTAGCTGCTACAATGACTGCTTAGACTGCAACAATAATACCTAACACACATTTAAGTATCCGTCGTAAAGACGTGAAACTCGTCGAGTGACGAGTGTGTTCATTGATAAGCTAACACAATCTAAAAGTAGACATACCATCACACTGCCCTGGCGCTGTGTACAGTTTACCTTCTATGGTTTGTGCACTCACTATTTGCCATTACTTTCTCCAACCCAGTGTTCAAACTATGCCGATATTTTCCGGGGGTCCCCTTTTTTTCCCTTGGGGGTGGGTGGGGTGGGGTGCTTGCGCTTGTCTCAGAGCGCGGATCTCCAAACACATGAGAAGCCTATCTTACGCACATATCACGCAGACTCCACACCTCCACACACGCATCGCGTCTGAAATCATAACTCATCAGGGGAAATCGTGTCCGCATTGGCATGTTCAAAAAACAACCTCGCGTCAACAATGATACCACACGCAAGAAAAAAAAAACAGTCAGGCTACTCAACACATCTGATCCACAGCAGCACCAAAGCATCACTGGAAATCATGTCAACAACCAATCTTCCATTTCAACATGCGTCAACAAACAAATGGCACCACAAACATGAACGAATCGGTCAGGCTACCGATTCCAAACCCACAGCAGACGAATAATTAAACGCATCTTACCTTAAAGCAGAATCGACCACAAAGGAAGTGTGTTGGCACTGTTGGCACACTTCCTTTCTACTAGTTTGTGTCCCCAACCTGGCAGCAGCAGTCGTTGTCTTATCGGTTTATTTTATCTTTGATGTAAACACAACACTTCGGATATGCAAATGCTTCCCGTTACACACGATTGCTATGTCAATAAACATCATTTTGCCAATATTTTAGAGACCATCCATCTTCTCCGTCGGTCAGCATCTGTCGGGATCCGATAAAATGATAAATCTTGCCTTGTGTGTTGATGGTTACTACATCCAGGTGCACAACAATATAATGGCATGATGGAAGTCTTGCTGAAAGTAAAAACTTTCTTTGATGGCTATATTCCTTTCGATGCTTCGCCGTCGTTCCTCGTTGTTGGCTGTGGTAGACTACTGGTAGTTCATGTCCAAAATGGCGGCCGCGTTTGTCGTGACATCACGTGAAAAGGGTCTATATTCTTTTAGCTATTTCTTTTAAATACTTGATAAATTATATATCTGATTTGATGCGCTCCATCATGTGTTTTTCTCTACTTGCAGTATATGAGCTGATAGCCTAGTAGTCGAGTAGCCAATCAGTGTGTGCGATTGCTCCTATCCAGTGAATGTGGAAAGAATAAATTTAGATATTTATATGTTCAGTATAATTTATTGTATGTAATACATAGCTGTATTATAGCAGTTTATCAAAATTTGAAGTGATGACTACTCGATTAATATTCCTCGCTCCTTTTTAAATAATTGATAAATTAATATTCGTGTCCACCTCGCTTTAATCGACTCTGGCACTGACTACTGTTGTTGTCTTTGGCAGGTAAATACATGCAGATGATGAACATTTTAAAACCCATCGCCTTTGACGTCATCCACTGCGTGTCACAGCTGTTCGACTATTACCTGTACGCCGTGTACACCTTCTTCGGCCGGAATGAAGTGGTATGGTAAAGCTCTCTCATTGTTGAGTATCATTGTTCTGCTCTCTGATGATGAATTATTCAGTGTTATGTCCAGATGAACTGCAGCTTCTTTTTTTTTTTGTTTACCCCTTTTCATGGTGCATATGAGAATATAACTGCATGTTTATGAATCTGTCACACCAGTTGATAGTTTTCTCGTGAGTGCACTCCAGTACATAATTCCCGCTATAGTTATCAGAGCGGACTGAGTGTCATGTGACACGGTAGGAATTTTGAAGTGGGAATTGGCTGTCAGTGACCCCAGTTTTACTTTTTAATGGGAAACGTTTTCCCTTTTAAAGTTCGTTCTTGTACCTCCCAGAATGCTCGTTCACTTTTTTTTTTTATTCTGAGACATCACTGTTTAAAGGGATGAGTTTCAGCATGAAGTCCTGCTCACAAATACAACAATTCACCCAGTATAATTCTTATAAAAAGTTACCGTTGGATTTAAAGGCAAGGGTTGAGTTTATCCACTTTTATCGGACTTCTTTGGTAGCTCATTTGAATTCATCGACGTTTCTCAGGAGATCAGTTTGTGAGGACTGGCTGAGGAGCATTAAAAGAAAGCCCCATCCTGAAACTCATGTTTTTTTCTGAAATATTTCTTGTACTTTGTTTACTAATCTCTTGGGTGACGCTGTGCCTTTGTGACGTTCTGATGTCACAGGAGGACATCACTAACACCGTTACTGTGTTGTTTCATAGCAGGAAAAATACCAATAAAAGCGGAAAAATCAACAAAAGAACGTTTCCCAGCAATCCTCTCCATGTCATATTAATGAGAAGTCCAGTATAGAATTACAGTGGTGCTTGAAAGTTTGTGAACCCTTTAGAATTTTCTATATTTCTGCATAAATGTGATCTAAAACATCATCAGATTTTCACACAAGTCCTAAAAGTAGATAAAGAGAACCCAGTTAAACAAATGAGACAAAAATATTATACTTGGTCATTTATTTATTGAGGAAAATGATCCAGTATTACACATCTGTGAGTGGCAAAAGTATGTGAACCTCTAGGATTAGTGGTTAATTTGAAGGTGAAATTAGAGTCAGGTGTTTTCAATCAATGGGATGACAATCAGGTGTGAGTGGGCACCCTGTTTTATTTAAAGAACAGGGATCTATCAAAGTCTGATCTTCACAACACATGTTTGTGGAAGTGTATCATGGCACGAACAAAGGAGATTTCTGAGGACCTCAGAAAAAGCGTTGTTGATGCTCATCAGGCTGGAAAAGGTTACAAAACCATCTCTAAAGAGTTTGGACTCCACCAATCCACAGTCAGACAGATTGTGTACAAATGGAGGAAATTCAAGACCATTGTTACCCTCCCCAGGAGTGGTCGACCAACAAAGATCACTCCAAGAGGAAGGCGTGTAATAGTCAGCGAGGTCACAAAGGACCCCAGGGTAACTTCTAAGCAACTGAAGGCCTCTCTCACATTGGCTAATGTTCGTGAGTCCTCTGAACAACAATGGTGTGCATGGCAGGGTTGCAAGGAGAAAGCCACTGCTGTCCAAAAAGAACATTGCTGCTCATCTGCAGTTTGCTAAAGATCACGTGGACAAGCCAGAAGGCTATTGGAAAATGTTTTGTGGATGGATGAGACCAAAATAGAGCTTTTTGGTTTAAATGAGAAGCGTTATGTTTGGAGAAAGGAAAACCCTGCATTCCAGCATAAGAACCTTATCCCATCTGTGAAACATGGTGGTGGTAGTATCATGGTTTGGGCCTGTTTTGCTGCATCTGGGCCAGGACGGTTTGCCATCATTGATGGAACAATGAATTCTGAATTATACCAGCGAATTCTAAAGGAAAATGTCAGGACATCTGTTCATGAACTGAATCTCAAGAGAAGGTGGGTCATGCAGCAAGACAACAAACCTAAGCACACAAGTCGTTTACCAAAGAATTATTAAAGAAGAATAAAGTGAATGTTTTGGAATGGCCAAGTCAAAGTCCTGACCTTAATCCAATGGAAATGTTGTGGAAGGACCTAAAGCGAGCAGTTCATGTGAGGAAACCCACCAACATCCCAGAGTTGAAGCTGTTCTGTATGGAGGAACGGGCTAAAATTCCTCCAAGCCGGTGTGCAGGACTGATCAACAGTTACCGGAAATGTTTAGTTGCAGTTATTGCTGCACAAGGGGGTCACACCAGATACTGAAAGCAAAGGTTCACATACTTTTGCCACTCACAGATATGTAATATTGGATCATTTTCCTCAATAAATAAATGACCAAGTATAATATTTTTGTCTCATTTGTTTAACCGGGTTCTCTTTACCTACTTTTAGGACTTGTGTGAAAATCTGATGATGTTTTAGGTCACATTTATGCAGAAAAATAGAAAATTCTAAAGGGTTCACAAACTTTCAAGCACCACTGTGTAGATGTTCGGTGCAAATGTTGGACTCCAAAGCAGTGCAACTGTGCAACAAATTTGCACTGCGTTATAGCAGAGACTCAGCTAGTTAGGGAAGCCATGGCCTAATGGTTCGAGAAGCAGCTTTGGGACCAAAAGTTCACAGGTTCAATTCCCTGGACCAGCAGGAATGGCTGAAGTGCCCTGGAGCAAGGCATCTAACCCCCAACTGCTCCCCAGGCTGCTCTGGGTATGTTGTATGTCATTCTGGATAAGTGTCTGCGAAATTCCTGGAATGTAATGATCTACAGGATTAATAGTGCGATGGTGTTGATTGCAGTATTAACGTGAAGTTTCAGAAACTCATCTGTTTAAGCAGAGCATACAGCTGCAGAGGTGAGAGAGATGGATAGACTAAAGGGTTAAAGCGCTGCTGCGTTAGTAGATGAATTCCTACTGGCACCAGGTAGTTGAACAGGAGTGTCGGTTCTGTAATAAATATTAGCCAAAGTAAAAGTAGACCAGCATTTAGATGGAAGAGGTTCAAACTAAAAATGTGAACTCGGAATTTCATTACAGAGTAAATCTCAAATTCAAATTTTATTTGCCACATACACAATCATACATAATATGACATGCAGTGAAATGCTTAGCGCCGTGCTGTGTAAGTAGCAATGATAGTGTTAAAAAAAGAAAAGGAGTAAAATAGAATGTAATAAATAGAATAAAAAATAAAATGGGATCGAATACACTGCAGAATGTTTAACAGTTATTCCACGAAATCGAGTCGTACATGAGCTGATAGCGGACAAGGCGCGTAGTGCCGTAGTTCCTGCCCTAGTAGTGAAGTAGCCAATCAGAGTGCGTGACTGCTCATATCCAGTGAATGTGGATAGGATAATTAAGTTATTCCATGAAATCGAGTCGTACATGAGCGGATAGCCGACGAGGCGCATAGTGCCAAGTTGGCTGTAAGCCATGTACGACGAGATTGAGTGGAGTAACCGCTTTATTCTATCCACATTCACTGGATTTTGAGAAATGGAGCATTTTTATTTTTCATTTTTTGCAAATTCGATAAATAAAAACTTGATTCAAAACGTCCAACAAAATCATTTCCACTTAGAATGTAAACAAACCGGCAAAATGACAGGAGCAATTTTTGAAAAATGCTATCATTTTTGGGGGGGAAAAATGTTCTTACCATCAAATACTTTTATTCCATATTTTGTTGCCTTTGTATTTTTTGGGGTTTTGTTTTCGAGTAGAGTTTTTATTTCGTCCTCGGTTGGTTCAGCAACACATGCCACCATTATTTTCTTCTTCTTTAGGTTTTTTTTTTGGTGGTTGGCAAACTGCCTTAAAGGAACAGTCCACCGTACTTCCATAATGAAATATGCTCTTATCTGAATTGAGACGAGCTGCTCCGTACCTCTCCGAGCTTTGCGCGACCTCCCAGGCAGTCAGACGCGCTGTCACTCCTGTTAGCAATGTAGCTAGGCTCAGCATGGCCAATGGTATTTTTTGGGGCTGTAGTTAGACGCGACCAAACTCTTCCGCGTTTTTCCTGTTTACATAGGTTTATATGACCAGTGATATGAAACAAGTTCAGTTAAAAAAATTGAAACCTAGCGATTTTCTATGCTATGGAAAGTCCGCACTATAATGACAGGCGTACTAACACCTTCTGCGCGCTTCAGCAGCGCATTGATACGGAGCTCAGATATCAATGCGCTGTCGAAGCGCGCAGAAGGTGTTAGTACGCCTGTCATTATAGTGCGGACTTTCCATAGCATAGAAAATCGCCACGTTTCAATTTGTGTAACTGAACTTGTTTCATATCACTGGTCATATAAACCTATGTAAACAGGAAAAACGCGGAAGAGTTTGGTCGCATCTAACTACAGCCCCAAAAAATACCATTGGCCATACTGAGCCTAGCTACATTGCTAACAGGAGTGACAGCGCGTCTGACTGCGTCTGACTGACTGGGAGGTCGCGCAAAGCTCGGACAGGTACGGAGCAGCTCGTCTCAATTCAGATAAGAGCATATTTCATTATGGAAGTACGGTGGACTGTTCCTTTAAAGGTGCATTACTGCCACCGACTGGGCTGGAGTGTGGGACAGGAGATATGGGGGGGGGACCTACGTTCTTTTATTTAGCTATTTCTGTTTCTTTTCTGTACTTGATAAAGTGATATATCTGAATTGATGTGCTCTACCATTTTGTTTTTCTCTACTCAAGGTATATGAACTGATAGCCTAGTAGTAGAGCGTGCCATTGCTCATATCCAGTGAATGTGGACAGAATGAAAATGTATATTGCTCTCAAGAAAATGCACTTGCAATTGAAATATACAGTGCTGAGCGTAAATGAGTACACCCCCTTTGAAAAGTAACATTTTAAACAATATCTCAATGAACACAAACAATTTCCAAAATGTTGACAAGACAAAGTTTAATATAACATCTGTTTAACTTAGAACGTGAAAGTAAGGTTAATAATATAACTTAGATTACACATTTTTCAGTTTTACTCAAATTAGGGTGGTGCAAAAATGAGTACACCTCACAACAAAAACTACTACATCTAGTACTTTGTATGGCCTCCATGATTTTTAATGACAGCACCAAGTCTTCTAGGCATGGAATGAACAAGTTGGCGACATTTTGCAACGTCAGTCTTTTTCCATTCTTCAGCACTGTATATTGCACTGTAATGAATGAAATTGCACGAATAGGTACGATGTTGGATGTTGGTGACGTGCATTGTTCCACACTTCGGTAGCAGACGCTAAATACTGAATATTTAACATGCATCTGAAGCTGATACCCCTAACTAACTCTAAACACATACAACCTTCAAAGGGTGACTTCCTTGAGAAATGAGTTTGAGGAATATCTGTGCACCGCTGCAATGCCGGCTGGACAGCACAATAATGCATCAACCTCCACACTGAAGACTGCATGTTTAAAGTTAATAACTTGCCCCGAAGGCACCGAGTGGAAGGAATGGGGAAGAGAAAGATATGGAGAAACACAGACGCACTGGGAAAAATGAATCACCTCTGGGGGCGGAGAGCCGAGCTGAGCACAGGCATTCCAACACCACTGATAGAGCAACTGTCTCTGTAAAAAATGGCTCTCTTTCAGATTGTTAAATTAAGCATTAAGTGAAGGCTGTGCTATAATTGACCAACTGACATCCACTATTCTGCTTTAAAATAGAAAAACTTGTTTTGTTTGTATGCTGAAGCAGTAGGGAATATGAGCAGTTATATTAAAAACCCAGGCCATCTTTTATTTCTGATTCCAAAGAACTGACCTTATTGATTGATTCCAAACAGTAAAGATATAAAAACAAATTAAAAAAAATGCAATAATCAAAACATCGTGATAAACAGAATAGCGTAGCCACAGGGCAGTAACATAATGATGTTCGGAAAGGATTAGGAAGAAGTAAATAACTTCTCAAATCCTAACCCTCTATACCACCGCGAATCAAACGTCCCTACTGCCATAATAAACTATATATACAAAAGAAAACAAAAGCAACAAACAAGAAACATGCCAACATACCAAGACATACCAGCATGGTATAAAATCGACCAAATCAAATCATATATACAGATACTTATGTTATGCATATATACACATACAATACAGTACATACACATATACACATACCTATAACTATGCACATACACATCCATATGTACACAGACACCCATAATATCATAATTTTGCATATATATATTAAAAAAACACATACATACATACTCACATTTTTTATATATATATATATATATATATATATATATATATATATATATATATATATATATATAAAATCATCATAGACATATAAACATAGACGCCGCATTGAGCTGGTGGCCCCGTTGTTGGGATACGTCAGAGTGTCCACCATACTGGATGTGGCAAATCTTCCCCGTAAACCAATGCAAATAAATGGACTGAACTTCATAAAGCCCCTTTCTACAATAATATTTAACTCGATGCCTTTTATTCACCCATTAAGACACACGCGTATATATTTGGGAAACAAACAGGCATCAAAACAACATGTATAACTTTTAATGTGATGGTTCTAAATAGTGTGCGAAATAGCCTGTACTCTGCAAACTAGCGACAGATACGCGATAGATAGCTCAGGTAAGCTAATCAGTCAGCATACTGTAGCAAGCTACCAAAACCTGAGGCCAAAATAACCACCCTACAACCTACGTCGTGGCTCAGGTGTATAAGGCGCCATACCATAAATCCGGGGACCTGGGTTCGATTCCGGCCCGAGGTCATTTCCCGATCCCTCCCCGTCTCTCTCTCTCCCACTCATTTCCTGTCTCTACACTGTCCTATCCAATAAAGGTGCAAAAAGCCCAAAAAAAATCTTTAAAAAAAAAAAATTCATTCATCATACGTTCAAAAACGTTCATCATAGTGTGGCACTGTATTATCTAATTCTCACTGCTTATAACTATACACCTACCCGGTGGAGATGAGCTGGGAGACTGAAGACTGGAGGAACAGCTCCCTCTCTGATCCTGACTGTCTGACCTGTTCTGTCAAAATCCTCCGTTCTGAAGTGTTCACTGCAGAGCATGGATGACGGAGTAGCAGAAAACCCTTCCCGTCACACAGCTGTCTCCCACTGCTTTTTCATGTCTTTATTTTTGGGAAACCTACATAGTATGTGAAAAGTTAGCTAAGCAACTAACAACAATCAGCGTAGTTACGAAGGAAATACTTCGTTGTTTGGAGACAGGTTTCACCGAGCGGCTATTATGCACGAGACTTCATATTAGCCACAAAGTCAGAAAAATCTGTTTGTAAAATTACGTTATAATGACCAAATACAATGAAAAGTATTTTTCCAGTCTCACCTGTGAAAGGTAATCCCATGTGATCTCATTTGGACGGTAAACCTGTTGGTACAGTTAAACGCAGCACATGAATGCGGCATCTTTATTCTCGGCTACTGTCGAGACGCTATACCAGAGACGGTTGAAGAATCTCCACTTTGCCACATCCAATATGGCGGCGAGGATGACGTATGATTCTACGCAGCATGCGGCGTCTATGTTTATATGTCTATGCATCTCATCTCATTATCTCTAGCCGCTTTATCCTGTTCTACAGGGTCGCAGGCAAGCTGGAGCCTATCCCAGCTGACTGCGGGCGAAAGGCGGGGTACACCCTGGACAAGTCGCCAGGTCATCACAGGGCTGACACATAGACACAGACAACCATTCACACTCACATTCACACCTACGCTCAATTTAGAGTCACCAGTTAACCTAACCTGCATGTCTTTGGACTGTGGGGGAAACCGGAGCACCCGGAGGAAACCCACGTGGACACGGGGAGAACATGCAAACTCCACACAGAAAGGCCCTCGCCGGCCACGGGGCTCGAACCCAGGACCTTCTTGCTGTGAGGCGACAGCGCTAACCACTACACCACCGTGACGCCTATATATACACACACACCCACATATATACACGTGTGTGTGTGTGTGTGTATATATTATATTATATTATATTATATTATATTATATTATATTATATTATATTGTGTGTGTGTGTGGGTGGTTTAACATTGCTTTTGGATTGCTTTTGGTTTTAGAAAATTCTTTTCTGTCATTTTTTTTTCTTTTTTTTCTTTCTTTTTTTTTTTTTTTTAAAGCACGCTCCGTCTCCATCCACACCCACCTCAGGCAGCCGTCCGGCCGCATCAAGACCAAGCTGCTGGGTAAGAGTGCAGTGTGACTCTCCCCTCAGTGTCCCCATCTTAAATTATACACGGTGTAGATGTGTATGATAGACTTGTTTAAGCTTATCTATTTGACACATTTATTTGTTTAGATTTATTTATTCATTCATTTATTTCTTTTATTGTTCTTTTACTTATTGACTGATTTCAACTTATTTATTTTGAACTTGCGGTATTTAGAGATGTTTGTTTGCTTATTTATTTATTTTAACATATTTACTTTACACTTATTTATACTTACTGTATTTGCGTTGATTTATTTGGATCGTAATTAGGATTTCCCGCAGCGACCGCACCTGTAGTGTGAACGGTTCGGCAGTGTGGTTTTCTCAATCTATGAGTGATCATTGAGGCTTTGAATTTTTCACTCATGGCTGAGGTTTTTGGTGATGAATCTTGACCCGTGAGCGCCTCTACAACAAAAAGCAAAAACAACGACGAGAGAGGAAATCAAATTCGTCAGCTCTCACGCGTAGCAGATCCCTGAATCCAGTTTATACATGCGTGAACAATGAAATTGAGTGGAATAATGGTTTTATTCGATCCACATTCACTGGATTTTGAGAAACGGAGCATTTTTAATTTTTGCAAATTCGATACATAAAAACTTCATACAAAACGTCCGACAAAATCATTTCTACTTAGAATGTAAATGAACCGGCGAAATGACTGGAGCAATTTGTGAAAAATGCGATGATAATTCTTGGGGAAAAAAAAAAAAGATACGTTCTTACCATGAAATACTTTCATTACATATTTTGTTGCTCTTTTGTATTTTTTGGGGTTTTGTTTTCAAGTAGTTTTTATTTCGTCCTCGGTTGCTTCAGCAGCAAGCCGCCATTTTTGTTCTTCTCTACTCATGGTATATGAGCTGATTAGCCTAGTAGTAGAGTTAGACCCCGAAGCCGTTTGTTTTCAGGATAATGACTGGCTGATGAAATTATTGGCTGGCTAGCTGACTCAGCCAAAACCTTAATGGCTGCTGCAGCCACCAAAATGTTTATGGCTGCAAATGGCTGATACTGGACGTCACTGTGTGGCATATATCCGGGCGAACGGATCAAACAAATGGGGGGAATAAATAGCAAATTACCACAGGTCCCCTGGTCTCTTACTTCATTGTAAATATAAATCTAGCAAGATTGTAGTTCAATGCTAATAATAAGCTAATCTGGATTGTTCGAGGAAGGCATCTAGCTATCTACTCTCACTAGCAATGACCAGTGAAGGACTGGCAGCTATCTTACTATGATGAAAGTAGAGTGGTGGAGTACTTTTTTTTTTTTATCAATCTCGAAGTATGTGAAACAAACAAAAAAAAATACCTTTACACTTTCCCTCAGCAGCGGCAAAGAATGCAGCCATCTCGTCGATATCGGAGTCGATTGATGCTCTGGGTGGGTTCCCGGGTTCCCCAGTGTATCATGGTAACGGTGTGAGGGGCGGGAAGCCAGACAGGTAGTCACAACGGCAAGCTTGTGGTGGCTCTCTGTGCTGTGATATCAGTTCTAAATCTCTACAGTGTATGCCTATACGTCTCTATTGTGTTACTACTAGTGTGTACAGTTGATCATGCTTGTGTCACTTTTCTTGTAGCTCATGATGTGGATAAACCCATTATTTGATGTACACAATTCTTAGTGGCTCAGCCAAATTTTATTAGATAGCGGCTCAAATTGGCTTATAAAATTATTGGCTGGCGGCTCAAATTCTAAATGGCGGTTTTAGCGGCGCCTGGCGGCGGCTTCGGGGTCTAAGTAGAGTAGTCAGTCCGAGCAGGCAATTGCTTATATCCAGTGAATGTACGATAGAATAAAAGAAATTATTTGGCAGGTCAGATCCAAATGGTTGTTAATTACAAGGTTAAATAAAAATAAACACAACACGATTCCTGAAACAAAACAACTGATCAAAGGGGATTTAAATCATGAAGTGTGAACAGTACAGTGATTCTGAGACGCAGTGTTCACATGGACTTGCTGACTAATTTATTTGTTTATTTGTTTCTTAATGTATTTAAGCGATTGGTTTTGCTGTGTTAAATTACTGAAACTACAGGTGCGTAGGTTATTAAAGCCGTTTGAGCCTCAGCATTTGCTCAAGTGTTGTGCAGATGATCTGCGTGATAGTATAAACGTGTCCGAAATGAGAATATTTAGCAGCCAAAGATGATAGCTAAGTGAGATTTATGTTACAAATTGTTTGGTCTGTCCTTTTTAAAGAGTCCTCTTGGAGTAGTTGGAGTATTGAACGCACGATGAAAAGAACGGGTCGTCCGTAATGAAACAAATTTTGCGGTAAAAAACATTTCCAGTTGGCAGGCAAAAACTATAAATCCACTTTTGATCGTGTCTGTGTTTTGCTCTCTGTGTTATGAAGATTTTTTTTTTAACATGGTTTGTGTGGCTCCTATGAATTTCCAAATTTCCAGAGTTTTCCCCGTATGTTCCCATAGTAATGGGTGTGACGTTTACAATCAGGCTGTGGTCAGTTGTGGTTTGGCAGATCACAGCTCACTGCAGCTCAACCACCGCGTCGGCTTCATGCTGACCTACAAATCCATGCACACCCCGTCCCTGATCTGAATAATACTGTTTGTGTTCTGGTGATTATTTTGGATGATTAGTCATGAGAGAGCATTTATAATCTCTCTGTATCCTCTCTGCATGTGGGTGGGCTTAGTGCTCTAATTGTAGTAATTGCATTTGAACGAAAGCATGAATGAATTTCCACGGTTTGTGTGTGTTGTCAAAAAGTGACAAGTAGGGACCATCTCTGACTGTGTGTGGCGTTCTTGTCTCTTTGCTGCAGTATGAATCATCTGGACTGGGGCTGATTAGCAGTAGACTGAGAACGACACTCAACCGCATCCAAGAGTCTCTCATAGACATGGTAAAAAAATATTCCTAATATATGCCTCCATTTATCTCTGTTTGTTTATTTCTCATTCTAGCCTGGCTTTCTACCCATTTGTGCCAGTAAACTGTCTGTTGTGATCCATCTTCTGTTTTTCTACGTGGTTTTTTTTTTGTTTTTGCTTTTTTTTTTGTTTGATTCTTCTCTTTCCTTACTCTGTCTCTGCCTCGCTCTGCATTTCATATATAAATATATAAAAGCCTGACTGTGAAACAGTGGAAATGGTAGTGTGCATTAAGACCAGTCCGCCATAATCCATCATCATTCTCTATCATCTCATGACCCCAAGCCGTCAGCCAGCAGCCCCAGGTGAGTTAATCGCCCCGTGCACACTTAAATAGCCCTGCTCTTTTTTAATCAATTTCCTGTGCCTTCCACTGTGGCCCCCCATTAGGGCTCTCTGGGTGCAATGACCTGCCGCCATTAATACAGCATACACACTCGGAACAGAAACCTTCAGAGCTGCTACACAGTCATTAAGTGTCTGGATTCCACGGTCTTCTATCTGACAGGCTCTCTAGTCCTGACACTGATTGAGGTCTTGCTTTATTGGCACAGTCTGAGCTCATGGTGAAACTTCAGCTTGTTTAATTTTCTTTGGTGTGAAAACTGAATGGCAGGTTCAGAGACATGGGCTATGTATTCGCCTGTCATTTCTTCTTGTGTGGTCTCGCCATTATCATGCGATTGGATCATGTAGCGCTACAGGATGGTTTCGATCAATATAAGGTTCAAGCCAAGACTTTAAAATGGGCTTGAGATCAAAATGGTTTTTATGTTGTTAGTAATAATAGTCAAGTCAATTTTATTTCTATAGCGCTTTTAACAATAGACATTGTCATAAAGCAGCTTTACAGAATCTGAATGACCCAAGACATGAGCTAATTTTATCCCTAATCTATCCCCAATGAGCAAGCCTGTGGCGACGGTGGCAAGGGAAAACTCCCTCAGACGACATGAGGAAGAAACCTCGAGAGGAACCAGACTCAAAAGGGAACCCATCCTCATTTGGGTGATAACAGACAACATGACTATAACAGTTTTAACATAGTCAGTGTCGATGTTATAGATCTTCATTGATGGAAACTTGAGTGCAAAACTGTTCATGACAACTGCAGTCCTAAAGTTAGCAAGTCAACTGTAGTCCTCAGCCATAAAAGCATTACTGTAAGAGTCCAGAGCGTCTTCTAGTACCCTGTCCACATTAGGGATTTTGTACCGATACGAAACTACTTTCGTACCGCAACACCTGTCCACACTAGCAACTATACCGGTACTGTAGCAGTATAACTGTATCGGTACGAAACCCACAAATGTATGGGTTTTGTACCAGGACAGTATCGGTACTGTAGCGCTTCGCTGTAGTGTGGACAGATGAAGCGGCTCTGTATCGATACAAATATAATGCGCATGCGTAATGAACCCTGGGTTATTCATACAATACAATATGCACATGCTTTCCAGCTGTAAATAAAACGTCAAAATGGCTCAAAACGACCGTGGAGCTACATGGAGCAAAGATGAAGTTATGTGTTTGTTGGAGCTTTGGGGAGACGAGCGATGCCAGGAACAGTTAGTGAAGAACGGAGATTTGTTTTCTTTGTTTCTTTCTCAACTGCCTCGCGCATTTTATATGATTCGACTGAATAAATGACCACCAGAAATACAGACACTACATTGACAACAAAAAGCACACACGTTGTTTCATCCGCCATATTCTCGGAAGGAAGTTACTCGGTAACCACGGAAACATTTCGCGCACGCGCATTTCAACTACCGTGAAAGAAAACCGCAAACATTTCTCGCTAGTGTGGACAGATGCACTAAACTGTACCGGTATACTTTATATCGATACAGTTATACCAGTATCGTACCGGTATATATGTGAACACAGCTTAAGTGTGACTTTCCACTGTCCATATGGGGCTGTCCTTCACAGGAGCGATGTGATGAGACTCCAACCAGACGTAGAGCATCAGGATGGATTGTGGCTGGGGACTGCAGTTGACTTGTTGACTTTGGGACTGCGGTTGTCGTGAATGGTTTTGCACTCGGGTTTCCATCGGTGGGGGGTTTATAGCATCAACGAAGCTGACTTTATGTTCGGACTGTTAATGTTATAGTCATGTTGTCTGTTGTCGCCCAAATGAGGATGGGTTCCCTTTTGAGTCTGGTTCCTCTCGAGGTTTCTTCCTCATGTCGTCTGAGGGAGTTTTCCCTTGCCACTGTCGCCACAGGCTTGCTCATTGGGGATAGATTAGGGATAAAATTAGCTCATGTTTTAAGTCGTTCAAATTCTGTAAAGCTGCTTTGCGACAATGTTTATTGTTAAAAGCGCTATACAAATAAACTTGACTTGACTTGACTCGATCAGGCAGGTCCGAGGAGCAGAAGAGGTCAGCATCTCGATCTCAGGATTGACATGTAACTCAGAGGGACAGACGGGATGGGGGGAAGAGAGAGAAAACACAGGTTGTTAGGTATGCCCAATGTCACCTGAATAAGTAGAAACAGTATACATTTTATAATAATCATAATAACGCATCTATACACACAGCACATAAAACATGTAACTTAATAGCAGTAATGCTAAAATTTAAAGAAAAGATATAACACAATTTATAATAGTAATAATAATAATTAATAATAATAGATATTGTTATTTAATGTATATAAAATACTGCCCAGATACTTCACAACACGTACACCTTCTCTTAATAATAAATAAGACTTAATGATGGTCATAAAATTTAAAGAAAAATGTCTAAAACAACAATTAAAAATGCTGCTGATGATTATTACTGTTATTATTTGAATTAACCAAATGTACAATAATAAGTAATACCAAAGATCAAAATTAAAAATTACAATTTAGGGTACACAAATCTATTGTTCATTTGGCCAGTGTTCTTTCCTTAAAAAAAAAAGGGGGGGATAATTAGGGAAAGACCAGTAACTAACAAGATTTGGTAGCAATGTGTGTAACTCATATTTTCACTCGATCTGGCCAGGTATCGTCTTTCTAATTATTACTGTCTTTTGCGTTTCATTGCATAGTTTTTCTGTTACATTTTTGTCATCAAACAGTTCTTTAATATCTTTCTGAAAGAAAAATTTATTATTTAAACATCTCATCTCATTATCTCTAGCCGCTTTATCCTTCTACAGGGTCGCAGGCAAGCTGGAGCCTATCCCAGCTGACTACGGGCGAAAGGCGGGGTACACCCTGGACAAGTCGCCAGGTCATCACAGGGCTGACACATAGACACAGACAACCATTCACACTCACATTCACACCTACGGTCAATTTAGAGTCACCAGTTAACCTAACCTGCATGTCTTTGGACTGTGGGGGAAACTGGAGCACCCGGAGGAAACCCATGCGGACACGGGGAGAACATGCAAACTCCGCACAGAAAGGCCCTCGCCGGCCACGGGGCTCGAACCCGGACCTTCTTGCTGTGAGGCGACAGCGCTAACCACTACACCACCGTGCCGCCCTTATTTAAACATGACATTTATTATTATTATTATTATTACGGTCCAAACAAATCTCATTGGATAAAGCCACTTTGTTTTTTCCTGTCTGAAAATCTTGCTTCACTCAAATGTGTCACATTACGGAAGAAAAATGTGTTTGCTTCATATTTACTTCCACCAACTTTGTTGGAGGAGGTCATGGTTTCACCTCTTGCTTGTCTGTTTGTCTGTTCCCAATGTAAGTCAGAAAGTACTGAACAGATTTTAATGAAATTGTGAGGAAAGGTGAACCATGGACCAAGGAGCAATTGATTAAATTTTGATGCAAATCCGATTATGTGGCTTGGCAGAGGTATCCACTCGACCAAATGCCCTTCTAGTTTCCTCATGTTGTCGGTGTCTCTGCAGTGCCCCCTTAATTTTCACTGGCTTTTAATCAAGTGCAAAAATGCACATCTTTTACCTTTTCATCCATTTAAATCCTAGTCATGTGCTTTATTTTTTTATTCGTGTAATTTCATTTATTTTTATTTAAATTTTTTTACATTAAAAAAGTACTTTCATAACTATAGATAATTTGTATAGCTTATTAGAATTTGTAGTTTTAAAGTGACACAGGTCAATGTATTAAAAATATGAATATTACCCTGTGGAACTAGAATAACCCGAGGTACTTAAATCACACAGTGTGTTGCCCGCTGCCTCATGCCTGTGAAGGAGAACGAGCTGGAAAAACACAGCGCGCTAATGTTTACACGTGGGTACGGAAACAGCTGAAGTTTATCCTCATTATAATATTATAATGAGTGAGGTCGCAACAAACATGGCAGAACCAGTGGCCTCCGACACAGAAGTGAGCGCTCAAGAGCCAGCAATATTTACTCAGCTTGTCTGCCATGTTTTTTTTTTCCCCCCCTCTCTTTTCTGGCACGTTTTGCCTCTGACAAAATGTGCCAGATTATTAGGTCAGATACTTGTGTCAGATACTTCCTTTTAAGGAAGTATCTGACATTGTCAGATGAAGATGCTTCCTTCGTTTTGTTTTTTTGTCTCAATTTAGGACTCTTCGTTTGATCTGGGCAAGCCGCCATGTTTGCTGTGGCTCCGCGGTCGCGACCTCTGACCCACGCATGACCTCACGTGACTTTTCCGAACTGGCTGCCGAGCGGTTTGTAAACAGATTAACACGTGGGTTAGGACGCCCCGCATGAGGAAACAAAATGGATTGAAACAAGATGATGCATAGCAGCTATGGGCATGGGTATCAGCTCAAGCAATTCAGAAAGGGGAGCAGATGATTCCTGAACCAGCACGTCGACCTGGGTTACTTTAAATATTATTTTTACAGTAAACGAGATTTATTTCTAGTGCATTTATTCCCTGTATTAATAAATAATCTAAGTTGTGAAGTGGGTATGAGGTTAAGCACCACACAAAGTGAGACGTTAAACAAAACATTACAGCTAATGAATCAACAAGGATCCATGACTAAGCCAGAAGATGCACTGAGTGATTCAGTGCTTTCAGCTATGGTTTCATGGTTTCCACTTTATTAAAAATGCTGCCACAGTAAGTAACCGGACCAGTGAATTCATTCTTGCAGAGAACTCCTCGCCACCAAACTGTGTGGGAGTGTCCGTTATATCGAGTCAGAAAGAGTTGCACTACACTGGCTTCCTCATTTTCACAAATTGCTGGACACTCTCACACGCTGCCTTTTTCCTTCTGCATAGAGCTGTTTGGATGTGCTGAGGTGTTGGATGCAGTTTTGTCCATTTACAGTCAAGTCCATAAGTATTTGGACAATTGCAGTTTTCATCATTTTGCCTTTGTACACCACCACAATGGATTTTAAATGAAATGAAGCAATCAATATGTGATTTGAAGTGTAGAATTTCCGCGTCAATTCAAAATGTTTAACAAAAGTATCACATTAATGGGTTAGGGTTGAGTTTTTTACCTCCACCAAGGAGGTTATGTTTTCGGTAGCGTTGGTTTGTCTGTTAGCAACATTACGGGAAAAGTAATGAACGGATTGCTCGGAAATTTTTTCCAGAGGTGTGACTGGGCACAAGTAACAATCCATTAAATTTTGGCGGTAATCCGGATCACCTTCTGGATCCCGGATTTTTTTTTTTTTAAGGATTTTTGGCGGAGGTCTGCGCTCTCCGAGTGCTCTTCTAGTTTGTTTTTTTTTTTAAACACAGTCTCTCCATTTTCACAAACTCAAAAGTAATTGGACAATTGACTGTTAAGCAGTTTCATGGTCAGGTATGGCCTGATGAAATCATCATGATTTCATGACCGATTAGAGAGATTAAAAAGTCTGGAGTTATTCCAGTTATTTGTGGGGGGGGGCGTACTTCATGGGAACTCTCAATATACGGTCCAAAGAGGTATCGATGCAAGTGAAGGAGGCCATCATTAGTCTGGAAAAAACAATATCAGAGAGATGGCAAACCTTTAGGAGTGGCGAAATTAACAATTTGGAACATTCTCCAAAAGAATGAATTAAAACACCAAAAGGCTGCCTGGAAGACCATGGAAGGCAACGAAAGGGGATGATTGCAGAATTCTTTCCTTGGTGAATAAAACCCCCATCTAGTGAAGTTGAGAACACACTGTGAGGTAGGCCTATCATTGTCAAAGTCTACAATCAAGAGAGGCCTTGATCAGTGAAATTACAGGGAGTTTGCCTTAAGATGCAAACTATTGCTAATAGAAAGACCAGACTAGCTTTTGCTAGAAAGCCTGCCTAGTTCTGGAACAAGATTCTTTGGACAGATGGAACGAAAATTGATAACTTGTAGAATGATGGGAAGAGAAGAGTATGGTGAAGGAAAGGAAGCGCTGATGATCCAAAGCATACCACGTAATCTGTTAAACATGGTGGACATGAGCATGTGTGGCTGGCAATGGAACTCAGTCCCTGGTGTTTATTGACAGTGTGACTGCTGATAGATGTAGCAGGATGAATTCTGAAGTACTTGTAGTACTTGAATCCGTCTCACCAATATGCTGACGATACCACTTTTTATGCACATGCTAAGCCAGGTGACAAAGACTGTGAGGCGCGATTACAACACGCTCTTGATCAGCTGTCATCTTGGTCTCATGACAGCAACTTTGCTTTAAAGCCACAGAAAACCAAGTAAATGCTGCTGTCTACTCAACAATTTGCACGTGCTCACCAGCTTGATGACTACCAAGCCAACACCTCTGTTAATGGACAAGTGCTTGAAAGGGTTACCACAACTCGTCTCCTTGCAACTGAGATCCATTAAAATTTGAAGTGGAACAGTGATCTCATCTCATTATCTCTAGCCGCTTTATCCTTCTACAGGGTCGCAGGCAAGCTGGAGCCTATCCCAGCTGACTACGGGCAACAGTGATATCAATTCAAAAATCTCAAGTTGCGATGGGACATTAGCTGTTCCTAGAAAACTTAAAAACTTTGCTCCATTTCACATAAGGAAACGGTTAGTCGAATCTCTTTTTATCTTGTCTAAAATAGATTTTACTGATTCAGTATCGTATACCATGCCTGATTATCTTGTTAAGCATTTACAGCACTTACAGCTGACTGCTGTGAGTTTTGTAACAAAGCATTATATTTCGTAGACATGTGATATCCTTAAACTAGGCTGGCTGCCTGTCGTAGAGCGTAGAGAATTTCATTTGTGTAAGTTGGTATTTAAGACATTGCATTCTAGTCATTGGCCTTCTTATCTTAAATTAGAACAACATGTACTGTACCAGCTCAGTCTCTTAGCTCATCTAGTGACCTTAAGCTTAGGGTGCCATTAATATCAGGTACTTTTCAAGATGGCGCATCTAAGATATTTAATTCCCTTCCCAAAGACGTTAGAAACTGTACCAGTCTAAATGAATGATTTGATACTCTTAGATCTGTGCTGCGTTACATGCTGTTACTGTAATTATCATTAGATTTTTCATTGTTACATGTTGTTTATTATTTAATTTCTTGTGTGTGTGTATATATATATATATATATATATATATATATATATATATATATATAAAATGTGTGTGTGTGTGTGTGTGTGTATATATATATATATATATATATATATATATATATATATATACACACACACACACAGGGGCGGCACGGTGGTGTAGTGGTTAGCGCTGTCGCCTCACAGCAAGAAGGTCCTGGGTTCGAGCCCCGGGGCCGGCGAGGGCCTTTCTGTGCGGAGTTTGCATGTTCTCCCCGTGTCTGCGTGGGTTTCCTCCGGGTGCTCCGGTTTCCCCCACAGTCCAAAGACATGCAGGTTAGGTTAACTGGTGACTCTAAATTGAGCGTAGGTGTGAATGTGAGTGTGAATGGTTGTCTGTGTCTATGTGTCAGCCCTGTGATGACCTGGCGACTTGTCCAGGGTGTACCCCGCCTTTCGCCTGTAGTCAGCTGGGATAGGCTCCAGCTTGCCTGCAACCCTGTAGAACAGGATAAAGCGGCTAGAGATAATGAGATGAGATGAGATATATACACACACACACACACACACATATATATATATATATATATATATATATATATATATATAATTAGTGCTGTCAAAAATGTCACGTTATTAACGCGTTAACTTGACTCAATTTTAACGGCGATAATTTTTTTTATCGCGAGATTAACGCTCTGTGACATGATGCCATGCCCCGCACAGCCAGAGTCCTCTGCCCTCCCCCGAAGAGCCACGGTGCTTGGCTTAGGTTTCGTTTTCCCATCGGCGGCTCCAGCCCCACTTTGCAGTGGCTGTGACAAGACGTGTTATGCTCTGCAATAAAAAAAAAAAACATTGGTACAGCCAGTGTTCAAACTATACCGATATTTTCGGGGGGTCCCTTTTTTTCCCTTGGGGGGGTGCTTGCGCTTGTCTCAGAGCGCGGCTCTCCATCGCACACTCACTTCGGATATGCAAATGCTTCCCGTTACACACGATTGCTATGTCAATAAACATCATTTTGCCAATATTTTAGAGACCCCCCAACATTTCCCAAATCATGTTTTCAAGGGATCTCATGTCTGTTTCAGGGGATCTCGGATCCCCCGAGTACCCCCGTAGTTCGAACGGTGAGCAAGCCCATTCACTTTTTTATGCTGATAAGAGAATTACAATGGTTTTTCATGTGACAAAAATGTGCGGTTAAATTGCGATTAATCGCAAGTTAACTATGACAGTCGCGACATTAATCGCGATTAAATATTGTAATTGCTTGACAGCACTTTTAAAATTCGGCTTTGGCAGGTGATGACTTTAGTCCAACTAGCCACTTTGGCGGGTTTATTCTGTGGTATGGCTATATATTTTAATTGTAGTTTTCTCTGAAGGCATCTGATATAATAAACGCATTGCAATGTAATATTACGCGCCTGCAACTCCCATGAGCACCTGCATAAACATTCTGACACAACGTGTTAGAATTGTTTAGAACGTTCGTTAACGTCTCAGATAAAATCAACGATACGGTCACCTGCGGTTAATGAACGAAGCAACAAAGTTGCTGACAACTGACAAGCGCACTATGTGGCGGCATATAGCTGGAGTTTCAAACCCTGCTGCTCAGGGAAAAATGGGCAGAGACGGGTGAAAGTAACTTTTATTTCTTGCCAGTACTATTATTTTGAGTCATAGTGCGCGGGCGCCGAAAAATACACCTAATTATTTATTATTGTCGACTTATCAAGCATTCACTAGGACTTCTTATCACTCAGTAGTACTAATATAGTACTTTTTTATCACACTATCGCTCTTTCATCCACCTGGATCAGTTTTTGATTATAAATAAATTGCAAACACATCATTTCAACAACACAATCATTTTAATAACATTGTTTTAGCTGAACAGTTGAAAATTAACTTTTCATTTTGGACATTGGACACAGAACAGTGTAACAGAACAGAAAAGTGAAAGTTACGTTGATTACCAGCTGCGCACGTTATAGCACAAGATGTGGTTAAGCCATACGCGCGCTGTAGCTCGCTCGTTGTTTGTCCAGCGAAACACTGCACACGTAATAGAATATTGAAACATCAGCATATGTTTCTGTATATGTTGTTTTTATTTATGCCTCCGCCACCGTAAGGTGCAGGAGGCATTATGTTTTTGGGTTGTCCGCGCATCCATCCTGACACCTTGTGATCCGTCCGTGCGTGCGTGCGTCCGTCCCGAAACCTTTTGAACACGATATCTCAAAGGCTAATGAAGGGAATTTCACCAAACTTTCACCATTTGTGCACTTTGGGACAAACATGAACTGATTAGATTTTGAGATCAAAAGGTCTAAGGTCAAGGTCACTGTGAGGTCAAATGTCTGTCCAAAAACCTTGTGAACACAATATCTCCAAGGCTAATACAAGTAATTTCACCAGGTCAAGATTACTGTGAGGTCAAATGTCCATCCGCAAATCACAACTTAATAAGGCGTGTAGTCTACCAGGCGGAGGCATCACCATCGACGCCATTGGCGTCGAGTTCTATCTATTTTGGGAAACTTTGCAACAAACATCTGTCTACTAAAACACTTTGGATACCAGCTGCGCACATTGGCACAAGATGGTTAAGCAGTGGGCTACGCACACTATCTCGCATGTTGTCTGTCGAGTGAAACACGGACGTAATTCACTTCAGACATAATTCAGAGACAGGTCAGAATGAGTTATATGCAATGTATATTGAGGAAAATATGTTGCTTTTGGTAAATTGACGTTAGCAGGTGTGTTATGCTGAAAGTGCATTTTTTTTTTTTTTTTTCTTCCCAGAGACAGTAATTTTTCTTTCCGGTATGGCCAAATCTTTTAGTGGTATGCCGGACCGGCCAGGACCGGCTTACTTTCACCCCTGGGCAGAGATGATCAGGGCCGGAGCAACATTTTAAGATCACCGAGGTCCGTGATGTGCAAAGCGAGCGCCGAAAAATGTTCGACATATTTAAATGAGAGGGGTGAATTACACGCCACACAAGAGATCTGTTCCTGAAATTACTTTTAATGTTGTTTGAACTGAATATCATCAGTTTTGGGAAAAAAAAAATCATGTATGTGACAAGAGTAAGGATAATTTAAGCTTGTTTAATGGTTTGATCTGGCCCAAGCAATGAGGACAAAAAGATCCTCTAACCATGCAGCCTATGGAACTAATGCCGCTTTTCCACTACCAACGCGGCTGAGTTGGGCTGAGCCGTGCCGTGCCGTGCTGAGTCGGGCTGAGCGGGGCTGTTGGAGTTGCATTTCGACTACAACCGCGCTGAACCGTGCTGGCTGGAAGTGGGTGGACACATTGGGTGGAGTTAGCGAAAGTGGGTGGACGTCAGGTGATGTCGTTAAGCAGCGCAAACAGTGACATCAGTGATCTTTTAAGCGGTAGTCTCACGACCCGGATAGTAAACAATAAACATGGAGGACATGGAGTCGTTAGTGTTGCTGGTCTTGGTGCTGTGGCTTGTTGTCACCGACAACGCCAACAGATACTGGCAAGAGCGTATAGATGAGGCGAGGCGCATAAGGCTTCAGAAATTCTCGTAATTCGTAATTCTTCTCCTTCCGGGTTTACGGTGTTTACAGATCCCAGCGTGCTCGCGGGGCGTGTGTGGGCATGTGAGGACACTCCTCCTCACCAATCAGTGCACAGGGGAGTGTCTGCTCACGCCCCCAGCCTCACTCGGCTCGCTTTGGCTCGCTTCAGCCCCACTCCAAAACGCTGCGAGTTTTAGGGGCTAAGCAGGGCTGAAGCGAGCCGAGTCGTGCTGTTTTTTGGTAGTGGAAACGCGAGCCGTGTCAGGCTGAAGCGAGCTGAAGTGAGCTGAAAAAGGGTAGTGGAAAAGGGCCATATGATACATTTAACAATCTGGCATCCGTTACATCTGCACACAAAAAAAAATTCTGGGGAAAAAAAAAATCAGTATACACCATCATGTTTTAGGCAAAGTTATCCAAGCCAAACATAAGTTGAAACTTTCCACTCAACTTATCAACTTATGGCCTGCTGGAAGCCTCAGGTCACGAAGACCATTTTTCATGGACCATTCAGACTGATCTGGTGATGAATGTAATGAGGACATTTAATGTCTCTCTCTACACATGTTCACACACACACTATTAATAGATAATACATAATGTACATAATAATGCTTGATAATACACATAATACTTGCATATCAAAACATCAAATGTTTTTCAATGATAAATGTTTTGAATTGGACTTTTAATATTAGAATCAGTTCAGTTGTACTGAATGTTATTTTTCATATTATACGATATTTCATATTGTAAAGGGCTTGAAATTGAGTCCAATAAACAGAATACTCTGTTTATATTTTTGTCTGAATTGGTTGCATGTTTTCATATAGGGAGCTACCGTAACAGCACTGAATACTTGAGTGCTACTGTCGAGTTACATTATACGCTGCCATTCATAATTAAATCTAGATTTTCTGAACTTAACGTATCATGGTGAAGAAAAAACTGCGATTTCCTGGCAACAAAGTTGTGGCGAGTGAAAAGGCTGAATGGCTAGTGACTCGGGAAAACCACTAGCCACAGTGGCCGGTGAGCAAAAAAGTTAATGTAAAGTCTTAGAGAGAGAGAGAGAGAGAGAGAGAGATAGTGTGTGTGTGTAATATATATTTTTTTCTTTAAGTTTTTTTTGTCATATCCTAAGCTATTTCTTATATATTGAGTCTTTGTCTTAGTTATTGATATTTTTAACACTGTAAGAGCCAAACTTTGTTTTGGATAATGCTAATAAACCATTATTATTATTATTATTATTATTATTACATTCTGCTCAGATTCAGTCAAATCCTGCAAAACCTACAGGATGGCATTTCACAGGACAGCTGGATATTGACCTAAAACATACCGCGAAAGCAACCCAAGAGCTTCTTAAGGCAAAGAAATGTGATGCTCTTAAATGGCTGAGTCAGTCAGCCCAATTGAGCATTCTTTTCACTTACCAAAGACAAAACTGGAGGCAGAAAGACCTACAAACAAACATGATTTGGTGATGTCCGTGGTTTCCAGAATTCAGATGATTATTGATTGCAAAGGATTTGCATCCAACTATTAAAAATGATGCTTATATTTAGAATCGTTAGCGTGTCCAGTTACTTTTGGGACTTGGAAGGGAGGTGGAAATGACTGTAATTCCTAAGCGTTAGTGCAATATTTTATACATTGTGACTTCACAGGAAATGGAAATATCCACAATCCAGACATCCATGGAGAACAAATTTTTCAGCCGTTCTGAAAATTTCTTAGGCATCTTATATTTAAAGTGAAGTTCAAGTCAATTCAAATGTCTTAATTTCATTGGATAAAAGTACATATCCAATGTTACAAATTAAGATACGACCCCGATTCCAAAAAAGTTGGGACAAAGTACAAATTGTAAATAAAAACAGAATGCAATAATTTACAAATCTCAAAAAGTGATATTGTATTCACAATAGAACATAGACAACATATCAAACGTCGAAAGTGAGAAATTTTGAAATTTCATGCCAAATATTGGCTCATTTGAAATTTCATGACAGCAACACATCTCAAAAAAGTTGGGACAGGGGCAATAAGAGGCTGGAAAAGTTAAAGGTACAAAAAAGGAACAGCTGGAGGACCAAATTGCAACTCATTAGGTCAATTGGCAATAGGTCATTAACATGACTGGGTATAAAAAGAGCATCTTGGAGTGGCAGCGGCTCTCAGAAGTAAAAATGGGAAAAGGATCACCAATCCCCCTTATTCTGCACCGACAAATAGTGGAGCAATATCAGAAAGGAGTTCGACAGTGTCAAATTGCAAAGAGTTTGATCATCATCTACAGTGCATAATATCATCAAAAGATTCAGAGAATCTGGAAGAATCTCTGTGCGTAAGGGTCAAGGCCGGAAAACCATACTGGGTGCCCGTGATCTTCGGGCCCTTAGACGGCACTGCATCACATACAGGCATGCTTCTGTATTGGAAATCACAAAATGGGCTCAGGAATATTTCCAGAGAACATTATCTGTGAACACAATTCACCGTGCCATCTGCCGTTGCCAGCTAAAACTCTATAGTTCAAAGAAGAAGCCGTATCTAAACATGATCCAGAAGCGCAGACGTCTTCTCTGGGCCAAGGCTCATTTAAAATGGACTGTGGCAAAGTGGAAAACTGTTCTGTGGTCAGACGAATCAAAAGTTGAAGTTCTTTATGGAAATCAGGGACGCAGTGTCATTCGGACTAAAGAGGAGAAGGACGACCCAAGTTGTTATCAGTGCTCAGTTCAGAAGCCTGCATCTCTGATGGTATGGGGTTGCATTAGTGCGTGTGGCATGGGCAGCTTACACATCTGGAAAGACACCATCAATGCTGAAAGGTGTATCCAGGTTCTAGAGCAGCATATGCTCCCATCCAGACGACATCTCTTTCAGGGAAGACCTTGCATTTTCCAACATGACAATGCCAAACCACATACTGCATCAATTACAGCATCATGGCTGCGTAGAAGAAGGGTCCGAGTACTGAACTGGCCAGCCTGCAGTCCAGATCTTTCACCCATAGAAAACATTTGGCGCATCATAAAACGGAAGATACGACAAAAAAGACCTAAGACAGTTGAGCAACTAGAATCCTACATTAGACAAGAATGGGTGAACATTCCTATCCCTAAACTTGAGCAACTTGTCTCCTCAGTCCCCAGACGTTTACAGACTGTTGTAAAGAGAAAAGGGGATGTCTCACAGTGGTAAACATGGCCTTGTCCCAACTTTTTTGAGATGTGGTGTTGTCATGAAATTTAAAATCACCTAATTTTTCTCTTTAAATGATACATTTTCTCAGTTTAAACATTTGATATGTCATCTATGTTCTATTCTGAATAAAATATGGAATTTTGAAACTTCCACATCATTGCATTCCATTTTGATTTACAATTTGTACTTTGTCCCAACTTTTTTGGAATCGGGGTTGTCGATTAAAAAAAAGATATAATGTGCAATAATTTCAATATTTACAATTAGGGGAAAAATGCTACAAAATCAAACATAGATAAGTTGTATTTAAATGTTAACCTATTAAAATCTATTCCTATTCGTAATAATAGTAACTATTAACCTATTAAAAAAACTATCCTAAAAATGTTCACTGTTTTACCTTGCGTCTTATACAGGTCTTATTCATCTTTCTAAGGCGCTTAGATAATTCTTTATAAGTAGCGAACTAAGTAACTTACTTACTGCCTGTTATGCCTCCTGACATTTAGGGCAGCAACAAAGGATCTCCACTCCTGGTAGTGTCGATTCCTTCTGTTGCTGTTTCTGTAATATACGGTATTTGTTTTGCGGGACAGGGTTGTTAGCCCTGTGCCCAACCCCCAACCTGGAGGACTAGTGGGATTGCTTTTCATCTCGTCTCTACCCTTCTACTGTACCTGTTCAGCTTGGGGGGGCCCTACCAGGAGATGGAGCTCCCGCTGGCATAGCTCTAGGGGTCACTGAGACACACAAGCTCCCCGACCACGGCAAGGTTGCAATCCAACAGGGAGATAAGTAGCGAAGAAGCTATGTAAAGGATGGTCTGTCTTTTTTAATTTTATTCAAAAGGTGTCAGTCACGCTTCTAGTTAACTGCACAACCACTGAAAGGACAACCGAGGAAGCACCGTGTTTCCTTTTCGAGGATGGTAAAGTTCCATCAACTGAGCCTATTGCAGCATGTACACTTGAGCATTATTCATTATTTACGAAAAACATTAGAAGCTCTTGGAAAGCTCTCGATTACGTTCATTATGTCTTATATTAGATATGTGGGTTTTTTTTGTTTGTTTTTCATCAGACATCTCGTCATACCTGTCAACTTTGAGGTTTGAAAAAAAGGGATATTTCCCAGATTTTTAACTCAAAATAAGGGAAAATTTCCGAAAATTTCGGAAAGTCGGTAATCGAACTGACTTTTCTTCACAAAATTAAATTCGTCCTGCCATTTGGGCAAGTAGCGGCAATACACTTTTTTTGGTTTTGCCTCGCTCCTTTCTTTATTCATGTCTCTAGTCTCGCCGTCTACTGAAACTCGCTCCCTGAGGACAGTGCTTGTAGTGGAAAAAAAGAAGTGCAGGAACCCTGATTTTCTGACAATGCCATCCCGGTCATTCAAATAAGTTCAAATGAAGTTCAAATTTTTTAATTGAAAACTTCATAGTTTTTGTATTGCCTTCACGCATTTTGCAAAACTTGGCTCATAAGGACAATGCTCTACTCTTTTCATCTGTTGTTGTGCTACAGTATTTGTTGTTTGAACAGATGTGTTTTCACAATGACTCTCTGAGATATTATTTTTGAACGAAGCGTCTTCGTTTGTAGACAGCTGGAGTAAAAACAAATCAGAACTAAGAACCACAACCATATTGTCAAGTTGTGTATGATTTTCCCCAGTTTTGTGCCCCAACTTCAAAAGAGCTTTGGTCACACAAGGAACACTCAGTTTTTCCCCTTTTTTGTTTTTTATTGAAGTTCAAAGGTGATGAAGGGGTTGATTAGGGCTTGATTAGGTTGATAACCTTAAGAACAACAGAAAAACATTGCATCATATTAAGTTTAAACTAATAAAAACAAGTCATCACATTACTTTAAGTTTCAAAATAAAAAAATGAGTAATTAGTGCACGTTGCACTAAAAGAAAAGCAAAAGAAGGTTTAACACCTTTAAGTTTACTAATCACGTACATAAACACCTTTAAGTTTAACTAAGTTCACTAATCACCAAACCGCTCTCACGGTGCGCTCACTGGATGCGACCCAGCGCACGGAAAGGACGCGGCCAATAACAAGAAGGCGCTGCTCAACGCGCTGCGCACAGCTCGCGCTGATTTTTTGGCGAAGCGTGATAAAGGTTGTACAGCTTGTCGAAGAAGATCTTAAAGTTGTTCATGCCATTGATCTGCTTTAAAACATCCCCAACTGCTAATTCAAGCCTGTGGTTGAGGCAGTGCCAGACAAACAAATGGGGAAACTTCGCACACAACTGCGCTGCCACTCCGCTGAAAATAAAGAAGTGCAGGAACGCAGTTCCGGTGCGTTCCGGCCCACTCCAAGCCCTGCCTGAGGAAAGAATTACGACCATCTTTTAGTTTTGTGAGAAGTTCCGAGCAGTGACCTTGGTCAGACTAGCGCTATGGTTCTGACAGTCTTCTTCACAGACATGCAATTAAAATCAATGTGTAATTACTAGACTGCCACCTGCTGTACTGGAGAGGGCGGGGACGTGAATTCATGGCCCGACTTCCTGCTGTAAACTCCTGTCAGAGGCGAGTCATGAATTCTGGACCTACCGACTTTTTTATATTGTGAAAATACGGGACTTTTATATAATGTGAAAATACAGGATATTTTCGGGAAAATAAAAAAACGGGAAGACAGCGGGAAATAAGTCAAAATAAGGGATTTCCCGGGAGAAACGGGAGGGTTGACAGGTATGCATCTCGTTTTAGGTTTGTTTACCTGACATGTTTCGACGTACGTAACTGTCGTCTTCCTCAGAGTGTCACCAGATGTTGTTGGTGACGCATCTTATCAGCTGATGTTTCCGAAGGCGTGACCTTCCTGTCTCCCATACCTGGAGTGCCATCTTGCAGGGGACGAACAGACAGTAGAAGACGTGACCGACCTGTCAAACCAGACAGGAAGGTCACGCCTTCGGAAACATCAGCTGATAAGATGCGTCACCAACAACATCCGGTGACACTCTGAGGAAGACGACAGTTACGTACGTCGAAACATGTCAGGTAAACAAACCTAAAACTAGATGTCTGATTAAAAAGAAAAAAATAACCAGCTCTTGGAAAGCTTTTGTGAAACTATAATTTTATAAGGCTCAGGTAAGAGCTGTAAAGGGGCAGCTGTTGCAGCTCAGTAATAGCAGATCCCTCTTTAGAAACCGTCTATTCGCGCTCCAGCTACGATACAGCAGTGTATGCTGCCAGCTGTGATATCACATGTAATTGCCACTGGTAGTAATGTTGAGATAAAGCTGCCGAGCTTTTCCCATGTTGAACGCTCAGCGAGAGTAACCTGGCTGCTAACACAGGCGTAATGATGTAACTTCGTAGTTGAGAGCATACATCCGAGGGTCTTTTCCAGTGCTCTGCAGAATTAAATGGTTTTTAAAGTAATATTGCCTTTATGACCAAATGGAGCTCCTCATGTGGTTTCCTAGAAAAGCCAGGGCTCGCCTTTTAGTTTTTTGGGAATAGAGAGGGAAAAATGTTTCAGAGCCGGAGCATTTAGTCTGTCCTCCCACACACACAACTATTTCTGTTCAGCTCCATTAATCATTCATCACCTAAGATAAAGTCTCAGTCTCTGGAAACTTTTCCTTCTCTCTTAATCATCCTGTTCGCCTCGTCTGCATGGTTTTTACCTTAAGAAGACTATTGTGTTTGAATGACTAATCAAATCTACAGAATTATTGGCACCCTTCGTGGAGGTGATTTTATAACCGCACATGCAGAGAGTGCTATTTTGCGCTTAAACTTATGGGGTGAATGTATATAAACATGCATCTTAAATAGTTCTGTAATTTTCTGAAATTCAGTCAAAATTATTGACACGCCAGTAATTTAAAGGAACAGTCTACCGTACTTCCATAATGAAATATGTTGTTCTCTGAATTGAGACGAGCTGATCCGTACCTCTCCGAGCTTTGTGTGACCTCCCAGTCAGTCAGACGCGCTGTCACTCCTGTTAGCAATGTAGCTAGGCTCAGCATGGCCAATGGTATTTTTGGGGGCTGTAGTTAGATGCGACCAAACTCTTCCGCGTTTTTCCTGTTTACATAGGTTTATATGACCAGTGACATGAAACAAGTTCAGTTACACAAATTGAAACGTGGCAATTTTCTATGCTATGGAAAGTCCGCACTATAATGACAGGCGTACTAACACCTTCTGCGCGCTTCGACAGCGCATTAATATCTTCACTCCTGTTTTCCCCCTCTCCCCCGCCCCCCTGACTAGACTGTGTTCCAAGGAGTGCAGGCTACTTGTCTTGGTGGTCACGTTGGTTGTATTGACGGAAGTTGGGGGGGAGAAAAAAAAAAAACAGGAGTGAAGGTATCAATGCGCTGTCGAAGCGCGCAGAAGGTGTTAGTACGCCTGTCATTATAGTGAGGACTTTCCATAGCATAGAAAATCGCCACATTTCAATTTGTGTAACTGAACTTTGTTTCATGTCACTGGTCATATAAACCTATGTAAACATGAAAAACGTGGAAGAGTTTGGTCGCATCTAACTACGGTCCCAAAAAATACCATTGGCCATGCTGAGCCTAGCTACATTGCTAACAGGAGTGACAGCGCGTCTGACTGACTGGGAGGTCGCACAAAGCTCGGAGAGGTACGGAGCAGCTCGTCTCAATTCAGATGAGAACATATTTCATTATGGAAGTACGGTGGACTGTTCCTTTAAGATATGATGAGCAGCTATGCCACTGGAGTTGTATCCTGACCAGTTTTGGGAGACTTTTTTTCTTCCCCCCATTCATTTTGTAATTGCAAAGTGACCTTGGGTGTAAGAAAGGCACTATATTAGTGAAACTTATTTTTTTCCCCCTTGGTCTCGCCTTAAGATTACAGTAGATGCACATAAGAGTTTTTTTTTTTAAGAATGTTTGAAGCCCTTTTATATTTTTATGCTTGCATATTTATGCGGCTCTACTCAGTGTGAGAATTTCATAGATGTGCCAGCTTTGCTCAAACTTGCTGCCTTTCCTTCTCTGCCGGTTGTTTAATGTAACTAGCGATATACTAATCCGTGTGTGTGCGCCACATCATGCAGCGAGTGTTTCCAATGTGTGGGTGATTTAGGGAGCTCCTCTGGGGTGTCTGTTGTCTATTGATTAACTCTGTTGTGATGCAGTGTAGCTTCCCAACCTGCTGTGCAGTGAATCACTGTGCAAACAATGTGTGTTTGTGGTTTAGAGCAGTGTTTCTCAACCACTAGGCCGTGAAGTGCCATCTAGTGAGCTGCGAATTTTTTTTTTTCCCAGGTTGAAGCTAATTTTTAGTAGGGTACAATTGCTGGGGGCGGCATGGTGGTGTAGTGGTTAGCGCTGTCGCCTCACAGCAAGAAGGTCCGGGTTCGAGCCCTGTGGCCGGCGAGGGCCTTTCTGTGTGGAGTTTGCATGTTCTCCCCGTGTCCGCGTGGGTTTCCTCCGGGTGCTCCGGTTTCCCCCACAGTCCAAAGACTGTGGTTAGGTTAACTGGTGACTCTAAATTGAGCGTAGGTGTGAATGTGAGCGTGAATGGTTGTCTGTGTCTATGTGTCAGCCCTGTGATGACCTGGCGACTTGTCCAGGGTGTACCCCGCCTTTCGCCCGTAGTCAGCTGGGATAGGCTCCAGCTTGCCTGCGACCCTGTAGAACAGGATAAAGCGGCTACAGATAATGAGATGAGATGAGACAATTGCTGAGTTGCATCCGACGTCACATCCGCCTCATTAGATATGCAAGGCATGACTTGATCAGCTAAGCTCTCTGTTCACAAAGCGTTACTATCGCTGGGGGGGGGGGTGCCTTAATAGTTGTTAAAATGCCCTATGCTTGTGTTGTTTTGAGCTGTTCAAATCAAACAAACTGTGAAACTTATAAGTTTCTTCTGGGTTTCCTGTGAAGTGATAAAAAAAAAACGGTGAAAGAGCAAAGGATTTTACCAAAAGGTGATGAGAAAGGTGGCTCTAGAACCTTTCGCTGCAATGGAAGGGAGCCAAGTCAAAGAATGCTTGAGTTTGCAGTAATCACTTTGTGAAAGGTTTGTAAATTCCTCTGATTTATTTTTGTTTGGATTCGCAAATCACTTTTCTCGACATTTTCTGTTATTTCATGATGTTTTAAAGTTTAGGAGACGCTTAAGTCCTCAGATGTGTTTTTGTTTACTGTTTGATCGTGGTCGCCATATTGTAAACTAATACGTATATAATACGTGGAATACCCAGGTCTTTAAAGGTGTTTCTGTGGACCATTGTGAGCGATTTATCCCGAAGAGAAGAGCAGGGAGGATTGAGAATCGAGTGGCTGTGGTTTATTTACACCCGATATTAAAACTTGTAGCAGTCATCGCAAAGACGCATACAAAAAACCCCAGCAATTCGTACTTACCCAGGTATAAACGATACTGGATTTATCTTGTAGTTTCCTAATCCCCAGGTTTTTAACCTAGCCACATATAAAAAGTTGTACGCCTCCATGCTCTTCCAGGTTTTCATCTGTGTGTCCGTGTAGAACGATGTCTGCAGCACCTGGTAGTCTGAGATGTCGGAGAACTCAACGGATGGATCATTTTCCGACTCACAGGAAAAAGCCTTCTTTGTTCGTGTGTAAGGATCTAATCCCACTGAGTGGTTTTTATATCCACGTCTTTTGAGTGTACTTCTTGGTTTTAATAACTTGCTTGTTTGCTGTACACAAACATGGCAGTAAGTTCTTGTGTTAATGGACCAGACTCCACTTTTGGATCATTAATCCCTTTTGACTGAGAATGACCCGTATGCATGGTTTTTTTATTGGCTTCTGGCACATCCATACAGTTTTAAATTCAATACCAGCAATTAAAAAGAGTTTGTTTTATTGCATTTATCTAATCCCTGGGCTCCCATCTGTAACAGGGAGTGATGTTGCATCCCATTAATACACTTTACAATAGATTATTAGATTCGAATAGAAGAGATGAGCCAAAATAATTGGGGATCTTTTTTAATGGGCCCTGACTCGTTACAAGTGTGAGTAGATGGGCCTTAAAGTAGAAAGGGTTGAGAACCCCTGGTCTAGAAAAATTCAATAAAGAAAATACATGTTCCTTTCACAATTTTTTTTAGTGTCACCCACAGAATCTTTTTGAACATGTCTGTGCTGTACAGCACAAGAGACCAGGAAACGAACAGCGTTTTTCTGCGTGTGTATGAAGAGTATGCCTCCTTTTTGTATCTGGTAGAACACAATCTGTTCATTCCAAATCATTCATATTTGGTTACATCCTTACTACAAAACCATGGTTACCATGGCGACTTCAGAATTGTGCAGGGATAAAGTATACGCCCTAAGTCACTGATGCCGCAGCCATGCAGTGTCAGGAGTCCAACAGAGCAAAATCGGCCTTGCTCTCCGAGTGAAAAGGATGGAGTTTCCTCCTATTGATCCAAGCAACACTAGCCAATATCTCACATCCGTGATATGCAGGAGAGCAGGTAGTGTGCCCTGAGATGTTGCATGATCAGCAATTTGGAGAGATGCAGTGGGCAGAGTTGGCATCTCGGAGGAATCAGTTTTGCCTTCGTGCTCACAGGCGTAGCTAGCTTGTGGACATGAATTGAGTATGACTAAAGTGGAAGAATTGGGGTTAATCATTACTGTGTGTTAATTCATTTGCAATATGCAGCAGTCCTAAACTGATACGCTAACAGCTAGCCAGATAAATAATAAAATCAATAACAGTGTCTCTCCTTACCTTTAATCATAGCTTAGGAATTCCTTCATTTAATGAGCAATAGTTCCTCTTTGCACTATTGTAAATACAACCATGTTTCCAGAAAAGTTGGAATGCTGTGTCAAATATGAGTAAATAAACTTGCAATTATCATGGAAGCCATATATTTCATTAAAAATACTACAAAGATAACATATCAGATGTTGAAATTGAGAAATTTTATATATATGCGCGCTCATTTTTAATTTGATGCCAGCAACACATTTCAAAACGTGTTTGGGTACATGATTGGGCATAAAAAGAGCACCCCAGAGAGGCGGAGTCTCTCAGAAGTAAAGGTGGGGAGGGGTTCACCGCTCTGTGAAAGACTGCGTGGGCAAGCAGTGCAACAATTTAAGAATGACGTTCCTCAATATAAAATTGCAAAGAATTTGGGGATCAGATCATCTATGGTACATAATATCACGAAAAGATTCAGAGAATCTGGAGAAATCTCTGTATGCAAGAGACAAGGCTGAAAACTGACATTGGATGCCTGTGATTGTCAGGCCCTCAGGTGACACTGCATTAAAAGCAGACACGTGTCTGTAGTGTAAATCACTGTATGGGCTCAGGGACACTTCAGAAAACCATCGTCTGTGAAGACAGTTCATTACTGCATCCACAAATGCAAGTTACAATTCAACCATGCACAGAAGAAACCATGATAAACAATACCCAGAAACACCACCATCTTCTCTGGGTCTGAGCTGTTTTATGATGGATTGAGGTGACGTGGAAAACTGTCTTGTGGATTGACGAATCAAATTTTTAAAATTGTTTTTAGAAATCGTGGACACCGCGTCCTCTGGGCTAAAAAGGAGAGGGACCATCCGGCTTATCAGTGCACAGTTCAAAAGCCAGCATCTGTGATGGTATTGGGTGCATTAGTGCACATGACATGGGTAGCTTGTACATCTGGGAAGGCATCATTAATGCTGAATAATATATACGCGTGCGCGCACACACACACAGAGCAATATCCAGACATTCTGTCATTCTGTACATATTACACCAGCATGACTCTGTAGTAAAAGAGTTCTGGTGCTAAACTGGCCTGCCTGCAGTCCAGACCTGTCTCCCACTGAAATCGTTTGGTGTATTATGAAGTGCAGAATACAAGGGTGGCAGGCAGACACCGAACCCTTGAACAGCTGAAATCAGCCAAGAATGGGACAACGTTTCTCTTTCAAAACTACAGCAATTGGTCTCCTCAGTTCCCAAACGATTACAGAGTGCTGTTAAAAGTAGGAGTGATGCAACACAGTGGTAAATATGCCCCTGTCCCAGCTTTTTTGAAACTTGTTGCTGGCATCAAATAAAAAATAAGCATATATTTTTCAAACAATAATAAATTTCTCAGTTCCAACATTTAGAATAGAATAGAGTGCCTTTATTTTCACTGCACACATGTACAACAAAATTTAATTCATTATAGGAGAGCAAAACCGCTGCGTACGTGCACACCGCCACTCTCAGGCACTTCAGCCCAAGGCGGTCCCATGTTAACCTAACTGCATGTCTTTGGACTGTGGGGGAAACCGGAGCACCCGGAGGAAACCCACGCGGACACGGGGAGAACATGCAAACTCCGCACAGAAAGGCCCTCGCCAGCTGCTGGGCTCGAACCCAGAACCTTCTTGCTGTGAAGCAATAGTGCTAACCATTACACCACTGTGCCGCCCTCACATTTAATGTCTTTGTACTGTTTTCAACGAAATATAGGTGTTCCATGATTTGCAAATCCTCTCGTTCTGTGTTTATTTATATTTTACACAGCATCCCCTTTTTTTTGGGGGGGGGGATGGGGTTGTCAGTTTTAAAAATTTTTTGATTGACATTTGGAAGAACTTTTTAAGATAACCGCTAATATGGACTGTGGTATAGCCACTGCAGCTTTTGCAGCAGATACCGTAAGTCCCATTTCCGGGGAAAAAATAAATAAATGAAGTTTTCAGTTTCATCGAATAGCCCTCAGTATGGACAATTCCTGAATGGCAGCCTCAGTCCTAAGAGTTCATATATGGAACTCATTCAGTCTCTGAGATTGACTTGCTGCTGAGTGAAAAGCACGGCTCTGTCCAATTGGGTTCACTGATTCTGATCTTGTGCTGCTGCTGTTCTTTTCACAGTCTGAATAAAGCGTCTTTCGTTATTGGCTTCAGAGCCGCTGATTTAATTTCCGCCCTCGACTCTAAAGTTACAGAGCGGTTCTCTTTCTAAGAAGATAAACGTGAACATTCCTGTTCAGATTGAACAGTGGGGTCCTTTGACATCTGGCTAAGCGGATTTAAAGACTAGCATAACATCCAGGAAACAAATGGAGTTTCTAATTTTATTTGACATCCATCTAATGAGAAACACATTGTAATTATTACCGAAAGATGATGAAGCAAATGGAGAATTTTGTGCGACGGTAATTGCCTACCAAGTTATTTGTCGTCATTGGATAAATCTCTGGAGAATAATAATAAAGATTGCAGTAGGGGGGACCGTGAGGAGAGAAGAACTCTAAATGCAGGATGAGACAATAGAGTTTAAAGCTGGTTTAAATTTGTGTGTAAGACATGATTTTATTTCTTCCAACTCAACAGCCATTGACCTTGTCCTGGTCGTTCTGCCATCATGAATCCAGCCATGCCTGGAGGAACTTCTTGGCGTGTGGAGGTGTACAGGCATGTACTACTCTCCAGCTCGGTGCTGGATTGTCTGAGATCTCAGCAAAAGAATTTAGCAGAACCCCCAGCTCACAACAAATCAGCTGCTACTATTGAGATGAAAGCCAAGAGCAACACTCATATTTCAACAGTGCAGACCAGCGCAGTCTGCCAAATGAATTCTGTAGCAGATGCTGAATTTTTACAGATGACATTTTGATCAGGCTTAAGTCTCAAAGCCAGCTGAATCATAAAGTAACTTTTGTAGGCAACATTTCTTAGATACCATCAGAGTAAAAATCCAAGCCCCCTTAAGCTTAGGAATGTTGCAGAGACTATATGAAGCCATTTACTTTTGGATGTTTTATCAGGAAGGCTGCACAGTAGCGTTGCATTGGGAAGCAAAGATTTGGCTCCAGAAAAGGCAAAATAAACTCTGTCTTTAATCATGCATGATATCAGTTTGAGGCAGCACAGTGGTTAGCGCTGTCGCCTCACAGCAAGAAGGTCCGGGTTCGAGCCCCGTGGCCGGCGAGGGCCTTTCTGTGCGGAGTTTGCATGTTCTCCCCGTGTCCACGTGGGTTTCCTCCGGGTGCTCCGGTTTCCCCCACAGTCCAAAGACATGCAGGTTAGGTTAACTGGTGACTCTAAATTGACCGTAGGTGTGAATGTGAGTGTGAATGGTTGTCTGTGTCTATGTGTCAGCCCTGTGATGACCTGGCGACTTGTCCAGGGTGTACCCCGCCTTTCGCCCGTAGTCAGCTGGGATAGGCTCCAGCTTGCCTGCGACCCTGTAGAACAGGATAAATTGGCTAGAGATGATGAGATGAGATATCAGTTTGAGAAAATGACACTGACCCAAACTCTAACTTGACACTCTTTCAGTTTTTATCTGCAACAATTTAAGATGAGACTTGATTGTCATCGTAGATATCCAATGAAACTTTGTTTGATAGCAGTCAGAGAAAACAGCAGCAGTAAAAAGAATATAAATGTTAAAAAAAAAACAAGATGAAGTAAAAAAAAGTGTAGTGTAAGCAAATATTGCACAAATTGTAATTGTATTTGCAGTTATTTACATTGTTATAATAATAATAATAATAATAATATCACAAGAGTAAAAGACCAAATAAAGGTGTTTTTTTTGTGTTTTTTTTTTAAAGCAGAATGCTTACAAAATTGAAAGCTTAAGTTCTCATAAATTTAATAAAATAACATTGATTAGCAAGGGCGGCTGGTGCATAAGGGCGATTGGGCGATGCACTGCCAAAACGAAAAAAAAAAGTTGTTTTTTTTTTTTTTTTAAATAAACTTTCACCAGCGCTGCTCGAGGCCGTTTTAATCTGTCTCTGGGTATCATTGTCCAATCAGGGTGGTCTTGCTTCTAGAGTACCGCCCCTTTTGGGGCGATTTCAGTCATGCTGAAAATCGCCCAAGAGTTCACTGATAGAGTCCCATGTTAATATATTTTTTTTCTCCTGACTGACACTTCAATGCAATCTCTATGGGTTCCGGGGGGGCTTGCCCTAACGTGCTTACGTCACTGCGCAGCGCGGCAAAGTTGCGTTCGATCCGCTCAGTTTCTGAGGTGAGATGGATGCGGACATAGACATATAAACATACTGTAGACGCTGCATTCTGCGTAGAATCATACGTCATCCTCGCCGCCATATTGGATGTGGCAAAGTGGAGATTCTTCAACCGTCTCTGGTATAGCGCCTCGACAGTAGCCGAGAATAAAGATGCCGCATTCATGTGCTGTGTTTAACTGTACCAACAGGTTTACCATCCAAACGAGATCACATGGGATTACCTTTCACAGGTGAGACTGGAAAAATACTTTTCAATACTGTTCCTTCAGTCTTCAGTTTCCCAGCTCATCTCCACCGGGTAGGTGTATAGTTATAAGCGGTGAGAATTAGATAATACAGTGCCACACTATGATGAACGTTTTTGAACGTTTGATGGACGTTTTTAACCTTTCTGAATGTGAAGGAATCAGTGATGTATTTTGTTTTGGTATGACGGTTAGAACCTGGCCGAACTCAGTTTGGCGGTCATTCAGCTCACTTTATTCAACGAGAGTAGGTCTGTGTGGTGACTCAATAAATAAAACAGTACATTTTTATTTTCATTCACTATTTCCAGTTTTTCCACTATTTCCATCATTTATCATATTCAGTCTTGTAGGTTGGTTATTTTGGCCTCAGGTTTTGGTAGCTTGCTACGGTCTGCTGACTGATTAGCTTACCTGAGCTATCTATTGCGTATCTATCGCGTATCTGTCACTAGTTTGCAGTGTACAGGGTATTTCGCACACTATTTATAACCATCACATTAAAAGTTATATATGTTGTTTTGATGCCTGTTTGTTTCCCAAATATATACGCGTGTGTCTTAATGGGTGAATAAAAGGCATCGAGTTAAATATTGTTGTAGAAAGGGGCTTTATGAAGTTCAGTCCATTTACTTGCATTGGTTTACGGGGAAGATTTGCCACATCCAATATGGCGGACACTCTGACGTATCCCAACAACGGGGCCACCAGCTCAGTGCGGCGTCTATGTTTATATGTCTATGATTAAACCGGCTCACCCAATGCATGAAATGTTGTGGAGTTTTCGAGTTAGCTCTACGAGGCAAAGACGAAACTGAGGGCTCCAGTCACCGTGGTGTTTTTCTGGGTTTGGTTGACTATTGACTTGCTACCTAGGTCAATTTACTTCAGTCCTGTGGACATTTATGGTCCGTGTAGACATAACGGGGGAAAATTGCCCCCCCTGAAAAAAAATTCAGGAGCCGCCACTGTTGATTAGCAGTTCTGATATTTTGCATAAAAATATGGCTGCCAGTTATCAATTTATGAATTGGCTTTCAGCAGGCAGTTCACAGGGTTAGCATGGAACTACCATGATGAAAATGTTTTAAATATTTTTATGGTGCTTACATTCTACAGAACTGTCCGTCATTTTTAAATCGCATCATTCCATTTCATCCCAAAGGAGTTGAGTGGGTTTGAGGTCAGGGCTCTGTGCAGGCCACTCGAGTTCTTCTCCACCAGCCTTGGCAAACCATGTCTTTATGATGCACAACCTCACTTTGTGCACAGGGATATTGTCATCTTGCCATGCTGGAAACAGGTTTGAGCCTCTTGGGTCCAGTGAAGGGAATTGTAATGCTACATCATACAAGTACATTCTTGCTTCCAAATTTATGGCAGCAGTTCAGGGAGATTTAAAGCATAGTGAATGTGTAATTTATAGACTTACGATACCATATATGTTTCATCAGCAAGGCTGCTCAGGAGCATTGTATTGGAATGCAAAGATTTGGCTTTGGGAAATGGCAAAACTCTCAGCGCACTAGATATAATACTCAGATCAGTTTGGAAAAATGAAAAGGATCCCAGCTCAAGCTTGTCACTTATCCATTTTCCAACTACCACAACTATTAATTTTTGTTGTTGTTGTTATTATAATAATAATAATAGTACTAAAGCTTCCAAGCACCTCTTCTTTGTACATTAGGTAAATGTCAGAACTTCTAATAAATGCCATTTAATCTTTTTTTTTTTTTTTTTTTTTTTTGCGCCCTGGGCTTCTCTTACCCATAATCGTTTTGTTGATTTTAAAGCACAAGCTTCATTTGCAGTCATTAAGAGTCACCAGATGATCCCGAAGCCTTTGATGCAAATGCCTTGATAGAAAGCACAAGAATCTCTCTTGCCTCCTCTTTAGGAAAATCGAGTACAGTATTTCTTTTTGATGGAAATGAACTTGCATTCTTACTCATCACAAACCTGTTTTTTTTTCTTTGCCCAGCAAAGACTTTTAACTTTACAAGACTTTCTGATGTTCACAGAGTTTATGAAAATCTCTTGATCATCATACTGCAAAGAGGTTTTTCTGTTGCTTCTGTTTACACACACACACAGCAGGACAAACTTTTAGTGGAGTAAGTAGCTTTGCAAGTGAGGGTGGAACAAGAAGGACTAAGGAGTTTAGCTTGGGGAATAAGGAGGAAGGCTGAAGAAAAAAAAATTTGGGCAGATTTAGAGAAATGGGATGGAGAACGGACAGAGAAATTGGATTATGGTGCCTGCTCGACTCCAGTATTGGAAACATGCTTTCTGAAATCCTTACTGCTTATTCCTTAAATTGGCTACATTAAGAATGCCATTTCACATTATAGCCTTTTTAAAAAGTTATTGTTTAATATTCTTATGTTTTACTGTTTGTGGAATAAAATACAACAGGGTGTGCTGTTCTAGGAAAGTAAGGGTGAGTTGCTGTGATGCAGTCCAATGCAAAGTGGAAATAATGTCACCACCTTGAAGTGGATTCATTTCACATAACATGTCCCAAAGTGCTTTTCCCTCTCATATCACTGCAAATAGCCAATTAATACAATTTATTATGAATGAACAACATGGTGTGCTTTTTAACCATCCATAGTTACATGCAATATTACAGAATGGCCGCAAGACAAGTTCAGTCCTGTTATCGCTTACGTTACAGCAGTTATAAACAGTCGTCCTCTCAGCAGCCTCTTGTTTATTCTCGCTCTGTATAAAAGTTTATAAAATAAATATTTTTTTTTACATTCAACAAAGTCCAGACTCTTCTTGTCCTGAAGATGTTGGAAAACGTCCACTACATAACAAAGCCCTGTTAGGAAAGACCCCTTGCTTGAATGTTAAATGTTTCCCTCACCAGAATCTTTACAATATCAGTAATACAGTGGTGCTTGAAAGTTTGTGAATCCTTTAGATTTTTCTATATTTCTGCATTAATGTGACCTAAAACATCATCAGATTTTCACTCAAGTCCTAAAAGTAGATAAAGAGAACCCAGGTAAACAAACGAGACCAAAATATTATACTTGGTCATTTATTTATTGAGGAAAACAATCCAATATCACACATGTGAATGGTAAAAGTATGTGAACCTCTAGGATTAACAGTTAATTTGAAGGTGAAATTAGAGTCAGGTGTTTTCAATCAATGGGATGACAATCAGGTGTGAGTGGGCACCCTGTTTTATTTAAAGAACAGGGATCTATCAAAGTCTGATCTTCACAACACGTTTGTGGAAGTGTATCATGACACGAACAAAGGAGATTTCTGAGGACCTCAGAAAAAGCGTTGTTGATGCTCATCAGGCTGGAAAAGGTTACAAAACCATCTCTAAAGAGTTTGGACTCCACCAATCCACAGTCAGACAGATTGTGTACAAATGGAGGAAATTCAAGACCATTGTTGCCCTCCCCAGGAGTGGTCGACCAACAAAGATCACTCCAAGAGCAAGGCGTGTAATAGTCGGCGAGGTCACAAAGGACCCCAAGGTAACTTCTAAGCAACTGAAGGCCTTTCTCACATTTGGCTAATGTTAATGTTCATGAGTCCACAATCAGGAGAACACTGAACAACAATGGTGTGCATGGCAGGTTTGCAAGGAGAAAGCCACTGCTCTCCAAAAAGAACATTGCTGCTGGTCTGCAGTTTGCTAAAGATCACATGGACAAGCCAGAAGGCTATTGGAAAAATGTTTTATGGACGGATGAGACCAAAATAGAACTTTTTGGTTTAAATGAGAAGCGTTATGTTTGGAGAAAGGAAAACACTGCATTCCAGCATAAGAACCTTATCCCATCTATGAAACATGGTGGTGGTAGCATCATGGTTTGGACCTGTTTTGCTGCATCTGGGCCAGGACGGCTTGCCATCATTGATGGAACAATGAATTCTGAATTATACCAGCAAATTCTAAAGGAAAATATCAGGACATCTGTCCATGAACTGAATCTCAAGAGAAGGTGGGTCATGCAGCAAGACAACGACCCTAAGCACACAAGTCTTTCTACCAAAGAATGGTTAAAGAAGAATAAAGTTAATGTTTTAGAATGGCCAAGTCAAAGTCCTGACCTTAAACCAATCGAAATGTTGTGGAAGGACCTGAAGCGAGCAGTTCATGTAAAATTCCTCCAAGCCGGTGTGCAGGACTGATCATTGCTGCACAAGGGGGTCACACCAGATACTGAAGGCAAAGGTTCAAATACTTTTGCCACTCACAGATATGTAATATTGGATCATTTTCCTCAGTAAATAAATGACCAAGTATAATATTTTTTGTCTCATTTGTTTAACTGGGTTCTCTTTATCTACGTTTAGGACTTGTGTGAAAATCTGATGATGTTTTAGGTCATATTTATGCAGAAATATAGAAAATTCTAAAGGGTTCACAAACTTTCAAGCACCACTGTACTTTCCCCCCCCCCCCCCCCCCCCCCTCTGTTAAATTGTTATCCTTAGACTTATGTGGAATTTCCTTCAAACACATCTCTGTGAATGAACTGCTACTATCAACAGCAGCAGGTTACAATGAGTGCATTCATGTATGAACCTCTTGAAGATGTACACTCACAAATACACTCAAGGACAGCGAAATTCCGCCTCTGCATTTAACCCATCTGAAGCAGTGAACACATGCGCGTACACGCTACAGCACCCGGGGAGCAGTTCAGGGTTTGGGTGCCTTGCTCAAGGGCACTTCAGCCATGATACAGAGGGAGGAGAAAGTGCTGTTTATTCACTCAACTCCCCTCACATTTTTCCTGCCGGTCCCAGGAATCGAACCGGTGACCCCTTAGGTCCAAGGCGCTTGTCTAACCGACAGGCCATGTTTCACTGACATACTGTCAGATTCTGGGCTGTTATAGAAATTAATCAATAACTTCTGACCAGTCAGATTTGGGAATTCGACATCACCATTCTGTAAAGAAGAATAATGAAATACTTTCCATTTTATCCCTCAATTATGTGAAGTCCAAGGCCGGAGTACTAGATATTAGTGTACTTGATGGACTGCACATCAAGTGTACCGTTTCTTTTTTCCCCTCCTTTCTGTTATGAGTATTCAGGCCAATGAATTAACATTCTGCTGATCAGTTATGAATCATTGCACCTCAGAGTAGATTTTCTAATTAGCCGAATTATCTGCACTGATTTGTAAAAGGTCACGGTTAACTTTCTTGGAAGTTTATCTGCTGGGTCTGAGCTCTCAAGCTGTAATTAACCTCGTTGATGGCTCTGTGACTGTTTCTAAAATGAAGCATGAGTTTACATGCAATTTTCCCTCCTCATAGCATGATGTAAATGTAGAGCTTAAAAAAAAATCAGGAATTATTCATGTCTTTGGGAGCAACTCGCATTTAACTTGCAAAGATGGATAATTAAAATTTAGATATGCTGGAGAGTAATGAATGACTCTTCACAATGCTGTTCTCTCTCATGGCCCTTTGTTCCTAGACTGAAAAGCAAACAAGTCCTACTATTTTGAGGCCTTTTTAGTGAGACCATTTCACAAGTGCTGTCATACCTTCTTTTATTCTTTCATTCATTCATCTTCAGTATGTGTTTTATGTTGGTCAGCGTGACGGTGGATCCAAAGCCCGTGCCAGGAGCACGGAGTATGAGGCAGGAGAACTCGCAGCAGATGGAGCATCAGTCCATCACAAGGCACCATCCGCATACGCTCATTCACATCTGAGGTCAATTTTAGTGCGGACGGTTTTTCCCCCCTGTATGTTTTTTGAGAGGTTAGAGGAAGCCAGAGATCCCGGAGGAAACACTCATATGGAGAAAATGTGCTTTAAAACGCTGCTTTTTTTTTTTTATTATTTATTCGGGTCCCAAGCACAAACCCAGCTGAAAGTTGTTGTAGTGCATGCTTGTAATTTGATTTCTAATGAACACTGAATTATTTGAAGCACATGGTCACCATTAGCCAGTCAGCTTTTTCATTCAGCAGCCATTTTATAGAGTTAGCATCGAGCTACCATCATGAGACTCGAACACTATGTTCGTTTGTCGTCTCACAGAAATGAAAAGGAGAGCCATCGTGAAATTTCATGCACATGCAATCGATTATCAAATTGATAGTTATTTATGTCTGGAGTCAATTTCTTTACTGAGTGACACGGTTGATATTATATTTGTATATTTTTGCACTATGTTTTATGATTTGTTGTTTAAGGGCCTATTTCTGACAGCTGACAGTGCATGAGCTAACACTTTCTAGAACTGACAGACATGCTTGGCCATTTGTGATATCCATCCATCTATGAAACCTGTCTGCAGATCTGTTCCTTTTTTAACCTTTCTTTTCTTCATTTACTGAGCCAGAAAATGAACCCATTCATGAGCTCTTATTCAATTCAGACTTCTGTTTCTCACCCACTCATTTAATTCTAGGCAGGACCCATTTTTAGCTTTTTTTTTTATTCACTTCAGTGCCTCATAATATTTGCTCTATTTGCTGAAAGATTACATTTATTTATGTTGTACCACTCATAGCCCTAACTGAATGATTATATTTTCCTGTTTGACCTTTTTGTGGTAATATGCTAAAAAAAAGAGGGAGGGGGCAGCGCACACGTTTGCTAAATTAAAGATGGAGGATTAGGTCACGCCAGCCTTTGCTGAAACTCTACTTGTCTTTTCTCTCTAAATAAATTAATGATGAATGACAAACCCGAAGGCATCCGAACCTGGAGTTTGAGCCTGCCTGAATGATAAGAATGTGCTGAATACAGTACCAGTCAAAAGCTTGTATACACCTCCTAATTCAATGGATTTACTTTATTTTTATGAATTAAAAGACACTTAATGTCTTAAAGTAATGATGGATGTTGTTTCTCTTTATTTAGTTCATATGGAATATTACAGTTGTGGAATAGGGCCATTTACTGTAAGTTTATTATTTACGATTTACTGTTTGATCTCGCATGCATTAAGAAGGCCAAAAATTTGACTAACTTTTGACAAGGCACCTGTTAAGTGAAAAGCATTCCAGGTGACTACCTCATGAAGCTCATCCCCATCCCATCCCATCTCATTATCTCTAGCCGCTTTATCCTTCTACAGGGTCGCAGGCAAGCTGGAGCTTATCCCAGCTGACTACGGGCGAAAGGCGGGGTACACCCTGGACAAGTCGCCAGGTCATCACAGGGCTGACACATAGACACAGACAACCATTCACACTCATGTTCACACCTACGGTCAATTTAGAGTCACCAGTTAACCTAACCTGCATGTCTTTGGACTGTGGGGGAAACCGGAGCACCCGGAGGAAACCCACGCAGACACAGGGAGAACATGCAAACTCCACACAGAAAGGCCCTCGCCGGCCACGGGGCTCGAACCCGGACCTTCTTGCTGTGAGGCGACAGCGCTAACCACTACACCACCGTGCCGCCCCCCCTCATGAAGCTGGTTAAGATAATGCCAGTAGTGTGTAAAGCGTCAAGGTAAATGGTGACTACTTTAAAGAATTTAAAATATGAACCATATTTTGTTTTTTGAACCCTTTTTTTTGTTTGTTTACCACATAATTCCATATACATTTTTTAAGAAAGGGGACCGGAGAGTGTGCTCCAATTATAGGGGAATCACACTTCTCAGCCTCCCAGGGAAAGTTTACTCCAGGGTACTGGAGAGGAGAATTCGACCAATAGTCGAACCTCGGATCCAGGAGGAACAATGCGGTTTTCGTCCTTTGTCGCGGAACACTGGACTAGCTCTATACCCTTCATAGGGTGCTCGAGGGTTCATGGGAGTTTGCCCAACCAGTCCACATGTGCTTTGTGGATCTGGAGATGGCATTCGACCGTGTCCCCCGTGGTATTCTGTGGGGGGTGCTTTGGGAGTATGGGGTTCGGGGCTCTTTGCTAAGGGCTGTCCGGTCCCTGTACGAACGGAGCAGGAGTCTGGTTCGCATTGCCGGCAATAAGTCAGACCTGTTCCCAGTGCATGTTGGACTCTGGCAGGGCTGCCCTTTGTCACCGGTTCTGTTCATAATTTTTATGGACAGAATTTCTAGGCGCAGCCAGGGGCCGGAAGGAATCCTGTTTGGGAACCACAGGATTTCATCTCTGCTTTTTGCGGATGATGTTGTCCTGTTGGCTTCTTCAAACCAGGACCTTCAGCATGCACTGGGGCGGTTTGCAGTCGAGTGTGAAGCGGCTGGGATGAGAATCAGCACCTCCAAGTCCGAGGCCATGGTTCTCGACCGGAAAAGGGTGGCTTGCCCTCTCCAGGTTGGTGGAGAAGTCCTGCCTCAAGTGGAGGAGTTAAAGTATCTCGGGATCTTGTTCACGAGTGAGGGAAGGATGGAGCGTGAGATCGACAGGCGGATCGGTGCAGCCTCCGCAGTGATGCGGTCACTTTACCGGTCCGTCGTGGTGAAGAAGGAGCTGAGCCAAAAGGCGAAGCTCTCAATTTACCGGTCGATCTACGTTCCGACTCTCACCTATGGTCATGAGCTTTGGGTAATGACAGAAAGAACAAGATCGCGGATACAAGCGGCTGAAATGAGTTTCCTTCGCAGGGTGGCTGGGCGCTCCCTTAGAGATTTAATACTTGTCATTTTTAGGGCATACCTAACAACGTGTTTTCTTTCTCTCCCCCCCCATCTGTCCCTCTGAGTTACATGTTGATCCTGGGATTGAGATGCTGGCCTCTTCTGCCCCTCGGACCTGCTTGATCCATCCTGGTGCCCTGTGTCTGGTCGGAGTTTTATCGCCTCACTCCTGTGAAGGACGGCCCCATGAGGACAGTTGAGGGTTATACCTGTTAAAACTGTTAATATTATAGTCAGGCTGTCTGTTGCTGCCCAAATGAGGATGGGTTCCCTTTTGAGTCTGGTTCCTCTCGAGGTTTCTTCCTCATGTCGTCTGAGGGAGTTTTTCCTTGCCACCGTCGCCACAGGCTTGCTCATTGGGGATAGATTAGGGATAAAATTAGCTCATGTTTTAAGTCGTTCAAATTCTGTAAAGCTGCTTTGCGACAATGTTTATTGTTAAAAGCGCTGTACAAATAAACTTGATTTGATTTGATTTAGATAGGGTGAGAAGCACAGTCACTCGGGAGGAGCTCGGAGTAGAGCCGCTGCTCCTCCACATCGAGAGGAACCAGCTGAGGTGGCTCGGGCATCTTTTTCGGATGCCTCCTGGACGCCTCCCTGGGGAGGTGTTCCAGGCATGTCCCCCCGGGAGGAGGCCCCGGGGAAGACCCAGGACACGCTGGAGGGACTATGTCTCTCGGCTGGCCTGGGAAAGCCTCGGTGTTCTTCCCGAGGAGCTGGCCGAGGTGTCTGGGGAAAGGGAAGTTTGGACTTCCATGCTTAGACTGCTGCCTCCGCGACCCGGTCCTGGATAAGCGGAAGAAGACGAGACGAGACAGTTAACCTAACCTGCATGTCTTTGGACTGTGGGGGAAACCGGAGCACCCGGAGGAAACCCACGCAGACACGGGGAGAACATGCAAACTCCACACAGAAAGGCCCTCGCCGGCCACGGGGCTCGAACCCGGACCTTCTTGCTGTGAGGCGACAGCGCTAACCACTACACCACCGTGCCGCCCCCCCTCATGAAGCTGGTTAAGATAATGCCAGTAGTGTGTAAAGCGTCAAGGTAAATGGTGACTACTTTAAAGAATTTAAAATATGAACCATATTTTGTTTTTTGAACCCTTTTTTTTGTTTGTTTACCACATAATTCCATATACATTCCATGTGTTGTTTGATAGTTCTGATGTCTTCAGTATTATTCTACAAAGTAGAAAATAGTCAAAATACAGAAACTCCTATGAATGAGTAGAAGTGGACAAACTTTTGACTGATACTCTAGGTTGACCTTAACTGATATATATTGGTGATCGATGAACTTGGTAGCTTTTAAGTATATTTCAGTAAATTCATTTCAGCTCCTGGTTTTCTCACAGAGTGAGATATGAGCATACGTCATCTTCCACATGCTCACGGCTGGTTTATTTATGTGCAGTTTTACAAATTTAATTGTTTAAGCTTAGTATTTATTCTCCTTTAATTTTTCATATCTCTCTATCTATCTGTGTATGTGTGTGTGTGTGTGTGTGTGTGTGTGTAATATTTTACAAACTTTGTTACAGATTTCCATTTTATGACTTCCACATTATCGAGTCGATACAAAAACATTTTAGAGTTCCAAACATTCGTTTTCCAGTACAAAATCAAATGTTACCAAAAAAAAAAAAAGTTTGTATCTGAGTAGCATATTAGGGTAGTTCTTCCGTAACAAAATTACATTCACAGCAAAATGTGGTAACTTTTTTAGTTGCAGTCGTCAGGATAATGGTATTAAATATAAATTCACACTGTATGGGGTATGTTTTGACCCGAAAAAGCACAGAAGATTTGGCTGTTTAACTCTGAATGCAAAATCTTTTATAAGGAAAGAAAAGCCAGTAACAGAATTACATTAGAAAAAACTGAACTTTCATTTCTTAAAATTCAAACCAAGATTCCTCTGACTCAAAATTGCTATAATCAGGGTGATGATTTTTAAATATGGTTTTCAGCACAATTTGCCTTGGATTCCATCCTTTAGCAATATCACTGAGCTGACAAGTTAAGGCAATCTTAATAATTTCATCATTTTGGCCTCTCTGCTGAGAATTCCCCTTTACAGAAGAGACCATTTTTCAGATTAAAGAAGAAAATGTGATGAAGGCTACTGGGTTTTGGTGCCAAATTAAGAAGCAGGTGTGACAGTCAAAGTGTCCAGAAGAACTGTGGCTGGTTCTGCAAGATGCTCAGTAAAACCTGCAGCTCATTTCCTTATAAAACTGCACTCATTGTAGGGTCGTTTTACACCAAATATTGACTTTGTTTCATTTATTATGGCTTACTGCTGTTTATAGTGTGTGTGTACACACACACACATACATATATATATATATATATATATATATATATATATATATATATATCACACATTTTATATACAGTATATATATATATATATATATATATATATATATATATATATATATATATTAGCACGTTGTAATAATCAGTGGTAAAGCTGTAATGTTATAGGTTTTTTATATATATGTGTGTGTGTATGTGTGTATATATATATATATATATATGTGTGTGTGTGTGCATGTGTATAACATGCATGCACACATACACAGAGACTGTGTGTATGTATGTATACACACACACACATATATATATATATATATATATATATATATATATATATATATATATATATATATATATATATATCACACATTTTGTGTGTGTATATATATCACGTTGTAATAATCAGTGGTAAAGCTGTAATGTTATAGGTTTTATATATATGTGTGTGTGTGTGTGTGTGTGTATAACATGCATGCACACATACACAGAGACTGAATGCTGGATGTTGACAGACATGACGATTTCTCTTCAGTCATGTTGTTTCTTCCTGTAGTACTTTTGTATAAATTAAAAAAAGTCATTTTTCTTTGTATTTCCAACAGAGCTAATAATGTGCTGCCACGCTGAGGCATTATGATCTCTCTGGCAGAGGCATCAAATCAGTCTGCTTAAAATATTTTGTTGTTGAATAGTTACAGAAAATTATAGTCTAGAATCCTGTAATCAGATGTTCAGATCAAATGATTAATGCATGTAGCTTTTTCTCTTTTGAGAAGCCCCTTTTTAATCTCAGTGAAATGCTGGAATGTTACAAATAACATCATAAGCTCTTGAGCTTAAGCATCATTGTACTGCTAAAAGAAAAGGGGTGAGGAAATGAGGGCCAGGGACACACAATGAGTGCATATACAGTCGTATATTAATATCTTTTTCTCCTCCTTTTAGTTTCGCATTATCCACATAATAATTAAATAGCCTGAAACTATTCAGCTCTTTCGAAGAGGTCGGAGTTAATCACAGCATTACTTGTTTACTTCAACTATATTTTAATGGCTGCATTCTCCTGACTGTCATTTATATAGACTGCAGAAGGAATATGATTTTTTTTTTTTCTTGTTGTAATGTTTCGGTTTGTCATTTTATCAAATAATTTCCCAGTCTAGCTTGTGTTGGTGTCTTAAAAAATACAGGATGTTTTTCATAGTTATATTGATATTGGATTCATGTTAGTAGAAAACTGGCTGATGTTTTATGAATAACTTGTACCACAGTGCTGTTGAATTCTCGAATCTGATTGGTCAAAAGGTACTGATGAATTTTCAGTAACAGCAGCTCTGAGAATAGTGTCGGCAATAGTGCAAGGCAAATCAAAGGTATTATATTAATGTGCGCTGTTGTATACCATAGTAGCAACTCATTCAGAGTGACGGTTGTGTGTAGTTGTCGATGTCAGGTGAAGTGTTTTGTGTAAGGAGATTTTAGTTTGCGTTTTTGAAGCAGTGTCTGTGCTCCAGTGTTAGCACGTTGTAATAATCAGTGGTAAAGCTGTAATGTTTTAGGTTTTCCAACACTGGAAAGTCTTTGGGATGGAGGGATTTGCAGTTTCTTAGTAGCATAACAAGCTGTGCTTTATTTGTCTTATTAACTTCATGACAAAGAGAGAGAGGCTGGTGAGGGAGCGATTGTTTACAGCTATGATAACATACGTGATAATCGGATCTAACTTGTTTTACAGACGCTCCACAACGTTAAATGTAATTGCAAATGGATAAAAAGTGTGCCGTGTTTTTACTTGGATCTCAGACTCGCACTTATTCCAGCTTCTTTTCGCAAAAGACTGTTGGTGTTGACAGCACCGGTATTTCTAGAATGCAGGTTATTTTCAGGGTTACAGAATTGGTGTTTTCAAGTCATGTATTATCCAATAACACAATCACAGATATGAGTCGCAGTTTATTCTTACCGATTTGCTGAAGTTTTTTTTTTTTTTTTAAACCAAGGCACCACTGAGAATATTGTATATTTAAGTTATTCCATGAAATTGAGTCGTACATGAGCTGATAGCTGATGAGGCGCGTAGCACCGAGTTGTCTGTAAGCCATGTACAACGAGATTGAATGGAATAACTGTTTTATTCTATCCACATTCACTAGATTTTGAGAAACGGAGCATTTTTATTTTTTGCAAATTTGATAAATAAAATGTTTATACAAAACATCCAACAAAATCTTTTCCACTTCTGCAAACTTCTTAAAAACCTATCGATGGCTACACAAATTGACTTTAATGGGGGGTTTTTGTAGAAAGTGCCATCTTGCTGTCGTGCTAAGGTATAGAATAGATTTAGACATTTCTTTAATTCTTCCTTGGACATTTCAGTTCTGTCATTTTCAAACTTCTTTTGAGCTTTTTTTTTTTTTTGAACTTTATTACCTATATCAAACTCTACAGGCAATACAAACAGACATACACTCAATACAAATATACAAAACCTAATCCTCCCTTAAGAGGCTACAAACAGACACAAATCAAACTACAAAAAGACAAAAAACAAAATAAAACAAAACAAACAGAAAAAAAAAGTCACCTTGTCATTAATTGTTATTAAATTACTCTTTGTTATACAGGGTCAAAGTAGATGCGCAATACAAAAAAAAAGTACATTACATATAAGGTTTCAGCATAATTTCAGTCCCAAAATAACTGGGGTCCATCTTCTTATGAATAGCGGTACTTTAAATTGTAATATAGCTGTCATATTTTCCATTGTACGTATCTGATCAACCTTTTGTATCCATTGAGCTTTTGTAGGTGTACATGGCTGCATCCAATTAACAGTAATCATTTTCTTAGCAGTCATTAACAAAATATGTAACATGTAGCATTGGTCCTTAGAAAGCAAATGTTCAGGTATCTTCTCCAGTAAGAAAATTAAAGGGTCCAGAGGTATGTCAACTCTGAAGACAATGTCCAGTTCTTCTTTAATGTTTTTCCAGTATGCTTGTATCACTGGGCAATCCCAGAAAATATGGGCATGATCCCCCACCATGCCACAGTTCCTCCAACAGGTGTTGGGGGTATTGCTTGTAAACTTTGACACCTTCAGAGGTGTTCTGAAGAATCTCAATTTCACTTTCCAGTCAAATTCTTTCCACATTTGACTTCCAATCCCTTTATGACTTGCTAAACATATATTTTCCCAAGACTCATCATCAATAATTGCATTAAGTTCAAGTTCCCACTCACTTTTAATATGTAAGGTATTATCTGAAGTATCTTTCAAGAGACTCTTGTATATATTTGACACTTGATGTTTTGCAGATACCTTGTGTTGAGAAATCTGTATAAAATACCTTTCAACCTCCATTGGATCTCTTTTAAGACTGTCCCAGTCTGTGTGTCTAGTGAGATAACTTCGTATCTGTAGGAATCTAAAAAAGTCATTTGTAGGCAAATCGAATTCTTCTTGTAGTTGTGAAAATGATCTAAGTGTATTGTTTTCAAACAATTGGTCAATGCTGACCAAACCATTGTCTGCCCATCTCTTAAATGCCAAGTCCGTCAAAGATGGGAGAAAGTCAAAATTTCTCAGAATGGGCATTACCCTTGACAGAGCCACCGATCCTTTTATTAATTTTTGTGTAGTGTTCCAAATCTTTAGCGTGTGTTTAACCCATATATTTTCTATTTTTATTTTCCTCTGAGCCCTTTGGCCAAGAAAAGGAAGCACAGACAATGGTACCCCTGTCAAAGAATTCTGTTCAATGGATAGCCATCCAGTTTCTTCAGCTTTGGTTGCCCATATCACTACTGCCCTTAGTTGGGCTGCCCAGTAGTACATTTTAAAGTTAGGTAATCCCAGCCCACCCCGTTTTTTGCTTGCCATCAATATTTTTAGTCGTATTCTTGGTCTTCTATTTTGCCAAATAAATTTTGAAATGCGTTTTTCAAGGCACTTAATTGTTGATTGTGGAACAGGAACTGGCAAAGATTGAAATAAAAAGAGGAGCCTAGGTAAAATATTCATCCTTACTGACTCTATTCTGCCAAACAAGGACAAAGGCAGCACATCCCATCTGCTTATATCTTGGTTGATCTCTTTAATTAATTTGTCATAATTGCAATGGAAAAGTTGTGATGGTTTCGGTGTCAGAATGACTCCTAAATATCTAAATCCTTTTTTAGATTTCCTAAATGACACTAAACTATCTAATTGTTGGGGCCAATCACCACTTATCATCATTGCTTCTGATTTGTTACTGTTTATCTTATATCCTGATACTTCACTGTATTTATTTAGACTACTTAATAGTGCAGGGATTGAAACCATGGGCTGTTCTATGAATAACAATATGTCGTCAGCAAATAGAGCTAATTTGTGTTGATTCCCTCCTTCATCAGAAATACCCAATATGAGAGGGTTTGATCTTATTAGTTCTGCCAGTGGCTCTATGCTTAAAGCAAATAATGGAGATAAGGAGTCTCCTTGGCGAGTGCCACGGCCCAGTGGAAAAAAGTCTGAACAATACCCGTTCACTCTTACTCTAGACTTAGGGTTTTTGTAAAATAAACAAATCCAGTTAATAAATGTGTCATTGAAGCCCATATGTCGGAGAGTTTGATGTAAGAAAGTCCAGTTCACCCTATCGAAAGCCGTCTGGGCGTCTAGGCTGAGAAGCATTGAAGGGCTGGCCCTTTTAGCTGCAATAAACTGTAGATTTAGGGCTCTCCTAACATTATCAACACCATGACGATTATTGATAAACCCAGTTTGGTCAGGCTTTACCAACTTATGTATGATTCTCTGAATTCTTTTTGCTATTATTGAGGTAAGGATTTTAAAATCAACACACAGAAGGCTGATGGGACGATATGATGCACATAGGGTCGGGTCTTTGTTTTCTTTGTGTATAACGCTTATAATTGCCTCTGACCAGGACGCAGGTGATTGTCCTTCTTTTAATGCATAGTTATAAACCTTGCACAGGATGGGAGTTAGTTCACCTATAAACGTTTTATAATATTCCCCTGAAAAACCGTCAGTTCCAGGAGATTTGTTATTTTTAAGCTGTGAAATATTATTTTTGATTTCTTCTTCTGTAATTGGCATTGACACCATATCAGCCTCTTCTGATGTTAGTTTCGCTAAGTTGATGGATCTAAAAAAACATTCCATCTTCTCGTTTCTTTGTGGGTCTGACTCTTCTTCATATAGTTTTCTATAGTGTGTGGCAAAAGCCTCCGTGATGTCTGTGGGCTGTGTTAGAATTTCACCATTGTCTGGGCTTTTTATTTTGTAAACTGCCCTGCTACTTTGAGCTTTCCGCAATTGAAATGCCAGTAGTCGACTTGCTTTATTTCCCATTTCGTAGTATTTTCTATTTATGAATCTTAAAGCCCCTTCCGTTTTGTAAGTTAATAGGTCATCTAATTTTTTCCTTGTCTCTTTTAGAGCATGTAAAGTTTCTTCTTTGTTAGATTGTTGATGCTCTTTTTCTAGTTGCTTTATTTTTTCTTCCAGCTGGCTCTGACCATTCAACCTCTGCTTCTTTAATCTAGAAGAAATTGCAATAATACAACCCCTCATCACAGCCTTAGCCCCCTCCCATAAAGTTATTGGAGAAATTGTGTCATCTTCATTTGCCTCAAAATAATGTTTTAATTCTTGACGGATTTCTTGTTTAATCATGTCATCATTTAACAAGGATACATTAAGTCTCCAGTACTTAAAAGATTTTACTGACCCCAAATCCAGTTTTAAGGTGACTGGCGCATGATCAGATATGGTAATTGGTTCTATATTACATTCTTTAACCCTATAGAGATCTGTTCCTGATATTAGCATCATGTCTAGCCTGGAATAGCTGCCATGTACCTGTGACATAAAGGTGAAATCCTTTTCTTTGGGATGTAAACGCCGCCATACATCCACTAGGCCAAGTTCACTTGTCATTGCTTGTAGTGTAGATGTCTTTCTAGATATTATGTTGCCCCCGGCAGGCAGTCTGTCTACATGTTGGCTCATGACACAATTAAAATCTCCCCCTATTAACACCACCCCTTCCATTGTGCCTGCTAGTAAGCCAGCTATGTCTTTAAAAAAGACAGGGCTATCCTCATTCGGGGCATATAGATTAAGCAGAGTTATTTTTATGCCACTTATATCTCCCTTTACAATAATATATCTACCCTCTTTATCACTAATTGTTTCTGTATGGTTAAAATATACTGATTTATGAAAGAGGATGACAACTCCTCGTTTCCTACCCCTTTCAAAAGATGAACTGAAAACATGATCCACCCATTCCCTTTTAAGTTTAAGGTGTTCCTTTTCTGACAGATGGGTTTCCTGGAGCATGGCTATAGAACAATGTAATTTTTTTAGATGGCCCAATATTTTTTTCCTTTTGATTGGATTGCCTAATCCCTTCACATTGTAAGTAATACAAATCAAACTATTCATAATTATTTTTATGCTGTTTCATACCAGTCCTTGGCTTTTAACCCCATGTAATGTCATACTTGCATCAGTAACCCAACCAGTAATATTATTTTCAAGGTGACAATAACAAACAAAACAAACACAACATGTAAAAACCTGAACATTAAACTTCCACATACCCAATTGGTTTGCTTTAAGTCTGTAACCAAATATGAAAAGAAAAACAGGCCTGTAAATTAAGCAAACCATATCCCGGTGTTTCCTGGGCAGAGGATGGTGACAGGTCCTCTGTGGGGTTTACACAAAGTGTCTTTGCTGCTGCCGTCCCGCACTCGGATCGGTTGCTGCTCAATGCGAGAATACTCACAGTTCAGCTGAGTTCCGTCTCGTGAAAAAGAAACGGGAGGTGTTAATAATCCTAACGTTTGGCACTTCCATAAAAATACAATCTCGGCGTTGACGACATCTCCGCTTATTCGGCAGGGGTCTCGGCATCCCTGGATAGACTCCCACCCACGGCAAACTCCGCTGTCTGACCCACGACATTCCACCCATTGAGACGCAATTCCTCCTCCATCTGCGCTCTTTCGTCGTCGACCTTGGGATATATGTCGTATTCAGCCAATTTCGGAAGAGCATCCTTGAGCGTAGGGTACGTTTTATCTCCCGTTTCAGTGGTCAATTTGAGTTGCGCTGGATAAAGGCACTTGGCTTTAATGCTCTTCTTTTTCAGTTGTTTGACGACTTCTCGTACGCCTGCCCTCTTCTTTAGCAGTTCCGGAGAGTAGTCATGATCGAAAAATATTTGTCTCTCTTGAAACTTTAGCTGTTGGCTCCATGCTTGTCGGAGTATCTGCTCTTTGACGGAATAATCAAGGAATTTGACGATCAGAGATCTGGGGGGGTCATTGGGTTTCTTTGGTTTAGACGTCAATGAACGGTGTGCTCTTTCAATTTGTAAAGATACGTCTGGCATTGGGTCGAGAACCGAACGAATCAAATCCTCAACAAATTTCTTCACGTCTTGTCCCTCGCTCCCCTCTGGTACCCGGTAGATTCTCATGTTGTTGCGTCTCATTCTGTTCTGTAATTCTTCACACTTAGCCGTCAAATCCTTTTCTCGACGTAGCAGATATCGTATGGCTCTCTCATGTCGTCTCCCATCATCTTCGGTAGCACTTACACGTTCTTCTACCTCCGTAGTTCTTTTCTCCAATTTTTTTCATTTCCCCTTTTAGTTCTGCCATTGATGTCTCCAACTTTTTAAGGGTTTGATTATGTCCTTCCAAATTCTCCGACCTGAGCTTTGCTAGTTCGGCTAGTATTTTGGACTCGGAGCCATCACCGCCTTTAGCCTCGTGCTGACTTGCCTTCAAAGTGTCGCTTTTCTCTTTTGAAGTCTCTGGTTTTGATGTCGTGGCTTTTGTTCTTGTCATTGCCATCGTTAATGTGTCATACAACGCCGAGTAATAACTTAAGTTAGGTTGTTTATCAATTTGTTGGACGGAGCTCCGCTTCTTTGCTGCCTACCGCATGGCGTCACCGGAAGCTCTCTTCTTTTGAGCTTTTGAACCAGTCTAAAACAATTCAACAAATTTTAATGCTTCAAGATGAAGAACGTAAACAAACCGGCGAAATGACGGGAGCAATTTGTGAAAAATGCTGCTATAATAATAATTTTTGTAAAATAAAAAAAGATGCATTCTTACCGTCAAATATTTTCTTTCCGTGTTTTTGTTGCTTTTTTTTTTGTACTTTTTGGGGTTTTGTTTTCGAGTCGAGTTTTTATTTCATCCTCGGTTGGTTCAGCAGCACGTTCCGACAGTTTGTTTTTCTCTACTCACAGTATATGAGCTGATAGCCTAGTAGTAATCAATCAGAGCGTGTGTTTGCTCATCTCCAGTGAATATGGATAGAATAAAATCTGTTATTCATTATTCTGCAGTCGTATTCCATTTTTGAATACAATGTACTCCTTTCAGTTATAATGCTCCAGGCCTCGTCATGAAACACTAATGAAAAGCTGAGAATTAACTCTGTGACATGAGAAAGAGGAGGGAATCCGTGCTCAGCATTAACGTGATATAATCCCTGCTACAAGTGATTATCAGTTTAGCTGTTTTAAAGCTAATTTTCAGGCTTTGGATAGGGTTTCTGGAGTTTGTACACCATAGTTTGTTATTGCCTAACTTGTTATTCTTTTTGTTGCAAAATGTACCGGTAATTGTTAGTTTAAGGCTGCCAAGTAGTAATGTCATGCTTTTCATTTGATTATAATTTTTTTTCTCCTCTCATTTAGAGAAACAGATGGCACCCATTTTAACTCCTGTGCATTGTGTTCTCTTGAATACCATTGGGGTTTTTAAAGCAATTTCAAATTTAAATTAATGAAAGTTGTCTCTGTATTTTATTAGAAATCATGAATGTTGATTCCCAGTTGTTTTTTCTTGTCATTATTTATTCCATCTTGTGGCATTCATCATCTTTATGATATAAATTGAGCAAAACAACCTCATGACAGAGAATATATTAAATTTAATATTTTGTAAGGAACCTATGAGTTGTCTGTTTTTAGTTTTTTGTAATAATCTCAGTAAGAGTAAATGAAAGTGGAAAAAAAAACACATCATTCACTGTCAAGTTTATTTGCATAGCGCTTTTAACAACAGACATTGTTGCAAAGCAGCTTTACAGAATTTGAATGACTTTAAACATGAGCTAATTTTATCCCCAATGAGCAAGCCTATGGCAACGGTGGCAAGGAAAAACTCCCTTAGACGACATGAGGAAGAAACCTCGAGAGGAACCAGACTCAAAAGGGAACCCATCCTCATTTGGGTGATAACAGACAACGTGATTATAACATTTTTAACAGTTTTAACATGAAGTCAGTTCATGTTAAAACTACACCACCATGCCGCCCATATATATACCGTGTGTGTGTGTGTATGTATATATATATATATATATATATATATATATATATATATATATATATATAAAATGTACTGTATGTGTGTATATATATGTATATATGAATGTATATTGTATGTATGTGTATATATATATATATATATATATATATATATATATATATATATATATATACACACACACTCTGTGTGTGTATATAAAGAAAAAAGCAGTGGACCCAAGACAGAACCTTGTGGAACATCAAACTTTACCCCAGTATGTCAAGAAAAATCACCATTTACATCAACATACTGATCTTTTAACATAGCCATCAGTTAAATAAGACCTGAGCCAGGAGAGGGCCATTCCCTTAACTCCCACAACATTTTCTACTCTATCCAGAAGAATGGAATGATCAATGGTATCAAATGCTGCACTAAGGTCAAGCAAGACACAGCCCTGATCAGACGCCAACAGTGGGTCATTTACTACTTTAACCGGAGCTGTCTCTGTGCTGTGATGAGGTCTAAATTCTGACTGATACATTTCATGGATGTTATTCCTATGTAAATATGAGCATAACTGCTGTGCCACAGCTTTTTCAAGGATCTTGGAGATAAAGGGGAGGTTTGATATTGGCCGATAATTGGACAGCTGACAGGGATCAAGGTCAGGTTTTTTAATCAGGGGTTTGATAACTGCTAGTTTAAAGGATTTGGGTACATAGCCAATTGTAAGAGAAGAATTTATTATTTTTAGAAGTGGTTCTATTACTTCAGGTATTATCTGTTTGAATAGACATGTAGGTAAGGGATCTAGTACGCAAGCTGAGGCTTTTGATGCGGAGATTAATGAAAGTAATTCGATTTATCTAAGGGGAGTAAAACATTCTAATTGCTGATCTGATACAGTTATATTGTTAACTGCAGGGTCACTTAAATTGTCTGACCTTAAATTAGTAGTTTGAATTTTTTGTCGGATATTTTCAATTTTGTCATTAAAAAAATTCATGAAATCGTTGCTACTACATACTACAGGTGTGCATGTGTCTATAGTGGACTTATTCCTGGTTAATTTTGCTATAGTTTTAAATAAGAATCTAGGATTATTTTTGTTATCTTCTATTAGGGAGGAGAGATATGTTGATCTAGCAGCACTAAGAGCTTTTCTATACTTCAGGAAGCTCTCCTTCCAAGCTAATTTGAACACTACCAATTTTGCTTGACGCCATTTATGTTCCAGTTTTCAAGTGGTCTCTTTTAAAGTGCAAGTGTCATCGTTATACCAGGGTGCTAATTTTTTCTCTCTGATCACTTTCCTTTTAAGAGAAGCTACACTATCTAAAGTATGGCGGAATGTTGACTCTAAGCATTCAGTTGCCTCATCAAGTTCTGCAGGGGCTGACAGTGACCCAATCAAAGTTGATAACTCTGGGAGATCATTTATAAAGCTCTGTGCAGTAGTTGACATGAATGTACGTTTAATACAGTAGCGTGGTGAGGTGCATATATTATTACTGAGACATAGTTTGAATGAGATGAGATAATGATCTGAGAGCTTCAGACTGTAGAAATATGACTATATTTTCTATGTTTAACCCAGATGTTAGTATTAGATTGAGGGTGTGACCACCATTATGGGTCGGTCCTATGACACACTGATTAACCCCTACTGAATCTAAAATGGACACAAACACTGTTTTCAAAGGGTCTTCTGGGTTATCGAAGTGAATATTAAAATCTCCGACAACTAAAGCTTTGTCTAAGGAAATAACCAGGTCTGAGATAAAATTTGCAAATTCAGAAAGAAACTCAGAATATGGCCCCGGGGGCCTGTAAATAATAAGTAACGGAATTAACTGGGTAGACTTATTTTTCGAGGCTGCATACATTATATTAATATGAAGAACTTCAAATGTATTAAATTTATAACCAGGTTTTTGTGTTACACCTAGATAATCATAAATAACCGCGATGCCTCCTCCTCTGCCAGTTAGACGAGGCTGGTGTATATAACTGTATCCAGGAGGACTCACTTCATTTAATGCTGTATATTCATTTGGCTGAATCCATGTTTCAGTTAAACACAGTACATTAAACTCCTGATCAGTAATGAGTTCATTAACCATTCGCGTTTTAGATGTAAGAGATCTAATATTTAATAGCCCCACCTTTAGATCAAAGGTGCTGGCAACGGCTGTACAGTCAGTATGATCTAATTTTATATTGATTAGGTTACTGGAACACAAACTGAGTATTTCTACTTTTTTGTTTAGCTCATGGGACAGAGTCTCGATGTAGTGGACCCTGAGTGACGACTCTGTGCAGCTAGCAGACAGTCGGTTTAGCCTGTTCGTCTGCTCCCTGGCCTTAGCTCTGGGTTGTCAGAAGTTAACTAGACCTATTCTGAGACTATGAGCTCTGCTGCAAGAAATGAGAGCAGCACCTTCCCAAGTGGGATGGATACCATCCCGCCCTAACAGGCCAGCAGTGCCCTCAAAATTAGTCCAATTATCTACAAAGCCCACACTGTTTTCAAAGCACCACCTCTGGGCAACCAGCAGTTCAGTGACCATAACCTGCTGTAAGCTATACTGCCACACCGCATTGGGATGGGGCCAGAGCATACTACAGCATCGGACATCATCTTCGCTAATTGAAACACCTCTACAAAGTTACTCTTAGTAACCTCAGAATGATGAAGGCGTATATCACTAGCTCCTACATGGATAGCTATCTTTGAGAATCTGTGCTTGCCTAGGACCCTAAGATTACCTGCCATGTCCAGTGCCCTGGCTCCTGGTACACACCTAACTAAAGCTGCTGGTGCGCCTAAAGGCCTAGCTAATTTCACATGCAATATAATAGAGTCCCCCTATAACCAGAGCTTTCTCAGGTTTCTCAGCGGGTGAATCACTAAGGAGAGCAAACCTGTTTGACACGTGAAGCAGAGAGGAGTGGTGCTCTCGTGGGCGAGCCTCAGTGGTAGCTTTGGCTCTACATTTATGCCACCGAGTTGTCACCCATTCGTCCCGCTGTAAGGGCTCTAATGCCGGAGTTGGGGGATTACTAACTCCACGTAGGGCATCCAGACTTTCCCCTGGAGAAACTACACTGTTCTCATTCTCACTAGCCTTCTCTAAAGTCTGGATACTCACTTCTAAAGCTGCAGTCTTCTCTGTCAGAGAGCTAACTAATCTGTACTTATCACAAATAAAGCTATCACTAGCGGCGGAGGAAGAATGACTAAACATCCTGCACTCAGCGCACTGAACAAGCTGAAGGTGTGCCATGATGAAAAGTTTCACGTACTGTAGCCTTAATTGAGGACCTGTTGATATTAAAGCAGATCTGATGTGGATGGCCTCCACTTGTGGTCTTTACGCAGGAGGAGAAAAAAAGAAAGCTTCCGGTCTTGGCGTTCTTCTGAAAAAAAAATTAATATATAGATTTAGGCACTGCCTAAAAGCGGAGCTCCCATCTGTTTCTGGGTTGTAGAATTTTCTTATAGCCAGTCTCTTTTGTTTTATTTCTTTACTGGCTAGCACTGGCCACTAGGCGGTGTGTATGACTGGTAATTACTAACACTGACCACTAGGCGGTGTGTATGAGTGGTGGTACATGTACACGGACAAACCACAAAAAATCGACTTGACGGGTTTACCATTTTTTCTTAGGTATGGTGCGCCACTGGAGCTCCGCTAAAATGCAGAAAAAGGAAAGGATACTGGAAAATTATTTATAGAGAAAATAAAAAAGATTAGTGATTAACGCCAACACTCGCGGAAAAAAAGACTCGTCGCAAACAACTCAGAAACCAGGAAGTACATCGCACAGAATGCGCATGCACCAATTCTCACACGTCACAGTGAGAGTGTGTGGACTAATTTTGAGGGCACTGCTGGCCTGTTAGGGCAGGATGGTATCCATCCAATTCATCGCTGTCCACTTGATGAATTAAAGTGACCAATTAGTGTGTTGTTGTTCTTCTTTTGGCTGCTCCCGATTAGGGGTCACCACAGCGGATCTTTCGTCTCCATTGCTCCCTGTCTTCCGCATCCTTCTCTACCACACCTGCCACTTTCATGTCCTCTGTCACCACATCCATGTATCTCCTCTTTGGCCTTCCTCATTTTCGTGTGCCTGGCAGCTCCATCCTCAACATTCTCCTTCCCACATGCTCTGCATCTCTTCTCAGGATGTGCTCATACCATCTCAGTCTCATCTCTCTTAGCTTAATTCCCAAGCTCTCCACATGTGCTGTCCCTCTGATGTACTCATTCCTTATCCTGTCCAACCTTGTCACTCCCATCGCAAACTGTAACATCCTCAACTCCACCACCTCCAACTTTGCCTCCTGGCTCTTCGTTAAGGGTACGGACCAATTAGTGTACTCTGCTCTACCAAATCTTTAGCTTTTGGTGATGTTTAGAGGCACAGTGGGAGAGCTAATGGATTCTCTGGATGACTTCCATTCACATTAAACTGTCTTCTGTTACACTTAATGTTCTATAGCGCAGTAAAGGCTGTTTCCAGAGTTGGTCAGGATAGTTCTGAATCCATCTGTTTTTGTTTAATATAATCGGAGTCATGTGAATCATCATCTTTACATTCTTTGCATGTATTCATTGTGTTTCATGGATCAAGAGGAAAAGAAGATAAAAAGTTTAACATCATTTGCCTTCCAGAGATGCTATAATCTTGACCTAACAGTATATAGCATACATGTTTACAAGAACCATATACTAAGGTCTGGATTTATGTTCCTGTCTTCCTCTAGTTGACAGACATGCTGTAGGACAGAGCATATTTTGATCTCTACTCATCAGCCTTTTAGCATAGATATAGGAGTCTACATCACACACAAGTCACTGGTGCAGTTTGCTTTCACAGATGAAGGGTGTTGGCCCCAAATACTTGATTCCACCCTCGAGGCTTGTTTGGAGGATGGTCTCTTAATGAAACATTTGCTTTCATGTCGAAGAAATCTTTCCAAACTCTGTGGTTCAGTTGTGCAATTCCATTTGACACTTTTGTGGATGCAGGTTTGCAAGGTGGTAGACAGTAGGTTTATTTGTTTATTATTTATTATTTTCCTTTGGTGGTGGTGAGGATCAGTGGTTTTTGGCTGCATGGCATATCATTCTGTACGGTAGGAATACCCACAAACAAGAAGTCATTCTCATATAAGAAGATTTTTATCCATACCTACAAGTTTTACCAAATGTCTGACCAGAACATTTTTCCATTTTCCCCCCATATCGCAAAACCTCAGACAGGAAGTAATGTGACAAGTTGAACAAATTTCTACAACTGAGCTTCTATAACTAATGTAGACTGCACTACAGTTCGGTGGAAGTTAGCTTCAGACCACTGTTTTCAAAAGGTCCAAGGATTTGGTCTCTGGATTGATCCTGAGCTTGAAAATTCCAAGTGTACCATGTTCAGCTTAATATCTTGTCTAGGGAGAGGGGGGAGTTAAAACGCCATAAAATGGCTAAGTGTCATGCATCTGCCAGTGCAACTCTATGGAGATAGTGCAACTCTATGGAGATACGAGTATATGTGTGTGTGTGTGTATTTTTATTTATTTATTTATTTATTTATTTATTTTTAAAGTCCGGTTACAGTGGGGGCTAGTCCTCTGGTAACCACGAGAGCTTGACTCCCCACTCGCATCTGTATTGCAGCATACCTTGCCAGACGGCAGTAGGTACCATTTTTATGATGGTCTTTGGTATAATACGAGTATATACCCTGATAAAATTATCTGTAACTCAGTGATGTAAATATGATGGCGGTCAAGCGATTAAAAAAATTAATCTAATTAATTACATACTCTGATTAATCAGATGCATCAGTTTTTGCTGTGAAAGTATTTTAAAATTAAAAAATTTTAAAGTATCTCAAAATTAATTTTGGTAGATGAGTGAATCAATGAATAATCATCATTATAGACTTTAAAGTTCAACGTCTCTATTATTATTATTATTATTAGTGCATTAACACCCAGGTGATTGTTATTGCTAACTGAAGTCCAGTGATCCCCAGTTAGCACAATATATTTGGCTCCCACCACTAAATCATCTTTTGTTCTCTTTTCTGCGTCATAAAGCTAATGGATTTTGGACACAATTGTGTTTCTCGATGGCGGCTGATAAGTTGTGTCATAAGATGCTATCTGTAAAGCATCTGCTTTAACCCCCTGTCCTCTGTCACCGAAACTGGTCTGCAGGCCATTACAATCCATTTAGCAAGGGAGTGAGTTAGTCGATCACAGGTAGACTTGCTAAGTTTGCGTCTGAACCCCTGATCAAGTGCAGCTTATGACAAGGCTGTCTGCTAGCATTAACATCACGGTGTGTGTCAGCTTGTATCTCCAGGTTTGCTCCTAAATGCTTTGAGTTGAGGTGATGTTTCAGACTTGACAAACTCCTATGGTACGAAAATCCCTTATTGTGGAAATTTCAGAGAACGAAGCTCCCGTCAACAGTTCTATCTGGGCGTTTTTTTTAAATGTAAATGTTCTGGACCAAGCAGCGCGTTCTTGTCTGCCTCCTTCATTTTACAGTCACTTGTGGCCAGACCAGGTCAAAGGTCACTATGGAATGCGATTAATCAGAGTTCTTTTTTCTGATATAGCACGGTGTCCATTTGAAAGCAAATGATCCTAAACCAACAGAATATCTGCCTGTCTTAAGCAAGAATTTTTACTGCTAATGTTATTTTTAAATCCATAACATTCTTCTTAAAAGTAACTTTTAAATTAGCCTAAATATCAAAATAATTAGATATATTTGACATATTTTTCTCTTCTTTAAATAAATGTATTTGAATTGCATTTCGCTTCCATCAGAGAAAATTGTCCAGACACAGTGTTCACTTTCACTGTTAAACAGCTGACACACAGCTAGTATATCTTCTCCTGAAACCCAGTGTTGTTTGAGTTTTAATGTCTATCAATTGTCTTGGCTTCCTTTAATTTAATTAAACAAAGGCACTGATGATGGTTAGATATACAGTATCTATATTTTGAAAGCAGATGAAAACCTTGGCTCTTGCCTTTCTGTTGTCAGAGGCAGTTTTCTCCGTCTGAGAACCAGCACCAAGCTCAAACTGCTCTCTTTTCATGACCGAAAGAAAATCATTCATGCATTCATTCCATCCTGCAGATTCCTTCTTATAGTGCAGTTCACTGTACATCGTGTTTAATCAGTGCTTATTGTCCCGTTTACAGGTAGTGCACAATGCTGCTACCAGGTTATTCACAGAACCAAAGAGAAATCGTAGTACAATACACCCTTTTTTGCATCACTTCATTGGCTCCTAACTCATTGTAGGCTTCAGAGTGTTTTTATTCTGCTTTTAATGGATTTTCTGCCACTTTGCTTGTATTTCTAAGTTTCTCACATCTTCAATCACTCTCAGATCCTTGAGCTCGTCCTTTCAGACCCTGTTCACAGCTTCAAGGTCAGAGCTGAAACCTGAAACAGTTGAACAGTTTGAACAGTTTCAATATTTACATCCAGCCCTAAAACCTACAGCGTATTAACACACTCGCATCTGAATAGGGCCAGTAGGGAATAGTGTTTGTTTTTACACTACAGTTGAGTACCGTACCTTATTATTCTATGTATTTTATATATCCATCCATCCATCCATTAAGGCCAATTTATGCTGACAACGCAGTCCACCTCCCAAAAATTGTGACCACCGCAGAAGCCTCGCAGACAGCGCTGTAGACAAGAGGGCTCTGATTGGTCCACTCTACATCCGCTGTACACGCACTTCCGCTTCCCTACTTTCCCGGTTTGGTTTGTTTTCACTACCGCCATTTTTAAAAACACGAGCGAAGATGGAGCAGCACGAAGAGCGGTTGATCGAGGAAGTGAGGAAGTACGTACATCTATACGACTCCAGTTCTAGTCATTATAAGTAACCGGAGGATGAACACTCCACTAACCACACCCACCAACTACTCCTAGCGACTTCGCGCCCCCTTGCGTTGTGGCGGTGAATAACATCGCGCACGCCTATTACTCCCCGCTCAACGATAAATTACAACTGTCTGCGAAAAGCTATCTGCGAAAGCCTTGTCGCAAGAGCATGCAGAGGCCCTTAGGGTGCATCAGTTGCCCTCACTTTCATAAAATCTGATGCATTTTTGTTTAGGTGTTCCTTTTCACCAATAAAGACATCCTGTAAATTTTTTTGACCATATTCAAAAGTCTAATGGTGGCACCATGAGGTTCATTTTTTGCCAAAAAACGCTTTTTATATTTTCGCGTAAGGTTTGAATCACAATGTTGGACTCCATTTATTGATTCCTTGTGACCCAGAGATCATGTTAAGAACCTTTGCAAGGGATTGAGAAGCATTAATGTGATTCATAATACATTTGTATTGTTTAAAAGTAGTTGAACAATGATTCAATGAACAGCTAAAACTCAAACTGTGCTTGATAATATATTTAGAATATGTACTAAAAATGTGTATCTAAGATATTTGGTATACTCTATAAGGTGCCATAATGTTTCATGAAAAGTGATCGAAATTTTGTCATGAAAGTCATAAAATAGCAGCTTTTTCCATAACTTTGAGCTCCTGGTGCCACCATTAAACTTTTGAATTTTGTCAAAATATTTCACCCAGTGTGTTTTCTTACCAAAAGGAACATAACAAAAATGCATCATGATCGGAGGAACTTTTCATTTTTAGGGGGCAACTGATGCACTTCCATCCATCCATCCATGTATACCGCTTACTAATCCATCAGGGTCGCTGATGAAGAAGCTGTAACCAATCTCAGCTGACTTCGGGCAAGAGGCGGGGAACATTTTATATCCGTCCATCAAAAAGCAAAACTCTTAGGCACATGTAAAGAAATGCTGGAGATCAAAAATGGCTTAAAAATAATGAAATGTTTCAACATTAAAAAATACTATAAACGGCAGTAAGCCATAATAAATTAAACAAAGTCAATATTTGGTGTGAGACGACCATTTGCTTAAAAAAAAGGAAAAAAAGGAGTCTCAGGTACAATGAGTGCAATTTTATAAGGAAATGAGCTGAGCATCTTACAGAACCAGACACAGTTCAATTTTGCACCAAAACCCAGTAGCCTTCATTATGTTTTCTTTTTTAATCTGAAAAGTGGTCTCTTATGTAATATGCTGCTCAGATACAAACTTTTTTTTCCCTCTAGCATTTAATTTTGTGCTGGCAAGTGAATGTATGGAAGTCAAAAATGTTTTTGTACTGAATCAATAATGTAGACGTCATAAAATAGAAATCTATAACAAAGTTTGTATTTAAAAAAAAAGAGTGCCTAAGGCTTTTGCACAGTACTCTCCGTGTGTGTGTGTGTGTGTGTGTGTGTGTGTGTGTGTGTGTGTGTGTGTGTGTACACCAGATGCTTCTGGAAGCCATCAGTAAGCTTCTGGCAGAATTTTGGTTGGAAATTTGACCACTCTTGGTGGAATTGGCAGAGTTCAATTAAATTTGTGTGTTTCCTGGCAAGGGCCCAACTTTACACAAAGTCCACATATGTTCAATAGGGTTGAGGTCAGGACTTGTTTTAAGCTTAATATTAGCCTGCTTTATCCATTTCAACACCAGCTTTGATGTGTGTTTTTGGATTCTTTACCTTCTGGCTGAGGTTCTCATTGCTTCACTCCTGTGGAGGATGGCCTCATATGGAAAGTCTAATGATGCATTTAGAAGATGGCTCTGAACACTTACAGTTTTGCTATGATGGTTTAGGACAACATAACATAATTTCAACAAAACAGACTTCAACTTAACACTATAATGAATTTCCTGGTTACACAGTTGCACTTTTTGACCATATAGGACACACACATACTGTAGAAGCAAGTTGTTTATAATCATGCAATCTATTATCACCAGAATGAGGATGGGGTTCCCTTTTGAGTCTCGTTCTACTTACGGTTTGTTCCTCATGTTGTCTCGGGAGTTTTTCCTTGCGACCATTGCCTCAGGCTTGTTCATTAGGGATAAATTTATTAGTTCATATGGTCGGATATTTGGGTTTAAAATCTTAATTTTTCTCTAAAGCTGCTTTGTGATGTCTGTTGTTAAAAGCACTATGCAAATAAATTGATTTGACTTGTATTTGGGGTCATTGTCCTGTTGGAACACCCAATTTTGTCCAAGTTTCTCATAGTTTGAGGTTATGCTGAAGTATTCTGCGGTAGTCCTCCTGCTTCATGATTCCATCCACTTTGTGCAATTCACCAGTTCCACTGGCAGCAAAACAGGCCCCCACAGCATGATGCTACCACCACCATGGTTAACAGTTGGTACAGTGTTCCTACCTCTGGACATTGTAGCTAAACAATCCAAGCGTTTCCTTCAGTTGGTATTTTGGTGATGGTGGTGTGCGCTCAGTCCAACATCTCTCACCAGTGTTCAATTGGATTGAGATCTGATGACTTGTAAATCATTTGCTATGACGTTCAATAATTTCTATCTTCTTCAACCCGTTCAGTGAGTCCTTATGACCTGTGGATTAGGGTGGGGTCATCCTGGAAGAAACTTCCACTCCCATCAGGACAGAAATGTTCCATTACGAGATGATCAGTCAGAGGAACTTTGTGTTAATTTGCAGTGACTCATCTGAGGCGACAAGTGGACACAAACTTTGCAGGGAAAAATAAATGACCCCTATTCCATAGCAGAGCCACCAGGTTCTGTTACTGTAGGATTCTAGCATTGAGGGGTGTACTGTTTTGACACACAAGGACTTGCCTACTTACCAAGAATACCATCAGTTTTTCCACATCTCTGTACAGCCTGTTTTTTCACCCCCTTTTCACTCAGAAATGTGTATTCATCTTTATAATAAGGGTTTTTTGCACTGCAAGTATACTGTAATATCCCAAGTTCTTGCTAACAGTCAAATCACACCATCACATTCTCAGTCAACTGAAGAGCAGTTCTTCTGGGTTTTTTTCCACATCACAGCAGAAGAATGAGCTTTTTGGTGTCATTGTGTGCTTTTGAGTGCAATTTCCCGCACTGTTTACTGATGGCATTCCCATAAATCTCAATACGGATGCAACTTCAGTCACTGTTGTGCATCTTTGTGACTGCAGCCGCTTCCCCAATAATGAACGGTCTTTCAAAGTCACTTAGATCTTTTCCTCTTGCCACCCTGATCCAAACTTGAGGTTAGCTGAGCTTGTTCAACGTTTTCTACATTGCGCAGAGATAGTAACATGTAGGATGTTAATCACTTGATTGTATCAAGCAGACGACCTGTCAGGAAGCATCAGTACTTATGTTTCTCCACTAGTTTATTCAATTTAACTTTAATTTATCATCTATCTGGAAGATAAAATCTCACTCTTACAGTGACAGTTCTTGAGTCTCCTCCCTTCCAAAAATACAACTGGAAAATGGGGCAAATCATGATTATCTTGTCAGTTGCACACTGTACGTGTAGACGGAATGGACATAAGATGTACAGCGGTGTGCAGTTGTAATGCTGCCTGAAGGCTTTCGTTTTTTGGTAAAGCCCAGTGTTCTCCCCAGAGTGCTTTTACATGTCAGGGCTGACATGCTTTAAATTTGCCGACATGCTATTTTTTTTGCTCTCTGAAGAATCACGTCAGATTTCTACCTTGCGATGTTTGGGGCACATTTTGAAGGAAAATCAGTCTTTTGGGCCGGTTTGCTGCCATGATGCACTCAGGCAGACCAGAAATAGCCCTGAGAAATCCCCAATCACAACAAATGCCCTCAATCACTTTGCTGCTGCACTGGTACCATGACGCTTCAGTGGGCAGGTGAGCACCCTTGCACTGATGTCACATTTACCTTAGCAACCATCGCTACCCTATGCCTGGGGGACAGGCGAACTTTAACATACTGTTCACATACTGAAGCCAAGCGAAGATGTCTGGCGTCTCTTGCCCGAAGAAAACTACAGCTAAAAAAGCTCAACTACCTGGAGTGATGGTGCAGATTTGTGGCCTAGCATTAGCTACATGTTGGAATATGCATTATTTTTCCCCCCCAGAGTCCCAACACGGAAGAACAGTTTTAAAAAACTACAAAAGCAAGAAAACCTTCTTTGTGTAAAGACTTTTTCCCGACATCCGCTTTTGGGAACAGAATGCATTTACTCTCAAAGGACTCCTACCTGAACTGTAGACTAGATGGTATTCCCAGCCCTCCATGTCTCAGCAACTCCACGAACAGAGCTATTTGCACTCTATCATTTATATAGTGATGCTTATTATTGTTAAAACAATATCTGAAGTGTTTTTTTTTTTGTAAAATAACAAAATGTCTTGCTTTAGACTTTCAAACAATATTGTAAGATTTTGTTTTAACTTTATCTAATAGTGGATGGTATAATAATTACAAACGCTAACAAAATCAGCACATTCCAGTTGTAGCTGTAGTCATACAGTAAATATAATCACCTTTGCAATAATTTCAATAAATGGTTACTGTTCAGTTCCCTCTTCATTTATTCTCTATTCAAAAGGTACAACTGAGTCACACAGGTTGATGTGTGTAACAGACAGTCACAATTTTATCTAAAGTATGAAGTATTAAGTAGGCCTAAGTATAAAGGGCATTTGCGGAGTAAATGCAGTCTGCAGGGTTTTCAAAAATTTTTATTTATTTATTTATTTATTTATTTATTTATTTATTTAAACTGCAACAGAGCTCATTTAAAATTTTGGTTAGTGGTGTTCTGGCAGTGGCTCAGGTAATAAAACAGCATTATTATATAATGCGTTGTTGTCAGATGATGACTTACTTTATTGCTCATGTGAACCCCATGCTACAAACCACAGCATCACAGACCTCCACTTGTTGTAGCAACCTTTTAAACCATGTTAACAGTAAACCATACTGCTCCTAAAAGTCACCAAATGCCACCAAATGGGCTCCCTTTTTTCAAAAACCCCCCTCTCGTCCACATGTCTTTGTGATGGTGAGCAAAGCTACATTATTATACACTCGGCAACCACTGGCATGATTGTTGGTGCCAAACAGGCTGGTGTATGTGTTTCTGGAACTGCAGCATCTAGACTTTACACAGAGTGGTGCGAAAAACAAAAAACATTCAGTGAGTGGCAATCCTGCAGACAGACTTGCAAAATTGTTGATGAGGGAGGTCGAAAGAGAATGACCATACTAGTGCAAACTGACAGGAAGGCTATGATAACTGAACTAACCACTCTTTACAACCATGGTGAGCAGAAAAGCATCTCAAAATGCTCAGTATATCAAAACTTTGAGGAAGATGGGCTTCAACAGCAGAAGACCACACTGGGTTCAACTCCTGTCACTGAAACCAGGACAGTATGTTCAGACAATATGGGAACCAACTGAAAACTATATCAGCTAAAGCAGCAGTCAGAGCGACATGAATAAAATATGCATGGCAGAAAATCCAGTTCACTGAATGGGAAAGGACACGCATGTGTTACTTTCACTTCATTCCGAGTTCATCTCCATGGACTTTAACCTGTGTGCTTCAGTTTTGCAAAACAGTGGGGGAGGGCTCTGAACTCTGGTCTGTAAAAGCACAGGGCAGAATGTGAGCTTGATCATTTATGCTCTTTAGCATTTTTACTGTTCACATAGAGGGATTCTGTGGGAAAAATTTCTTTGGCTGTTTTTTTTTTTTTTTTTAATATAAACTCTCCCTGCTACAATTTTCCTCATCGCCATGTTGGCACTTGTGTATGATGCTTTAATCCCCTCATAAATATGAATTAAAGTTCCAGGTTTATATGCATTAATGTCTGATTTTGAGTTCGTAAATGATGAAACTTTTCCATGCGTTGAGTCGCCCTTGAGGCCGTGTATGATCGTGTATTAAGCACTGTCTGAGTCAACAGTGCAGCTACTTTCTGTGTAACCATACTTCTGAACAGTTTTTGTAATCGTTCAGCTTGCCATGGGAGAGACGGGAAAAAGAAATAATTTATGGCTTTTAAATTTCATTAAATGTTATGACGTCAATGTAGTGCTCCATATTGTCAGCAGATTTTAGTCCATTTCTTTTGCTGGTCAGATCAGTGAGGGGGGAAAAACCTGCTGATTTCAATACTCTGTTTTCACTAATGTGTTGGAATGTGCGATTTGGCTCAAAGCCCAGTAATAAAGATAATCCTGGGCATTATGTTCAATCATGATCAATTTTACTTCTAGTTTACACACAGCTTTAATGACGTAGTTAAGAGTAGCTTACGTTGTTGCAGCCTGACAGGGCGTTAAATTCATGTTTGGCACGGAAGTGCTTTGTTAGTGCCAAGAAAGTGATGAGAGATGATGCGTGACTTGCTGTTTTGCTACGATGGAGCTGGTGTTTTTATTCATTTATTCATTTTAAGGTTTGCTGGTTTTGTGTTTATGCACTTCTTCAGTTGACAGTTATTGCAGCTTTTAGGAAAACTTTGACCTGTGCTTTTTTTTGTGTGTGTAGGAGGCAGGAGGAGAGAACGCAACCAGCCATGGCCCCTCTGAGGACCGAAAGGAGAAGGTGCCAAGCCCTCACCTGAGCCAGCTGGTGGTTCTGACGGCCAGTAGCACGCTGTATGGGCTGGCGGAGCGCGTAGTCGCCACAGAGTCCCTGTAAGAGCACCACTTCTGTCCTTTTGCATTTTTTTTTCATCTAAACATTTACCTTCTAGACCAGAGGTCATCAAATGGTGGACTGCAGTCCAGATTCAAACCCAGCAATTTCAGCAGACTGAATTGTAGTGTTGTAGTTAAGACCACCTAACCCGAGACCAGAGTGTATCGAGACTGAGACAAGACCAAGACTTTGAGGGGTTGAGACCAAGTCAAGACGGGGCGGGGTGATGGCCATTAACAGTAACAAAACCTTTCAAATTAGCAATGGGTCACATTATTGGTTGCATTTGAAGCAGGAAGTTTTACATCCAGTCACAATAATGAAATTTAACAAATAAATCAGACAATGCACAGGCAATTTAGTGAAATTCCCACAGCTGTGGTCTTGACTGGTCTTGAAATAAAATCCCGAATCCTCTCTGTCTGAGACCGAGACAAGACCAAGTAAAATTGCGGTCGATTCCAAGACGAGACCTACAAAAAGTGGTGTCGAGACCCGTCTCTAGACCAAGACCGAACTCGAGTACTACAGCGCTACTCAGTTGTGTAACTGAAAATGTACTGTAGCAGAGCTGATGAGCATGTGGAGGAAATAAAACTAGCTGTAGTTCAATGACTCTAAACATGACCCAGCTCAGCCCTACTGTAGCAGTCACAAACATTGATGTAAATTATTTAGCAGAAGGTCAGTCGTCAGACCAGGGACTTGCTAAGTGTCCAGAGACTTTAGGGTTTTTTTTTAAAAAAAAAGGAGCGTTTTCAGATTTTCACAGATTTATTTATTTATTTATTTATTTCATTTATGCCCTCTGCTCTGGTTAGCGAAATGACATGTCGGCGTGGCTTGTTTAAAAATTAAAAAAGAAAAACCTCAACAGCAAAGATGCTAAAGACAAGAGACAAAGTAGTATTATATATTTGTTATTGTTGTTGTTTTTTTTTTTTCCTCTGCTTCAAGTTCAAAACCTTTGTGTCTCATTCAGGGTTCATGCTGCGAGTTAAAAGTGGTAATGTGAAGCACCACTGTGGGAAAATAACACTTCAGATTGTCTCATTTATAGCTATAAACTAATTATTGGTAGTTAAGCATTAAAAGGAGAGTGTTGTCACCATTCAGCCAGATTAATTTCTTCTCTGGACCTTTTGTAAAAACAAGGGCGTTTATGTAACTTGACCTTTACATAAAAGTTGATTACCCCTGTTAGAGATCCTTTTATTTTGAATTTGTCCATGAAATTCTGACTGCAACATTTTATTTACTTCTATCCAAACAGACATCAATTTTAACTTGACTGCAAAAGAGAGAGAAATCTCCAAAGGAAACTCTTTTCTCTCTCTCTCTCTCTCTCCACGATGACTCACTTTCCCCCGAGTCCAAACAATTCATCAGCATTCACACGTCAGTAACAATAATAAAGTATCACTTGATTTTTAATCTCTCAGATCTGAGATTAGTTTATTATTTTATCAACGTTGTATCCTTATTTCCAGCTAAAGTGACTCATGTGACGTGTCCGTCTCCAACTATGTTTTGTTTTTGTTTTTTCAAAATGGCCGTTTCCAGGTGCACTTAACTGATGCTGTGAGCGAAGCCAGACTGGTTTGCTGACATTTGCTTTGGAAAAATTGTCCTCTGAGGTGTCCTTTGCTAATTTGTTCAAGTTTGTGTTTCATTTTTACTTTTTATACCCCCGCTCCGAAGGGGGGGGTGGGGGGTTTATACTGGTTTACCTCTGTCCGTCCGTATCTCCATCCGTCCGAAACACCCTTTTTCTCAACAACCACAAATCATAGCCACTTGGTACCAAACTTCAGCTTGGGGTTCTGTACCGTGTATACCGTTTTCAGGACTGTCTCACATCGACTTCCTGTTTACCGACTGAACGTATTTGCGAAACATATAGAGTGAATTTACAAAATTTTCATGACACTTTTCTCAGCAACTGCAATTCACAACTGCTTGATATTTGGTACCGAGCTTCAGCTTGAGATTCTGTACCATGTGTACTGTTTTCAGGTCTGTCGCACATCGACTTCCTGTTTACCGACTGAATTTATTTACGAGACATATAGGGTGGATTTTAACGCTGTTTCAAGACGCAAAATGCTATTTCAAAATGGCAGTTTACCAGGATGCTATTTGAAATCCCTGGGGAGAGACACGACTCTTTACTTACTTGTTTCAGGGTTAATTATTTGTTGACGTCAACATTCATAATAAGTGTCCTATTCCTTCGATTGCTTGCTTTCTGATATAAGTGAGAGCGGGGGGGATACGTAAGTGAGCAGTAGCTCACAGCTGATCTTGTTTAATACTGAGTATATTTTAAAAGGAGCAACTTTTTTTTTAAAAAAATGTTCACTTGAGTACATTTTTTGGCGGGATATTTCCACTTTTAATTAAGATTTCGATACATTCTCTGTACTTTCACTTAAGTATAATTTCTCAGGGGGCGGCACGGTGGTGTAGTGGTTAGCGCTGTCGCCTCACAGCAAGAAGGTCCGGGTTCGAGCCCCGTGGCCGGCGAGGGCCTTTCTGTGCGGAGTTTGCATGTTCTCCTCGTGTCTGCGTGGGTTTCCTCTGGGTGCTCCGGTTTCCCCCACAGTCCAAAGACATGCAGGTTAGGTTAACTGGTGACTCTAAATTGAGCGTAGGTGTGAATGTGAGTGTGAATGGTTGTCTGTGTCTGTGTGTCAGCCCTGTGATGACCTGGCGACTTGTCCAGGGTGTACCCCGCCTTTCGCCCGTAGTCAGCTGGGATAGGCTCCAGCTCGCCTGCAACCCTGTAGAACAGGATAAAGCGGCTAGAGATAATGAGATGAGAATTTCTCAGTAGTTTGTCCTCCCCTGCTCCTTTCATGGGCTTCCAGTAGGCGTTTCTCCCATAGCATCGACTTTGAGACCAGGACGATGTCAGGGCTCAGAGAGTCTTACTGATATGCTGGGGAAACCTCAGCTGCTTTTCTGTGTTATCCAACAAAAGCTTTTTTATATATATACTTTAATACTAACACAAAGGAGAAGCCAAGACGTTCATGTCCTATCGCACTACAAAAATGACTAAAATAGCTCTTTTATTGTCTCTGGACTAAACTTGCCATTTAGTCCAAATTGCTGTAAAACTTTCAATCTTTTTTTTTTTCCCCCTCAGTCAAGTGATATCAGATAAAGACCAGATAATGACTTCATGCATGTGCGCGCACACACTTTTTAAATTCTGCAAATGTGTTCACTAATCAGATCTTGATTCTTTTCTTTTCTGTTTGTGATTTGTGCATGTGTCAGATATCATAAAAACAAAACTGGATTCAGATTAATCTAGCATTCTTCAGTAGTTTTCGAAAGCTGTGGTCATGTAATTCAGAGCTGCATGAATTCATCATGAGGCCATACCATTCCATTATTTTTACTGGATTAATAGAAGAGTTCAATGACTGTTGAAGCTTTTTAACAAGTTAGTTCTGAGTGAAAATGTGATTCACAGAGAGAGACAATTCTATCACTTTTATTCCCCACTGGCTAAAAGGCCCGAAGCGGGATTATGCCGTGGCGATTTCTGTCTGTCCGTCCCGGGAAGGGTACTCATCTTCTGAAATCAACTCCTCTCTCAATTTTTGAAGGAATTTCACCAAACTTGGCAAAAGGCTTTGTTATATTACAGTTATACGCATATTGAAATTTTGTTTAATTTTGGCAAATTTTAACCAGGGTAACTTACACTACCATTCAAAAGTTTGGGGTCACTTTGAAATGTCCTTATTTTTGAAAGAAAAGCACTGTTCTTTTCAATGAAGATCACTTTAAACTAATCAGAAATCCACTCTATACATTGCTAATGTGGTAAATGACTATTCTAGCTGCAAATGTGTGGTTTTTGGTGCAATATCTCCATAGGTGTATAGAGGCCCATTTCCAGCAACTCTCACTCCAGTGTTCTAATGGTACAATGTGTTTGCTCATTGCCTCAGAAGGCTAATGGATGATTAGAAAACCCTTGTACAATCATGTTAGCACAGCTGAAAACAGTTGAGCTCTTTAGAGAAGCTATAAAACTGACCTTCCTTTGAGCAGATTGAGTTTCTGGAGCATCACATTTGTGGGGTCGATTAAATGCTCAAAATGGCCAGAAAAATGTCTCGACTATATTTTCTATTCATTTTACAACTTATGGTGGTAAATAAAAGTGACTTTTCATGGAAAACACAAAATTGTCTGGGTGACCCCAAACTTTTGAACGGTAGTGTATGCCCTTGATTATTAATAAACTTGTACTTTGGCCATTTCATCAAGGTGTGCTTGCTTTCTGAAATCAACTTCCTTCACAATTTTTATCCCCCACTGGCCGAAAGGCCCGAAGGGGGATTATGTCATGGCGATTTCCGTCCGTCCGTCCCGGGTAGGGTGTTCACCTTCTGAAATCAAATCCTCTCACAATTTTTGGAGGAATTTTACAAAACTTGGCAGGGTTCTTTTGTATATGTCGGTAGCATGCATATTGCAATTTCATTCAATTGGGTCACATTTTACCAGACTTACAGCCCTTGATTAACAAAGTTATACTTTGACAATTTCATGAGTGTTTTTTCCTTCTGAAATCAACTTGTCTCGCAATTTTTGGAGGAATTTCACCAAACTTGGCAAAAGGCATTGTTGTATGTCAGTCGTACGCATATTGTTATTTTGTTCAATTCGGTCGCATTTTACCAGAATTGTGGCACTTGATTAACAACCTTGTACTTTCACAATTTAATGAAGGTGTGCTCGCCTTCTGAAATCAACTCCTCTCTCAATTTTTGGACGAATTTTTCGAAGCTTGGTAAAAGGCCTTGTTATATGACGGTAATACGCATACTGCGATTTAATTTCGTTTGTAAAACTTTTCCCAGAGTTTTGATCCTTGATTAAATAACTTGTAGTTTGACAATTTCATGAGGGTGTACGTTCTTCTGAAATCAACTCTTCTCACAATTTGTGGAGGAATTTCACCAAACTTAGCAAAAGGCTTTGTTATATGACAGTTATGCGCATATTGAAATTTCGTTTAATTTTGGCAAATTTGACCAGTGTTATGCCTTTTGATTATTAACAAGCTTGTACTTTGGTAGTTTCATCAAGGTGTGTTTGCTTTCTGAAATCAACTTCCCTCACAATTTTTATCCCCCGCTGGCCGAAAGGCCCGAAGGGGGATTATGTCATGGCGATGTCTGTCCTGGGAAGGGTAATCGCCTTCTGAAATCAACTCCTCTCACAATTTTTGGAGGAATTTCATGAAACTTCACAAGATTGTTTGTTGTATGTCGGTAATACGCATATTGCAGTTTTGTTCAATTCGGTCACATTTTACCAGAGTTATGGCAGAGTTGCCAGCAGGGGATATTGTGCTCTCGGAGCACTCTTGTTGTTCTAGCAGTTACAGAAAGGAATGTGGGCAAGTCCTCGGAGACCAATGCCACTCATTTAGGTAAATATGGTCTCATGTTACAGGTCAGAAAATTTCAATCTAGATGATTTTTTTGACCTGGGCTAAAATTATTTAACAGAGTTCAGAATTTCCAACCTAGGTAAAATTTTGAATTATCTAAGATTCTTAAAAGGGAATTCCGTCACTTCTTTTGTCCCTCTTTCTTCCATCCACTTCCTCTCTGTCTACACCTACCTAGTATTTGTCTGACTGTACAAATGTATGAATGGACTTCTACTAGAATACCTACATAAAATTTTTGTGAAAAACTCTGATGGCCATAATAATAACACGAGTAAAGAGTAATATTCATATCCTGAAAATAAACTCAAAATCAGGACACAGAACTCTTGCTTTTTCAGTTGCCATGTTCTATAATTCTCTGCGCGGCTATGTTAAAAACTCTGAGACGACTAAGGAATTTAGAGCTAACTATTGGAAACATTTTTCTGGTATATAGATATATTTTTATAAATGGAACACAAATTTATTCATTATTAGTCATAATAATGTTTGTCTCACTATGTTGTATATTACCTATTTTATATTAGTTATATTGGCGGCACGGTGGTGTAGTGGTTAGCGCTGTCGCCTCACAGCAAGAAGGTCCTGGGTTCGAGCCCCGGGGCCGGCGAGGGCCTTTCTGTGTGGAGTTTGCATGTTCTCCCCGTGTCCGCGTGGGTTTCCTCCGGGTGCTCCGGTTTCCCCCACAGTCCAAAGACATGCAGGTTAGGTTAACTGGTGACTCTAAATTGAGCGTAGGTGTGAATGTGAGTGTGAATGGTTGTCTGTGTCTATGTGTCAGCCCTGTGATGACCTGGCGACTTGTCCAGGGTGTACCCCGCCTTTCGCCCGTAGTCAGCTGGGATAGGCTCCAGCTTGCCTGCGACCCTGTAGAAGGATAAAGCGGCTAGAGATAATGAGATATTAGTTATATTATATATTTTATGAATTTAATATTGTAGATATAGATTAATAGCATAAATTTATGCACCTCTCCAGTGGAAGCCAGTGTCAGCTGAGTGGATCTTGTGTTTAATAAAATTATCTCTCTCCCTAGTATTTCCTCTTGTCTGTCTATCTACCTGTTCCTATCTACTTAATTAGCATTTTTAAAATATCTTTTTTTCATACTTAACCAGGATTCAAACTCGGAACCTTCTGATTCCTAACCCAACACTTTAACCACTAGAACAGTGACGATAGTGACGGAAGGAGTGATGTATATTTTGAATTAATGAGTCCAGTCTTATGTCATCAAGTAGTTTAAAATACAAAGTCTTCCCAAATCCTCAACCTAACCCTAGATATAGTAAGTCTCCCTAATACAAGTAACAAATTATGAACTGGGTTAAAAATTCTAACCTCAGTTGAAAAATTCCACCTGACCTACAATTCTGTCCTGTAACATATACTGTTTGAATGAAATCCCAGTTTACTCGCCACATTGCTGCGTTTGGCCTCCCCCCGGGTCGGTTTTATCCATTAGTTACAGTAGTAATAATAATAAGTTAAATTTATATAGCGCCTTTCAAGAAACCCAAGGACGCTTTACAATTATAGACAAGGAAAAAAAATAATAAATAATAATAATAAAAAGTAAAAAGTCCACCAAGTAGGGGTCAGGATGTAATTCCCGTGGTGTAGCAGTCACAGTCCCACCAAAAGGTGCATGAAAACAAGTCCCACATCTCCAGCACCACCGCCGTGACGCCGTCAGCAACATCGCTCGAACACCACGCCATGGATCCACACAGCGAGCAGAGAAGCTCCGCCACGCAGAGCGCTGGTGTGTCCCCAGCCACTGCGACGCCACCGAGCAACATCGCTCGGAACATCACGCCAAGCACTAAAGCACAGAGCGCTGGACAACCACGATGTAAAATGAGCAACAGGCTCACTGCAGTCCACAGCTGGGAGCACAGGCATCACCCACAGCGAACCAAGGCCTGGAGGGAACCGACGCCCAAAACTGGGTCCGGAGCTACACCACAACCGGCGGACAAAACACTCAAACATCAAACTACACAAACACACAGAAATAAATAAAAAAATAAAAATGAAAATAGAAAAATAAAAATAAAATAAAAAAAGCTCTGGTTGTAGTTGGTGCAATGTTGTGGTTTCTGATGACTTGCGTGCATTCCCACTAATGTAAATGAGAGCCAACCCTCTGGATGACTTCTGGACTGTGAAATCACCGTTTACTTTGAAATCCCTTTCTTGACATTCGGCTGCTGTTTTTTCTTTCTGTATTTTTTTTCTCATCACTTACCTTCTCCGTCTCGCTATCTCTTTCTTTCCCTGTTCCTCTGTCACGCATACACATGCACGCACAAAAAAAAAAAAATCCTTGGAACTGAGTGACTGAAGAGCTGCTGGGTCTGCATGCCATTATTGAGCTCAGAGATATGACCATCTTGGATACCAGATGGTGTTCAGTGCATACCAGACTTAAAGCCTGCGATCAGACATCCAACAGTTTATGGGAAAACTATGAACAAACTTCATCATGGATTTCCTTACATTAGTAACCAGAGGTGGACAGTAACGAAGTACATTTACTTGAGTACTTGAGTTTTTGGGGTTTTTTTTGGAACCATATGACTAACTTCGCTACATTCAAAAGACAAATATTGTACTTTTCACTCCACTACATTTCTATAAAGGTCCTTGTTACTATGAAGCGGTTTTGAAAGTGGATGTTTTTTTCTTTTCTAAAACGTGATTGGTTTTTTCGCAGGTGACATTGAGACAGGCTATCAGTAATCACTAGGGTCACGTCACGTCCATAGACTGAATAAAATCAAGTTTAATGATTTCTCAGTAGCATTATTTGAACACGATCAGTTGATGGCAGAATTCTTCTGGGGAATGTACGCACTCATGGCCCTACCTAGAACCCATGTTTCAGTTTTCTGAAAGGATTAAAAATTTGTTTCGTTTTAAATGTTTGCTTTGTTTGCCTAAAACAAACCACATCACAGCCTACAAAAACTTGCCGTCCAACCTGCGAGAGTATGTTGAGGTATGTAAAAGTTTTATTCCAAGAGAAAGCTTGCAGTGAAGTTGTCTGTGCTTTTAGAGCTAGCGATAACGTGGCAATAGCTATGCAGTCTGGTTAATCAAATGACTTTCTATGGATTTGCCTGCCAAGTTGCCATCGCCTTGTCCACGGCTAACGATAACACATAGCTAGTTAACTTGGACACTTAGTTAGCATGTAAAAACAGAGTTACGCTAACACGAATAACGTTAACTTATCTGAAGTCCTTTCAGGAATATGTTTCAGCATAATCTTGCCAAATAAACAATGTAGAAATCTTTCTTTTCTAGTAGCGTTAGCTACCCAATATGATTTCGAGTTTGAAAAGAGTTTGCTAGCATGTCAGGTGGAGCTTTATTGACTAGCTAGCTTAACATTAAACCATCATGATGCACAGCATGTGTTCATTTTGTGAATTCACAAAATAATCCAGTCGGTTGCTTCAGAAGCATTAGGTGTTATAAGCATTGTGACAATAATACAACAATGTATTGACAGAAAATGTGCTTTTAATTCTTAAATATTTTTAAAAGCGGGCGGCACGGTGGTGTAGTGGTTAGCGCTGTCGCCTCACAGCAAGAAGGTCCGGGTTCGAGCCCCGTGGCCGGCGAGGGCCTTTCTGTGTGGAGTTTGCATGTTCTCCCCGTGTCCGCATGGGTTTCCTCCGGGTGCTCCGGTTTCCCCCACAGTCCAAAGACATGCAGGTTAGGTTAACTGGTGACTCTAAATTGACCGTAGGTGTGAATGTGAGTGTGAATGGTTGTCTGTGTCTATGTGTCAGCCCTGTGATGACCTGGCGACTTGTCCAGGGTGTACCCCGCCTTTCGCCCGTAGTCAGCTGGGATAGGCTCCAGCTTGCCTGTGACCCTGTAGAACAGGATAAAGCGGCTAGAGATAATGAGATGAGATTTTTAAAAGCAAGTACTTCAGTACTTAAGTAAAAATTTGACTGGACAACTTTCACTTGTATCGGAGTAATATTTGGCCAGTGGGATCTGTACTTTGACTTTAGTAATGAAGTTGGGTACTTTATCCGCCTCTGTTAATAATATACCTGTTCTCGGTTATTTGGCGCTGGCAAACAACACAGGTGGTAGTTGAGATTCCTCATAGCCCTCCGTGTGAAGCATGCACACTCTCTGAATGGACTCTGCTCAATAGTTCCATTACCACAGGGCCCATTTTAGAAGAGGTGAGGTCCAGTACCACACACACTTGTTCTTAATGGAATAATCAATAAAAGCCAGAAAGCCTGTGCAGGGATCAAGATACGGTAAGAAGTGACAAAGATTAGGGCAGGAAATGGGCTGCTCATTAATGTCTAACTACCATATTTATACCAGCATGACCTGAATAACTTAAAATTATAGTTTCAAACTCCATTTCATATCTCAGCGAATTTTTTTTTCTAGGTCCTGCTTTCATTGTGTTTCTGAGTATGCCAGAAATGGAAAGAAAATAGAAAAATGCTCTGTTAAAGCATGTTTCTTTTAACATCTATGTACCAACCTAATGTCTAGATAATAAATAATTTGTTGTCAGACCATGTAAGAATGTATTTTTTTCATTATGTTGACTGTAGTCAAGTCAAGTTTATTTGTTTAGCGCTTTTAACAGCAGACATTGTCGCAAAGCAGCTTTACAGAATTTTAGTTACTTAAAACATGAGCTAATTTTATCCCTAATCTATCCCCAATGAGCAAGCCTGTGGCGATGGTGGCAAGGAAAAACTCCCTCAGACGACATGAGGAAGAAACCTCGAGAGGAACCAGACTCAAAAGGGAACCCATCCTCATTTGGGCAACAACAGACAACATGACTATAACATTAACAGTTTTAACATGAAGTCAGTTTCGTTGATGTTATAAACTCTTCATTGATGGAAACTTGAGTGCAAAACTGTTCATGACGACTGCGGTCCTAAAGTTAGCAAGTCAACTGTAGTCCTCAGCCATAAAAGCATTACTGTAAGTGTCCAGAGCGTCTTCCAAGTGTGACTTTCAAGTGTCCATATGGAGCTGTCTTCCACAAGAGCGATGTGATGAGACTCCAGCCAGACGTAGAGCATCAGGATGGATCAGGCAGGTCCGAGGAGCAGAAGAGGTCAGCATCTCGATCCCAGGATTGACATGTAACTCAGAGGGACAGATGGGATGGGGGGAATAAAACATAGGTTGTTAGGTATGCCCAATGTCACCTGAATAAGCAGGAACAGTATACATTTTGCGCTGTGCAAGCAGGGACTCCGGCAAAACGAACTATGACAGCATAACTAAAAGGGGACAGCCAGAAGGTAACACAGGCATGAGGGAGCCCCGGGACATAAAGCAGCAGCCACTACCATCAACAAACTCGAGTGAGCAAGCGAGTGAGGGACTGACAGCATCCATACATCCCAGTTTACCAAAACACTCTGTCTGAGGACCCTCCAGATCTACTCCTTTACCTCATAAACACCATTAACAAAAGGCTTGACTAAACATAAGTTTTCAGCCTAGACTTAAACGCTGAGACTGTGTCTGAGTCCTGAACTCTACTTAGAAGGCTGTTCTGTAGCTTGGAATGGATTTTGTTTTGCAGCATTCATCACACTTTGTCTATTTGTGAATTATAAATAGCTGATTGATTGCATACGTCATTTTTTTCATATTACTAGTTCAGATAATAATCAAATTATGTTGCCGCCAACAACAGAGTGAGTTGTAACAAAAATGCTCAAATAGGCTGTTATAATATTTATAGTAAGACAGCTTGCATCATATTTATGTGCAGGTTCTATTGCATTTGTTTCGAAAGAGTTTTCTCAAGTCTTCCAGGCTTTGATTTTGGATTTTTGTGAATTTCTCTGGCTGCTTTCTGGCCGTTTTTATTTTTCTTCAACACTATGCTCTGAGTTTCTTCAGTTCTTGAACACTGTTTTTTGGTAATGGTGTCCTCGGCACATTGATGATGATGTTTCATACTCCTCTATAACTTTTTGTAAAAAGTCAATATCTTCTTGTAATAGCTATTCTCCAGACTCTAGTTGACTTTTAACATGACTGCTCACAGAAAACCACATTGAGCCTGTTTGGAAATTTTTCATGCCTTTTAACTAGACTTGAGAAATAAACTGTTTTTCACTGGGATTAGATTAGATTAGATTAGATTAGATTAGATTAGATTAGATTAGATTAGATTAGATTCACTTTATTGATCCCACTTCGGGGAAATTCACATGTTACAGTAGCAAGAAAATGTCATACAGATAACAAATAAAAGCTGAAATAAAAATTAGACAAACAAAAGATTAAATACAGAGGGCTATTTGCATTATCTACCTTGAAAAGTATAGAAATATTGCCTTACTGAGAGGCTTGGGAAAAAAAATTGCACATTACAGGTAGACTCTGTGTTTTATATATATATATATATATATATATATATATATATATATATATATATATATATATAAAATTTAAGACCTATATTATTGCATATAATAATACATTATGTGCATCAATTTACATCATTAAGTGTCTTAATTAAGGAATTCTAGGATCCTAGAATTAAGAATTCTATAATGAAGTTATTCTGTTTTTCAACACCGAAAGAAGGGCTACATGGGTGTCTTTATATATATATATATATATATATATATATATATATATATATATATATATATATATATAAAAACAATATGGGCCTGGTGAAAACTCTTGATGAAATGTTGACTTTTTAACATTCAAAAAAATAAAGACTATATAAAATTAGATACGTAAAAGACTTTCCTGAACTGAACTATGTTTCTGTTTTTCATAAACAATATCTCAACTACAAGGAAACATTTAACGTTTAAGTCAAAGATCATCGCATTTAAAAATTGCATTCCAATTCCATTGAAAGAGACCAACCTATCTAAAACCCCTTCAATTTATTAATCTGGTTTCTATTTCATTTCCAATTAAGTATATAATGAATAAAATATAAAAAATAGTAAATTTGAGTGTTTATGATGAAAAGTCAGTCATCACTTTGTGATCATAAATATCATCCATTCCTTGTTGTACATGTTGTACATGGCATTTGACATACCTGAGCCTCAGTGTCACTCTTGCCGTGAATAATAACTATTCTTACATTAGTACTAAAATAATTACTGATTTAATTCAGTGCATTTTTGTTGTCTAAATTTCCCTTTTTAGTAGCATTAAAACACTTTTAATTTTGTTTGAGGCCACATGTGCATCACGGATAGTACAAGTGCTGTTATTTAGACCATTTACAAGCTGAATCTGTTCGGCTTACGTCAGCTTCCTCGTAAAAACAATGTGATCAAAGCATAACATTCATTGACTTATAAAAGTAAATGTAGCTAGCAAGTTAGCAATTAAAAGGTCATCTTTATTCAGGCTGACTTTTTTTTTTTAACAGCCGTCTTTGTTCTTGACATACTTTAATGTGATGTCTGCAGACAAAGTACAAGCAAGGTTATAAAGTAATAAAAATAAACAATTATAGGCAGGAAACCTCATTTTGGTCATGGCTCTTTTTTTTTTTTTTAATCATCTCTCTCGATTGAATTCAGGCACTGTGACATCCGACAGGTTTTTCCAGACCGCCACACAAATATAACGATCTGCATCATGTTTCATGCAGCTCTGTTTCTCTGGAAACTTGTTTGCTCTCTACAGGGACATGGTCATGCTCAGTGCATGTGTGAGCAAAGGAAAGGCTGATTTGCAGACTGATGTGGCCAGTTCCAGGCACAGCATGATTACATTGGCGGACTTGTGAGGTGCAGTCTGTGTAGCAGCTGTCTCAAAATGTTCTTAATAGAAAATGACAGTTTTGATTGTAAACTCAGTATTCAGGCTTATTTTAGTGGCTAATTTTGAGAATACAAACGATGTTATACTTTGTATTAGAGTAACAGGGTGATCAGAGTTTCAACATGTGGGTGTGTGTCCTGTACTTTGCCTCTGCGTACATACTTTGAGCTTGATATCAGTTCGTTTATAGGCATTCCCGTTGACAAGTTCAAAGCGTGCTCCGAATTGTTGCTGACCCTCAGCTAAACACATCAGCATTTACTGACCTTATGCCAGGCTGCAGGAAATACACAGCAAGGTCTGGAAATAGAAATGCAGAGTGGCCTTATGTCAGACGTTTTGTATTTATTTCATTTTTAAGAGCAGTCGAGTTGCCGAGCCACAGCTGAATGTAAATCACTGTAAAAAAGTAGTAATAATAATAAATCTTCACAGCCAACGGCTGTACCGAAGGCTCTTTCAAGTGTAAATATCACATTTTGTGTATTCTTATTTTAAGTGTTGCATGCCAATGTACTTGACTTTGCGTTACAAGCATGCACTTTTTTGAACTGTTAACTTGTTTTCCCTCGAAATGCAACATGAAATGTTTACTGAGCCGAACGTGATGTTAAGTAGGGGCTGTCAGTGGATGCTGCTTCTCCATGTTTCAGATGCTTATCTCTGAGCAAGTGTAAGATATGTATTTTCTGTAGACATATAGTTGCAGGATTATAACTACACAATTTAAAACTGTTCCATTTTGAGCCTGAAAAAGAGTCACAGAAGAAAATAATCGTGTAGCCGTTAAAAACACACATGAAGGTTAGGGAGTCACGCGTCGGTTGGTGAAATACAGTGGTGCTTGAAAGTTTGTGAACCCTTTAGAATTTTCTGTACTTCTGCATAAATATGACCTAAAACAACATCAGATTTTCACACAAGTCCTAAAAGTCGATAAAGAGAACTCAGTTAAACAAACGAGACAAAAATGTTATACTTGGTCATTTATTTATTTATTGAGGAAAATGATCCAATATTACATATCTGAGAGTGGCAAAAGTCTGATCTTCACAACACGTTTGTGGAAGTGATTTCTGAGGACCTCAGAAAAAGCGTTGTTGATGCTCATCAGGCTGGAAAAGGTTACAAAACCATCTCTAAAGAGTTTGGACTCCACCAATCCACAGTCAGACAGACTGTGTACAAATGGAGGAAATTCAAGACCACTGTTACCCTCCCCAGGAGTGGTCGACCAACAAAGATCACTCCAAGAGCAAGGCATGTAATAGTCAGCGAGGTCACAAAGGACCCCAGGGTAACTTCTAAGCAACTGAAGGCCTCTCTCACATTGGCTAATGTTCATGAGTCCACCATTAGGAAAAACACTGAGCAACAGTGGTGTGCATGGCAGGGTTGCAAGGAGAAAGCCACTGCTCTCCAAAAAGAACATTGCTGCTCGTCTGCAGTTTGCTAAAGATCACGTGGGCAAGCCAGAAGGCTACTAGAAAAATGTTTTGTGGACAGATGAGACCAAAATAGAACTTTTTGGTTTAAATGAGAAGCGTTATGTTTGGAGAAAGGAAAACACTGCATTCCAGCATAAGAACCTTATCCCATCTGTGAAACATGGTGGTGGTAGTATCATGGTTTGGGTCTGTTTTGCTGCATCTGGGCCAGGACAGCTTGCCGTCGTTGATGGAACAATGAATTCTGAATTATACCAGTGAATTCTAAAGGAAAATGTCAGGACATCTGTCCATGAACTGAATCTCAAGAGAAGGTGGGTCATGCAGCAAGACAACGACCCTAAGCACACAAGTCGTTCTACCAAAGAATGGTTAAAGAAGAATAAAGTTAATGTTTTGGAATGGCCAAGTCAAATCCTGACCTTAATCAAATCGAAATGTTGTGGAAGGACCTGAAGCGAGCAGTTCATGTGAGGAAACCCACCAACATCCCAGAGTTGAAGCTGTTCTGTACGGAGGAATGGGCTAAAATTCCTCCAAGCCGGTGTGCAGGACTGATCAACAGTTACCGGAAACGTTTAGTTGCAGTTATTGCTGCACAAGGGGGTCACACCAGATACTGAAAGCAAAGGTTCACATACTTTTGCCACTCACAGATATGTAATATTGGATCATTTTCCTCAATAAATAAATGACCAAGTATAATATTTTTGTCTCATTTGTTTAACTGGGTTCTCTTTATCTACTTTTAGGACTTGTGTGAAAATCTGATGATGTTTTAGGTCATATTTATGCAGAAAAATGGAAAATTCTAAAGGGTTCACAAACTTTCAAGCACCAGTGTAGCTTTAAACATCGATGATCCCAGCTGTAAACCCTGTGTACAGCCTCTATGTGACATGTAAAAAAGATGCGAGTGATGTGATCCTGTTTCTCCCTGCAGTGTGTTCCTGGCTGAGCAGTTTGAGCTCCTCCAGCCTCATCTGGACACCATGATGCCTCCAGCCAAGAAGCCGTTCCTGCAACAGTTCTACTCCCAGGTCAGCCTCTGTTAACTCTCTTTCTGGACTTGCCCTTTTCTGTCCCCCTCATCAAAAACCTTTCAGTTGTCTCTTTGTCTGGCTGGTTCGGGGTAGGGGTGGGAGTTGACGGAGGGGCCAGCGGTGGTGCCTCAGTGCTTGGTGTTGAGGCTTGTTATCAGAGCTTTAAGTTGTTGCTCCTAAGTCTTACTCTCATTCTTCCTCTCCACTGGGATGATGAGTAGCAATGATTTTCTGGACACGCTTTTAGCCCCGTATTTAGATAAATTACCTTCATAAATAACGTCTCTGTGTTGCATCAATTCACAGACCTATTGCTGGAGTTTCAGGATTTTAATGCTTCTTTGCTTCCTTGTGTGTGTGTGCGCGCGTGCTTCTGCTGTTTGTACTCTCTTACGAATGTCTTCATATAGTTTAATGCAAAAGATTGTGTATCTCATTGTTTCGGGGCGGGGGGGAACTTTGACCTGTGAAATGAGCCAAAACAAGAAGACAAGAGTGTGAGCAGGCTGTTTGGTTATTAAAAATTTGGACGAGATGCTTATTATTAAATAGCACTCATGCCAGATTTTAGCACTGCAGCTTTCTTGTTGTTGCTTGGCGCACGTCTGAAAAATAATTTAAAAAAAAAAATTTGTTGTCTTGTCCATTGATATGTGCTAGGGAATTTGTGTGTTATCTCTCAGCTTGCTAGGATTTTTTCCAATTAGCAGTGTTGACTCCTGTGTCAGATTCAGCAATGCAAACTTGTCGTTTTGGGTTGTTTTGTTGTTGTTGTTGTTGTTGTTGTTTTTGGCTCAGCTTTTGGCTGAAGCCTATAGAGGCTCCTGTCTATATGTGTATATTTAACCGAGTTCGAGCGTGTTTAAGAATGTAATTGACGTGCCAGCCTCAGGTAGCGATTCCACAGTCGCAGTGTGGCGCCACTGCGTACCGACTATGTAAGTGCCGTGTTGCATAACCTCAGTTCGTGATGTAATCCTCCGTGGCTGAGCAGTCATGAGTGCTGTCCAGAAAAGGAACAGATTTTGCAACGTCTGTTCGAATCCTGGCGTTGCCGTATCTCTGAGCGGGCTATTTATTCTCTTTATGTACTATATCTCCCAATCAGACAAAGGCTGAGCTCAGACCTGCTCAGACCTCCCCTTAATCTCCTTAAAGAAGATACGCAGAACCTTTATTTTTAAAATAAATTTGAGTGGATGGTATCCTCCATCCTTGACTCTTGTATGCTGCATAAATGAGAATTAAAAAAAATATATTTTCATGAATTAAAATCGACCGCAAAGTTGGCATTGGAGCTGCCCCGCTGAGCCAGCCAGCCCTGAGTGCGTGACGTCACAGCGGTAACCGGTTTTAAGGCCGAGGCCTTTGACACCTATCGACCAAAGTCATATAAATAAACCTTTATGGTGAAAGTAGAAATACCGTTACTGACTTGCTCAACTAAGACTGATTTGACTTCATTGATTGTGGGTTGACTCTCATTAAAACAGGATAGGTGTTATAACTTATGCAACATACATGTACATGCATGCATTTTCACTGATAAAACGTAAAAGGCTAATTAAATAATCAGATGAACTGAGACAGTCACATTCTGAAGCAAATTAAATAATCTTATACCGGTAACTTAAATACACAATACAAGTTACATGTATTAATCTAAATGCAGGTAAACAACGAGTGTTGTTTTGTATCCAAATGAGAGTCGGAGCTTACCTATCTGTGTTATTGCTTCTTGAAGGCCGATCTTGTGGCAGATTGTTTTGAAACAGTCTGACTTTCAGTTGTTCATTCAGTTCTCCGTTCATTCGCTTCTTCCACGTAAGGGTGAGATATTGCTGCTGAGGCAAGAATATCCAGCGGAGAAATCAGACAGCTGGTCCACTCATTCTCCATTTTCTCCATACTGAGTACTCCGCCATTACTGCTCGGCTCAGGCAATTACTAAAACCCGGGACGGGACGTCACCGGTTTTAGCAACAACCGTGGGGAGGTCACTGCCCGCGCGATAATACGTCACGTCCCATCCCATTCCATCCCGGGTTTTAGCAACAACCCTCGGCTCACACTCTGGGAGAACTGGTGCAATTGAATTTACTTTCCTTTTCTTGTAGTTTTCTTTTCCTTTAATTGTTGGTACTGCACCCTCTTTCAATATGGGCTTATAGCCAACGCTCCTCAACAGATCAGAAGTTTCGTACGAGTCTTCAGTAAAATGTGCAGAGCAGAGGAGAGACCACTTCATAGGCGCCCAATGTGCCCATGAACTTCTCGCAAAACGCGTCCAAATCTTTGCAGTTTGAACATTCTTGGGCCATAAATGCAACATAAATCCACCTTCTGTCATGTTACTGGCGGGTGCAGCAACACATCTGCGTGGCATGGCGATAAATTAGCTCAAAATGGAGGATCGGAGTTGCAGTCAGCTCTGTGTTTTAGTATAGTGGAAATGGCTATGAGACCGATAGACTTCCTGCTGTGACGTCACAGATGTCAAGCCTATTCGCTCAGACCGCTACCTATATGAAATCACTTTAATCGTAAAAATTACTACATTAGATTTATTCTTAACGCTTAAAACTATTCTTATGCCATTCTTGGTCTCAAGGCATTTATAAACAAAAAGTGAGGCCATGGTTCTGCGTATCTCCTTTAAACTCAACACACTGTAATCCAGAAGTGCAGAGTTACCGGTATATCCAGGATTCTGTCAGGACGTGATTGATCACCACTCACTTCTTAATTACATCAGGCTTTGACCGATGACATGAACAATTCAGTTTGCACTTTATATAACTGTCGTCGTAGCACAAGTCTAATTTCACAGTCGGTGGTGATTTTTCCACAGAAAATCTTTTTCTCACACAATCCTTGTTTGTCTTATGAAATGTGTTGAATACTGTGCTCTCCCGCAGACGGTGTCCACAGCCAGCGAGCTCCGTAAGCCCACTTACTGGATCGTGGCAGCTAAAGCCATTGATTATGAGCAGATGCTGCTGCTGATGTCAGGAGTGAAATGGGACATTAAAGAGATAATGTCACAGCACAACGTCTATGTGGATGTCCTTTTAAAGGTAATGTGTTGTGTGGTGCTGAATGGGTTTTATGTGATCTAATGAGTACATTGTCTTACTTTCTTGCAGCCAGATGCCGTGTCTTCATTTTTAGACTTAAGGATAAGGGTCATGGACAGGGCAAAACTGCTCTGCTAAAGGTTGGGTTTAGCCAAGTAGAAAAGAAACAAAATCATGCCCATGGTCTTGTAATTCTTCATGACGCGATTAATTTATACAGTAGCTTACTGTGGATCATCACAATTGCGTTATGATTGAAAGCAGGATGGTGGAAGGATTTGCATAAATTAAATCCTGCACTAGAGCTGACTACGATAGAAACAGGTTTAGATTTTGCTGGTGCTTATTCACAAGATGTTGATTTTTTTTTTCTTTTTGTTTCGTCTGCAAAAACCCATTGGACGACACTTTAGCTGAATTCTGACAAACAGCTTTGAACAAAATGTAATTTTTCTGTAAGTGATATACTTTGAAATCTCTGCTTTAAGACAACATTTATGCAAAACGAGGTGGAAATATTTTGTCATTACTTTACAGGCATTTAGCAGACGCTCTTATCCAGAGCAGCCTGGGATTAGGTGCCTTGCTCAAGGGCACTTCAGCCATTTTTGATGGTTCAGGGAATCAAACCGGCAACCTTTTGGTCCCAAAGCTGTTTCTCTAACCATTAGACCACAGCTTCCCCAAATTTCATTTTTAGGTGAACTGTTCCTTTTAAGGTGCAAGATGCTCAGATTGAGGTCTATTTATTGGCTTGATTAATCAACATGAGCAAGATTAAGCCGGTGAGAGGTTCTAAATATCTGGTTTGATATATTTTCAGTTAATCGCCCAGCCCTATTACCTGTTGTAGTCTTAAGTGTATGAATGAACAGCGCATTCCATGTTCTAAAAGTGCACAGGCAACTTGAATACACACATGGGAAATGATTATTATTCTTCCCATAATATCCATGTTTCACTTGATAATCTTTGAATGCTTAGGACCTATTTGGTTAAAGGGATAGTTCGGGATTTTTGACATGAATCTGTACGGCATCCCCATCAATAGTGTCGTGCAAACACACTGACTTACCCCTGACAGCATCCTGTGAGTCCAGTTCTTGTCCAGTTTTGGTCCAGACGAAAGTAGTCCGGCAAGTTTGTTGGGGTCACGAAAGTAAAACGTTTTTCGTCTCAGAACAGTATGTGTTCAAAAGAGTGATATATTTGCATCACAAAACCGTTGCCAAATAAAAAGTCAGACCTCGAAATCGCTTGGCACTATTTTCTCTCCCTTCTTATCACTGCGCACTGCCGCCAGGTGACAGCCACGGCTGTTTCATTCATTGTTTACTAGTGATGGGAATTTCGGCTCTTTTGGCTCTTCTTACTATAAGGAGCCGGCTCTTTCGGCTCCCAAGATTTTATTTTTGATTTAAAGGAGTACGCCACCCCCAGATGAAATTGAGTCAGTCCCTGCAGTCCCTAGAGTTGGATGAGTGAGCCAAAGCGTTTTGTAGCTGACCCAGCCATTGCCCTGAGCTATAAACGCCCAGGTTAGCTTAGCTTAGCGTAGTCGCTGTAATCCGGCGTGTCCAGTTAGCATTGTCATTGCAAAAGTGAATTAAATAACTCGATTTTTTATAATTATTTCTCATGACTTGTACATTCACATCGAGTACACATATCAATGCAAATTAACACACAGGGATTTACTAGACCAATTTATATCTGGGGCGGCACGGTGGTGTAGTGGTTAGCGCTGTCGCCTCACAGCAAGAAGGTCCTGGGTTCGAGCCCTGAGGCCGGTAAGGGCCTTTCTGTGTGGAGTTTGCATGTTCTCCCCGTGTCCGCGTGGGTTTCCTCCGGGTGCTCCGGTTTCCCCCACAGTCCAAAGACATGCAGGTTAGGTTAACTGGTGACTTTAAATTGACCGTAGGTGTGAATGTGAGTATGAATGGTTGTCTGTGTCTATGTGTCAGCCCTGTGATGACCTGGCAACTTGTCCAGGGTGTACCCCGCCTTTCGCCCATAGTCAGCTGGGATAGGCTCCAGCTTGCCTGCGACCCTGTAGAACAGGATAAAGCGGCTACAGATGATGAGATGAGATGAGATGAGAATTTATATCTGGAACTATTTTCAGCCACAGCACAGGCAAAGCACTGCTGCAGGCGCAAAGACACCGCGCAGCGCCTTCCTTTTCCTATCTATTCCTTTAATTGCTGCAATTAACTAGTTAATTCTGATTCTATTTCTCCTCTCAGTTATAATCTGTCCTGCTTTTGAAAAGATCCTCTCTGGGGGGGACAGATGCTGCCACTATACACATCCTCCGTGCCATCACGTGTGTAAGCCGTGGATAGAGTGCAGCCTTGGTCTCCCACCAGCTTAGTGGGTCTGCGTTTCACTGTCACCTGGCAGCAGCGCGCAGTGATAAGAAGGGAGAGAAAATAGTGCCAAGCGATTTCGAGGTCTGACTTTTTATTTGGCAACGGTTTTGTGATACAAATATATCACTCTCATCTCATCTCATTATCTCTAGCCGCTTTATCCTTCTACAGGGTCGCAGGCAAGCTGGAGCCTATCCCAGCTGACTATGGGCGAAAGGCGGGGTACACCCTGGACAAGTCGCCAGGTCATCACAGGGCTGACACATAGACACAGACAACCATTCACACCTACGGTCAATTTAGAGTCACCAGTTAACCTAACCTGCATGTCTTTGGACTGTGGGGGAAACCGGAGCACCCGGAGGAAACCCACGCGGACACGGGGAGAACATGCAAACTCCGCACAGAAAGGCCCTCGCCGGCCCCGGGGCTCGAACCCAGGACCTTCTTGCTGTGAGGCGACAGCGCTAACCACTACACCACCGTGCTGCCCCCATATATCACTCTTTTGAACACATACTGTTTTGAGACGAAAAACGTTTTACTTTCGTGACCCCAACAAACTTGCCGGACTACTTTCGTCTGGACCAAAACTGGACAAGAACTGGACTCACAGGATGCTGTCAGGGGTAAGTCAGTGTGTTTGCACGACACTATTGATGGGGATGCCATACAGATTCATGTCAAAAATCCCGAACTATCCTTTTAAATTGAGGGGCAGGCCTTATATTGCCACATTCACAGCAACATTCTGCCACACTTGCAGCACCATTCACTGCAAAACAGAAGTGAAAACAAAGAAGGATTAACATCTCTGCCAACTTTGTTGGAGGAGGTTATGTTTTCACCTCTGTTTGTTTGTCTGTTCCCAACGTAACTCAGAAAGTACCGATTAGATTTTGATGCAAATCCAGATATGTATGCGGAGCCAGGTTTTTTTTTTTTTGGTCTGTTCCCAGTGTAACTCAAAAAGTAATGAACAGATTTTAATGAAATTGTGAGGAAAGGTGAGCCATGGGCCAAGGAACAATTTATTAGATTTTGATGCAAATCCAGATGTGTGGCTTGGTGGAGATGTGCACTCTACCAAGTACCTTTCTAGTTTAGGCTGGTTCCTAACCTTGCCTTGGCTTTCTTCCTACAAAGCTCACTTCAGGAAATGGACTTAAGCTTATTCAATTCAGCTTATAACCAGATACCAGCTGTCAAAATGTCTGTGGTGCGCCTGGTCTGTCACATCACCGTCAAAACAGAGAAGAGCCCTTAAGGCCAATTTATGCTGACAACCCAGTCCTTGCAGACGGTGTCGCAGATAGTGTCTGCGTAGCCCCCCCACCTTCGCAGACACTCTGCGCGCACCTCCCAAAAATTGTGACCACCGCAGAAGCCTCACAGACAGCGCCGCAGACAAGAGTGCTCTGATTGGTCCACTCTACATCCGCTCTACACGCACTTCCGCTTCCCTACTTTCCCGGTTTGGTTTGTTTTCACGACTGGCATTTTTAAAAACACGAGCGAAGCTGGAGCAGCACGAAGAGCGGTTGACTGAGGAAGTACGGACATCTATACTGTACGACTCCAGTTCTAGTCATTATAAGTAACCGGAGGATAAACACTCCACTAACCACACCCACCAACTACTCCTAGTGACTTTGCGCCCCCTTGCGTTGTGCCGGTGAATAACATTGCGCACGCCTATTACTCCCCGCTCAACGATAAATTACAACTGTCTGTGAAAAGCTATCTGCGAAAGCCTTGTCGCAAGAGCATGCAGAGGCCTTTACACGCTCTGTACACATGCCATAGGACAGATTTTAAATTTTAAAGAAGTGTTAACAAAACAGAACTAACTGAATTAGTCAGTGATTATTTCCCCGCCAATGTTAACATGAACAGAGATCAATGGAATAAAGAGGCAATAATGAGACCTCGGTTTGAAAATATTCCTGCGTTTCCAATTACCAGTTAACCAGTTTACCTGTAGAATGTTCCAGACAGGTGTTTTTTTTTGTTTGTTTTTTTTGGGGGGGGGTAATTTATCATTCCACAACTTTCCCAGTCTTTTGTTGCCCCTGTCCCAACTGTTTTGGAACATATTGCAGGCATCAGATTTCGAATGAGTATATATATTAACAACAACAAAAAACACTATAAAGTTTATTAGTTTATCAGAACATTAAATATCTTGTCTTTGTATTGTATTCAATCAAATATAGGCTGAAAAAGATTTGCAAATCATGGCATTCTGTTTTATTTATGTTTTACACAGCATCAGAGTTGTTGTTGATAATAACAATAGCAATAATATTATTATTATTATATATTTAAAAAAAAATTTTTTATCGGGGTTATAATTGAGATGGCAGTGATTTGGAAGGGTTTCAGAAAGGTAAATTTAAGCATAGCTTCTCGGCTTACGTTTGTTAACCTTCACTCTACCTCTGCATGTGAATATTTATTTAATCTATTACTCTGGATGGATTTTTGGATCGGGAGGCAGGAGGGCATTTGCATGGCTGTAGCATATGTCAGAATGGAGATCTATATAAGAACAGATGGAGTTTGACAAATAAAATTACAAAGCTTATTTGCACATACCCACCCTTATGTCCATGCCCCAAATCCCAGTAAATGCATAATCATGTGTCCTTTGGTAAATTTCCATATGCCCTCAAACATACTGTAGACGTTCTGCTGCACATTCAAAAAAGTTTAGCAGTAATAAAAGCTTAATTCTCAGATTTGTGTAAGCAAGGGACCCATGTAGCCATCAAGTAAATTTCACTCACCCTCACAGATTTATATCGCAAACTTAATCCAACATTTAAAATATGAGGCTTGGGGGCGTCGTGGCTCAGGTGGATAAGACGCCATATCATGAATCTGGGGACCCAGGTTCAATTCCGACCTGAGGTCATTTCCCGATCCCTCCCCATCTCTCTGTCCCGCTCATTTCCTGTCTCTACACTGTCCTATCCAATAAAGGTGAAAAAAGCCCAAAAAATATCTTTAAAAAAAAAAAAATGAGGCTTATTGTTTAAATGTGTACAGTGATATTTAGCTTTTTACCTCGAGACCTAAAACGTTTTATTCCCAAATCTCCTACCAACAGAGCACATTAGGTTTAATTTACCGTTATTTATTGGCCGACTTGTTTTCAATTATTTCAAAGTGACCAGTCCAACAGGCGGCTATAAAAACCCGATAGTGAAAATGATAACTTTGATAATGGTGAGTTGTGATTTATACCACTGTAACAAAATAAAAAAGGTACGGTATACCCTTTGTCTATGCTTCTCCGGGTTCCTGTACCTCACACAGGCCACAATTTTGTGTAGCTGTCTAGAAGTATCTGTGCCATGTATTTGATTTTTATTAACAGCTGTACTCTCTCTGCTGGGGTGAACTACACTATAGTTAGTTAGGGATTGATGGTGTTTAGGTGGGATGTGTTCTTAAGAGTGCAGAGAGGAACATCCTGAGTTTGCAAAGATATCATCAGCAAGTATTAGATTATAGTCTCCTCCATAATCCTTACATTAATTTCTGACTAAATTTCAGAAGATCAATGTTGGCATGATACTATCCCGGATTAATTACTGCAATTATTGTTTTTCTTGTTTGATAGTGACCGTGCAGATACCGTAACTGTACTGTGTACATAACCATGTTTGATTTTACCTAAAAAAAATAAATAAAAAATTGATTAATTAAATCATTAATGCTCTGGAGCTTTAATGTCTCATGATCTATAATATCAACAATTAAGCATCTTGTTTACTATCCTGTAGTACTGTGCAAAAACAAATCATAACTGAATAAGGAAGAAAAAATCATAATTTACAAAATAAAACTTGCTCTATTTGTTTGCCAATATTGTTAACAAAAGAGAAAGAGCATGTGTACTTCCTAACATCCTTGAAGACAAGGGTGGACCTATACACCAAGTACTAGCAACCCACTTACCGTCCCCATCCCCCAGTACAGATTTATTTTATGAACATAAATCAGTTATTCTAATATTAGCGACATTCTTCAAATGTGTACTATTAATACTTGTTGGTCATAGTTTTTAATTAATGATGAACTTTCCATTAATAGAGCTCATTTTATTAACACTGTCATTAGATTGATATTAACACATTTTATAAGCATTTTCTTTTTTTTTCTTTTTTTGCTGTTCTTGAGTTACAGTTTGGATAAATCTATTCAATTTGTAAAAACAAAACTGCCTAATGATTATAAAAAAACTCAATATTAAATACAGTAACAGAATAACTGTTTATTTATATTATATATATATATATATATATAATATATTATATTATATCTATAGATAGATAGATAGATAGATAGTGTATGTGTGTCTGTGTGTGTGTGTGTGTGTGTGTATATATATATATATATATATATATATATATATATATATTAGGGCTGGGAATATTAACGCGTTAATCGCGATTAGATTAATGTAAATTGTGATCGCGAATATTTTTTTTAATCGCGATCAGAGTTTACCAGCATTTTCCGCACTTCTACCATCCACATGCAGCTCCTCTGGTTGTATTAATTAAACTCATTTTCGGTTAAACGCGCTATTTCGAGTTTGCTAGTCTTTTGTTCCTTCTACGCATCCGTAGGCAGCTCGAGCGGAAGCGTGTGGTTTCCATCAAGTCGTTGGCATTGGCATGGAAGGACACGCTGTTGTCTTCAGTTTAGTCCTCTTTTGTGATGGATAAGCAACGGTTTTCTGGACCTCTGAATGGTTTGTTTGAATTTAAAAAACATCCAGACGGACAAGTCGACAAGACGAGAGTAAAATGCACCCTGTGTCAAGCAGTAGCCAGTCATTCATTCTTAATACTTGTTTTCCTTTCTCTACACTCTTTTTGAAATAAAAAAGGCCAAAAGATAAATTCTGCTTTTGTCTCTGTCTTCATTTTATTCCAATTTAAGACACAATGGTCAGAAATACTTTGCATTGTGGGTTTAACTTTAGATTCGAACGGTCTTACTGCAAAATATCAATTTTACACATGCAAAGTAAATCAAGATTAATCGCGATTAACTATGAAATTTCTGAGATTAGTTGCGATCAAGAAAATTAATCTTTTGACAGCCCTAATATATATATATATGTGTGTGTGAGTGTGTGTGTGTGTGTGTGTGTATATATATATATATATATATATATATATATATATATATATATATATATATAAAACAGTGTGATGTTTTTTAGCACTGTTTAACATTAAAAACAAATGTTGCCAGGCAAAACAAACCTCGCCCGGTAGCACTTATGATGAATATGAAGGAAGATATCACAAAAAAAAAAATAGGTACCCTATGGGTACATGTGGCTACTGCTTATAAATAAAACTGTTTTCTGATACCATGTCCATACAGTAAATACAGCATATATATTTATTCTCTGAGGCAGTAGCCACGAAAATGAAGCGTAATCCAAAAATGAACAATTTAAAATTCACAAAAGTAAAACATACCAGGTACTTTATATTATTCTACTCTTACCTCTTAGTTTTCAAAACTGAAACCTCTGAACCGAGGCTGACATACACAGGCTGACATACACACGCTGTCGCCATGACCCAAACTCTTATTTCCCAGAAATGGCCCGGCGCTAGAGCTCAGTGGAACGCCCTTTCCCTCTGTAATAAGCATAAACATGTCTGAAAGCGATTTCTTTAGTCCGTTTATTTCGGATGGTAGCCGAATTGTATACACTCACCAGCCATTTTAATCGGAACATGTGTATGCGCAGTGCGCGATCTTTTAACTTGCGTTCTTACAGCATGATGACACAGTGTATAGCGCCTGTATATGAGGCAGTAGACACAACAAAAATTATTTTGACCTTTTTGGTGACCTTGACCGGATGACCCTCAAAATGTTGGAGGTTCTATTTGAGACCAATGCCCATCTATCCTGGAAGTTTCATGAAGATTGAACCAGCCCTTTTCCAGTAATATCGCTGACAATAAAAACAAAGAAACCCAACCAAAAGCAATACCTCACCCCACTTACTCCGTAGCGGGCGAGGTAAAATTAAATTCACAGGCACCCTAGCTGTGTTTCACAGATCCTACTTTGAGATCTATAGCTGAAAGGTATACAATGTGAATTTATGTTGTAAGAAAAAGGTCTGGGTGTGGGTTTTTTTTTTCGTGACTGAGAGAAACTGAAACTAAATCAATATCTCTTTGAATGATTAGTTTGCACTAAAGCTTTACTGCATTACGGAGTAAGCTACATGCTTTATATGGCAGAACCTGACTGCGCATTATGATGGAAATAAAGAAGACAATGTCTTGCAAGATAGGAGGAGGATTTCATTTTCTGGGGAACATAGCAAAGTCATCGATTTGGCAACTTCTGCTGACTCAATACAGCATATCAGTGCCTGTCGTTACAATCCAGAAAACATTCAGCAAGTTTGAATCTACAGTACAGATGGAAGTCGTTAAACAGCAGTTACTGTAAATGTTGTAATGATGGACATTTTGTCTGAACACACCATTTCTGTGTTGTAGGAATTTGAGGAATTCAATAAAAGGCTTGGTGATGTCTCCAAACAAGTGCGGATCCCCCTCCCTGTTTCAAATGTCCTCTGGGAGCACTGTATCCGTCTGGCTAACCGAACACTAGTGGAGGGGTGAGTAATCACATCTGCCCTGACAACAGGAACATGGAGGCAGCCACTGAACCTTTTTATATCACCCTGTTGTTTCTGATTGGTCAGGTCGGTTCTGTCAGTATTGCTGGCTGCAAGGCCAATCACAGGTTTATATTAATGCTCTCTTTGTAATACATTATTGTTTCTATAATAATCCACAGAGACTGTATGATATATGCTCACACAATGTAACAATACACTTTATTTATTTATTTTTTATTTTTTTAAATAAGGCGTCCGCCAAGAATCATAAAGCCAGCCTAACTGCTTCTCGTATTAGGCTACACACTTGAAGGAAAACACTGTCTATCTACCCTCTTCCGCATACATGAGCTTACAGTACAACCCCGATGATTGGCTAGTGTCTCTGGGATTGACAGAGGAGAGAGAGTATGCCATCCCTCCCACCTACAGAGCAGCAAATTTTGCTCTTTCTTTCCAGGAACGTTTTTAGGGCAGAGGACTGAGCAGCAACACAACAAACAACGTTTGTTGGGAAAGAAATAAAGAGTGGGGGAAGAAAGGCTAGTGAGAGAACGAATGGTTGTCTGGTTGGCTGTGTTTTAGTACTTTCTGTATACTGGAAAATGTAGGGGGGGACCTGTTGCTGATTTTAATTCTATCATGTTTGTAAAGTAGTGGGTTTGAGGCAGAATGCAGGATTTCACCTGTGGAATATTACGTTCATAGACAACTGGCTTTCAGTAGCGAAGGAGTTTTAGCTCCTTCGTCCATCTAGAATTTAATTCAGCTTATGATCATCTGGTGTCGTTTGTGCTTTTGGGAGAAGGTATGAGGTGTATCCTCTGGGCTTTTTTGTAAATGAATTTTTCAGACATTGACTGCCCCTGGTGAGTTACAGTGATGAACGATCAACAGCTCCTATATTCCCTTTTCTCCTACCTTTCAGAAAGTTTTCTCATCCAGTTGTTTAAACATCTGTTTGTCAAAGTAAAAACTCCTGTTTTCAAGCCCGAGGAGTGGTTCAACAAGCTGCACACTCCTTCGTGCTGTCGGAGTTCTTTACACTTCCATACTTTCCTCTTCATTCCCTTCACTCGTTTGCTCCTTACGTCCAGGCTTCAGAACCTTAGAGCAGAGATGCCTACTAGTACGGATTGGCCGTATTTTGTACGGAAAAGTTACGTAAATACGATGTTACGGTAAACAGTGTTATTCTGTACGGAATTATTATAAAGTCTTAAAAAATTCCAGTGAGTTGTTTTTAAATGTCCAAGCGACTTTTTCAATCCATGCGCGATTCACGGCTAGGCTATTTATTTTTACGACAACCACACATGCTGTGTGTGACACGCGCAGATTCCGCACATGCTGTGTGTGACATGCGCAGATTCCGCACATTTGTTCGCGCTATTTTCGATACGGTAGAATGGCCGTGCATTACACCCAGTCAAAAGGGCAATGGATACGCGCACTGCAAACTGTGTAGAACTGAGATTAACATCACTCATGGTGGTCGCGATGACTGCACGCGGCATGTCAACTACAAAAAAAAAACATGTGGAGTATGCTGAAATGGCGAGTCAGGCGGAAAGTAAATCTGGGGGTATCCAGCAGTTTATTACGAAATCTGTGGATGAAAAGACACGGAACGTGACACGTGCTGAAGCGGTGATGGTTGACCTGTGCTTGGAGTTGAACTTGCCAATTAGTGCCATGAAATGTGAGTTAAACTTATTCAGTTTCTTTTTACATGTATGATTTTTATTCACTGAAATATCAAACACTGGCTGTACTACTTTAATTCAAAGTCTTTTCAGTGTTGCAAATGTACATGTAGTATGATCAAAAACAGAATTTTATGATTAGTGCTGTTGGGATTGTGGCAAAAAATTGATCATTCCACTGTTTTAAATACAATTATAAATGTCATTTTATTTAATGTCTCTTCTGAAGCATTATGCTGAAGTATTTATATATTGGGACATTAAGATAACAATGTCGGACTCTCTTTGGCATGAAATAAGAAATTTTTTTTTTAATTTTATTAGAATCCGTAAACAGGTAGAACATTTTGCCAGGCAATATAATATAATACTTTTGAGGAGATCTATTCAATACCAATGATTGGTAGTCAACCGTAATGTCTGCAAACAGGGAACACTATTGTATTTATAAAAATGTGATATATTGTATGCTCTAGAAATTTCTCATCTCATTATCTCTAGCCGCTTTATCCTTCTACAGGGTCGCAGGCAAGCTGGAGCCTATCCCAGCTGATTACGGGCGAAAGGCGGGGTACACCCTGGACAAGTCGCCAGGTCATCACAGGGCTGACACATAGAGACAAACAACCATTCACACTCACATTCACACCTACGGTCAATTTAGAGTCACCAGTTAACCTAACCTGCATGTCTTTGGACTGTGGGGGAAACTGGAGCACCCGGAGGAAACCCACGCAGACACGGGGAGAACATGCAAACTCCACACAGAAAGGCCCTCACCGGCCCCGGGGCTCGAACCCAGGACCTTCTTGCTGTGAGGCGACAGCGCTAACCACTACACCACCGTGCCGCCGCTCTAGAAATTTGTTGAGTGGAAATTCAATTGAGATGGCTGCTCGTGTTTTGTTTATTCAATTCACACAAAACAGTTCTTTTTAATAATTTAAATGTTAAACATATTGGTATATACACCTCTTTATAATGGAAATGCACATAAATTAATGTTACTGAAAGTCATTCCAAAATACTGAAAAATGTTTTCAAGAATACTGAAATTCAAAATTTGGGGTAGGCATCTCTGTTAGAGTGTTCAGTACAGAAAAGACACTTTCATGTACTTCAGCTCTGTAATTTGAACCTACACATGGTTCAGGGCTGACTGTGGCAATTTTTTGTATGAGTGTTTACACAAAAAATTTAGTATTCATAAAAATCCCGTAAATTTTGGGAAAAAAAGTTCATATTCTACTCCTATTCTACTATTCTCTATTATACTTTTTTTATTCTATATGTTCTATACTTGCTATTATACTATTATATTCTTTCCAATACTATTCTATTCTACTGGGTGGCACAGTGGTGTACTGGTTAGTACTGTCATCTCACAGCAAGAAAGTTCTGGGTTCAAGCCCAGCGGCCGACGGGGACCTTTCTGTGTGAAGTTTGCATGTTCTCCGTCACACCTCCAGGTGCTCTGGTTTCACCCACAGTTCAAAGACATGTGGTTAGGTTAACATGGGGCAGTCATGGCCTGAGTTTGGGCTGAAGTGCCCTTGAGCAAGGCACCTAACCCGGAACTGCTCCCCGGGCGCTGTAGCATAGCTGCCCACTGCTCTGGGTATGTGTGTGTGCTCATTGCTCACGTGTGTGCATGCATGTGTTCACTGCTTCAAATGGATTAAATGCAGAGGTTAAATTTCACTGTGTGCTCAAGTCTGTGCTTGAGTGTATGTATGACAAATAAAGGCTTCTTCTGTGTATAAATTTACGCATGAGAAGACTGACTATTGTGTACCTTGGATTGATCAGCTTTGAATCTTGTAATTTGTGATGTTATTGTATTTTTATATACGGATTACGCGGTCAAGTTCAAACCACTAATTTCAAATGCACACTAATTTAATATTTCATATAGGCTTAAATGGCAAGTTCCACCCACACATCCTGGCTAAATAAAAGTCGCAAACTCTAATATTTCGCTGAACCGCCTTGGAGGTTTTAATAATGTGTTGGACAGTTCTTAACCCAATTTCAGCAATCTCCTTCATCGTTTCCTTCGATTGATGGAGGCCGACAATTTGATCCTTCTGAAACACAGTAGCATCTTTTCCATGACTACAGGACAGTTGTTTAAGAAATGAGAAGCTACTCACTGCATCAGTTAGGGTTAAAAGAATTGTTGCCAGCTGAAACATTAACAACACACACTGTAGTAATTATCCAAGTATCTTAAGTGTTTGCTTATTTCAGTTTATTAAAGAAAGCAAGTTCACCGAAATCCATTTTAAGATAAATATGGCTAGTTGTCAATTAAGATGAAATACCAGCATATGAATAGAGGATGTGCTGGTCTGGGCAGATGGTAGCCATAAGCCGAGGTGGCGCAAATGACAGGATTGATATAGTTAGCACATGATGCCTTTATGAGGCAATGGATATTTAAAGACCCTTCCAGATGCTGAAAGCTATCTTAATCAGTTCAGTTTGCCATGGCATCTGGTTAATTTAAAAAGGCTTTGTCATGGTTTGGCCTCCCTCAGTAGCAGAGAAACTGTCGATTAGAAGGCAAGACTTTTTTTTTTAATGCCGTTTTTGTCAAATGTTTTTCTTTCAACATCACTTGTAGTCCGCTGGATGGATGACACCGAATTCACCTTTGTAATTTCTCTCCATGTTTTGGCCTTTTCAGCTGGATACATTGCTAAATGATATTTTAGTCTCCGAGATGCGAGTCAAAAGTATTTCAGCTTCTGCCTCAAATCAGCTGTGGCATGTACTGTACATGCACTGTAATTTCCAGGTGAATGCCATTTATCAACATACACAAGCAAATGCAAAGAAAATCAGCATGTGTGTGGGTTTTTTTTGTAAATCTGTAGTAAATGTTTAGTTTGGTTTGGCTTATGCAAGCATTTACATACAACTTTACTCAAAGATCGATGAATGAGAGCATGGAGAGAGGAAGAAGTGCATAGGTTCCTGAGGAAATGAACAGCATAAAAATGAACAGTGGAAGCCCAGGGTGGCTTCCTGTGGTTTGTGATGGAGAAATGCTTGGGCCAAACTTTGCTTCAAGCTTCTTGGCCTCAAATTTGCTTCACCCAAGCTTAATCTCTGGTTTCATCCACCACTTTGTACACACTAGTCCTTTCAAGGGCAACATGTGCACACACATTTACACATTTGCTCACATCTAGGGGCAGTTTGGAGGAAACCCATGCAGACATGGGGAGAATATGCCAATTCAGCTTCTTTTTTTTTTTTTGGCAATATTTTGTTGGGTGGTGTAGTGGTTAGCATTGTTGCCTCACAGCAAGAAGGTCCGGGTTCGAGCCCAGCGGCCGGCGAGGACCTTTCTGTGCGGAGTTTGCATGTTCTCCCCGTGTCCGCGTGGGTTTCCTCCGGGTGCTCCGGTTTCCCCCACAGTCCAAAGACATGCAGGTTAGGTTAACTGGTGACTCTAAATTGACCGTAGGTGTGAATGTGAGTGTGAATGGTTGTCTGTGTCTATGTGTTAGCTCTGTGATGACCTGGCGACTTGTCCAGGGTGTACCCCGCCTTTCACCCGTAGTCAGCTGGGATAGGCTCCAGCTTGCCTGCGACCCTGTAGAACAGGATAAGCGGCTACAGATAATGGATGGATGGATGGATGGATGGATGGATGGATGGATGGATATTTTGTTGCCAGTTTTTACATTAAGATACCATAAATCATCAATTTCCTTTACTGTAGTTTCTTCACACTTTATTATAGTTTTTTGTTGCATATCCAGTTAAATACTATGTTAGTTCATTTTCTCACACACCTTTATATTTAAAAAAAAAAAAACTCAATTGAACATTTCTGGATTTGAGTAGAAAATGAAAGACAGTAGGCATGGGGTTAGCATACTTGTGCCTTTTTATACACGTTCATGTAATCAAATAAAATCCAGCCATGTCTCCCTTGTTCGTTCTAATTAATACAAATTTCTCACAAGATCAGGTTGAGAGTTTTTTCCACATCTGTGTACAACAGACCTGCTGTCAGGCTGTGTGTTTCTGCAGTATTCCCAGCTAGCGATTCTGCTTCACTGTGACAGCTTTACCCATTGTTCGCTGTCCACCGAGTCTGTGTGTCTTCCTCAGTCTGAGTGGACTCATGCTTATTTACTTTCTCAGCATGTCCACACAGCTGCTGTATGACAGGACATGTACAGATATGAGCAGGAAGGCAGATGCACTTGGTGTATCTCATACTACCATTTTCTGTCAGTAAACAGGTGTATCAGTGCCCTTCAGAAAGTGCATGCTAGCTTTGAGATGGTGTTGGCCTGCCAGGGTGTGTGTGGCAGAACTATATGCTTTACTAGTGCATCTCAAAAAATTAGAATACCATGAAAAAGTTCCTTTTTTCATAATTTAATTCAAAAAGGTAAACTTTCATATATTCTATATTCATTACATGTAAAGTGAAATATTTAAAGCCTTTTTTGTTTTAATTTTGATGATTATGGCTTATAGCTCATGAAAATCAGAAATCCAGTATCTCAAATTATTAGAATATTCCCTAAGATCAATCAAAAAAAGGATTTACAATACAGAAATGTCCAACTTCTGAAAAGTATATTCATTTATACACTCAATACTTGGTTGGGGCTCCTTTACCATGAATTACTGTATCAGTGCGGTGTGGCATGGGGGTGATCAGTCTGTGGCACTGCTGAGGTGTTATTGAAGCCCAGGTTGCTTTGATAGTGGCCTTCAGCTCATCTGTATTTTTGGGTTGGGTGTTTCTCATCTTCCTCTTGACAATACCCCATAGATTCTGTATGGGGTTCAGGTCAGGCAAGTTGGCTGGCCAATCAAACACAGTAATATCATGGTCAGCAAACCATTTGGTAGTAGTTTTGGCACTGTGGGTAGGTGCTAAGTCCTGCTGGAAAAGGAAATCAGCATCTCTAAAAAGCTCGTCAGCAGATGGAAGCATGAAGTGCTCTAAAATCTCCTGGTAGATGGCTGTGTTGACTTTGGACTTGATAAAATACAGTGGACCAACACCAGCAGATGACATGGCACCCCAAATCATCACAGACTGTGGAAACTTCACACTGGGCTTCAAACACCTTGGATTCTGTGCTTCTCCACTCTTCCTCCAGACTCTAGAACCGTGATTTCCAAATTAAATGCAAAATGTACTTTCATCTGAAAAGAGGACTTTGGACCACTGAGCAACAGTCCATTTCTTTCTCTCCTTAGCCCAGATAAGACACTTCTGACATTGTCTCTGGCTCAGGAGTAGCTTGATATTAGGAATGCGAAAGTTGTATCCCCTTTCTTGAAGATGTCTGTTCGTGATGGGTGTTGATACACTGACACCAGCCTCAGTCCACTCCTTGTGAAGCTCTCCCAAGTTCTTGAATCAACTTTTCTTGACAATCCTCTCAAGACTGCAGCCATCCCTGTTGCTTGTGCACCTTTTCCAGCCACCCTTTTCAGCAATGATCTTTTGTGGCTTACCCTCCTTGTGGAGGGCATCAGTGATCATCTTCTGGACAACAGTCAAGTCAGCAGTCTTCCCCATGATTGTGGTTGTGTGTACTGAACTAGACCGAGAGATACACTGTGTTCATACTGTTTTACTCAAACTTGAAATGAAATATTCTAATATTTTGAGATGTTTTTTTTATGTTTTTGTACTGTATGCCATACTGATTAAAATTAAAATAGAAAAATGCTTGAAACATATATAACATTTTCACTTTCTTAAATAACTGATGGAAAATATTGAACACTTTCACAATATTCTAATTTTTTGAGATGCACTAGTATTTAACATATGATACAGTAGTTTTGTATTCTTTGAAGTCCTCTGGTGTCTTTTACTTCTTGTACTCAGGGTGATTGAATCTGAATATTGACAGACCAGAGAAGCTGACATTTACACAAAACACGGTGTAACCGAATATCACACAAAAGATCCCCAAGCAGTAGTCAACTGTGCCCTGAAGATCTCCTGAAAGTGCTGAACTGTCTCTAAATACAATCCAGATTACCTGAAACGTATTCTCAGCTGTACACACTCCACCACAACCTCCTGAGCATCTGATACCTTGTGTGCACTTTTCTGGCCAAAGCTTCAGAATCTTCATGGTTGTGAACTGATTAGCTATTCAAACATCAGTATACACACACATACAGCAGTTTCAGGTGTCCAATGAGAAACTTTGAATATTGACAGCTTCAAGTACTGAAGTTTCTGACAACTTGAAGATTCTGAAGCTTGTGGACAAAAAAGGGTACAAAATGCATCAGATGCACAGTTGGATGTGTATGCAGAGTCTCGTGCATTTAATGAACTTTTCTAGATATAAGCTTCACAGATTTTATAGGCGATTGGTTATTCTTTTCTCAGTATATATGTACTTCTATAAACCAGTGTTTCCAGTGAGAAAACCAACATTTGAGCATTAGCAGTATGAGCTTTTCTGAGCAGGATATAGTCATTTGTTTGAGGGGGAAAAGGCTCACAGTATCGTGACCATAAAGTAATTCCTAAATTTTGTTCAGAGCAGTGGTGAGGATATGACATAGCCTTCTCTGAGTGTTTTTTGTTCGCTCATTTGTCATCAGGCCTCTTTTTGTGAAAGAGGCCAATTTTTGGCTAAGTTTCATGATAATGTACCGAGAAGTTTGGCTTCCAAGACTGTTTCCTATCCACCCAGGGCAGATTTTTTTTTTTGGCCAGATCTTGATTTTTTTTCCTGTAATTATTATTCTTACATACTGAATTCTTATTGGATTTGTCAGGGTTTTTTGTTTTAGTTTTTTTTTTTTTTTTTAAATAAGCGCTGCTACATTCCTTCAGGTTCACATTTTGTTGGTCAAAATGCTGATACAGTGGTGCTTGAAAGTTTGTGAACCCTTTAGAAGTTTCTATATTTCTGCGTAAATATGACCTAAAACATCATCAGATTTTCACACAAGTCCTAAAAGTAGATAAAGAGAACCCAGTTAAACAAATGAGACAAAAATATTATACTTGGTCATTCATTTATTGAGGAAAATGATCCAATATTACATATCTGTGAGTGGCAAAAGTATGTGAACCTTTGCTTTCAGTATCTGGTGTGACCCCCTTGTGCAGCAATAACTGCAAATAAACATTTCCGGTAACTTGATCAGTCCTGCACACCGGCTTGGAGGAATTTTAGCCCATTCCTCCATACAGAACAGCTTCAACTCTGGGATGTTGGTGGGTTTCCTCACATGAACTGCTCGCTTCAGGTCCTTCCACTACATTTCCATTGGATTAAGGTCAGGACTTTGACTTGGCCATTCCAAAACATTAACTTTATTCTTCTTTAACCATTCTTTGGTAGAATGACTTGTGTGCTTAGGGTCGTTGTCTTGCTGCATGACCCACCTTCTCTTGAGATTCAGTTCATGGACAGATGTCCTGACATTTTCCTTTAGAATTCACTGATATAATTCAGAATTCATTGTTCCATCAATGATGGCAAGCCGTCCTGGCCCAGATGCAGCAAAACAGGTCCAAACCATGATACTACCACCACCATGTTTCACAGATGAGATAAGGTTCTTATGCTGGAATGCAGTGCTTTCCTTTCTCCAAACATAACGCTTCTCATTTAAACCAAAAAGTTCTATTTTGGTCTCATCTGTCCACAAAACATTTTTCCAATAGCCTTCTGTCTCGTCCACATGCTCTTTAGCAAACTGCAGATGAGCAGCAATGTTCTTTTTGGAGAGCAGTGGCTTTCTCCTTGCAACCCTGCCATGCACACCATTGTTGTTCAGTGTTCTCCTGATGGTGGACTCAGGAACATTAACATTAGCCGATGTGAGAGAGGCCTTCAGTTGCTTAGAAGTTACCCTGGGGTCCTATGTGACCTCGCTGATTATTACACGCCTTGCTCTTGGAGTGATCTTTGTTGGTCGACCACTCCTGGGGAGGGTAACAATGGTCTTGAATTTCCTCCATTTGTACACAATCTGTCTGACTGTGGATTGGTGGAGTCCAAACTCTTTAGAGATGGTTTTGTAACCTTTTCCAGCCTGATGAGCATCAACAACGCTTTTTCTGAGGTCCTCAGAAATCTCCTTTGTTCGTGCCATGATACACTTCCACAAACGTGTTGTGAAGATCAGACTTTGATAGATCCCTGTTCTTTAAATAAAACAGGGTGCCCACTCCCACCTGATTGTGATCGTCCCATTGACTGAAAACACCTGACTCTAATTTCACCTTCAAATGACCTGCTAACCCTAGAGGTTCACATACTTTTGCCACTCACAAATATGTAATATTGGATCATTTTACTCAATAAATAAATGACCGAGTATAACATTTTTCGTCTCATTTGTTTAAATGGGTTCTCTTTATCTACTTTGATAGCTCTACTTTTAGGACTTGTGTGAAAATCTGATGTTGTTTTAGGTCATATTTATGCAAAAATATAGAAAATTCTAAAGGGTTCACAAACTTTCAAGCACCACTATACATATGTGCAGCATTTTGAGCTCAAATATGAGTTTTCAACTACTCGTATGATTTCCAAGTTGAGATCATGTGAGCCATTTATACTGTAACAGCCTATATATTACTGGATGATAAGGTCGATATGGATTATAGAGACGGCACCAAAAAATAAAACGATACACTATTTAAAATGTCTTATGTGAGGTGTTTTTTTTTTTTCTCCTCCCAAAAGTAGTTTGAAGTAAATAGTTTTTATGTATTAGGAAGTTTGGAGGAGACTAGTAGAAAAACATTCATGCTGATATTACATGCAAATCGTTATCTGTTAATTAATAGATGGTAAGTGGTTGATTTACGTTCGAGTATTTTTATGTCATTTTCAATAATTTCACCAAACACCCAAATTAATAATTTAGTTTTCTGAAAACCCAAGGATATTATCTTCGTAGAAAGTGTTGATGTGTGATTAGTTTTGTTGTAGCCCTTTTATTATGGCTTCTGTTGCAGTTTAAATGAAGATATTTGTGTGTCTATGTGCATGTGGACAAAGTATTAAGCAGTTATACTTAAAGTATGGGTAATGTGTCAAAATGTTTAAATGGAAAGTATCATGCCAAAATGGTGAAAGTTAAAAAAAAAGAAAAAAAAGTTATATTTAAATGTTCTCTCGTGTTAAAAAAATAAGTAAATGTTTTTATCTGATGAAGTCATCATGTTTGTCATGCATTGCTTATCTAAAACTTAAACAACTACAGTGCCTTGCAAAAGTATTCACACGTCCTTCAAATGTGAGGGATGCATACAGTGCTACCTCCCTTCCCCTGTTGGGTAGGTCAGACCACAACCTCATTTATCTTCAGCCATTGTACAAGCCTCTAGTTCAGAGGCTTCCCGTTGCCACACGCACCTTCAGGAAATGGACACCAGAGGCAGAAGAGGCCTTGAGGGACTGCTTTGAGTCCACAGACTGGACTGTGTTATTGGATGCTGTGGATATAGAAGAAGCCTCACATTGCATAACGGGCTACCTGAACTTCTGCATGGACATAGTTGTTCCTATTAAATCTGTGCGCTGTTTTCCTAATAACAAGCCCTGGGTGACCAGCGACGTTAAAAACCTCCTCAATAAGAAGAAGAAAGCGTTTAAGAATGGTGATGTGACAGAACTGAAGGGCGTGCAGAAGGAGCTGAAAGAATATCTGAAAGCAGCTAAGGAGTCCCATAAGAATAAGGTTGAGAGCAAACTACAGGAGAACAACATGAAAGAGGTTTGGCAGAGAGTGCGCAACATTACGGGCTGTGGGGGTAAGAGCAGTAAGGCTGAAGGTGATATGGTTAAAGCCAACCAGCTGAACCATTTTTTTAATCGATTCCAAAGCTCTGCTGCTGCTGCTGTTTTTGCCACCTCCAATTCATCCCCTCCTCTTGCATCTAAAGACTCTACCCCCCCCCCCATACCTCTGCTTGTAAACTCAGCACCCCCCCCCCCCCCCTCCCCGCACGTTCTACTTTTAGCACTGAGCAAGTCAGTAGAGAACTCAGAAGGCTCAAGTCTAGGGCTGCGGGCCTGGATGGCGTCTGCTGTAGACTGCTCAGAAGCTGTGTGGTCGAATTGGGGGAACCACTTCAGTACCTCTTTAGCCTGCAACAGGGTAAGGTACCCTTACTATGGAAAACGTCATGCCTGGTTCCAGTTCCCAAAAAGGCTCACCCTAAAGAACTTAATGATTACAGGCCTGTTGCCCTTACATCACACTTGATGAAGACATTTGAACAGCTGCTGCTCCACTTAAGACCCCAGGTCCGCCATGCGCTGGACTTGCTACAGTTCGCTTACCAGGTGAATGCGGGAGTGGAGGATGCTGTTCTGTATCTGCTACATAGTCTACTCTCACTTGGACAAAGGAGGTTGTGCTGTGAGAATCATGTTTTTTGATTTCTCCAGCACCTTCAATACCATCCAGCCCCTTCTATTGAGGGATAACCTGCTGCAGATGGGAGTGGACACTTGCCTGGTGTCTTGGATCACAGATTACCTCACCGAACGGCCCCAGTTTGTTAGGCTGGGGGACCTCACATCTGAGACTGTGGTCAGTAGCACAGGGGCGCCACAGGAAACTGTTCTTTCTTCTGTACTGTTCACCCTATACATCCCTGACAAGAGTCTTGTCACTTATCCATTTTGTAGAAACAACAGCTTATAACCTGACTTTTTAATCCATTGGTTTTAGAAATGGCTCATATGAAAGCTAAAACCCTCCCAAATTATGTTTAATATGCTAAAATAAATTTGCTTCACTGAAGAAAGATTGATCATTTAATGAACACAGAAAGGTCAGATTTTGGCAAGACAAAAGTTTTGTCGCCTACAGAGAGTAATGTGAAAATTGAACAAATAATTTACTTCAAATACAAAAATATGTTGCATAACATCAGTGAATTAAGTAGTGGTGCTGTGAGATCCATATTTAATATCTTGTATGACTTCCATGAGCTTGAAGGACTGCATCCATGCGGTTCGACAATGATTCATACAATTTATTGATGAAGTCATCAGGAATAGCAAAGAAAGCAGTCTTACATGCCTCCCAGAGTTCATCAAGATTCTTTGGTTTCGTCTTCCATGCTTCCTCTTTCATTCTACCCCAGACATGCTCAATGATGATCATGTCTGGTGACTGGGCTGGCCAGTCCTGGAGCACCTTGATCATCTTCACCTTGAGGAACTTTGATGTAGAGATGGAAGTATGCGATGGAGCACCATCCTGCTGCAAAATTTGACCCCTTTTATGGTTGGGAATGTAAGAGGTAGCTAATACTTCTTGATATTTTAGGCTATTGATATTGCCTTCCACCCTGCAAATCTCTCGCACACCCCCATACTGGATGTAACCCCAGACCATGATTTTTCCACCACCAAACTTAACTGTTTTCTGGGTGAATCTTGGATCCATGCGGGCTCCAGTAGGTCTCCTGCAATATTTGCGGCGGCTGTGATGTAATTGAACTGAAGATTCATCTGAGAAATCCACCTTCTGCCACTTTTCCAGCGTCCATCCTTTTAGCAGGCTGTGGGCCTTGGCAAATGCCACACGTTTTCTTAATTGCCTTTTGTTTAGTGCTGGTTTCTGGGCACTGATTCGACCATGGAGGCCATTTCGAGACAGAATTCTACAAACTGTTCTGGTTGACACGGGGACTTGAGGTGACCAGGCCTGGTGGAGCTCTGCTGCAGTGGAAAAGGGGCTGGCCTTGGATTTTCGAGCCAACAAACGGTCCTCCCAAGCAGTTGTCTTGCAGGGTCTGCCGGACCTGGGCTTGTCAAAAACATCTCCAGTCTCTTCAAATCTTTTTCTTATTCTTTGTACTTGACGCTGAGATACATTGAAGGTGTCAGCCACCTCAGCAGTGGATCTGGTCTTCAGCCTCTTGATAATCAACGCTTTGGTCTCATGGTGAATCTTAGGCATGTTGTCAGAGGTCAAGTTGCAGTTGATGTGAAGGTCTGGTGTGCTGGGGTTCTTTTTATACACACCCACTAATTGATTGATCAATTATTGATCACAGGTGAGGCTGTAATCTAGGATTGGGTGCATCGTATGACAAGGCGACAAGACTTTTGTCTTTGCAAAAACTGACTCAGTGGGCTTTACCAAGCTGTGAACGTTAGAATGCTTTTCAGCAGTTTCGTTTGGCACCAAAACATTATTTCAAAAGCTGTTGGGATTGAAATTAGCCATTTCTTGTAAAAAAAAAAAAAAATTGATTAGACATATATTTGAGGGGCACTTAAGGTCAACTTGTACCCAAGCGACAAGACTTTTGTCAGGGACTGTACACCACTGACTTCAAGTACAACTCTGAGTCATGCCACTTGCAGAAATTCTCTGATGACACTGCTATTGTGGGGTGTATTAAGGATGGTCAGGAAGGTGAGTACAGAAGCCTTGTCGATGATTTTGTGGGATGGTGTAGGTCCAACTAGCTGCAGCTGAACACCACCAAAACCAAGGAAATGGTGATGGACTTCAGGAGGCCTGTTTCTCCCCTGTTACCTGTCACTATTGATGGGGTGACTGTGGAGATTGTAAGTACTTACAAGTACCTGGGGGTACACCTTGATAATAAACTGGACTGGTCTGCCAACACTGATGCACTTTATAAGAAAGCGCAGAGTAGGCTTTTTTCCCTTAGGAAGCTAGGGTCTTTTAATGTCTGCAGCAAACTCCTGATTATGTTCTACCAGTCTGTCATGGCCAGTGTCCTTTTCTATGCTGTGGTATGTTGGGGAGGTAGTATTAGGAAAAGGGATGCTGGACGACTGGACAGGCTGGTGAGAAAAGCTGGCTCTGTGAGGGGATGGAGCTAGAGACTCTCAGTAGTTGCTGACAAAAGGACACTGAGCAGACTGCTCGCTATCATGGACAATGAAAGCCACCTCCTGCACACCATCTTCTCCAGAGGAGCATGGTTAGCAGCAGGCTCCTTTCCCTATCTTGCAAAACAGACAGGTTGCTGAGATCTTTTGTACTTGGGGCCATTCAGCTTTTTAATAGTACATTGAGAGGAAGGACTGTTTTTGATTTTAGTGCTTAAATTTGCTTGCTGCTATACTGTATCTCTACAATGGTTGAGTATTTTGCACAATTTTACTTTTAACATGAGGCTTTTAAACATGCTTTTTTTACATGCATAATTATTTTTTTTTATCTTTTATTGTTTTCTTTTTATATTCTGTGGTGCAGGAATTGTTTGCTTGTTTTTATATCCTTGGGATATGGATGTGTGTGTTAATTATATTTTGTTTGTGTGCCTTTGTGTGTGTAATTATATGTATGTGTATATGCTACTTGGACACCTCAATTTCCCTCGGGATTATTAAAGTCCATCCATCTATCTATCTATCTATTCATCCCCCTTGGTGTTTGTCCTGTTTTGTTGCATTACAAGTTGGAATTAAAATGGATTTTTGGAGGGTTAGCACCATTTGATTTATGCAACATGCCTACCCCTTTAAAGGTGAAAATTGTTGTTTTTTTGTGACACAAACAATAAGTAAGAGGAAAAAACAGAAATCTGGAGTGTGCATAGGTGCCCCCCCCCCCCCCCCCCAAAAAAAAAAAAAATAAATAAAAGTCAATACTTTATAGAGCCACCTTTTGCTGCAATTACAGCTGCAAGTCTCTTGGGGTATGTCTCTATTAGCTTAGCACATCTAGCCACTGGGATTTTTGCCCATTCCTCAAGGCAAAACTGCTCCATCTCCTTCAAGTTAGATGGCTTGCGTTGGTCTATAACAATCTTCAAGTTATGCCACAGATGCTCAATTGAATTGAGGTCTGGGCTTTGATTATGCCATTCCAAGACATTTAAATGTTTCCCTTTAAACCACTCCAGTGCAGCTTTAGCAGTATGTTTAGGGTCATTGTCTTGCTGGAACATGAACCTTCATCCCAGTCTGAAACCTCTGGCTGACTTAAACAGGTTTTCCTCCAGAATTGCCCTGTATTTAGTGCCATCCATTTTTCCTTCAGTCCTGACCAGCTTTCCTGTCCCTGCAGATGAAAAACATCCCCACAGCATGATGCTGCCACCATCATGCTTCATTGTAGGGATGGTGTTCTCAGGGTGTTGGGTTTGCGCCACACATGGCATTTCCCATGATGGCCAGAAAGTTCAATTTTTGTCTCATTTGACCAGAGGATCTTCTTCCGTGTGTTTGGGGAGTCTGCCACATGCTGTTGGGCAAACTTCAAACATGATTTTTTAAGCAATGACTTTTTTTCTGGCCACTCTTCCATAAAGCCCCGCTCTGTGGAGTGTACAGCTGAAAATGGTCCTATGGACAGATACTCCCATCTCCACTGTGGATCTTTGCAGCTCCTTCAGTGTTATCTTTGGTGCCTTTGTTGCATCTCTGATTAATGTCCTCCTTGCCTGGTCTGTGAGCAGCCTTCTCTTGTCAGGTTTGTAGTGGTGCCATATTCTTTCCATTTTACTATAATGGATTTAATGGTGCTCCCTGGGATATTCAAAATTTGGGATACTTTATGACCCAACCCTGATCTATACTTCTCCACAACTTTGTCTTTGACCTGTTTGGAGGCTCCTTGGTTTTCATATTGCTTGCTTAGTAGTGTTGCAGAGTCAGGGTCCTTCCAGAACAGGTTGTTTTATACAGATATCATGTGACACTTTGATTGCACACAAGTGGATCTTAAATCAACTAATTATGTGACTTATGAAGTGAATTGGTTGCACCAGCTCTTATTTAGGGGTTTCATACAAAAGAGGGTGAATACTTATGCACACTCCAGATTTCTGTTTTTTCATCTTATTGTTTGTCTCACAATAAAAAGCAATGTGCACCTATAAAGTGGTCGGCATGTTGTGTAAATCAAATGGTGCTCACCCTCCAAAAATCCATTTTAATTCCAGCTTGTAATGCGACAAACACCAAGGGGGATGAATACTTTTGCAAGGCACTGTACATTATTTTTTTTTTTATTTGTTTAATTTTTTTTTGCCTGAAAACATCACTCATGCACTACACAGTTTACAATATTTACCATTTAACAAGAATTTGACTTTCTGCCTGGCAAATTATGGTAGCTACTGGAATTACCACTGGAGTCGAACTTGCCGTTAGAAAAGAAAACAAGCCGAGTTACATTTATCCAGTTGAAGTAAGCAAATTAGCAAAACTTACCTCAAATTTATTTATTTATTTATTTATTTATTTAAGTCAGATGGGGTCCATGCCTTCTAGGGAGGTAAAGGCGATGCCTCATGTGAGTCTTTACTTATTCCAATATATTGGAACATTTTACAGAGGTAGGGCCAAGGACACACTGATTAACATGAACAGATGTTAAACTGAAATGACTGGATGCTAAATTGAGCCCATTCAGTTGATGTGTAGCGTACTGCCTTTGGCTGGATGAGGGGAGACTTTCCAGATTTGCTTTGAAGGTGAATGTGCATGTGATTATAATTATTCTTTTACTTAAGCAAAGTAAAAATCTCCACTAATAATACGAAAGAATAGTCATGAAGTACTGTTCAAGTATTTTCCAGCCCTGTTGATGTCCATGTAACTTAATCTTATAAATTTTTTTTCTAAATCCCCAGTTTTTTATTGCATTAGAATTTTACCGCTTCAGTTCTTTTAAATGATGAGATTTTTTTTTCATGGAATCCCCATTTTATAGTCAGATTGTTAAAGCACATCAACTTTACTGTCAGCACTTTTTCTCTGTCCTTGGTGTGTACATGCTGTGGGAATGTTGGTGAAAATGTGCAAAGTTAATGAATGCACTAAGTGGTCCAGTATGTGTGTGAAGCTCACGCCTCTCTCCTCTGTCTGCCAGCTATGCTAATGTGAAGAAGTGCAGTAACGAGGGCCGAGCACTGATGCAGCTGGACTTCCAGCAGTTCCTCATGAAACTGGAGAAGCTCACCGACCTCAGACCCATCCCTGATAAGGAGTTTGTCGAGACCTACATTAAAGCCTACTACCTGACTGAGAATGACATGGAGCAGTTTATTAAGAACCACAGAGTGAGCATGGTTTCTTTCTAAGATTATAGTGAAAGTTGGTAATGTTTGGGACTGTATACTTTATAGTGTGAGGACAAATAATGACTAGACTTGGCAGGAAAATGATATGTATGTTTGTGTGTATAAATGGCCAGTGTGGATTCTCCATCAGCATTCATTCAGGGTTAGTTGGTCATTGGTCTGACAGTGGAAAGAAAAACAAAACCTTTCATTCTTCAAGATGAGATATTTCAACTATTGAGAAGTAATGTATATATTTAAAAAAAGAAAAATGTAATATAGAATACAGAAAAAAATATATTTCCATACATCAATATACAACCCCAATTCCAAAAAAGTTGGGATGCTGTGTAAACTGTAAATAAAAACAGGATGTGATCATTTGTACATCATGGAAACCCTATATTTCATTGAAAATAGTACAAAGACAACATATCAAATGTCAACTGAGAAGTTTTACTGTGTTTTAAAAATTATATGCTCATTTTGAATTTGATGTCAACAGCATGTTTCAGAAAAGTTGGGACAGGGACAACAAAAGACTGAAAAAGTTGTGTAATGCTTAAAAAAACTAATTTGGTTAATTGGCAACAGGTCAGTAACATGATTGGGTATAAAAAGAGCATTCCAGAGAGGCGGAGTCTCTCAGAAGTAAAGATGAGGAGGGGTTCAACACTCTGTGAAAGACTGCGTGGGCAAACAGTGCAGCAGTTTAAGAATAACATTCCTCAATGTAAAATTGCAAAGAATTTGGGGATCAGATCATCTATGGTACATAATATCATTAAAAGATTCAGAGAATCTGGAGAAATCTCTGTATGCAAGAGACAAGGCTGAAAACTGACGTTGGATGCCTGTGATCTTCAGGCCCTCAGGTGACACTGTATTAAAAGTTAGACACGTGTCTGTAGTGGAAATCACTGTATGGGTTCAGGAACACTTCAGAAAACCATCGTCTGTGAAAACACTTCATTACTCCATCCACAAATGCAAGTTAAAACCAGATATAAACAATATCCAGAAGCACTGCCACCTTCTCGAGCTCTTTTATGATGGACTGAGGCGAAATGGAAAATTGTCCCGAGGTCTGATGAATCAAAAGTAGACATTCTTTTTAGAAATCATGGACACCACGTCCTCCAGGCTAAAGAGGAGAGGGACCATCCGGCTTGTTATCAGTGCACAGTTCAAAAGCCAGCATCTGTGATGGTATGAGGGTGCATTAGTGCACATGACATGGGTAACTTGTACATCTAGGAAGGCATCATTAATGCTGAATGATGTATACACGTTTCAGAACAATATGCTGCCATCCAGACAAAATATTTTTTTAGGGAAGGCCTTCCTTCTTTCAGCAAGACGATGCCAAACTACTTTCTGCACATAATAAAACTGCATGGCTCTGTAGTAAAGAGTCCGGGTGCTAAACTGGCCTGCCTGCAGTCCAGACCCATCTCCCATTTTAAACATTTGGCGCATTATGAAGCACGATATATGACAAAGGAAACCCCGAACTGTTGAACAGCTAAAATTGTATATCAGACAAGAATGGGACATTTCTCTTTCAAAACCACAGCAGTTGGTCTCCTCAGTTCCCAAACCTTTACAGAGTGTTAAAAGTAGAGATGATGCAACACAGTGGTAAACATGCCCCGTCTCAACTTTTTTTTGAAACATGTTGCTGACATCAAATTCAAAATGAGCTCACATTTTTCAAAAAAAAACAAAATTTCTCAGTTTCAACATTTGATACTGTATGTTGTCTTTGTACTATTTTCAGTGAAATACAGTATAGGATTTCCATGATTTGCAAATTATCGCATTCTGTTTCTATTTATGTTTTACACAGTGTCCCAACTTTTTTGGATTTGGGGTTGTAGCTACCTGACTTGCTGAAAATGCTGGCACCCAGCACTAGGAAGAAAACACGTGCATGAATAACTGCGGAAATAATTTACCTCCAATATTCAGATGATCACTCACACTGATTGTGAATGACACAACCTGAAAAAGCCAACAGAAATCACACTAGTTTGACTGTAAAACCAACACAATCGCAGAATGTTCGTAAGTCGTACACAGTTTTCATCTGTGGCTTGTGAGTGAAGGCCTTCACTCACTCAGAAATGTACGTGTTGTTTCAAAATGTGTATTGTGTTTGAACAGGAATACTCCATGAAGCAGCTGGCCAACCTGGTCAACGTCTGCCTCGGCTCCCACATCAACAAAAAGGCCCGACAGAAACTCCTTGCAGCTATTGATGACATTGACCGACCAAAGAGATAAACAGCAGCAGGCCACCCAGGCAGAAAGCATGATCACAGTGAATATCTGCTACAGCTACAGAGTTATCAGTTTGCTGTATTTCATTCCTGTCATACGTTTGCTGTCTCTGTACATTTTTGTGTGAATGTAAGTGATTCATGGTCATGCTGTATGAAACGCTCTTTAATGTTAGTGTCCGTCAATATCGGTTCGGTGAATATATTAAAGACTAACGCATAAAACGAAGGGATCCTCTGGGCAAGTCTTTAAAATGAACAGCTTTGTAAAGCTGCCCAGCAAAAATATGCTTTACTATGAGAAATTTCCAGAAACACTCCATCTATAGATGGAGGCATGTCCTTTCAAATACGCTACATGTACATTTTAGAACTGGAAATGAAACACTTTCACCTGTTAAGGGGGAAACATGTGGTCTTAATGTCTGTTTCTTTAACCCTGTTACACCTAGTTATAGTATGTTTGCTTGTTTGGTTTTTGTTTTCTTTCTTTTTTTTTTTTTTTAATTGCTGATTTTATTGTTTATACCAGTTATACACATGGACATGGCTGATGGATTGATTAGGACATTTCAATTTTTTCTTCATTGCATGATTTTTTTGGGGGGAAAAAAGAACGAATCAGACAGCGAGGTGAAGGACTTGGTGTGCAATTTGTGACATAGTTTATACTGTATATGTGAATGTCAAAGCACCATCATATTTATTCCAGCTTCTGGGTGTTGCAGCATTCATAAAAAGAGTGCAAAATCGCTTAGTGTGTGCCGTCGTCTTAACCAGAATGTTACTTTATGCTAATTACTGTAACGATGAAATCCAAGGCCCCAAAATAAATACACTAACATTCTGAATGAGTGCTTGTGCAATTTTTTTTTTAAGTCTGTATTTTAATGATGTTAGATTATTTTCATACATTTGTTCTGTACAGTGGAGCCTGCAGGTGAATTATAATAGTTGCCAGAAAATGTTATTTCACCTTTGCACTAGTGTGCCGAGTGAGCTGTGTTTAGCTTGATCATTTTTCCTCATCTTTTCATATCACATTAGGGAGGAAGAAGAAGTAATCAGCTAGGCCTGTGTGTCAGGAAACGCTGCTGGACTCAGGACTTTAAAGGCTTTGCTAACATGTTGATAAAGTTCCACTAACACGCTACTGGCTGCTCAGCACAGCACGAACATCTCCCTCAAGACCCTCAGCTTCACTTGGTACAGAGCTCCAGCTACAAAGCAGGTTAATGGATTTTTAAATTATACGCTTTAAAAAAAAATGTAATAAGATAATAATTAAACACCCAGCATATGTTTGGGTAAACTGTAGAACCCATTACACATTCCTTTTTATTCCTTTGAGCACTGAGCAGTATGAAACTTAAATCATTAAAAATGAAAGAAGTAGCATTATTCAGTCACGAGAGAAAAGAAAACTGAAACACTGGGATTTTGCATTGCACTGAGTTGTATTTGAAAGCCATCAAAGGCCACCATCAAAGCTGGCACTGAACCAAAAGCCTGATATGAGGATCCGAAGCGTCAACCTCCACCATCCTGTCAGCGGATATCACCCGGCTAATGTTTAAAAAAAAATCACAATAAGCAAAAAAAAAAACCCGCCAGCTAATTTTGTGCTTCAGTAGCAGTAATGTTATGCAACTGCGATGCAGAGTTTTACTTCTTGCTGATCAGGTAACTTGTGCTATAATTTATGAGGGTGAGTGGGTGAGTCCGATGAAACCAATGTTTTTCCCCAAAGTTTATTGCAAATAGGTGTCACTAAGTGTGTCAGGTTTTTAGCAGTAGAAGGGGCTACTGAGAACAATGGACCAGAAATACATTTTTCTTTTGCATCCACAAAGTTTCTCTAATTCATGTCACACATTTACGGTTTTCATTTGACTCACCCTCAGACATCCCAAGCTATCAACATGGTGGCTTGTCAAACTAACCTTGTTTTAGAGGCTCTAGCTAATGTTGTGTTGTGAGATTGGCTGTGTTCAAAGCAAAAAGTAGCTAACTTGACGTCAGTATTGTAATGTTTTGAGAGTTATTAACATACCCAGTGACAGCGGGCCATGTTGATATATGGGAGGAGTAATTGCTCTCTGAATCCCAACCAAGGTGAACAGAAAAGCTGGAACCCTTTTGTTCAAACCTGAAAGGAAAAATAAAAAAAACTATATAACTTATGGTTGTCTTTTTGTGAATTTTTTTTACTCTGATTGGACAATATGAATTCAATTTATGTACTTTTTGTTTCTCCTCCAAATTATTTTGTAGAATTAAAAAGAATGACATTAAGGTGGGGTTTACATTAGACCGTATCAGCGGATCATCAGATTAACGTTTTTAAAATGATTAGCGTGCACACAGCAACGCCAATACACGATTCGCGTGCACACAGCAACGCCAATACACGGATACGCTCGGCTCCGCAGGCATCCTGCGCTCCAAATCACTCCGCCCTGAACAGCGAGTGCCCTCTGGAGGGTGCGCACTCCGGCCCTGCGCAGCTCACAGAGCGCGCGAGTGAAGTGCACGAGCAGTGATTCGGGACTGAGCCGCTGTGTATGAGATCCCAGTGCATATCGGGCATGCGCGTCACTTACCACTTGCAAGTGGAAGGATGGCAAGCCTAAAGACAATCATAACTACACAATGGGCAGTATTTGCATCAGTATTTGCAGTATTTTCATACTTTTATACTCTTTAATGAAAGGTGATACAAGGCGGAAGTCCGTGCTGTTTTTCAGCAGTCGCGTCACATGACCAACACCAGCGAATCAGGAAGGTGGATGTCACAGTGACGTTGTCCAATGACAACGCCAGCTAGAGCTCAGCACAGCGTATCCGCGTATTCTCAATGTTTACACAGCACCGGACCAGACATGATCTGGATTGAATACGTGGACCCTGGCGGATTCCCGTTTCCCGGCGTTTCCAGGCATTTTAATGTAAACGGACAGTGCATCCGCGAAGAAAACGAGACAGATACGGTCTAATGTAAACTTGGCCTAAGTATTCCATTTCACTTCGTTCCATAAAACTCTAAAACAATCAACGTTTATCTGTCACAGTCATCCATAGCCAGGAGCCCAAGAGGGCAGAATTGACCTTCTCTCCTTTGTCAATCATAACAACCTGAGCCAGTCATGGGTGTTTCGTGAGCTAACGTATACGAGAGCAGATAGCGTTTTCCTCGAAGCTCTGTGACACAGCACAAGCAGCCATATGAAACGATGCAGTTGGCTGGCTATTCACATGTCTCGAAAGGAGGATATGTTGGGCTTCAGCCACCCTGGTTGAGAACTGTTGATGGGGTGAATGAAGTGAAGTGGTGAGTGAGAATTGGTCGTGACTGAATTATGGAGGGGCGGCATGGTGGTGTAGTGGTTAGCACTGTCACCTCACAGCAAGAAGGTTCTGGGTTCAAGCCAGCGGCCGGCGAGGGCCTTTCTGTGTGGAGTTTGCATGTTCTCCCCATGTCCGCATGGGTTTCCTCCGGGTGCTCTGGTTTCCCCCACAGTCCAAAGACATGCAGGTTAGGCTAATTGGCTACTCTGCATTGCCCGGGTGTATGTGAGAGAGAATGAGTGCACAGAAAGGAACTGGCTACCCTACTGCTGCAATTCTGGCAGGTTCGCCTCAAGCCCAGATTGGGTTTGGCAGTGACGATGACGAATTATGGAGAAAATGAGGGAAATTTGTGAATAATCTGATGTGCATGCCAGAAATAAAGTCTCACACTAATGCCTTTTTTAATGGAAGGGCATTCATTCCAGCTGCTCCTGAAGGTATATTTTTATTCAGATGGTTTGACACAGACCTCAGAGGTGGCATACATCACGGTGTTGCCAAGAGACTGAAATTGCCTTCACAAACTGGCCAAATGAAGGCAGCTCAAGGCAGCAATCTTTGCAAACATTCCTCTGGACATGACTCGATATTTTCAAATCAAATACAGCCTGACTATGGACCACTTTTTCTGCTTGAGACACATTGACAGTTTTAGCTAACTAGCTTGGTTAACTCCGATTTGGTCCTTCAGTTCATAATTCGACACCCAGTCTTGTGGGGCACATTTGCTTAATTGGTGTAAACGTCTAAGGTGCTACAGTCTACCATAAGGCAACAGCGAATGTGAGAAATTATTGTTCGTTACTCTTTGCAAATCCAGTTAGCTATATAGTGGTGCTTGAAAGTTTGTGAACCCTCAAGTCAAGTCACTTTATTTATACCCAAAGGTAAACTTGTTTTGCAGTGGAGTCAGCTTTCTCTTCCACATACGCCAAACAACATCTAACATAAAACACAGCGTGATAAACACATTAAAAAAAGCACATGATAAAAAAACATGACATAAAACACAACATAAAAACATAAACACACAAAATCCCACATGAAGTTAAGACTTATTAAAAAGGCTTATGGCAGCAGGAACAAAACTCATTTTATAACGCTTGGTTTTACATTGTGGTACTTTATATCTACGTCCTGACGGGAGAGGCTGGAACTCACAATGTAGTGGGTGAGAGGTGTCCTTTAAAATTGATCCAGATATCCTCTGTACCTGTCTGGAGTACAGTGATTCTGGATTTAACTGCATCTCTCCCGTCAGCTTACTGGATCACTTCACTAGTTGGTTCAGGCACTTCTTATTTTTAGACGACAGATGACCAAACCAAGACACCAAGCAGAAAGATAAAACCGATTCAATAAAAGCACGATAAAACAGGGTCAGCAGTGTTTTGTCAATGTGAAATGACGACAGTTTCCTGAGGCAAAACAGACACTGGTTCCCCCTTTTTTTTTTTGAAAGAATTTTCTATATTTCTGCATAAATATGACCTAAAACGTCATCAGATTTTCACACAAGTCCTAAAAGTAGATAAAGAGAACCCAGTTAAACAAATGACACAAAAATATTATACTTGGTCATTTATTTATTGAGGAAAATGATCCAATATTACATATCTGTGAGTGGCAAAAGTATGTGAACCTTTGCTTTCAGTATGACCCCCTTGTGCAGCAATAACTGCAACTACCGTAAAATACCAAATAATAGCCGAGTTCCAATTAACCGCCGAGTTCCCTTTAACGGCCGGGTGTACGCGTGTGTTGTGACAAATAAAGGCCGGTTCCGAATACTCGCCGGGGTCTAAAAAAAAAAGCGTCCGAACGTTCTATCTAGAATCTTGAGGCCCAGCACTTTTCTGGTTTTCTGGTGTTTAAACGATTTTGCATTGCATAGTTTTCTACCGAAACAATATGAATGAATGAATGAATGAATGAAATTATTTCTATAATACTGTTTACAACATTTTGTTATGTGATAATAAACATGCCATTTCAATGTTATAATCTTGGTCTACCGTAATATTTCTTGAGGAATGCAACTCCGTAACTTTTGACAGATGTCTTAGCCACCCCTTTGGGTATACCCAACGAAAGCCAGCGTGTGTGGGGACATTGAGGACTGCGGGTTTCCAAGGTTGGACTGCTGCTTCTGTTAAACGACCTAAATTGCCGAATGCATGCGTCAAAGCACACACTGAGTTTTATTAAAGACCTTATACCATTTCACTTGCCCTTACCCATTCGGATCTGGAAGACGCTTTACAAAAAAGGTGAGAGCGTTCTAACATGCATTTCAGTCTGCTCGCGGCCAAAAGCACGCGTCAGGCAGGCAACATGTAGGCCTACAAGTCAGTAACCTATTCAACTAACTTTCATCCGAACTTTAAGTTTTCTACGGGGTCGAGCCACCGTACCAACTCACTCGGGGAATAGGCTCATATCCGCCAAATAGGGAGACGTCTTGGAGAGAAACGTGAGAATGCAAGATGACAGTATGTAGCCACTGCAGGTCACTTATTTTTCAGCATAAGAAAAAACCCTTTGGTTTGACACTTCGCACCCTAATTATGTTGCTTCAGCGTCGCGCCCTCCATGCAATTTCAGATTGACAGACATCGCGAAGCGCAAAGGGTGGAGGCTGCATGGGTGAGGGTGATAGCAAGTGACCATAACTTTGCAGAGTAATTAAATCACAGTGCTGCGCACAGACAATGGTGTGGTTTCTTGATTATTTTGTAAAGCATGCACTTAACTAGTCATTAACAGGAAAAGGTGTGTGATTTATCCTTTATCCACCCCGACTGTGCCATGCGAAGATGCATTCTGCGTCTTCAAAATTCCCCGAAGTCGGCACCGTGCTATCTGTAATCTAACTCTAAACAAACTGTAAGTTATACTGGTTAAAAGTAGGCCTATCTGAGAATGATTTTTTCCCCGTTTTGAGGTAGATTTTGGGGAAGGTGTTTGTGAAGAAGGAATTAATCGCCTGTTCCAAATAGCCGCCTAGTCTCTAATACGCGCCGGGTCTCTTACGTGATTGAGACAAATAATAGCCCGGGCTATTATTTGGTATTTTACGGTAAACGTTTGCGGTAACTGTTGATCAGTCCTGCACACCGGCTTGGAGGAATTTTAGCCCGTTCCTCCGTACAGAACAGCTTCAACTCTGGGATGTTGGTGGGTTTCCTCACATGAACTGCTCGCTTCAGGTCCTTCCACAACATTTCGATTGGATTAAGGTCAGGACTTTGACTTGGCCATTCCAAAACATTCACTTTATTCTTCTTTAACCATTCTTTGGTAGAATAACTTGTGTGCTTAGGGTCGTTGTCTTGCTGCATGACCCACCTTCTCTTGAGATTCAGTTCATGGACAGATGTCCTGATATTTTCCTTTAGAATTTGCTGGTATAATTCAGAATTCATTGTTCCATCAATGATGGCAAGCCGTCCTGGCCCAGATGCAGCAAAACAGGCCCAAACCATGATACTACCACCACCATGTTTCACAGATGGGATAAGGTTCTTATGCTGGAATGCAGTGTTTTCCTTTCTCCAAACATAATGCTTCTCATTTAAACCAAAAAGTTCTATTTTGGTCTCATCTGTCCACAAAACATTTTTCTAGTAGCCTTCTGGCTTGTCTACATGATCTTTAGCAAACTGCAGACGAGCAGCAATGTTCTTTTTGGAGAGCAGTGGCTTTCTCCTTGCAACCCTGCCATGCACACCACTGTTGTTCAGTGTTTTTCCTGATGGTGGACTCATGAACATTAACATTAGCCAATGTGAGAGAGGCCTTCAGTTGCTTAGAAGTTACCCTGGGGTCCTTTGTGACCTCACTGACTATTACACGCCTTCCTCTTGGAGTGATCTTTGTTGGTCGACCACTCCTGGGGAGGGTAACAGTGGTCTTGAATTTCCTCCATTTGTACACAATCTGTCTGACTGTGGATTGGTGGAGTCCAAACTCTTTAGAGATGGTTTTGTAACCTTTTCCAGCCTGATGGGCATCAACAACGCTTTTTCTGAGGTCCTCAGAAATCACTTCCACAAACGTGTTGTGAAGATCAGACTTTTGCCACTCACAGATATGTAATATTGGATCATTTTCCTCAATAAATAAATGACCAAGTATAACATTTTTGTCTCGTTTGTTTAACTGGGTTCTCTTTATCGACTTTTAGGACTTGTGTGAAAATCTGATGTTGTTTTAGGTCATATTTATGCAGAAATACAGAAAATTCTAAAGTGTTCACAAACTTTCAAGCACCACTGTATTTCACCAACCGACGCGTGACTCCCTAACCTTCATGTGTGTTTTTAACGGCTACACGATTATTTTCTTCTGTGACTCTTTTTCAGGCTCAAAATGGAACAGTTTTAAATTGTGTAGTTATAATCCTGCAACTATATGTCTACAGAAAATACATATCTTACACTTGTTCAGAGATAAGCATCTGAAACATGGAGAAGTTATTGTCTCCTAGCTAATTGCTGAGATAGCTGTGAGCTATCGATGGACGAGAAGTTGATGGATTAGCTCCACTCATAGCTACCATTAGGAAAAATCCTTTTAGCTACATTCTATTTGGATGTTGTCATGTTAATGTTCACAAAGGCTTTCATACTCGATTCCTTATTGAGTGTGTGCTGACCTTCCACTTGCAACTATTAGATTAACCCTCATGGGAAGTTATAAAATCAGCTTCTGTAAGTTTCTCACGGTAACTAGACAGATCTCCAAATCCCTAAAAGTTACATGTCTTTTATTTAATTAGCTTTTCCCCTTCCTGTAGAGCTGGTATGGAGTTGCTGCAGAGAGTTTTAAGTACTACGTGGAAAACTGAGATGTTGTATTGATTTAGTAATGAGTCACAGAAAGCAGGAGGCGATTTTATGGCTTTTTAATGGTCCTGTAGGGGAGCTGGCGAAGTGTCTAAAGGCAAGATTAAAGGTCATAGGCAATGGTCGGAGGTGAAATGTAGAATATCAACTTTATTGTCTAGAAGAACGACCCAAAAATCGAATTCAATCTTCCTCGTGTCTAATTTGCACCCTAAAATTGAATAAAACGGTTAAAATATACTGTTTTGCCCAATTTCTGAAGGTTTGTTTACATCTCACTTACGTGCACTTTCACCGCCAAGGGACTGTCGTCGTGATGTCGTTCAAGCCAAACAGACTGGGAGCAGCTCTGTGTTTACGGACTCTGGTCGTGAGAGGTTGTGTGAAATGTCTGAAAGCGATAGCGATTTTGAAGTAGGAACTCTCCAAATTGAATATCGAGAGGTGAAACCATACACAGTGCCTTGAAAAAGTATTCATACCCCTTGAACTTTTTCACATTTTTCCACCTTACAACCACGAACTTAATTTTTTTTTATTGAGATTTTATGTGATAGACCAACACAGAGTAGCACATAATTGTGAAGTGAAACGAAAACGATAAATGGTCTTCAAAATTTTAAACAAATAAAAATCTGAAAAATGTGATGTGCATTAGTATTCAGCCCCCCTGCGTCAATACTTTGTAGAGCCACCTTTTGCTGCAATTACAGCTGCAAGTCTTTTGTGGTATGTCTCTACCAGCTTTGCACATCTAGACACTGAAATTTTTGCCCATTCTTCTTTGCAAAATAGCTCAACCTCAGCCAGATTGGATGGAGAGCGTCTGTGAACAGCAATTTTCAAGTCTTGCCACAGATGCTCGATAGGATTTAGGTCTGGACTTTGACTGGGCCATTCTAACACATGAATATTCTTTGATCTAAACCATTCCATTGTAGCTCTGGCTGTATGTTTAGGCTCATTGTCTTGCTGGAAGGTGAATCTCCTTCCCAGTCTCAAGTCTTTTGCAGCCTCCAACAGGTTTTCTTCCAGGATTGCCCTGTACAAGTAATCATTGACTTACGACCTATGCGACTTATGACCGATCGACTTTACGACCGTTTGGTTATGACTGGCAAGTGTTTCTCAGCTGAGCTAGCTGAGCGTACGACAGTTTCCGCCCCAGCTCCCGGCAGCGCCCAGCATCCAGCCAGTGTTGCCAGATACTGCTGACGGTTTCCAGCCCAAAATATGTTCAAAAACTGCCCAATCTGGCAACACTGCATCCAGCCTCTTCTATTATGTGTGCAGTGTTTCACTGGACAAACAACGAGCGAGCTACAGCGCGCGTACGGCTTAACCAGATCTTGTGCTATAACGTGCGCAGCTGGTAATCAAAGTAACTTTCACTTTTCTGTTCTGTTACACTGTTCTGTGTCCAATGTCCAAAATGAAAAGTTAGTTTTCAACTGTTCAGCTAAAAAAATGTTATTAAAACGATTGTGTTGTTGAAATGATGTGTTTGCAATTTATTTATAATGAAAAACTGATACAGGTGGATGAAAGAGCGATAGTGTGATAAAAAAGTACTATACTAGTACTACTGAGTGATAAGAAGTCCTAGTGAATGCTTGATAAGTAGACAATAATAAATAATTAGGTGTATTTTTCGGCGCGCGCTGCGCGTGCGCACTATGGCTCAAAATAATATACCAGCAAGAAATAAAAGTTACTTTCACCCCTGAGTATGCAGTGTTTGACTTAAACCAAATAATGAGCCATGGTAACGAAATAAGAAAATGTTGATAAAATAAGACTTTAAGATGATTACAACATCATTACACATCACAATATACTTACGTTCATTTAATATAGGCCGACTTACGACCAGATCGGTTTACGACCGGTCAGTCGTAACCAAACGCAGGGGCGCCGCCAGAAATTTTGGGCCCCATGAAAGATTAGAATTTTGGGCCCCCCAACTTTGCCCACCCTCGTCACAATTGCACTATTGTCATTATTTGACTTTTGATAGCCCATGGACCTTGAGTTTGTGACTTTGTTATTACATTTTATGTATTAACCTATCAGGGACTAGATGAAAACTGGTCAGTGACTAATTCTGGTGCATTTACAATCACAAATGAAAATTCAAGATTTTGCCACATGCCTTCTTGTGCTAGGACAATTGGTAGTGAAATGTGTGATGTGACTGCTAATAAACCATAGAAAAAGTTTTCTACCCAGCATCAAAATACCTATGGAAATCCCATGGATTGTTGTGTTAGGTAGAAAGCTGTGTGTACTGTTCTGCAAAAAGGGAATATGTTTGAAACCAATGGTTTAGAACGTGTGAACATTCCACACACGTAACCATGTCAAACACTTGACTGGTGTCCGTTATTATCAACACTTTAATCTAGCGAACTGTATATGGCGCTTGCTCATTAAAAACTTCAATCCTAAAGCATTTATGGGTTGTATTGCTGCTTACCTCCTTCTCCAAAGGGGGGTTCAGTGGTTTGGTAGGGCGGAGGTCCCCCTGAGGCTGAATCTGTGCATATTTAGGGCACCCCATTAGTTATGAAACTGGTTATTAGCACTAGTTATTAGCACCAGCATAACGTAATACGTAATCTTGTTTATCACACAAGTCAGTTCAGTTATTAAAATGGAAAAAATGTCACTGTACAAACTGTAAAAGTGTTATCTTGATAAGCTAATCCAACCACGTTCATACTGTTCATTTACCATTCGCTAATATTTTGAACACACATGTGAGCGATAGCTACCTTTCTTTGGGAAAAACTGAGTGACCAGTTGCCTGCCTCTCCGGTCCCTCTCAGCTTTCAGCTGCCTTTCTTTACAGTACGTTTTTGACAGCCACTCTTCATATTTAGCGATCATAGACTGTACGCACTCCACTGCTGGCTGGCTGGCTGCTGCACCGCGACACAGCAGCAAGTAGCGTTGCACTGATCAGCACACAGATTTAACGCATCGCGCTTCTACCAGAACTGGACCGTACCATTTCGCAAAAGGGGGAGGGTTAAATGACAATATGTTGAAGAACTCAAGAAATAGACAACCTTGCTCAATTAACTCATTTTACCAGATGGAATATTGCATTGTTGTTATTTCAAAAGTCTTATTAAAATCATTAAAAGCATCTTATCAGCCCCTTAAAGGGCCCCATGGCAGTGCTGGGCCCCTAGAATTGTTCTAACCTTTCCCCCCCGGCGGCACCCATGACCAAACGTAGTCGTAAGTTGACGACTACCTGTACCTTAGAGGGAACTGCATCAGCGACAAGCCATTGTACCCCTAAAGGTACTTTATTTTCTGAGAGTGTACACACAGAAAGCATGCTGCTGGCTGCAATGTATTCAGAGTGGAGTGTTTTGTTTCCTGCCATAGCTGATATGAAGGCATTCCCTGCTGGAGCCTTATCTCTTACCCCCCACTCAGCTGTACACTCATGACCAAAGGGACACCTTTTCAGCCTTGTGTGTTTTGGACAGTTACACTTCACTTACTGTTGACATTGTTTTAGCACCATCTGTTTCTGTGTAGGATGAAACAGAGATCATTTTTTTAAAATTAATCTCAGCAATGACAGAGAACCACATGCTGTTGGAACGTTTTGGTTCTGTCTGCCAAGCAGCCAATTCAGATCACAGTGTTGAATGCATAATAATGATTTTGGGCCAGAAGTAATGAAAATATGTCGTATCCATCAGTTTTTTCCCCTTTATATTGTAACATTTGTAATATACATGTATGTATTACACAAAGGAGACAAATTAAAGGAAAGTCTCTGGGATTGAACTGGAGAAGGGATGCAACACCGTCGCACTGCCAGATCCCAACCTAACTGAACACATATGGGAGATTTTGGACTGATGTGTTAGCATGGCTGTAACTGGCTATGAGGTCCAGACCTTGGTAGTTTTGGAACAAGTTTTTTTTTTTTTTCTTCTTCTTCTTCACATGTAGTATTCTAATACTTTGGTGGCATAATGTAATCAGATATATATAAATAGATATTTACTGATATCTTTCCCGAGAGCCAGTGTGGGTTTAGAGCCGGAAGAGGAACTACAGACATGATGTTTGCAGCTCGGCAAATACAGGAAAAATGCAGAGAACAGAATCTCGACCTGTTTATGGTGTTTATAGACCTCACCAAAGCCTTTGACTCTATCAACTGTGAAGGCCTCTGGAAAATCCTTCTGAAGGTAGGGTGCCCATCAAGAGTGGTAAATATAATCCATTCCTTTCATGATAGCATGACGGCACGTGTCTTAGACAATGGAACTACATCTGACGCATTTCCAGTTACAAATGGAACCAAGCAAGGCTGTGTAATAGCCCCACTATTGTTTGGAATCGTCTTCTCTGCGATGCTCCATGATGCTCCACGATGCATTTAAGGACTGTGACAGAGGCTGCCTCATCAGGTTTAGAAAGGAAGGCGGTATCTTCGATCTCCGACGCCTCAAAGCGAAGTCGAAGATCTCAACAATGATGATACGTGAACTCTTGTTTGCAGATGATTGTGCTTTGATGGCATACAGTCAAGAAGATCTCCAAGTCATGGTAGACGATTTTGCCAGAGCATCAATCTGTTACGGCTTAAACATCAGCATCAAGAAGACAGAGGTGATGTTCCAGCCAAGACCTAAAGGTGTTCCTCAACACCCAGTCATAAAGATTGGAAATGACAACCTGAAAGTAGTAGACAAGTTCTGCTACTTAGGCGGACTCCTGTCTCAGAATGCCCATATAGATGATGAGGTAACAGCGCGTATCGCAAAGGCAAGTGCTGCCTTCGGGAGACTTCAAAAAAAAGAGTCTGGTCAGACCATGGGATCCACCTTAGCACTAAGGTAGCTGTTTACAGAACAGTTGTTCTAAGCACCCTTCTATATGGCTGTGAGAGTTGGACATGGTACAGTGATCATGTGAAGAAGCTCGATCAATTCCATTTGAGATGCTTGCGTAAAATCTGTGGTATCTCATGGAGGGATAAAGTACCTAACACGAGTGTCCTGGAATGCTGTGATATCGAGGGAATCGAATCTATCCTAGTGAAATTCCAGCTTCGCTGGGCAGGACATCTGGTCCGAATGGAAGACAATCGAATACCAAAAGCCCTTTTCTATGGCGAACTTACAAATGGACAGCGACTTAGAGGAGGGCAGTACAAGCGGTACAAGGACGTCCTTAAATCCAATCTCAATGCATGCCGAATCCCGTCCAAAACCTGGGAACATCAGGCACAAAGCCGGAACCAATGGCGCACCATCTGCCATTCTGGTGTCCTAGGATTCGAAAGTCGCCGTATTGAGAAGCTAAAGGAACGACTTGCCTTGTGAAAGGCAGAACAAAGGAGAGACCAGCAAACCTTCAAGTGCCTTGAATGCCAGCGGGAGTGCGGCTCAAGAATTGGGCTGCATAGCCATCAAAGGGCCAAACACAAATAAAGGGAGAGGAGATCCGTCGGCACGACAGCTCAGTCCATCAACTGGCTATGAGGTCCAGACCTTCCCTGGTGAAAAATAAATGTGCTAAGTGTACTAAAATTTAGCATACTTTTGTGTACTTGAAGCCACAGTAATCATCAATATACTTCAAGTGTGTTTATGATTAGTTAACTTGAGGCATGCTATTTTGGAACAACTAATTTTGTACTAAATATATTTTAATTGTAATTAAATTGTAGAAAAGTGCAACTTGAAGCGTATTTAGTGTACTTTTATGTGCTAAATTACACATAACTTTCACTTAAAGTATATTTTAGTATAATATATTTCTATAAAGTGTAATATAGTATAATTATTTTAAAGTGTGTTAAAAGTGTTAGCATGAAAGCGTGATGTTAGTATACTTTTATATATTAAAAAAAAAGTACAATTTGTGTAAGTACATTTTCAATCACGGGCGATTGCTCTAAGACAACAAGGGAGGCTCAGCCTCCTCTAAAAACGACGAACATCGTGTAGGATGAATTGCGCTAGGCTTGTGTTATAGCCGACCTTATAACATTGCTATTTCAGATCCAGAATCATAGAAATATATGTGCTCAACCCAACTACAGTGCGAAATCATTCTGTTATAACTTTCCCCAGTTCGCCTAATGTGTGCGTGAGTTTTTCCCCCTCGTGACAGCGCGATGCAGCGCAGCCTCAGTGGACTTCAATGGCATTTGGGAGCTATGTGCTTTCAATCTCAAAATGCAAGACAATTATTGGACAAATACTGCGAAAACGCCCGCCCACGGAGTCCCACGGACTCCCAGCCTCAGTGGACTTCAATGGCATTTGGGAGCTATGCGCTTTTCAATATGAAAATGCAAGATGGTTATTGGACAAATACTGCGAAAACGCCCGCCCACCGGACTCCCAGCCTCACAGTGGGAGGGACATGGCAAAGCTTTCTGCGAGGAGACTGGTGATTGGTGAAAGCGGCCGGATATTTTCTTTGATTGACAGCTCGTTTCAAATATAGACAGGCAGCGGTGAATCTCAGTTCAGTCCCATGCAGATTCGCAAGTGGTGTGGTGTATTGTAAGAGATCAGCTTACATTTTGATTTCATTCATTACATACGGTTTCTACCAGCTTTTTAAGTTTGTATATATTTTCATTGTAAATAAAGTGTAAATATAGTGTTGTCAAGTTTGCTATCTTAGTTCCAGAAATTTCATTTATTTGAGTGACTGAACTTGAACTTGAGGGGGCTAGTCAGCTAGCAAGAAAGCTGCGCACGGATGCCAAGCATTGCTGATTTAATTTTGGCGAAGCCATTTGCCAGTCTTCCTTTCGAGGAAAAAATTAAAATTAAAGAGCAGGGGAGACCAACGCCTCAAATTGACTTGGTGAAAAAGGTAGGGAATAAACTCGTTCCTTTCAGCTCTCCTGGTACGAGAAAGTGAATTGGCTAACAGCAAGTGACCCACATCAACAACAGTAAATAGGCTACTTTAGTAATATGTCATGGATGGACCAAAAATATAGAATCTATTTAAAATGTTTATGCTGAGTATATTATATTGGAATATATATTTTTTTGGATATGAATTAAACACAGCTACAATTTAGAAAACATTTTTAAACAAAAACACAGCCGAGAACATTTCACACTACAGACCTGGATTAAAAGTGAAGGGTTATCAAAATTATCAATAAAATATTTCTCAGTCAAAATAAGTAAAATATAGGGAAAGTGTGTTTGAATGAAATGTGTGGCACCCAGCTCTATGTTTGGCTCCCCAAGGTCAGTGCTTGTGCCTATTCCAGAACACTCTGCTGTTACTGCTGAGGTTCCTGACAAAGAGCTGCTTTCAATAATGATCAATTTTTAAACAACATGCCACAATTTTAAAATATAAAATGTTAAAATATACCCCCCCCAACACCACCATCATGTATATTGGACAGTAGGCTAATGGGCCAAAAGAACCTGTTATTTCACAGTTTGTGACCCTGCCAACAACCAGCCAGATCAGAGGCAAGAGCAATGCCGGGGTGGCCCTATATTTAGCCGGGACCATCCCCGGCCCAAACCATCAATGGTGGCCTGCTTGGAGCACGGGGAAAATAATTTTCACTAATTTTGGTCACTGATCTTATTCTTGCATTAATCATCAATTCAACTGCACTCTGCATTTTCACATGGCAGCCCAGACGCCGACAGCATCGCAGCAGATTAAATAGGCGCAACCAAATAAGGAAATTCTCCCCTCCCCTCTATTGCAGTTGGTTTGGTCCGAGACTCCTCCTCTGTATTGTGGGGAACTTAAACAACATTGGCGCGAAACAGCGCGCGTCAGTGATGGAGGGCAGAAAGAGGCCAGGTGGAACCGAAAGGGCGAAGCTTAAAAAAAGGAAGGAGGTGGCAGCAAAATGTGCCAAATTGACAGATATGTTCTCAAGACCAGCTGGTAGGTTACGAAAGATATGGAGTATGATAACCCTGTTTGTCGATTTTATCAGTCTATGCTAGGCCTATAATGTGTCGATAGTTTACGATGTCAATTCAGCTTTTTGATGTCATGTGAAATCTCGCAATTTACACAGTATAGATGTGGTGTATGTCTTAATTCTAAGAAGAACCGGACATTGCTTTACATCCCAGTTATTAACAATTTTAGATGAACAGGTCCCAAATGTGCTGTTGCGCGTTATTTCCTCATCCAGCCTATTTCATCTCGCTGTCACACCGTGCATTTCCACAGGCGTGCGCACATTGTGGTTATGAACACATAGGCCTAGAAGTCATATTTGATGTTAAATAATTGTTGTTAAATATATAACTTAGAAGAGGTGTATGCGTATGCCAATATTCTAAGCAGAATCGAACACTTGCTTTAGCCTACATTTCATTTAACCATTTTTGAGTTGCCTAATGCGCCCTCACGCTTTATCTGCCGGTTGCTGAGTACCCAGCATTGTTGATTTGCCGTTATTTTCGAGGCGTATGCGGCATGTAATGCACAAGCATTGGTTCAAATGCACGCGAGAACCTATATTGTTAAAGTGAAGTGAAGTTTACCTGAATTTAAACCAAATAAAAAGCACTGTGAAAGAACAGCTATTTGTTTTATCTTTTTTAATGTACTCAAATTCCTCCTCCATTTCAAAGTGGCCTGAATGTGAATTAAACTCCCGGACTGAAAACAGGGCCCACTCCGGCCCTGGGCAAGAGTATGGGCAAAATTGATGTTTTTTTCTTTTTTCTTTTAAAATCTGGAAATATCGTAACCGACCAGCCTCCCCTGTTTGAAAGACTACCAGCCGCCACTGTTTTCAATATACTATTGAAAATATGAATATACTTTAAATACAATAAAGTACATTTATTTTTCACCAGGGTTGGTAGTTTTGGAACAAGTTTTTTTTCTTCTTCTTCTTCTTCACATGTAGTATTCTAATACTTTGGTGGCATAATGTAACCATGCAGCATGGTGGTGTAGTGGTTAGCACTGTCGCCTCACAGCAAGAAGGTTCTGGGTTCGAGCCCAGTGGCCAACAGGGGCCTTTCTGTGTGGAGTTTGCATGTTCTCCCTGTGTCTGCGTGGGTTTCCTCCAGGTGCTCCGGTTTCCCCCAAAGACACACAGGTTAGACTAATCGGTGGCTCTAAATTGACCGTAGGTGTGAATGTGAGTGTGAATGATTGTCTCTGTGTTAGCCCTGCGATGATCTGGCGACTTGTCCAGGGTGTACCCCGCCTCTCACCCATAGTCAGCTGGGATAGGCTCCAGCTTACCCACGACCCTGTACAGGATAAGCAGTTATGGATAATGGATGGAGAATGTAGTCAACTATGTTAAAAAAAAAATTGTAAGATAAATTATATTACTCAATAAAATTAAATGATCTTTAATCTTTATGCTCCTAAGTCAGCATAACCATACTAGGAGTTTAAAAAATACATATACATAATTATAAATAATCAAGTAACATTTGATTCAATTAGACTAGAATAATAATTCAATAATATAAAATGAAATATAAAATATGAGATACCTACATATGAATACTTGTGGCAATGGCTTTAAATTTGTCAAGAGTCTCAGGAATTGTGGATAGAAGTAAATTATTCCAAGTCTTTATCGTTCTTGGGTAAAAGGAGTATTAAAATATATTGTTCAATGTTCTGAGTTGGTGAAAAGGCTGACAGTGAGGTAATCTGGATGCTCTTATGTTACAAGACACTTCAGGTGGAAGACGAAAGACAAGATGCCCTTGATAGATCTTGTAGAACATACACACTTGGTTGACAGATCTACGATGTTCCAAAGTGTCCCAGCCCAGTGCTTTGGTCATGGGTGATCCGTGGCTGAAACAGGAATAATCACTGTAAACAAATCTAACCACACGGCGTGGAATCATTTCAATCTTATCGATGTTGCACTCTCTGCAGGGATTTCATACACTCCTCGCATACTCAAGTTTAGGATGTACAAGTAACTTGAGTCGGAGCAGTTTATCTAAGAATGGATGTATAATAACAGAGAACATCTCATCTCATTATCTCTAGCCGCTTTATCCTGTTCTACAGGGTTGCAGGCAAGCTGGAGCCTATCCCAGCTGACTACGGGCGAAAGGCGGGGTACACCCTGGACAAGTCGCCAGGTCATCACAGGGCTGACACATAGACACAGACAACCATTCACACTCACATTCACACCTACGCTCAATTTAGAGTCACCAGTTAACCTAACCTGCATGTCTTTGGACTGTGGGGGAAACCGGAGCACCCGGAGGAAACCCATGCAGACACGGGGAGAACATGCAAACTCCGCACAGAAAGGCCCTCGCCGGCCACGGGGCTCGAACCCGGACCTTCTTGCTGTGAGGCGACAGCGCTAACCACTACACCACCATGCCGCCCAACAGAGAACATAAAATAGTAATTAGTGTAATACTCATTTGTCATTGTGGTATATTAAATAGTGCATAATAATACATTTTATGTGAAAGACATCATCAAAAGACCAACTGAGGGAATATGTGGTCGAATCTATAGCATGGGACATCGAAGCTCCTGAACACACACATACTATGTTCATATTCAATTCCTCATATAAGACGAAGGTGAAGTCAGGAGATGTCTGGAGAAGTAATTTCCCTCATAGGCGGGTGCCATTTCCAGATTTTGGATGTCTTCATTAACCTTTTCATTATTTGTACTTGTTCTTAATTATTTACTAATTAACCTTCCACAGGCTGATAATTAATGCATGATATTACCACCTTTGTCATATCTTTTGTATGACGTATATCTTTCAGGCCTGGATTTAAGTGCTCATTGTGTGTGATGAAAGGACACTCCAGTCATTTTTATGGTTACGGATTAGTTTGACAGAGCATGGACCTGACTTTTTACCTGAATAATTGGACCCTTGGGCTGAGGGTATGTTCTGGCTCGCTGGCCATCTTGTGTTAAATCTATTGAGCAGTAAGGCTGTGACAGCTTGAGGACTCTGAAAACATTTCAGTCATTCAGCATCTGTCTGAAAAATGGTTGCTGGGATGAACTGACATGAGTCTGTCAATCACTTGATCACTCATCCAGTCATTCTCCTCAAGGTTCTTATCTTACTAAGGCAAACCATGCAGAATCACTGCGGTAGACTTGGCTGGGAAGGTTTTAATGTTTCAACCAAAATAATGTTGGTATATTCTGAATTCACAAAATTAAGTGGGTGATTGAAAAGGGCTGATTCAAAAGGGTATTTAGTCTGTTTCTTTTTTATTGATTTTGTGTTGCCTTTAATTGCACTTTCAGTTTAAGAAGGAGTTCAGAAGTGTGTGTTCAATAGGAAAGAAAAACAGGACAAATTCAAACTTTATCTTAAATTACAACTTCCACATTTTAAGTCAGTGCCTGACTGTAGAGGAGCAATGCATTTCAGAAAGTTAAATCATTATCATTTTTCTTTTAATTCATATTAACCCATATTAACCATTCCGATGGGCACAAAACCGCTGGTGTATTAAAAGCACATTGCAATTATAAAAAGTCAGCTCACACCTGAATACTGTTTACCTCAACTTATGGTATGTAATGATCCAGACATAAATTCTCCCAAACCACTTTGTTATACACATCAATAAGTTATTATTCTATTCACATTCACTGGATATGAGCAATCTCACACTCTGATTGGCTACTCTACTACTAGACTATCAGCTCATATACTGTGAGCAGAGAAGAACAAAATGGCGGAGGATGTTACTGAACCACAGAGGACAAAATAAAAACTATTTGAAAACAAAACCCCAAAAAGTTTTTAAAAAATGGAATAAAAGTATTTGAAGGTAAGAATGTATCTTTTTTAAACATTTTTTTCAAGAATTATTATTATAGCATTTTTCACAAATTGTTCATTTCGCCAGTTTGTTTACATTCTAAGCAGAAATGATTTTGTTGGACGTTTTGTATAAAGTTTTTATTTATCAAATTTGCAAAAAATAAAAATGCTCTGTTTCTCAAAATCCAGTGAATATGGATAGAATAAAACAGTTATTCCATTCAATCTTGTCGTACATGGAATAACTGTTAATTAGCTATTTGTAATCAGCATGGAGCTTTCAGCAGACTAAATTTACAGAGCATCATGTATGTAATACAATAATATTTTCCATTTTGATGCAGATCAGAAGTTGCTATTCTAGTGTAAGATCCATCCATCCATCTTCTACCGCTTATCTAGATCCGGGTCGCAGGGGTAGCAGCCTAAGCAGAGCAGCCCAGACTTCCCTCTCCCTGGCCACCTCCACCAGCTCTTCCGGGGGAATACCAAGGCGTTCCCAGGCCAGCCGAGAGATGTAATCTCTCCAGCGTGTCCTGGGTCTGCACCGGGGTCTCCTCCCAGTGGGGCATGCCCAGAAAACCTCCCTTGGCAGGCGTCCAGGGGGCATCCTAACAAGGTGCCCAAACCACCTCAACTGACTCCTTTCGATGTGGAGGAGCAGCAGTTCTACTCCAAGTCTCTCTCAAATGACCAAGCTTCTCACCCTGTCTCTAAGGGAGAGCCCAGCCACCCTGTGGAGAAAACTCATTTCTACCGCTTGTATCCACGATCTCATTCTTTCGGTCACTACCCATAGCTCGTGGCCATAGGTGAGAGTGGGAACGTAGATGGACCAGTAAATTGAGAACTTTGCCTTTTGGCTCAGCTCTCTCTTTACCACAACAGACCGGTTTAGCGTCCGCATCACTGCTGACGCTGCCCTGATCCTTCTGTCCAACTCCCGCTCCCCCTTACCCTTACTCGTGAACAAAAACCCGAGATACTTAAACTCCTCCACTTTAGGTAGCAACTCCCCCCTGACCTGGAGTAGGCACTCCACCTGTTTCCGGCTGAGTGGCATGGCCATGTTCTTGGAGGTGCTGATCCTCATCCCAGCTAACTGCAAACTGTCCCAGTGCATGCTGTATGTCACAGATTGATGAAGCCAACAGGACCACATCATCCGCAAAGAGCAGAGACGTGATCCTGATGCCACCAAACCAGACACCCTCCACCCCTTGACTGTGTCTAGAAATTCTGTCCTTAAAAGTTATGAACAGAACCGGTGACAAAGGACAGCCCTGGCGGAGTCCAACATGCACCGGGAACGAGTCTGACTTACTGCTGGCAATGCAAACCAAACTCCTGCTCCGTTCATACAGGGACCGAATGGCCTGCAGTAGTGGGCCCTGAACCCCATACTCCAGAAGCATCTCCCACAGGGCACCATGAGGGACACGGTCGTAAGCCTTCTCCAGGTCCACAAAACACATGTAGACCAATTGGGCAAACTCCCATGCACCCTCCAATACCCTTGCAAGGGTAAAGAACTGGTCCAGTGTTCCATGACCAGGACAAAAACCGCATTATTCCTCCTGAATCCAAGGTTCGACTATCAACCGGACTCTCCAGCACCCCAGCATAGGCTTTCCCAGGGAGGCTGAGAAGTGTGATCCCCCTATAGTTGGAACACACTCTCTGGTCCCCCTTTTTAAAAAGGGGGACCACCATCCCAGTCTGCCAATCCAGAGGCACTGTCCCTGACCTCCACGCAATGTTGAAGAGGCATGTCAGCCAAGACAGCCCAACAACATCCAGTGACTTCAGGAACTCAGGACGAATCTCATCCACCCCTTAGAGCCCAGCCACCAAGGAGCTTTTTAACCACCTCGGCAACCTCAGCCCCTGTGACAGGTGAGTCCTCCCAAGCACCCTCAGACTGCGTCCTCCTCAAACAACATAAAGGTGGGATTGAGGAGATCCTCAAAGTATTCTTCCACTGTTGGATGATGTCCCCAGTTGAGGTCAACAGCACTCCATCCTCGCTGTAAACAGTAGGGACAGAGCACTGTTTTCCTTTCCTGAGCTGCCAGATGGCTTGCCAGAATCTCTTCGAGGCTGACCGAAAGTCACTTTCCATGGCCTCTCTGAACTCCTCCCACACCCGAGTTTTTGCTTCAGTGACTGCCAGAGCCGCATTCCGCTTGGCCTGTCGGTATCTGTCAGCTGCCTCTGGAGACCCACAGGCTAACCAAGCCCGATAGGACTCCTTCAGCTTGACGGCTCCCCTCACCACAGGTGTCCACCAGCGTGTTCGGGGATTACCGCCATGACAGGCACCAACAACCTTGCAGCCACAGCTCTGCACGGCTGCCTCAGCAATGGAGGTGCGGAACATGGTCCACTTGGACTCAATGTCCCCATCCTCCTCCGGTACGCAGTTGAAGCTCTGCCAGATGTGACAGTTGAAGATCCGACAGATGGAAGCCTCCACCAGATGTTCCCAGCATACCCTCACTACTCGTTTGGGCCTGCCTGGTCTGTCCGGCCTCCTCCCCCACCATCTGATCCAGCTCGCCACCAGGTAGTGATCAGTTGACAGCTCTGCTCCTCTCTTCACCTGAGTGTCCAAGACATACGGTCGTAGATCATACGTTGTAGTGTAAGATTTAATTAGTATTTTATCACCATTTCCTGAGCATACTCCTGTGTATCTACAGTAAGCAGACTGGGAGACAGATTGCACTTTGAGTCTCAGGTAATCATGGATTTTTATACTGCTATGCTAAAAGTAGAATGGAAAATGTGATCTGTCTTTTGGTGAGGAGCCTAATAAATTTAGGCTCCTAAATTTATTGTTGATTTTAAAGCCATTTAGATATAACTGGTGTTTGAGTTTGTTTTTTGCTGTAATTGATAGCCTGTAGTGACTAAGACTTGGTAGGCGCAAGGGTCTTTTTTTTTTCTCTTGGACTACTTTAGCTGAGAGCTCTCAGTAACCAGGACTGGTATGTGTGCAAAAGGGAGACCTGTAAACTCAGTCATGGTTATTATTATTATTATTATTATTATTATTATTATTATTATTATTATTATATGCAGATTAAATACCCACTTGTTGCATACAAAGCCATGTTTTTCTGTCAGAGATGGAAGATGTGTGGGCTGGAAACCCACCTGCTTCCATCTTAGGGAATAGGGTCATGTTTCAAATGGCATTAGAAGTCGTGAAGTAGTATTTATTGCTGTTTCAAACTTGCTGTTATAGTGAATTTTATTGGACCCAGATGGTATTGCAACACTTGCAGAACAGAATTGGACAGCATAGTATTCTGAAAGTGTGCACTGGGTAACACAAATAATGACACTCAGTAAAGTTTAGTGTCTTCCTACACTCTCAGAAAATAAAATACGTTATTGTACCTTTAGGGGTACAATGATTTGTCACTGGGGCAGAACCCTCTAAGGTCCTCATTTGTACCCTTTATACACTGCTTGGTGTATATGTACCTTTTTGGCCCTGAAAAGGTACACAGTTATTTTGAGGTCCAATAATGAGCCTTAGGGGGTACAATAGTGTAGATTGTACCTTGGGGAACAGAAATGGACTCCTATTGTACCCCTATTTATAACAGTGTATACACAGTTTTATAAGGTTTTGCAAACAGTAAAATTAAGTGGGATGTGGCACTGTCTTACTGTTTCAGTTACAGCCAGTAAGAACCAGAATTCAAAAGGGAAAACACATTTTGTTCCTTCAGGGTAATGGCACAGATCTGACACGCTGACGTTCTTGGCTTCACTGCCTTTTCATTACCTTTAACATTAGCTAAACCATGGAGGAGCTCTATCACACTGGAATCGATTTTTCTTTTAAAATGCTTTTCATGCTTTTATTGGAATAACATAGATTGAGAATGTATATAAAGTAATTTTAGATGTATGCTGTGTTACAAATTAACAATATGGTAGAAACCAGTTTTCTTTTTTTTTTAATACTTTTCATATGGGTCTTTAATATCACTCTTTTTCTGACCATCTGGGGTGGGTTTCCCAAAAGCCTCTTAATGCTAAGAGCATCTTAACTAGGAGAGAGACCGTTCATTGTGCTGCTCGCTCTACCATTTAACGATGATCTTTGTGCTGCGATGCTTTTGGGAATCTCAGGCCTGTTCATTAAGCTCCCCGTGATAAAACCCTGAGCTTCACACAGCCTCTTCACCATGAAAAGGTGTCAATCCATGAAAGGGGTCTTAGAAATAATAAAATGACAGCCAGTTTAATTAAGAAATTAAGGACTTAGGAAAATATACATAACCCATTCATTATGATGTTCTATAGGAATGTGTATGCAGTTTTATGTCAGTTCTTATTAAGGGCTTAAGTGTGGGTGTCATGTAGCACTGTAAATACTGTCAAGTAAAGTATTTCCAGAAGCTGCATGACAAACGAGCATGTTCCCTCATTTTATGTCGGTTGTCCATCGCTAGCGATGATGACTGCTTCGTTAGGATGCGCAGAAATGCAGATGGGCTGTGCGTAATTCTCCTTTCCTAAAGAAGCGCCTTGCACAGTAAGGTAAGACAAATGATGTTGTGCCCCCATCGTGTTGTCTCTCTGGACCTCCAGACCTGATGCCAAGTGGTGCACAAAAGTGCTACAGACCTGACAGGTATGGAAGTTGCCCCGCAGTGACAACTAAATTGTTGAGTGATGCCATTTGAGTGGCTCTTCTGCATACCATCTGGTGGTGTGCCATTGACCCTGTTGGGTTGATCTGCCACACTGCACTGAAAAGCACCCTGCTGCCAGCGCCTTATTGGTGATGTACTATTTAACCCATAGCTGGAACCCAGGCAGGTGCTACCACTTTGGGTCAAAGCGGACTTGGGAGTAATGGTGATTAAGGGGTAACTCCACTTTCCCCAGTACCCAAGTCCTCCCGGACCTGAGACTTACCACCGGTTGCAGTTTAAAGTCATTTTATACTAGATATAGAACAATATGACACTATCTCTAACTTTTTAGTGCTACAAACACCTGTATCTGTATTCTGACTTAAATCTGAAGTGGAAATGGTCTTTTTTTTTTTTTGTGCCCTTAAACATTATGCCACTGGAAACTCTGGAAGCTGGGGTGTGTGAGTGTGGGAGATGAACAGATGTAGAAATGCCAGCAGTGTCAGCATAGTCTGCTCTGACAATTCCTCATGCACATCATCATCACTTAATCAGTCTCAACTCGAAGACTGTTTTAAAATCTCTTTCGCAATATTTTCTTATCTATTTCTATTCTGAATTAATGACTGGTTCTATTCCCCCAAATATTAACAAACTAGTAGCCTAATTTAAACCACCATGGCCCTGACTAGGCAGTTACTAAGGATGAATGAAAAGTTATAAATGCAACATGTCAATGAACTTTGTCTTTGTCCCATGAGCTTCATATTTGACTCGTTCACACTGAGATGAAAGTAAAAAACCTCCTGCTTGCTCAACTTTTTTGTTGCGTCCCGTGGGATTTCAATCTCGATGCAGATTGCTAGTCTCAACCAGATGTCCAGTGACCTTTCTGCCAAGCTTTCTTTAAAATTCCTATTCATATCTGACATGATCTGTTCCTTCCAAATATTGTATTAGTATTGGGTGTACCAGAAAAAATACATATTAAAAAGAGTTTCGTTCTTGCTGATTGATTGATGAGACAAAAGCGAATAAGGCTAAGGCGTTCGACCTGATATCCTGCCCTGTGTGATGTAGAAATCAGTGATACCCTCTGGAAAATGTGTATCCTTATAAATACCAAAAAGCATTTCTTCCTTATTCAAATGAACTTTTTTTTTTTTTAACTCCAGCACATCTGATAAAAATTAGATACCCTTGAAGTCTAATCTGTTCAATAGCTTTGCATGTCAATATTTGGGATAAATTAAGTCTAGTGTGAACTGTCACATAATTACCTCATGTCAACCTTGTCTGGGATTTGTGTTGACACAAGGAAGTGTAGCACGTGTTAATGAATTGGACCCATGAGATGCAGGAGTGAGTGATGTTCCAGCACAAATGGTCTTAGGAAGAAGGGACTTGGCATTGTTCTCGGGTCACAGCTGAACAATTTGGCAACTCTGAGCTCTTTTGAGATCTGTTTGCCTTTTGTTTCTGCTTAGTTACACAACTTTTCCATGTTAGCTCCATGTTGTATGTGGAATAGCCATGACCCTGCCTGTTCCCCCAGGGAGGAGAAAAAGGTGAAATAGAGAGAAAATTAAGGTTTTGTTGTTAGAGCACCTCTCAAATGGAAAGATGAGTTGTATACGATTTGGCATTGGCATTCTCTCTCTCTCTCTCTCTCTCTCTCTCTCTCTCTCTCTCTCTGTGTGTGTGAGTAACTTATTTTAGCACTTGTATATAGGGGCATAGCATGTCATATCCAAATACCTCATGTCTCATTCACATGTTAAAAAACCCCTAACATTATCATTATGAATGTAAACAATGAACATGGCTATTGTTAGTGTTCACAGCTGTTGACTAGCTCGCTAGCTTTACGTCTGCAATATGTCTGCCTGGTCTTGTAGAAGACTTCAGTCAGGCTGAGTGCATGCAGGTAGGTAGTAAGACAGGCAGGTAGGCCTTCGTTTGGATCAAATGAAATGATTGAACAGGCTTTTTACAGTCCGACTGCCACAGAAGGATTTTTTTTTCTTTTTGTTGTCAGAGCGTTTGATTTATTCGTTGCTCTCGGGATGTAAAGAGAATCTCAAGAAATATAACCAAAAATGCTTCTAAAATAAATTACCTACTCTGTCTTTAAATAATAGACCACTTTTCAGATAAAAACCCCTTTGAGGCTGTTTAGAAGAAACCTTTATTTGTCACATGCACACTTCAAGCACAGTGAAATTCATCCTCTGCATTTAACCCCTCTTAAGCAGTGAACACACGCACACACACCCAGAGCAGTGGGCAGCCACACTAGAGCGCCCGGGGAGCAGTCAGGGGTTAGGTAGCTTGCTCAAGGGCACTTCAGCCCAAGGCCGCCCCACGTCAACCTAACTGCATGTCTTTGGATTGTGGGGGAAACTGGAGCACCCAGAGGAAACCCACGCAGACACGGGGAGAACATGCAAACTCCACACAGAAAGGCCCTCGCCGGCCACGGGGCTCGAACCCAGGACCTTCTTGCTGTGAGGCAACAGCGCTAACCACTACACCATTTGGGATCATTTGCAGAAATAAAATAAAATAAAAAGCAGGTGAATATTGTCGCAATCTCCAAAAGGCTTGGAACAAGTTATAAGCTGATTTCCTGATGAACCTGCACAATGGTGCAATTTAGAAAACACCTTTTTAAAGGAAAAGAGCGAGTTCTCCAGTTCTCCACACTGAAGGGTTCTAGCATTTAGGCCTGTACCGTTATGTTGGTTTATGCCACATGTACACTCGCTCAATTACTGTTTTTTTTCCTTTCTGAATTTCTGAATATATCACTACATGGATCCATCAAAAACAGAAAAAAGTAGTGTGATTATTCATAAGAAACGCACTGTCCTACAATCATAACAGCAGAACTAAAACTAATAAGTCATGGAAGCCATAGCTTAAAGGTTAAGGATACAGCTTTGGGACCACAATGCTGCTGGTTTGATTCCTGGGACCAGCAGAAATGGCTAAGCACCTAACCTCCAACTGCTCCCCAGGTGCTGCAGCACAGCTGCCCACTGCTCTGGGTATGTGCTCACATCCCCAGATGGGTTACAAGCAGAGAAAGAATTTCACTGTGCTTTAATGTACATTGTACATGTGACAAATACAGGCTTATCCAGTATGGACTTTTTCATATGTTTGTCCTACACTAAAACACTGTGAGTCTTTATTTATTTATTATTTTTAATTTTTATTTATTTATTTATTTATTGGGGGGGGGGGGGGGGGGGGTCTTTTTTTCTGTCCAAAAAAACAAAAACAGAAACAACTGTCCAGTCTGAGTTCACATTATTGGCTATTTAAGGAAGACTTTTTCCACTTATTATTTTTTCTGCATATGTTTATGTAATTTCTATTGCCAGAGTGTTTTGTGAGAGTTCATAAAAATCTGACTGATTTAAACAGATATCAGAGTCCAAAGGAACACTGCAGTAGATTAGATTTGAACGTATCAGTCCAAGATGGTGTAAAACACTGCTCAACTTCTCCCTACTGCAATCCATTATATAATCAGATCTTTTATGCTGCAGCCTGCTCTCTGTCTGTACATTTCTGAATCAGACAGTTTCCTTTTCTGACTTTATTTGCACTTGACTGCTGTTGGTGAGGATCCATGGTTTCCTCAGGGCATTCACAGATTTTCCTCTGTAATAATATGCAGTCACTGGATGTGATGGATAAATCCTCCAACGCTGACTCACTGTCACTAACAGCACTTTAATGGCTTTCCCAGCCCCCTGATTTGCACATGCTCATTACCATGAATTACATTACAGATGAAATATTACTGTAGCACCATAACATCTGAATAGTAATTCATAGTAGGAACAAATCATAAACAAGTGATATTTTTTAAGATAAGTCCAAACATCCTGAAAATCCCTTAAGAGGCCCCTGAAATCACGGAGTCTAAACTATTTAATCTTTTGGCACCTGAATACCATTACCATTATAAATAAACACAAGACAATGAAGTTGGGTTTTTTTTTTCCTCACACCAAGGCTTGTCACTAAATGCCTGGTTAAGCTCTCCCAAAAGTATCAAAGTTTATTAAATTCCCTTTTTCCCAAGAGTAAAGAACAAATCTGTCCTTGACATTTTCATTATTGTTCAGTGGGAGCAGTCATCCATGTGATATACTCTCTCGCGAATGTCAATGTGTTTATGGCTGTAAAGCTGATCTGTCCTGCCTGGCTGTACGTATCTCTTGGCACTTGTATAACATTTTTCATTAACTGTAAAATTGTTTTTATTATAGTTATTATTGGTTGCTTGTTTTTTTTCCCACACAACTGAAGGCAGATGGTGCAGTTACCAAGCCAGATTTCTCCATAGAGGTGACTCAATGGCATGTTGATGTATTTGCAATTCCAAAAAGCCACTCAATTTACAAAATATTTAAAAAATGTATTATATTGTATTATGCAACCTATTTAGTTTATTTCACTGTCTTTAAAAAAAGAAAGTAAGGAGTTTCATTTCTATTATAGATTAAAGCTAGACGGCCTTTCAATTTCATAAAATTGGTGAAATTTAGTTCCCTCTTAAAGTTGGTCATTGTGATATATGTTTATTCCTGTAATATCTCTCAAAATATCAGGCCGTTCTGTGGCTGGGAAGTTATTTAATTTGAGGGGATTCCCGAGCAAATAATGTGCACGAAATTGCTTGCTTTGCGCAGTCAAGCAGACAGAGGAAGTCCGTGTGCGCATGCGCAGGTTTACCTTGACCGTGCACTGACAGTTCCATCATTCTGTCGCTAAATGAACAGCTGATCACACCGAAGTGCTCGCTGACCGCCAATATTTATTAGTTTGATCCTGTGTTTCCTTTCCTTCGCAACATAACATCTTTTCTCCTCGCTTTCCGTTACTGTAGTCGGTCTTTCACGTTTCATTCATCTCATCTCATCTCATTATCTCTAGCCGCTTTATCCTTCTACAAGGTCGCAGGCAAGCTGGAGCCTATCCCAGCTGACTACGGGCGAAAGGCGGGGTACACCCTGGACAAGTCGCCAGGTCATCACAGGGCTGACACATAGACACAGACAACCATTCACACTCACATTCACACCTACGGTCAATTTAGAGTCACCAGTTAACCTAACCTGCATGTCTTTGGACTGTGGGGGAAACCGGAGCACCCGGAGGAAACCCACGCGGACACGGGGAGAACATGCAAACTCCACACAGAAAGGCCCTCGCCAGCCCCGGGGCTCGAACCCAGGACCTTCTTGCTGTGAGGCGACAGCGCTAACCACTACACCACCGTGCCGCCTACGTTTCATTCATGTCCTCCATTTTTCTTTCCTGTTTCAAATTTGTATCCTACAATGCCTTGTGTGAACAGGGAAAGCCCACCATGTGATGCATGACGTAGTATCTTGAATTCAGTCATGGTAAAGCAGGAAAAAATAGTGGAGAATTTAGGGCCACTTGGCTCAAAATGCATTAATTGTTTTATATCTCATCTCATTATCTCTAACAGGATAAAGCGGCTAGAGATAATGAGATTGTTTTTATATATCTATATATACATACACACACATATCAGCTGGATATGTGTGGTAATGCTCACTGACTACGATGCAGGAGATTGGGGTTCGAATCCCGGTCGGGGCAAAACATCATCCAGTAAGGGTCCTTAGGCAAGACCCCTCATGATATATCAGGAATGAGTGAAGACATAACTGATAGAGTCATACCGGCTCAGACATTGCCCGGGTCAACAAGGTCTGTGTCAGTTGCTAGGGAACCAGGGCAAACTGATGAGAAATGGGCTACTGGAACAAGACATCGATGGACGAGGACAGAAAATATGGAATTGCTGGAATGCTACTATACAAGCAATCCCAGAGAGAGGGGATACATGCAGCGAATGTGGGACCATTGGATACTTCGAAACCCACAATCAAGGCTAACAAAGAAACAGCTATTAGCCCAGTGTTCCAACATCCGTAATCGAAATCTACTATCACAACTAGAGATTAATGAAATACAACATCCCCACATCATCATCCCCACAACCAGAGATTGGGTACCAAGCCCCAACACAAGAGCTGCTGAAAAAAGCTACCTTCAGAAGATCTACTAGTAGATGTGAATGCTGCTCTGAAGACAATCTCCACAAGAAGATCACTGAGACCAACAAGCTGATACACAGTACAGCAACAGTAATCATGGAGATGCTTGGACACAAGGTGGGCTCGGGACATAACAAACAGTATCCACCATGGAAAAGACAATTAGAAGCCAAGATAAAGGCAGCATGGAGAGAAGTTAGCCAGCTAGCTGAACTACAGAAAGGGAACATGATGAATAAAGGGGCACCCAGGAAGTACAACTCACTCTCCAAACCAGAGGCACTCGAAACTGCCAAACAGCGACTAACAGCTCTGGCCACCCAGTTGAAGAGATACACCAAGGAGGGAGAGGCCAGGAGAATAAACAAGCTGTTCTCCACTGAACCAGCCAAGGTGTACTCTCAGTGGCAGGGAAACAACAACCGGTCAGACCCACCAAGAGCTGAGGTGGAAAAATACTGGAAAGACATATGGGAAAGAAAGGCATCACACAACACCGATGCCCAATGGTTAGTGGACCTAAAAGCTGACCACAGCAACCTCCCAGAACAAGAACCAGTAACCATCTCAATGGCAGACGTCCAAGAAAGAGTGTCAAAGATGAAGACAGCACCAGGACAGCACCAGGCCCCAATATGATCCATACGTACTGGCTGAAGAAGCTAACTGCACTCCATGAATGCCTAGCAGCACAGATGAACCAGCTGCTGAGGGATGGGACCCACCCAGAATGGCTAACCCAAGGCAGGACAGTCCTAATCATGAAGGACCCCCAGAAGGGTCCCATCCCATCCAACTACCGGCCAATTACCTGTCTCTGCACAACATGGAAGGCCCTGTCAGGCATCATTGCGGCAAAAATGAGTAAGCATGTGGCTCAATACATGAGCAAGGCACAGAAAGGAATTGGCAGTAACACCAGAGGAGCCAAGCACCAGCTACTGGTTGATAGAACAGTCGCCCGAGACTGTAAGAAGAGACAGACCAACCTGTGCACTGCCTGGATTGACTACAAGAAAGCCTACGACTCAATGCCACACACATGGATACTGGAATGTCTGGATGACATTCTGGATGACATTCTGGAACTGTATAAGATCAACAGGAACCTAAGCACCTTCATCCAGAACTCAATGGAAATGTGGAAGACAACCCTAAAGGCCAACTCAAAACCCATTGCCCAAGTCAACATCAAGTGCGGTATATACCAAGGAGATGCGCTATCACCACTGCTGTTCTGCATAGGCCTGAACCCCCTCAGTCGGATCATCACAAAGAGCGGCTACGGGTACCGGTTCCGTAGTGGGGCAACAATCAGCCACCTGCTCTACATGGATGACATCAAGCTGTATGCCAGGAACGAGCGAGAAATAGACTCGCTGATCCACACCACCCGGATCTACAGCGATGACATAGGGATGTCATTCGGATTGGACAAGTGTGGCCGGATGGTCTCAAAGAGAGGCAAGATTATCTGGACTGAGGGGATTGACCTACCAGAGGGCAACATAGGTGATATCCAAGACAGCTACAAGTACCTTGGCATCCCACAGGCTAATGGAAACCATGAAGAGGCCACAAGGAAGTCAACCACAGCCAAATACCTCCAGAGAGTAAGGCAGGTCCTGAAAAGTCAGCTGAATGGTAAGAACAAGGTCCGAGCCATCAACATGTACGCACTACCAGTCATCAGATACCCCGCTGGTATCATAAACTGGCCAAAGGAGGAGATAGAAGCCACAGATATCAAGACTAGAAAGCTCCTCACCATGCATGGAGGGTTCCACCCCAAGTCCAGCACCCTGAGACTATACACTAAGCAGAAAGAGGGAGGCCGAGGGCTAGTGAGCATCAAGACCACGGTCCAGGATGAAACATCGAAAATCCGAGAATACATCAGAAAGATGGCCCCAAAGGATGAACTGCTAACTGAATGTCTCAGGCAGCAGAACCCTGATGAGAGTGCAGAGGAGGAGGAGGAACAGACAACCTGGAGGGACAAACCCCTACATGGCATGTACCACCGTCAGATAGAGGAAGTGGCTGATATCAAGAAATCCTACCAGTGGCTGGATAATGCAGGACTGACAGACAGCACAGAGGCACTAATCATGGCAGCACAAGAACAGGCCATAAGCACAAGAGCCATAGAGGCCAGGATCTACCAGAGTAGATCAGACCCAAGATGCAGACTGTGCAAAGAAGCCCCTGAAACAGTCCAGCACATAGTAGCGGGGTGTAAGATGCTAGCTGGATCAGCGTACATGGAGAGGCACAACCAAGTGGCTGGGATAGTATACAGGAACATCTGCAACCAGTATGGAATAGAAGTACCCAAGTCCCAATGGGCCATACCACAGAAGGTGGCTGAGAACAACAGGGCCAAGGTTCTGTGGGACTTCAGCTTCCAGACTGACAAACAGATCCTGGCTAACCAACCGGACATAGTGGTGGTGGACAAAGAGCAGAAGAGGGTGGTGGTGATAGATGTGGCGATCCCAGCTGACGCCAACATCAGGAAGAAGGAACATGAGAAACTTGAGAAGCATCAAGGGTTGAAAGAGCAGCTGGAACGGATGTGGAAGGTCAAGGGTTGCGTGGTCCCTGTGGTAGTGGGGGCACTTGGGGCAGTAACCCCCAAACTGGGAGAGTGGCTCCAGCAAATCCCAGGAACAACATCTGAAGCCTCAGTCCAGAAGAGCGCAGTCCTAGGAACATCGAAGATACTGTGCAGAACCCTCAAACTCCCAGGCCTCTGGCAGAGGACCCGAGCTTGAGGATGACATGGATACCACCCCCCCGCCGGGGGTGAGAAGGAGATTTTTTATTTATATATATATATATATATATATATATATATATATATATATATATATATATAATAATTGGGTGTCAGGGAAAATTCTTTTTATGACCTACACTTGAAAAATCTGAAAGGCAGTCTATCTTTAAATATTAGATTTAATTTCAGAAATATTTAATGTGACAGGACACTAACAACCATTCACACTCACTTTAGAGTCACCAGTTAGCCTAACCTGCATGTCTTTGCACTGTGGGGGAAACCGGAGCACCCGGAGGAAACCCACACGGACAGAACATGCAAACTCAGCACAGAAAGACCCTCGCCGGCCACGGGGCTCGAACCCGGACCTTCTTGCCATGAAGCGACGGTGCTAACCACTACACCACCATGTCTATGTGTCAGCCCTGTGATGACCTGGCGACTTGTCCAGGGTGTACCCCGCCTTTCGCCCGTAGTCAGTTGGGATAGGCTCCAGCTTGCCTGCAACCCTGTGGAACAGGATAAAGCGGCTACAGATAATGAGATGAGATGAGATGAATAATAAACATCCCCTGATGTCTGCAATCACCCTTCCTAAAGTTACCAAAGAATGTTTTGTTTACCTTTTTTCTTTCTATAAGAGATTGATTGCTACAGAAATATATGACGTATCATAATGTATGTATGTGATTGGATAATAACAGATAATACTTTGAAGATTGGTCACCACAGACAAAAGAGCAAGCAGTATCCCATAGTTAATGAATTCTCCTATCAAAATGTATTTAACTCTGGGTCTTCAGTGTTTCAATTACCGACAGAGCTTTTGCTTTTGTAAAGCGTCTGTACATTGTTCATAACTGTCTCCTGGTCAGGATTTAAGTTATGCTTAGACCTGCATTTATTTTTATTCCATTATATGAACACAATTCTAAAATGAAATTAACTTTATGACCCAAATCCTGGGCGGCATGGTGGTGTAGTGGTTGGCACTGTCATCTCACAGCAAGAAGGTCCTGGGTTCGAGCCCAGTGGCTGACAGGGGCCTTTCTGTGTGGAGTTTGCGTGTTCTCCCGTGTCTGCGTGGGTTTCCTCCGGGTGCTCCGGTTTCCCCCACAGTCCAAAGACATGCAGGTTAGGCTAATTGGTGGCTCTAAATTGACCGTAGGTGTGAATGTGAGTGGTTGTTTGTCTCTATGTGTCAGCCCTGCGATGATCTGGTGACTTGTCCAGGGTGTACCCCGCCTCTTGCCCATAGTTAGCTGGGATAGGCTCCAGCTTGCCTGCGACCCTGCACAGGATAAGCGGTTATGGATAATGGATGGACCCAAATCCTAAAACACTATTGTTTTGTAATAACATATTTTTCATTGATTCACTATTTGCACTGATGTGAAACCAAATAAGAAAGTGAACCAGTCTTATTTTTAAAAAATGTTACCTTCTGGCTCTCCCCTTTTAGTTATGCTGTCATAATTAGTTGCCGGAGTCCCTGCTTGTACTCAGTGCAATATATATATATATATATATTGTTCCTACTTATTCAGGTGACATTGGGCATACCTAACAACCTGTGTTTTCTCTCCCTCCCCCCCAAATCTGTCCCTCTGAGTTACATGTCGGTCCTGGGATCGAGATGCTGACCTCTTCTGCTCCTCGGACCTGCTTGATCCATCCTGGTGCCCTGTGTCTGGTTGGAGTCTCATTGCATCACTCCTGTGGAGGACGGCCCCATACGGACAGTTGAAAGTCACACCTGGAGGACGCTCTGGACTCTTACAGTAATGCTTTTATGGCTGAGGACTACAGTTGACTTGCTAACTTTAGGACTGCAGTTGTCATGAACAGTTTTGCACTCAAGTTTCCATCAGTGAAGAGTTTATAACATCAACAAAACTGACTTCATGTTAAAACTGTTAATATTATAGTCAGGCTGTCTGTTGTTGCCCAAATGAGGATGGGTTCCCTTTTGAGTCTGGTTCCTCTCGAGGTTTCTTCCTCATGTCGTCTGAGGGAGTTTTTCCTTGCCACCGTCGCCACAGGCTTGCTCATTGGGGATAGATTAGGGAAAAATTAGCTCATGTTTTAAGTCGTTCAAATTCTGTAAAGCTGTTTTGCAACAATGTTTATTGTTAAAAGTGCTATACTTGACATGATTTAGTCACAGTTCCAAAAAGCTGCTCCGTTGGCTAAATATTATTATATTTGTTCAGCAATAAATCCACTTTATTCTATTTCAAATAATATTCTCTGAAATCATGTGCTAGAAAGTGAGTAGAATTTGAAATTGTAAGATATACAAAAGGCAAAAACTTTGTCCTTAGCCCTAATAGTATCTCAGTATCTCAATCTCAAACATTAAAATTCACCTTCAAGCCTGTCCTTATAGACCTTGTGGATGCAAGCAATGCAATGAAAGGGATTAATCAATGACTTTGCATTCCAGCCTATGTAGATTTTTGTATTATTTGTGCTTCTCTCTCTGTGCTACATATCTAAAGTCATAATTCCTTTCATTAATTGAGCTTTTCAGCTGACATGTTTTAAAGATCTACTGTATTGACTGAATTCACCTCCTGCTGCAATATGGCATTATGCCAGTTCTACCACAGAGGAGCTGAGCTCCCTGACCTTGGGTTTATAATCAAGCAGAGCCGAGTTCCAAAACTATAATTTCATGTAAAAGTAAATCACAGCATGACATAATGCTAATAATAATGATTCTGTAATGTAACACTGTTCCCCAAAGTCCATCCCTACGTCCTTGTCGTGAGGGGCGGTAACAGGTAATGTCAGCTAACAGGGCTCTGGCAGTGTGCGTGGGGCTAGCAACCCCACCACAGAACATCACTGCTATGGAAACCAACAAAAAAGACAACCATATCAACCGAGACAAGGGAGCTGGTTCCCAACATCGTATTGGATATACGGTATGACTGCCAAAAGCATGACAGGATCACTCCTGAACCCATGACCGGGAGAGATGGAAGTCTTTTGTGTTGGCCCTAAGTGCCACTTAGGCGCACATGATGATGATGATGATGATTATAACACTGCTTTTTTTAAATGCCTTCATTTCAAAATTGCAAAATTGCCATTTTTAATGTGTATGTATTGTATTCAATGTATCACTGTATTAATTTAGCTAACTTTAAAAAGCCTTACTGTATTATGTGGATTACTTTAACCAGAAAAGAATCAGATTATATTCTGATAAGGAAAACTGTTTTAATCACATTTCTATGATATCAATGTTGAAAACAGAAAGTTACAAATGCTCTATGACTGACCAGAGGACTGCCAGGGTGGTTTCCCTCGGAAATAGTGGGGCATTCCTGTTTACTCATTTCCTTGACAAGTTAACAGAAAAGTCACCACCTTGTGACACTAACCATGACCTCACTGCTTCATGCTCATCCTCTGTCCATTTTGTCAACCCAAGTGACCCAAATGGCCCTGGTAGTGGTCCATTTAGTTGCATATGTACAGTGTCTTGCAAAAGTATTCATCCCCCTTGGTGTTTGTCCTGTTTTGTCACATTACAAGCTGGAATTATTATTATTATTATTATTATTTTTTTTTTTTTTTTTTTTTTTTTTGGGGGGGGGGGGGGGGGTAAGCACCATTTGATTTACACAACGTGCCTACCCCTTTAAAGGTGAAAATTGTTGTTTTTTTGTGACACAAACAATAAGTAAGAGGAAAAAACAGAAATCTGGAGTGTGCATAGGTATTCACCCCCCACCCCACCCCACCCCACCCCGAAGTCAATACTTTGTACAGCCACCTTTTGCTGCTATTACAGCTGTAAGTCTCTTGGGGTATGTCTCTATTAGCTTAGCACATCTAGCCACTGGGATTTTTGCCCATTCCTCAAGGCAAAACTGCTCCAACTCCTTCAAGTTAGATGGATTGCGTTGGCAATCTTCAAGTTATGCCACAGATTCTCAATTGGATTGAGGTCTGGGCTTTGACTAGGCCATTCCAAGACATTTAAATGTTTCCCTTTAAACCACTCCAGTGTGGCTTTAGCAGTATATTTAGGGTCATTGTCCTGCTGGAACGTGAACCTTCGTCCCAGTCTCAAACCTCTGGCCGACTTAAACAGGTTTTCCTCCAGAATTGCCCTGCATTTAGTGCCATCCATCTTTCCTTCAGTCCTGACCAGCGTTCCTGTCCCTGCAGATGAAAAATATCCCCACAGCATGATGCTGCCACCACCATACTTCACTGTAGGAATGGTGTTCTCAGGGTGCTGGGTTTGCGCCACACATGGCATTTCCCATGATGGCCAAGAAGATCGATTTCTGTCTCATTTGACCAGAGAATCTTCTTCCATGTGTTTGGAGAGTCTGCCACATGCTGTTGGGCAAACTCCAAATGTGATTTCTTAAACAATGACTTTTTTCTGGCCACTCTTCCATAAAGCCCCACTCTGTGGAGTGTACGGCTTAAAGTGGTCCTATGGACAGATACTCCCATCTCCACTGTGGATCTTTGCAGCTCCTTCAGTGTTATCTTTTGTGTCTTTGTTGCATCTCTGATTAATGCCCTCCTTGCCCGATCTGTGAGTTTTGGTGGGCGGCCTTCTCTCGTCAGGTTTGTAGTGGTGCCATATTCTTTCCATTTTGCTGTAATGGATTTAATGATGCTCCCTGGGATATTCAAAGTTTGGGATATTTTTTATAACCTAACCCTGATCCATACTTCTCCATAACTTTGTTTCTGACTTGTTTGGAGGCTCCTTGGTTTTCATGTTGCTTGCTTAGTTGTGTTGCAGAGTCAGGGTCCTTCCAGAACAGGCTGATTTATACAGACATCTTGTGACAAATCATGTGACACTTTGATTGCACACAGGTGGATCTTAATCAACTAATTATGTGACTTATGAAGTGAATTGGTTGCACCAGCTCTTATTTAGGGGTTTCGTATGAAAGGGGGTGAATACCTATGGACACTCCAGATTTCTGTTTTTTCATCTTTATTATTGTTTGTGTCACAATAAAACAACAATTTTCACCTTTAAAGTGGTAGGCATGTTGTGTAAATCAAATGGTGTTAGCCTACCAAAAATCCATTTTAATTCCAGCTTGTAATGCGACAAAACAGGACAAACACCAAGGGGGATGAATACTTTAGCAAGACACTGTATAAGGTGAGAAGCTTAATAGGTTTCTTAATGTATTTAATGAGGCAATAATATATTTGACAGGAATACTGGATTCAGCCACAAAAGAACATGCTTGCAGAAACTGAACATTAAACCCACATCAAAAGGAGATTTACACAGAGAGCTTTCTCAGCCTGTACCACTAGTGAGACCAGTGTGTCTGTACTCGAGGGAGTATTTTCAATATTTGTGCTTGTGCCACTGCAGCCATGCTTTTGTGCAGCCTTTTGTGCTTTAGTGTGAGTATAAGAGCTCATTAATGAAATCGATACTTTGTGGGTTAGCTCAGTTATTCACTTGACCGACTACACCATGGAGTGGATCAGGCATGTGATCTGCTGTACTGAGCATAACATCCAGTTTCACTTTCACTAAGGCAGTCTTAAAATCAATCTTCAGCACATTTACTGGGCTCAAGTGCAGAGAATGGGATGCAGTATATCCTGGTGTGTATCTGTATGCAAGGCAGCTGTATCAAGCTCAGAAATTTACACTCCATTGTGCTGTTGTATTGCCACTAATAAGCATTTTTCTGATGCCTCTTTATCTTGGTGTTGTAAAGGTACAAACTTTTCCCATTCCAGGGGTAAGAGCAGCTGAGGAAGGATAATTAATACTCAGCATTATTATTAGCTCATCCGACTGACAGGCAATGATCTTATGCCATCATGTGCTGTCCATCATCCATCCGTCATCTGTCGTCCAGCCGTCATTATCCACATTTCACGAAAATCGCTTCTTCTCTCTCAATTCTTCACCGATTTTGATTCTTTCTGGCATGAAGGTAGGGGTACCTAGGGTGCATATAGCTTCTACCTACATTTGCATAATAATGAAGATATGGAGTAATTAAGTCCTAACGAGCAGTTTCCACACAAATCGCTTCTTTTCTCTCAATTCTTCACCGATTTTGATTCTTTCTTGCATGAAGGTAGGGGTACCTAGGGCAGGGGCGCAGATAGGATTTTTGAACTGGGGGGGACTGAGCTGTCAGCAAATGATTCCATTTTGTGTGTATATATATATATATACACACACACTACCGTTCAAAAGTTTGGGGTCACTTTGAAATGTCCTTATTTTTGAAAGAAAAGCACTGTTCTTTTCAATGAAGATCACTTTAAACTAATCAGAAATGCACTCTATACATTGCTAATGTGGTAAATGACTATTCTAGCTGCAAATGTCTGGTTTTTGGTGCAATATCTCCATAGGTGTATAGAGGCCCATTTCCAGCAACTCTCACTCCAGTGTTCTAATGGTACAATGTGTTTGCTTATTGCCTCAGAAGGCTAATGGATGATTAGAAAACCCTTGTACAATCATGTTAGCACAGCTGAAAACAGTTGAGCTCTTTAGAGAAGCTATAAAACTGACCTTCCTTTGAGCAGATTGAGTTTCTGGAGCATCACATTTGTGGGGTCGATTAAATGCTCAAAATGGCCAGAAAAATGTCTTGACTATATTTTCTATTCATTTTACAACTTATGGTGGTAAATAAAAGGGTGACTTTTCATGGAAAACATAAAATTGTCTGGGTGACCCCAAACTTTTGAACGGTAGTGTGTATACATGTTATTTCACCTCCCTCACTGCCATCACCAGGAACTACCTGCAGGCCAGGACAATGAGAACATTTTAACATAGCCTATGGAAATCCAAAGTTTACACATTATCATCACGCACAGAAATTGCAAAACTGCAAAACTAGTTTTAAAACCGCTAAGTTCCAACTGTTAAACACAGCGAGAGGCTGGGCTACGTGTGTGTGTGAAGTGTAAACCAGTGCATCCTGACTTTCTAACTATGCCTGTGTGTTGCGTGAGCGGCAGTCAGTCAACAACTCTTCGCAAAGTTTCCTTATGAAACAATATGCTCGCTGAAATTATGGCAGGGAACGCCAGATTAAACATTAAAACTGCCTTCTGAACACTGTATCTACAGGCTACCTAGGGTGCATATAGCTTCTACCCACATTTGCATAATAATGAAGATATGGAGTAATTAAGCCCTAACGAGCAGTTTCCACACAAATCGCTTCTTCTCTCTCAATTCTTCACCGATTTTGATTCTTTCTTGCATGAAGGTAAGGGTACCTAGGGTGCATATAACTTCTACCCAGATTTGCTTAATTACAATTATTAATGAAGTTATGGACTAATTAAGCCTTAATGATCAATTCAATAAAAATCGATTCTTTCTGGCAAATAGGTTGGTATTCCTAGGGTGTATATAGCTTGCAACATTTATTGCAAGCTGGCCCATTTTAGATTGTTCCTTCTGGACTGCACGGGGCCGGAGTGAGCTACACCGTCACTGGCGGTCTCGTTTATATAGCCTGCAAGCTTCATGAAACCCCAGTGACGTTATGCTGCAGTTATGGCAAGGCTCTGTACGTGCTTGTCAAAAATTCTAAACAATTTGTGCATCGCTCATTGTCCATCATCCATGTGGGGTTACAGTAATGAGGTGATGACTTTGCTATTGGTACTTGGCAATAAAATGAATCAGTGGGAATACTCAACTAGTTCCTGAGGAGAGTACCCTGGCAGTCTGGAATGAAAGGAAGTAGAACTCCATATAACAACAAATTAAACAATACTGTTTCAGCATTTTATTACTCATGACAAAGCAGACTAGCAGTGAAGAATTTCATCTCAACAGCATATAAATAAGAGCATTAAACAACCCAGTGTTGGTCTGAGGGCACTTTATTTTCTTATTCCCTTGTCGAGTGGGTTTACTGTCAATAATATACTGTCCAATTATAGATCTCTCTCTCTCTCTCTCTCTCTCTCTCTCTCTCTCTCAACCTAATTCAGCATAATTTTTACACCTAGCAAAAACCACACTCACTTAATGTTTTCTTCCGACATGTCTCCTGAGAACTTGATGCAGAACACAAGGCAAATTGCTTGACCTATGCTCCTCATTGAAACAAGCATTACTTTCATTTTGAAAGTTGTGAATGTCTGTCAGTATGGTCATTTATAATTGTCACAGTGTGTTGCACCAATTTGTTGTGTAAGCACCAACACAAGAAAGGAATGCTGGCACTTTTCTCAGGGCAGAACAAGCACATAGTTCCAGAGGAATGTAATCACTTTTCAAATTGTAAAAGATAAATGTTAAAACTGGTTATGGACAGCAGTGAGGCACGGGTTTATAACTTGTCAACTGTACTAAATGATCTTTTGAGTGTTTGTTTACTAATTAGGTAGCTGGGAACTGTAATCTTAACTCTTTGTCTTCCCATGCAGTGGCTATGCCTCTTTTCAAATTTACCGTAAAATACCAAATAATAGCCGAGTTCCAATTAACCGCCGAGTTCCCTTTAACGGCCGGGTGTACGCGTGTGTTGTGACAAATAAAGGCCGGTTCCGAATACTCGCCGGGGTCTAAAAAAAAAAGCGTCCGAACGTTCTATCTAGAATCTTGAGGCCCAGCACTTTTCTGGTTTTCTGGTGTTTAAACGATTTTGCATTGCATAGTTTTCTACCGAAACAATATGAATGAATGAATGAATGAATGAATGAATGAAATTATTTCTATAATACTGTTTACAACATTTTGTTATGTGATAATAAACATGCCATTTCAATGTTATAATCTTGGTCTACCGTAATATTTCTTGAGGAATGCAACTCCGTAACTTTTGACAGATGTCTTAGCCACCCCTTTGGGTATACCCAACGAAAGCCAGCGTGTGTGGGGACATTGAGGACTGCGGGTTTCCAAGGTTGGACTGCTGCTTCTGTTAAACGACCTAAATTGCCGAATGCATGCGTCAAAGCACACACTGAGTTTTATTAAAGACCTTATACCATTTCACTTGCCCTTACCCATTCGGATCTGGAAGACGCTTTACAAAAAAGGTGAGAGCGTTCTAACATGCATTTCAGTCTGCTCGCGGCCAATCTAATCCAAGGGGCCTTTTCAACAAGTAATCTGTCGTGCACGTTGGGCAGAAGCACGCGTCAGGCAGGCAACATGTAGGCCTACAAGTCAGTAACCTATTCAACTAACTTTCATCCGAACTTTAAGTTTTCTACGGGGTCGAGCCACCGTACCAACTCACTCGGGGAATAGGCTCATATCGGCCAAATAGGGAGACGTCTTGGAGAGAAACGTGAGAATGCAAGATGACAGTATGTAGCCACTGCAGGTCACTTATTTTTCAGCATAAGAAAAAACCCTTTGGTTTGACACTTCGCACCCTAATTATGTTGCTTCAGCGTCGCGCCCTCCATGCAATTTCAGATTGACAGACATCGCGAAGCGCAAAGGGTGGAGGGAGGCTGCATGGGTGAGGGTGATAGCAAGTGACCATAACTTTGCAGAGTAATTAAATCACAGTGCTGCGCACAGACAATGGTGTGGTTTCTTGATTATTTTGTAAAGCATGCGCTTAACTAGTCATTAACAGGAAAAGGTGTGTGATTTATCCTTTATCCACCCCGACTGTGCCATGCGAAGATGCATTCTGCGTCTTCAAAATTCCCCGAAGTCGGCACCGTGCTATCTGTAATCTAACTCTAAACAAACTGTAAGTTATACTGGTTAAAAGTAGGCCTATCTGAGAATGATTTTTTTCCCCGTTTTGAGGTAGATTTTGGGGAAGGTGTTTGTGAAGAAGGAATTAATCGCCTGTTCCAAATAGCCGCCTAGTCTCTAATACGCGCCGGGTCTCTTACGTGATTGAGACAAATAATAGCCCGGGCTATTATTTGGTATTTTACGTATGGTTTGTTTCACCATTGTCACTACTATATTTGTAGCTGTGCCATGAGTTTTGCATCATCCTATGACCATTGATGGCTTTTTAGATGAATGTCGTAGCAGCCGTCACACTCTGAGACTGTATTAAAAAACAAACTCTGACACTGTGTGATGGCCATAGCCACACAGGATAATATCCATCCTACCGTACATTCTGCCTTTGCGCTTTATTAGTTTGCTGAAGTCTATCATTTACAGTCATCTATATGATCATACTCAAATAACTGATACAACACAGTTTGTTTGATTTACAGTTTCTTACCTCATCTGGCTGACAGGCGATGAGCTTATGCCATCACGTATTGTCCATCATCTGTTGTCCATCCGGCGGCGTCCACATTTCACGAAAATCGCTTCTTCTCTCTCAATTCTTCACCAATTTTTATTCTTTTTGGCAGGAAGGTAGGTCTGCCTGGGGTGCATATAGCTTCTACCCAAATTTGCATAATTGCAATTAGTAATGAAGATATGGAATAATTAAGCCCTAATGAGCAGTTTCCACACAAATTGCTTCTTCTCCCTCAATTCTTCACCAATTTTGATTTTTTTCTGGCATGAAAGTAGGGGAACATAGGATGCATATAACTTCTACCCAGATTTGCTTCATGACAATTATTAATGAAGTTATGGACTAATTAAGCCTTAATTAGCAGTTCAACAAAAATCGCTTCTTCTCGGTCAATTCCTCGCCATTTTGGATTCTTTCTGGCAAATAGGTCGGTATTCCTAGGGTGTATATAGCTTCTATATATAGCTTGTATATAGTGTATATAGCTTGCAACATTTATTGCGCAAGGTGGCCCACTTTAGATCATTCCTTCTGGACTAGACGGGGCCGGAGTGAGCTACGCCATCATTGACGGTCTCGTTTGCTTTAACCTTGCATTCTTTTAGATGGAGTGCACACATTTTAACACTGTAGGGTTGCGAAAGCTATGTTTCTTAGTCATTAATCATGTGGTGTTTTGATTTGTTTGTTTGTTTGAGTTTTCTTTGAGTTACCTTAAGTGTTTGGGGCGGTCCTCTCCTGTTTGGGGCAAAAGGTGCGGCTGAGGAGACCTAAATCTTGGAGCCTGCTCATTAGGCCGTACCACGTCTCACCATGTGCTTGAGGGGGATTTTGGCTTTAGTTAGTTTTGTTTTGTATCTGTTTATAGTCAGTGTTTATTTTTTGTTTACCTCTTTTGTGTTATTTGGTTTGGCCAAGCCATGATATATGTTCCCTTTTGTTTAATTGTGCCAGGTCAGTTTTTTGTTCAGTTAACGTCATGTCAGCTGTTTGTATCTCAAGTCAAGTTATATTTTGTTGACCTCTTTTCTAGGCCTAGTTATTATTAATTTTGGTCTTTGTAAACTTTAAAAAACATTTTTTTAGGTAAATAAAACCCTGACTTTTGAACAAAAATCTCCTGTGTCCTCTTGCCTTGCTGGTTGGTCCCTGACACACTGCCAGAACTGTTGTTAACTGCCTTTTAGTTGTACTAAATCGAACACCAGTTAGCACATCGTATTGAGACTTGTTTTATGATGTGTGATTTTTTGCTGCAACAACCAAATCAGGCTGAAAACTGTTTCTCAGTTGGCCATACAGTCATGCGAAAATATGGTTACAGTTGCTGTTTCGATCTTGCTTCAAAAGGGCTTGTATGTAATTTTTTCCAAAAGTTTTTTCTTCACTACACAACATCCTGTAGTTTCATTGTGATCTGCTTTGCACAGCTATTCTCTATAACACCTACCATATCAGGATCAGAGTGTTCTGGGAACTGACAGAATTAGTTCAGCTAATCTGCTTTTCTAATCATCCTAAATCTCCCTGTTGCCCTAACCATGGATAATTGTATACCCTCTGGATATAAATGGTATCCAGTTATCCCAGCTTCACATCTGTGTCCAAGACTTTGTGCAAGTAAATGGTTTTACAATCATGACACATGAACAGATCCTTTCCTTTCCCACCTTCATGCCGTCTGTGTTCTCAATTAACCTGTTTTATATTAAATTAAGCATCATAGCCAAACATACCTATATTGAGTCCACATGTGAAAGGATGGAGAGGAGACGTAGTGATGTAAGAGAAGCACTGGTAGGCCGCTTTGTGCATCAGACATACAAGAAGGGTTTCTAAGAGTCCACTTATTACATTTCTGAGAGCTGATTTGCCTTGTAAATTTCATAATAATACAAATGTGTGTGGAAGTACCCTTAAACACATCAGATGAAAAGGGTCTATGAGTGGATACATGTGTAAGCAAAGCTATGGTTGGAAAAATAAAAGTTATAATAGGCTGCTCCAGGGCTTCTGGTTCAAGCCTGAGCTTGGCTGTCTGTGCGGCATTTCTCATGCTCTAAACATTTTTGTGTAGGTTTCCTTTGGGTTCTCGGGTTCCCTCCCATCTCCCAAAAACATGCTGGTGGATTGGTGATGTTAAATTGCCCCTAGGTCTGAATGAGTGTGTGAACGTGTATGTGTATGGTACGCTACGATGCAAAGAACTTCTGTCCAATGTAGGGTGTATTTCTGCTTCATGCCCGGTGTTCATGGCAGAGGCTCTGTATCCACCATGACCAGGATAAAATGGTTCTAGAAGATGAATGAATGAACAAATTATTCTCAATCTAGTGTAAAAAGGCTATTGCGTTTGATTATTTGATCCATTTTAGATCAATGTCTGGTAGATAATGAATCAGTATTGCAATGCTCTTAAAAATATTCTCTGATTTATACTTTTTGGGTAATTATGTCTAGTTACAAATGCAAATGTGATCATGTTCTAAATCATACACTGGTTCTGGAGCGTGATGGTGTTGATCAATGTTTTTTCTTTCCTAAAACACCAAATTCAACTTCTCAAGCCCTGAATAGTTGATGTGGTGAATCGGGTGTGTTAAATGAGGTTGAAATTCCGCAGTGCTGTGGCCAGGGATGGAAATGGTGTTACTTGCAAGTGAAAATAATACTGAAATATTTCTCCACACTTAAATGTAGTGAGGTAAAAATAAATAAATAGATTTGGGTTTTCTTACCTGTTTCTAGTTTCAGTCCAGTTCTGTGGCGAACCACTGAGTCTGTGTTTGTGCTGTAAGTGTTTGTTTGCCAATAAGACAGTAAGTGCATCGTTTTACAGTGATTCCGGGTCAGATGTCTTCCTTCCTCGGTCAGTATGAAATCAAATCAAATCACCCTTGTTACAACCCCAATTCCAAAAAAGTTGGGACAAAGTACAAATTTTAAATCAAAATGGAATGCAATGATGTGGAAGTTTCAAAATTCCATATTTTATTCAGAATGGAACATAGATGACATATCAAATCTTTAAACTGAGAAAATGTATCATTTAAAGAGAGAAATTAGGTGATTTTAAATTTCATGACAACAACACATCTCAAAAAAGTTGGGACAAGGCCATGTTTACCACTGTGAGACATCCCCTTTTCTCTTTACAACAGTCTGTAAACGTCTGGGGACTGAGGAGACAAGTTGCTCAAGTTTAGGGATAGGAATGCTAACCCGTTCTTGTCTAATGTAGGATTCTAGTTGCTCAACTGTCTTAGGTCTTTTTTGTCGTATCTTCCGTTTTATGATGCGCCAAATGTTTTCTATGGGTGAAAGATCTGGACTGCAGGCTGGCCAGTTCAGTACCTGGACCCTTCTTCTACGCAGCCATGATGCTGTAATTGATGCAGTATGTGGTTTGGCATTGTCATGTTGGAAAATGCAAGGTCTTCCCTGAAAGAGACGTCGTCTGGATGGGAGCATATGTTGCTCTAGAACCTGGATATACCTTTCAGCATTGATGGTGTCTTTCCAGATGTGTAAGCTGCCCATGCCACACGCACTAATGCAACCCCATACCATCAGAGATGCAGGCTTCTGAACTGAGCGCTGATAACAGCTTGGGTCGTCCTTCTCCTCTTTAGTCCGAATGACACTGCGTCCCTGATTTCCATAAAGAACTTCAAATTTTGATTCGTCTGACCACAGAACAGTTTTCCACTTTACCACAGTCCATTTTAAATGAGCCTTGGCCCAGAGAAGACGTCTGCGCTTCTGGATCATGTTTAGATACGGCTTCTTCTTTGAACTATAGAGTTTTAGCTGGCAATGGCGGATGGCACGGTGAATTGTGTTCACAGATAATGTTCTCTGGAAATATTCCTGAGCCCATTTTGTGATTCCAATACAGAAGCATGCCTACGGTATATGTGATGCAGTGCTGTCTAAGGGCCCGAAGATCACGGGCACCCAGTATGGTTTTCTGGCCTTGACCCTTACGCACAGAGATTCTTCCAGATTCTCTGAATCTTTTGATGATATTATGCACTTTAGATGATGATATGTTCAAACTCTTTGCAATTTTACACTGTCGAACTCCTTTCTGATATTGCTCCACTATTTGTCGGCGCAGAATTAGGGGGATTGGTGATCCTCTTCCCATCTTTACTTCTGAGAGCCGCTGCCACTCCAAGATGCTCTTTTTATACCCAGTCATGTTAATGACCTATTGCCAATTGACCTAATGAGCAGAGGTGGAAAAACTGGATTGACAAAGTAAAAGTCCTGCTTAGGTTTTCCTTCTGCCTGTGCTCTCAACACAGGTGATTTCACCAATTAGCTCATCAACCTGGCTTAGGGGATGTGGTAATTAGGATCAGCTGGTTCATTGAATTGGCTGGAGCAAAAATGTGGCAGGGTTTTTACTTTCTGCATCCGGGTTTTTCCACCTCTGCTAATGAGTTGCAATTTGTTCCTCCAGCTGTTCCTTTTTTGTACCTTTAACTTTTCCAGCCTCTTATTGCCCCTGTCCCAACTTTTTTAAGATGTGTTGCTGTCATGAAATTTCAAATGAGCCAATATTTGGCATGAAATTTCAAAATTTCTCACTTTCGACGTTTGATATGTTGTCCATGTTCTATTGTGAATACAATATCAGTTTTTGAGATTTGTAAATTATTGCATTCCGTTTTTATTTACAATTTGTACTTTGTCCCAACTTCTTTGGAATCAGGGTTGTAGTTCAAATTCATATGAATGTACAGCACCGTGCAAAAGTCTTAGGCACTATTTTTTTCCTTACAAACTTTGTTACAGATTTCTATTTTATGACTTCTACATTATCAAGTCAGTACAGAAATGTTTTAGAGTCCAAATGTTCATTTTCCAGCCTAGAATTAAATGTTACAGAAAAAAAAAGTTTGTATCTGAGCAGTGTATTACATAAGAGACGACTTTTCAGATTAAAAAAGAAAACATAATGAAGGCTGCTGGGTTTTGGTGCAAAATTAAGAAGCGAGTGTCAGTCAAAGTGTCCAGAAGAACTGTGGCTGGTTCTGTAAGATGTACGGTAAAACCTACAGCTCATTTCCTTATCAAACTGCACTCACTGTACCTGAGAATACTTTTTTTTTAAAGCAAAGGGTCGTCTCACACCAAATATTGACTGTGTTTCATTTATTATGGCTTACTGCTTACTGTTTATAGTATTTTTTTTTTAACGTTGAAACATTTCATTATTTTTTAAGCCTTTTTTGGTCAACAGCATTTCTTTACATGTGCCTAAGACTTTTGCACAGTACTGTATTATGAGATGCTTTTTTTCATATTAAAGTAACATATTAATGTATGAAAAGCAGGTTAGTGTCACTCGTATTACAATGTAGTTCAAATGTACAAAATGTGTTGACTGTAATGACTGACTCATTGAATTAGTTGATGAGCAAAATAATGAAATATTTCAATCATAATGTTTAAAACCTTTCTAAATATTGTTAGAAACATTATTAGAAATACTGTTAGCACTATGAAGATTCTCAGTCAGGCTTATTTGCATTATTGTTGGGATTCTTAATATGTGTAAAGACGATCAGCAAACACCAAAAACACAAAAATGTTCAGATAAAAATGCTGATAGCGAATAGTACTTTTGGAAAAATATAGCTACTAATCTTTATCTACAGTTAGTGCAGGAGTGATACTCTGGGTTATTCACATCACTTTTTGCATTAGCAGTGCAGGATTATTAGTATTTTTATACTAACTGTATATTACTACTACTAATAAATATTATACTAATAGTATTATTGGTATTACTTTTATCAGAGGGTATTATAATCTTAGCATTTCATAACATTGTTATTATCAGTAGAGAATATCTCATCTCATCTCATTATCTCTAGCCGCTTTATCCTGTTCTACAGGGTCGCAGGCAAGCTGGAGCCTATCCCAGCTGACTACGGGCAAAAGGCGGGTACACCCTGGACAAGTCACCAGGTCATCACAGGGCTGACACATAGACACAGACAACCATTCACACTCACATTCACACCTACGCTCAATTTAGAGTCACCAGTTAACCTAACCTGCATGTCTTTGGACTGTGGGGGAAACCGGAGCACCCGGAGGAAACCCACGCGGACACGGGGAGAACATGCAAACTCCGCACAGAAAGGCCCTCACCGGCCACGGGGCTCGAACCCGGACCTTCTTGCTGTGAGGCGACAGCGCTAACCACTACACCACCGTGCCGCCCCATTAGAGAATATTATTAATATTATTGCAGAATGAGAAAAACTAAATTTGACTTAATACTTATTGCAGCATTAGGGTGGCATGGTGGTATTAGCACTGTCACCTCACAGCAAGAAGGTTCTGGGTTCGAGCCCAGCAGCTGGCGAGGGCCTTTGTGTGGAGTTTGTATGTTCTCCCCGTGTCTCCATGGGTTTCCTCCGGGTGCTCCAATTTCCCCCACAGTCCAAAGACATGCAGGTTAGGTTAATTGGTGGCTCTAAATTGACCATCGGTGAGAGTGTGAATGGTTGTCTGTGTCTATGTGTCAGCCCTGTGATGACCTGGCGACTTGTCCAGGGTGTACCCCGCCTCTCACCCATAGTCAGCTGGGATAGGCTCCAGCTTGCCTGCGACCCTGTACAGGATAAGCGGCTAGAGATAATGGATGGATGGATGGATGGATGGATATTGCAGCATTATTTATTATAGTATTATGTACAATTAATAATATGGTTAAATTTGCTCCCTTTAGCCCACTGCGATAAATATAGCAGTGAAAGCATGGAGCATGAAAGTTTCTCTGCACTTACTTAAATAAGTTTAAATGAAACTATAGGCAGTAAAAGGGTGTGAACTGTTTTTCAAAGGAAATGTAGCAGACTGAGGGCTTAATTTAAAAAAAATAAAATCCTCTAAATCATGATTGAGTGTAGAAATGAAGCATCTTCCACATCTGGCGCTTGCTCTCAAGGACCCGAGTGTGAAACAGCTGTTTTAAATTCATGGTTTCAGTTACTGGTTTTATAAGGAAATAAGCGTAAAACACTCCTTCCTCCACTATTGAAAATAAGTTAAAGGTCAGAGAGATGCATGTGTGTGAAGACATTAACAGTAACATTTGGGCTACTGGTTTTGTACTTACTCTCTCCCTGTGTGTAATATTTTCACCTTTTTGTTTTTACACATCAGTCTGCAATTTCATTTCATACAGCGCAGCTTAACATTTCCACAACAATAAGTAAACATATATAAATCCCAGTGGGTTTTATTTGCTTGTCTGTATTATTAAAATATAGTACACTGAAAATTCATTGATTTATTTATATGCAGTAATGCTGCACTTAAACTGTAACTCTGAATTGTTTTCCACACTTGGTGAATTTTATCTTGGCTTCTTCTTTTCGCTTTAACATTCCGTACACTGCCTCTTACACTTGCTTTTTGGTTTTATGATGTTCTGACTTCCATGTCAGGATTTGTACAGAATCTCTGATTTCCTTCAGATGACAATTAATTATATTTTATTTGCTAAATACAAGAAATAACATTATTAATAGTTCTCTGGTATCAGTTAATCTTTTACCACGAATTGCTATCTAGCAAAATGACATGCATCATCTACATTATATAGCTTTATATAATTCTAGTGAGATTTTTTAAAATGTCTGTGGAATACAGTCTCTACCTGGAATTAAGAAAACAACAAAATTTAATGCTACGTGTGATTAACGGAGTCAGGATAAAAAGGATCAAAATATTAATATTAATAATTGACAATTTATAAAATATTATGGAAATATTGGACTTGTTAATGGAAAAATAATTTTTAAAAAGAGCAATTAAAGTCTTAGCTCCTTGCTCAAAAGACTATTGTCACTATTTATAACAGCCTTATTTACCCCTACCTTATTTATTGTAATATCGTGTAGGGTAGCACCTGTTGAACCACCTTATCTCCTATTGTTTCCTTGCAAAAGAAGTTTGTGCAGATGGCTACTGCTTCTAGTTTTCGTACTCATGCGATGCCCTTATTCCAGCAGCTAAAAGTTTTAAATATCATGGACATCAACAAACTTCAGCTTTGTCTCTTTGCATTTAGGTTCCTTACAAACAGTCTCCCTCTGACATTTGATAACTTTATAAGCCCTAACTCACTGGTTCACAATTACTCTACCTGCCAAAGGAGTCAACTTCATGTTCCTCTCTTTAGAACATCTTTAGCCCAATCCAGTGTACAATATAAATGCGTTAATGTATGGAATAGTCTTGATTCCTCAATCATAGCCGCCACATCATTTATTGGCTTTAAATATGTCTTAAAAAACTACTTGCTGTATTGCCCAAGTACCTATTACTCAGATATTATGTTTAATTAGTATATGTTTACTCTTTTACTTTACTTACTTCAACTTTACTGCTTGTGTGTATATATATATATATATATATATATATATATATATATATATATATATATATATATATATATATATATGTGTGTGTGTGTGTGTGTGTGTGTTAGATGGGGAGGGCCAATTATAAGCCATTTAGGTTTCCTCCCCTCCTTCAGCACGTACTTTGTTCCTTTACTTGTTTTTTTTTCTACTATGTGCAAATAAAATAAAGAAAGTAAAGAAAGAAGTTTTTGCTATTTTGGTGATCCTCACTTGAAACTATAGTCCTGTGCAAAAGCCTTAAGCGCATGTAAAGAAATGCTGTCAACCAAAAATGGCTTAAAAATAATGAAATTAAATATTTAATTGTTAAAAAAATACTATAAACAGTAAATCATAATAAATGAAACAAAGTCAATATTTGGTGTGAGACGACCCTTTGCTTAAAAAAAATAAAATAAAAAAGTATTCTCAGGTCCAGTGAGTGCAGTTTGATAAGGAAATGAGCTGTAGGTTTTACTGAGCATCTTACAGAACCAGCCACAGTTCTTCTGGACACTTTGACTGTCACACTCGCTTCTTAATTTCACACCAAAACCCAGCAGCCTTCATTATGTTTTATTTTTTTAATCTGAAAAGTCGTCTCTTATGTAATACGCTGCTCAGATACAATTTTTTTTTCTGAAACATTTAATTTTGTGCTGGAAAACAAATGTTTGGACTCTAAAATGTTTTTGTACTGACTCGATAATGTAGAAATCATAAAATAGAAATAGGGCGCCTGAGACTTTTGCCCTGTATTGTACATGTACAACTAAGATTACTCAAGTAAATACTGTATATACATACAGTATGTATGACAATTAAACCATCATCTTTAGGAGGTTATTATAACACACTAGTTTTGGAACATTTTTGAAAGGAACACACCACAGCACAGCGTTTTCGTAAGTCTATTTATAAGAACAGCTTTATAAACCACTGCCAAAAGGAAACAGTAGAAAGCTATTGGAATAACAGCAAAAGAAAGCGGAAATGCATGAAGAAACATTTTCACAGTGTAACAGCTATCACATTCAAAATGTTTGTCAACAAACAAATAGTCATTTGCAAAATTACTGAATACACTATACCATATAATGACCAAAAAAAAAAAACAACCTAGAAAACATGACATGCTAGTCATTTCATGATTTCATGTGGTAAATTGATTGTCACTGATTTTTTTTGTGTATTTTTTTAAAAATCCTTTCCCACCCTAATTTTTTGCTTAACATATAACGGTGATGTGAAGAGTTCAATGCAAAACAAAACCATATTTTTGGTTGTTTCTTAAGGCCTGGATACAGTAATTAGTCCATTATTATTTGCACAGCATAATTTGTGGTTATTATAGAGAACTACATCAAACTATGCCTAAATAAATAAATAGAATAAACGCTCATATTAAAGAGCCACTGGAGTGAATTTCTTTTATGGAAAAAGTGAATATTTCTGCTGGTGTTTCTAGCGGCGTATGCAAATATATAATCAGTAGGAATAAAACTGAGATTTGCTCATGTCTGTAAACCTTGCATGCAGTTTATGATGCTGGATGTGTCGAGTATTCTTCTTTAATATTATAGTGTATGTATGAGACAAGCATCTGACGCTGATGCTTAATATTTCCAGACCTTTACACTCCCTTAATAAATTAACATATACATACATCTGCACAGATTTCCGTTCATTTTAAAAGAAGACTAATTAAAAAAAAAATTTGCTTTGATAGAAAATTCTTTCATGACGTCTTTTTTTTTTTTTGTGATGAGAGCACCACAGCCACTCAGAAACACTAGCATAAAGAAATCCTCAGCATTCTCTTCAGACTTTTAATCTGTATGTGCATGTGTTCTTGTGATATTATTTGATGCAGTAGGGCTACGGTAAAAGACTATCAAAACACTCTTTGTATTTCATCTTTGAGAAAAGGACATAATTACCCCCAAGCAACTAGTGAAAAGATGAACATCAATTAAAAAGTTTTTGTTATTCAGAGTTGAAATTGAACTTGTTTTAAGTCAGCTTAGTTGTAAACAGATGGAATTCAGCACCTGTGCATGGAGATGCTTCATAACATCCCAACCAATAATATCTCATGCTGTTGTCTGTAGTTTGACGTCCATGGAACAGATCAGTAGCTGAATGCAATTAATCAATGTTACACTACAGTGTTGTTATAAGAGACATCTGCTGGCTTTTTTTTTTTTTTTTTTTAGAAACAATGCACAATAATTGGCTCAAGGAGTCTTCAGCACACAGACAGTAATTCTGTTTACATGTTATTACTGTGTGTGTGTGCGCGCACAATTTGAAAAGTCATGTTATTTAATATATTATACTCTATAATGAGAGTATACAAAAAGCTTACTTTTTTGAAAATGAATGTTACTTTGCTTTGCTCTTTCTAAAATTACTGACAAACCAGCATCCAGACGACAGGAAATATCCATCTAAGATAAAATATATATAAATTATTTTAAGACGTCTGTATGACAATCAGCATCATGTGACAACGCCATTACAAACATTCCAATTTAATTAAACATACACATCTTCATGACAATGTATTATTTTTTATCCTAAACTATCAGAACTAATACTGAGCTTAAAATCCTGTCAGCAGTAGATAAATAAAAGTTATCTTTAATTTGCAAATGAAACCCAAGACCTAAATGAGCAAATGGCGATGTTTGTTTTCTGTAGGCCTGGAATGTTTAGTCGTATAGAAATGTAACATGCTGGCATCAACAAGTACATTACATACATATCATATTTGAGAATACATACCAGCACCATGCATTAAAGCTGCAGTCAGGAATTTCAAAAGTACAACTGTCGATTACAACTGCACAGTTTAATATGCTGTTTGGAAGGAAGTGATTGTAGAGATGTCCTGAAACCTGATTTACTTTTTGTTTTGTGGGTTGATTGTGTAAAAAATAAATAAATTAATTAAAAATTTTTAAATTGATTGATTTACTATCAGGCTGTACAGAGGACTTAGTCTTTCACATGAGCAAAATAGCATGTTTAGTATGTTTAGCTTAATGAATATGTAATTTAGGGCCTTTCTACCTATAAGTACAGTTATATGCACTATGTTAATAAGTTAAATGTGAATAGTATGGCACCTGAAAGGTCCATATGAATGAAAACCTTTTCAATGGCTCTGTTTAAATGCTGTTGGACACACGGATGTACGAATGTGTGGTGATTATACAGGGTGTTTCAAAAAATTTGATATTATTTGAGATGTAAATATCCCAGAAACTACATACTCTAGGCAAATGAAACTGAACAGGCTTAATGTTGAGCAATATAAGATTTATTCCTCAAAATTTGAATGAGAAATTCAAAGGTATGTGGATTCCATGAACGATTTCACAAATTTTCAATATGCGCACCGCCTGACACACAGACACACGGACAGCCTTCCTCTTTGAACTTTTTGTGCCGTGTCCAAATCTGCACTGCAGTTGGTGCATTTTTAGAGAATTCTCTCACGCTGCACAGTCTTGTTCGACTGTGTTCGAGCGTACTCTAACACGCAAACGCCTTTTCTTTTCCAGCGAATGGCATTTCTATACCTAAAAAGATAAAAACATTAAACATAAAATTTTGACCTGTTTCCACACATGCTGTTAAAATTTGAGGTCAACTGAACGAGAATTGGCAAAGTTATTAGACTGTGAAATGATATCAAATTTTTTGAAACACCCTGGATATCAAACCAAGTCATAATTTTGAGAAAGTATGAAGGAATATATTTTATATATATATGAAGGAATATTTTAGGTAGATTTGCTCATTATTAAGACTTAGTAAATGGTATAATTTTGTCTGCATCTTCACCTGGAAACGGGCTTCTACAAATTTAGTACATGCTCTCCAGGTTTATCACACAGTTCTGGTTCTAAAAGTGAGATTCAGGGTGAAGTAAATCACATTGCGGGTGCAAAATTAATTGATTTCCATTGAAACTTTATTCATTTACTTGTATCCTATTTCAAATAAATTTTTCCCGGCTTCACTGCCTTTACTCGACGTTATTCTTGAGCTTCAGTTTCTCTTTGAGATTGGCACTCATTGTGGCTAACAGTAATAATCAGCTAATCAGGGCTCATGACAAAGATAAAAAAAATACATAAATAAAAAATAAAATAAAATAATAATAATAGGGCGGCATGGTGGTGTAGTGGTTAGCACTGTCGCCTCACAGCAAGAAGGTTCTGGGTTCAAGCCCAGCGGCCAGCAAGGGCCTTTTCTGTGCGGAGTTTGCATGTTCTCCCCGTGTCCGCGTGGGTTTCCTCCGGGTGCTCCGGTTTCCCCCACAGTCCAAAGACATGCAGGTTAGGTTAACTGGTGACTCTAAATTGACCGTAGGTGTGAATGTGAGTGTGAATGGTTGTCTGTGTCTATGTGTCAGCCCTGTGATGACCTGGCGACTTGTCCAGGGTGTACCCCGCCTTTCACCCGTAGTCAGCTGGGATAGGCTCCAGCTTGCCTGCGACCCTGGAGAACAGGATAAAGCGGCTAGAGATAATGGATGGATGGATAAAAAAAGGAATAATAATAATTTCAGTTGTACTTGCCCATGAGGCATTTAAACAGCATCGTTCTCAAGAATCATGGAGATGAGTTTAGTATTATACTAAACTCATCTCATCTCATTATCTCTAGCCACTTTATCCTGTTCTATAGGGTCGCAGGCAAGCTGGAGCCTATCCCAGCTGACTACGGGCGAAAGGCGGAGTACACCCTGGACAAGTCGCCAGGTCATCACAGGGCTTATACTAAACTCAAAAATACCATTTTACTTCTGTAATTTGTCATTTTTGCTATAGATATTATATGAATAAATCACTGTATTAATTATTGATGATATGAAGCTATTAAAACGGGTCAAGTATGCAAAATTGTATGTGAACTCATGGGAATAACAGACACAACAAAGTCTAACCAACCTCGAATAATAATAATAAAAAAAAAGATTAATAAAACTGCTTCAAAATCTCTATAGTAAGTCCAATATTCATTAGCCTGAAAGTCCGATAGTCAGATAGCCGGGCCATTTAGTGAACAGAAATGACAAAAGCAGTAGGCATTAGATGAATGTCTAAGAATTCTTTAACTTTATAATACGATATGTACTTTAAACAAGCATCACGATTTGCTGGCAGTATGTACACCAACCATGATAAACCAACAGCATGTTAAGCTATAAACATTTACATGGTAAATATCAGGTCCAGTATACTGACAGAATTCACAAAGAAATTTGACCCGTCAAGAGTGTTTCAAACTCTCCAAACACAATAACACAATGCACATATACAAGCAAAACTTTACTCTTAAATAAAAAGTAGTGGAAAAAAAACATATTGCAGTCAGTATGTCATGATCTATAGCTGGACAGAGTAATTAACACACAGCACCCATATTCAGCGCTGGATGAGTCATATGTGTATCTCTGAGGAACATACAAATAACAAACCTTCCTGATAAACTATGCATCACTTTCAATGCAGATGAAGAAGCTTTTTTTTTTTTTTTTGACAATATCGGTCTTGATCAAACAGAGTGCATCGTTAAACATGAAATTCAAAACGCTTTTCCCCACATACTCATTTAGACTTTCATTTTTGCGTTTTTGTAATGCATTTGCACTCTGGGTTTGTTAATCAGCTTTAAAACACTAGTAAAAGTGATTTTCCTCTGATTTCTCTCTTGCGACACAGACAGCAAAAAGCACAGCTGCTATGAACAGGAAAGTCAGAAGTCTCACAACACAGACATAATGTCATTTTGAGTTGCAAGAAAAAAAAAACATCAGAAAAATAAAACTCCTCGCTACATAATTTGCCACTTTACAATTCAACCTGATGAGTTTATATACACGAATCCAGAATGTAGGCACAGAGGAACATTTCCACATTTTTTTAAGACATTCATGAAGTGGCCCATATCCTCATCTTAGTCATTCAATTCCCAGAAATTCTCAGCCTCTTATCCAGCAAACTGACACCCTTTGGTTTCGGTGAAGCAACATTTGTGTTTGTTAGTGTAGGTCCTAAAAGTTCGAGGAGAGATTAGCAGCTAAAATCTGTCACATTCTTCAGGAATGCCACCTCAGTGTTTTGCATGTTTTAAACAGCAGAACTGCAAAGAAAACATATATACATACACATATACTATACAGTACTATTCAAAAATTTGGAATTAATACTCTCAGTAATATAAAAATCATTTTACTATCATGCTACCATCTATGGTTTCATAAGTTTCAATTTATTTGTAGAAAATAAAAACGTAGATTTGTCCGTAATTATGTACATAACTGTAGATTGCTTTAATATGTCTGAGAAACCTGTATGGCATTGAGAATGTTATAACAAAATTCTGCAGAATACATATTTAGATAATAGAATATCAATAATTATCTAGATTTGTGAATTACTGAGAAATTATCATAGCTTAATATTTTGAAAACAGTGATCAACACTCAAGGGGAAATTATTAGGTAATGAATAAAACATGATGGGCATGCTGTTCTAGGAAAATAATCATGATGGGGTGGGGTGGGGGTGATGTGGCTTGACACTAAGCAGAGGTACTGTTACCACCCTAAGGTTGATCACTGTCCAATTACAGCATGTCCCAAAGTGTTTTATTCCTCATATATTATATGGACACGAGTGTTTTACTGAGAAATGCACCACTCTTATTTTTCATACGAGCTACATCTGGGACATGGAGAACCAAAACCGTGACATATTTCTCTATATCACTTGTGAGGAAATCGAAGAATTATTTTGATAAATCTGGGTACTTTTTGTTTGTGAATGTGTCTATATAATAAAAATAAAATCACACATTGGCTTGACGATATGAAGTTTATCTTCTTGTGTTGAAAAACTCACATTTTCCATACGAAATACATCACAGATCTGAGTGACATATTTAAATAATATTAGCTGGCTTTTTTCATGGTCTATCAGATATATTCCATTCAGCTAGCATGATATTGAATGAGTCGAAGCTATCATGCTATCTGAATGGAATGTATCTGATAAACCACGAAAAAAGCCAGCCATTATTATTATACGTACACACTCTCTTCATATTAGCATTCTCGAAGGCCAAAGCTAGCTTACCCACAACTCGGTGCTTTTAGCGCAGCAGTCCATTTACCTTCCAGCCAGTGTAGCATTGAGCAGTAGCGTCAGCGAAGGCCAATGCTAGCACAGTCAAGCCAGTGCTACCGAGAACTCCTAGCACAGGCTAATGACTGAGAAACTAAGTGTAGCGCGGACAATGTGTGGGTGGAGCACAGAGGACGGCAGGACAACGTTTGGAGGTAGAGACAGCGTATTTATTAAATAACTTTTCAGTCTAACGCTCGCTCGCACGCACGCACGCACAGACACACACTCAGCCTCCAATCCCGGGTCGCGCTCCCTCTGCTCTCTCTCAGCCTCCTTAAATAGGGAGCGGTTTACTGGGAAAACACACACAAAACACAGGTTAATTACCGTCAGGTGAAGCGATTCTGCCACTCACCTTCCCTGGCTCCACCCTCCTGTCACAGACCGGTGCTTGACCACGCCCCCGCTGCCACACTAAGATGTCTGTCTCCAGACACTTATTCCACGCACACTCACTACAGTATTTTTCACTCATTCTTAAGTATTCATTTCTCTGTAATTTACTGAGTTACTTTTAAAATCAACATCGACAGCTACACACAACGGAGCTACCTGGCAGCCAAAATTCTCTCAAAATCTTCTGTTTTTAACGAAGTAAAGCTGGTGGCCATGTTTGTTTACAAATTGTCACTGTCGCTTTCTAGTGTGGAAGTTTTACATCTCTGACGTGTAATGTCGTGTAGTCTTGAGAAGGTGCAATATTGTAACAATATTGCACATTCAATCTCCATTGGGTAGAATGACGTAATACACGCAAGATAAGTGATATGCTAACAATATTGCATGCTAATGAACCAAATGAATGAAACCCACTAGAATATATGTTTTTATTCCATCAAAAAAGTGTCCTGTATGTATAATAATTCCTGATATTTCACTCCGATGAAGTCACTCCCAGTGTTTTCCCGCTAACTAGACGTGCATTGTCAAAATGGCGAACCAGTTCAAAATTAAAATTCTTTTGATTAACTTGCATTTTTTTGTGGATGTGTCCATATAATATAAAGAGCATTACAAGGTGGCGCAAAGATATGAAGTTTATCTTCTTGTGTTGAAAATACGCTATGCTCACATGTGAATATGTTCACCACTCGAAGATAAATTTCAAATCTTCGCATAACCTTATAATATGCTCTACATATCACAGCGATTTCCCAATGATTACAATTTTTAATTTATTAAAGTATGACATGCCGTATATTTATTTTATCTGTGTATGGTTATATTTAATGTTGTGGAATATGAAACAAGTTAGCTCCTGTGATACCTTATGCTATAGCGGTTATTGACACTCATTTCCTGACCAGCCTCTCTTTTTGTCTCTTTCTTTAAATGAATAAGATAAAACACACACCCACCCACCCACCCACACACACACACACACACACACCTTGTCATGCTACAGAGAAGCTGGAAAGTACAAAGTTCTCTGTCCTGAAGACTCCTCTGACTGTTAGACACTGTGCTGACACTGGAGACTCCTTACAGAAAACTTCACCATATCAATGATTATATGCTTTTCTTTGTAAAATAGCATATTTATTTAGTTATTTATTAGTACATTAGATTATATGGCACGCCATACAAGTCCCTGTAAAGTAGTTGTTACTCTAGAGATGATAACGCATTAGAACGGGTGCATTAATGTAATCCTGTGATTTGCGCGACTGTCAGAGCTGCTGTCACACAAAATTAATCAACACGTTTTAACCAACCAGTTTTGAGAATTCAACAATACTGTTGTATAAACATAAATACTTTCTGTTTATGAATTATAATTTAATAACACTGTTTTTCCCAAAATATTTTAAATACTATATAAAACCTCTAAAAAATACTTGTGTGTGTGTGTGTGTGTGTGTGTGTAATATATGTTATATATATTTTAGTAAATAAAATAATGGATTTTGAATATATAACACATGATTCCAAACTTTTGAATGGTAGTGTACATTTCAGGATACGTCTCAGCAAGACACTGCTGCCAACACACATATACTGGGTGTCATGTAGTCGCCCTGAGATGGGAGAATCTGCAAGGACTGTACATGTGATCTCCTAGTAATAGAGTCTCCAGTTTTCCTTGGTTTCCTTCTTTCTTATGGCATTCTTTAAAAAAAAAAAAGTTTCTCATATATTTCTCTGATGGTTTGTGCATTAGGTGTAGGCGTGTTTGACCTTGAGAGCCACATGTTCACGCTGAGTCATCGACGTGTCTGCCATTCAAGTGTTCACTGTTGTTGTCATAGTGGAAAATGAAAGCAGGCACCTCTGTGATGGACGTGGTGGTGTATGAAGTAGAGCGCATGGACCAGTGCTCACGGCGTCGCTGTCCCCACTGCACCTTGTACTGCATCCACTGCCTCTTCAGAGTAGCCTGAACCTGGAGGTCAGAGAGGTCACTTTGTGTTCAGTGTAAAGGCTGCAGGTTTTTCTTTTTTTCTTCCTCAAAATTACCGTCTAATGTACCTTAATGCTGGTTCGAGTTTTCTGTGAGAAATTCAAGCATTTTAAAGTGCTGATGACACGTTTTTTACATCTTTGGCGATGTTTTATAACATAAAAAGTAATTCCCGATGATCCATATATTAATTCACGAAGGCGCCTATTTTACAAGTTATGATAAAAAACGCAGCTATTTGGGCAAATTTGACGGGGCTGCAGCACCCAGGAGACGAAAGAGGAGGAGGAGCTATATGACATCAGCGAAAGAACCTTCCTCCTAACTTACCAGTTTGTTGTTGATGCGACAGGTGTTCAGTTTGTCATTATTAGTATTTTTATTAGACATTATTATACATTATTATATATATAGTTATTATGCCTTCGCGTTGTGTTGCCGGCTTTTGCTCCAAAACCCACAAGGATGGGGTAAGTTTATTCAAGTTTCCCAGAGATCCTGAGCTGCATGTGAAGTGGGTGAAGCAAGTCAGGCGCACTCGTGACAAGTGGGAGCCCTCACCAACATCCGTCCTGTGCTCTGAACACTTCGATTTGGATTGTTTTGACACCCTTCCCAGCTTAAAAGAATCTCTTGGGTGTTCAGTTTAGCACAAATGTGTGTTACTACCATCAGCAGTGCCTACACAGTGTTGCCAGATTGGGAGGTTTCCCGCCCAGTTGGGCAGTTTCAAGTGCATTTTTTGGTGGGTTTTGAACATATTTTGGGCTGGAAAACATCAGCAGTATCTGGCAACAGATACTGCTGACGTTTTCCAGCCCAAAATATGTTCAAAACCCACCAAAATGCACTTGAAACCGCCCAACTGGGCGGGAAACCTCCCAATCTGGCAACACTGCCAGTATTCCGGAGGGGGTCTACTAGTAGCTATGCCGGATCCAAAGACAGTCCTCCTGTCAGAACATGTGTTGTGAAATGACATAAGATAAAGGTACATAGAGCTATAGATTCTACATGATAATCATAAATGTAATCATAAAGTCGGCGTGATATCAGTCATGTATTTGCTTGTGAAAGCTTGTGGCTTTCATGTAACTGCCGCCTAGCAACGAGAGGCAAAGGGTAAAGAGTGTAGACTATCATAGATTCTATTCGGAAGAGATCAACACAATTCTAGACTCCCAGAAGAGGAAGAGCTAGCACTAGAGAGTTCACCGGCATTTTCATCCGCCATTTCCATTGAGTAGAACCAGAGTAGAACAGCCAGTGAACCGCAGCGTGTTCTTCCGCTGACGTCACAACATGGCCGCGAGCCACGGACCCAGTTTTCTTGCGCTGTGCAATTAAAAGTTGGATATTTGCGTAACAACAGCTTCTTTTCACGTAATTATAACAGAAATCTAACATGTTTGCCATGTTGTATAGTTTATTTAAGAAATTGCATAGAGTCATGTTCGTGTCATCAGACCTTTAAGCAATGTCACTTAGGTTAAACTTAACCTTTGGTTTAACCAAGGTTAAATAATTAAAGACAATGTGAAACAAAAGGATAATGCTTTTTCCATCATGTGACAATTCCAAGAACAACAATGATACCTGGGTGATAAGGAGGAAGAGGTGAAACCTGACATGATCTTATTGATTAATATTTTCCCCCAAAATAAAAAGCCAGGTACAGAAAAGTTTGGAGACACAGAAAATCTTGAATGTTCTTTCATGTAGAACATTTTAAGTTCTTTTATATTCTTAGGTTTGTGAATATGGACTGTCCTTTATTTAAATGCACGTCTGGGGTTATTAGTTCATCCAGCCGACAGGCAATGAGCTTATGCCATCATGTGTTGTCTGTTGTCTGTCTGTCGTCCGTCATCTGTTGTCTGTCGTCCGTCTGGCTTCGTCCACATTTCACAAAAATCGCTTCTTCTCTCTCATCAATTTTTATTCTTTTTGGCAGGAAGGTAGGTCTGTCTGGGATGCATATACTGTAGTGTCTACCTAAATTTGTATAATTCCAATTAATAATGAAGATATGGTATAATTAATGAATCTCTAACAAGCAGTTTCCATACAAATCGCTTCGTCTCCCTCAATTCTTCACCGATTTTGATTCTTTCTGGCATGAAAGTAGGGGAACCAAGGGTGCATAGAGCTTCTACCCAGATTTGCTTAATTATAATTATTAATGAAGTTATGGACTAATTAAGCCTTAATGAGCAGTTCAACAAAAATCGCTTCTTCTCGGTCAATTCCTCGTCGTTTTGGGTTCTTTCTAGCAAATAGGTCGGTATTCCTAGGGTGTATATAGCTTCTATATATAGCTTGTATATAGTGCATATAGCTTGCAACATTTATTGTGCAAGGTGGCCCACTTTAGATCATTCCTTCTGGAGTAGACGGGGCCGGAGTGAGCTACACCGTCATTGACGGTCTCGCTTTATTGTTGAAATATCCATCTATGTTCAAATCTTAACCTCTTGGCAGAGGCAAAAAGGTTTTGGTCTAAAATATGTTGGTATTTAGCAGAATTCATGGTGTTATTAGTCTTCACAAGAAACCTGTCATCCACCAGCTACAAAACACCCTAAAGGTATACAAAATGATTTTATTTGGAAAGGAAGGTAATTGTTTGTAATCAGTATTTTATTTAAAAAAAAAGTTCCAATAATCCATTTTGGATGGTAATCCATTTCTCCACATATGCCAAAATCAATCATTTTAAGACTCAGTACAGACAGAGTAGTGTGCCCTCTTGTTCCCTGAATGCCGATATATTCATTGATTTTGACTGTACTTGTCATTCTAATGTAGTTTTTGTACATGATTCTTATCTTATATCTCATCTCATTATCTCTAGCCGCTTTATCCTTCTACAGGGTCGCAGGCAAACTGGAGCCTATCCCAGCTGACTACGGGCGAAAGGCGGGGTACACCCTGGACAAGTCGCCAGGTCATCACAGGGCTGACACATAGACACAGACAACCATTCACACTCACATTCACACCTACGCTCAATTTAGAGTCACCAGTTAACCTAACCTGCATGTCTTTGGACTGTGGGGGAAACCGGAGCACCCGGAGGAAACCCACGCGGACACGGGGAGAACATGCAAACTCCGCACAGAAAGGCCCTCGCCGGCCACGGGGCTCGAACCCAGGACCTTCTTGCTGTGAGGCGACAGCGCTAACCACTACACCACCGTGCCGCCCTTATCTTATATGTTTCACATTATTTTTATTTTGTGCAACCCTGGTTATTTGTCTTCTAACCTAGTCCTTGAGGCAACATATTTCACCCTATTGCACACATATACAGTATATACATGTGCTGCAATAAAAGTTGAACAGGGTTTGAACATGTTGAGCAAAGGACAATACCTAGTTTTACTCCAGATACACAGAAAACATCATAATGATGCCCTGAAAGAAATTAAATTGTTGTTGTCTCATGTTTACATAAATCTTCTAAAAGGAGAAACTCCAGATTCTGTTGCTATAAATCCCGTTCTGCATATTTTAGTGCGATAGAAAGACATAGTTGTGCAGGGATCCTTGTGGAAACAAGGCACACATAGTACAAGTCATTAGGCCGAGACAAACAAACATCCTCACAAAGGCTCCATTATCCTGTGTCAGTGCACCTTTTGTCCTCTTAAAAGGAGATCCATCTTTAGGACATGTCCAAATGGTTTACAAACCCTCACTGATGCTGATGAGAGTTGGCTGCTCATGCATGAGCTAATAATTGACCCATTTTCCAGACCCAGAAATAATTCTCGCTGTATAAAACACGACTTTGATGAGGGCTACTAATTCACTGCATTCTTATCGCTGCCAGTAACCACATGTTGAGCATTTGAGTGTGACCTCTGTAATCACTGCATGATCTGCATTGTCCGCATTTTGTCATGTGCAAACTTTAAGTCTGCTAAATTTCTTTTGGCTGGTCAGGCAATACCTGTCAGGATTCAGTGCTCTGCTCACGCAAACTGCCACCTTGCTGAGCACATACAATGCATTTGACGTTAATTGAAAGTGTCGCATCAATGTGTTAATACCCAGTGAAAGGAGGGAACTTTCAATGATGTAATCCTAACTCTTGACAGCTACATGGACCAGCCTGGGACAAGTTCAATAGCTCTTTGTGCAAAGGACGTATCAGGTTCAGCTAAGTTAATTAATGGGCACCCCTAAACAAAATGGCCAAAAAACTTATATTAAATAAATTTTACATCTAATAAGCAAAATTTTCCACTCCACCAGTTTGAGAAAAAAAATCATCATAGGAACTCATTTGAAAATAATTATTTTCTCTCAAAATACAGTACATATCTGTCAAATCACTGACACCCTAAGATATTTTGAATGCAAATTAATTAACCGTAAAATTGTATGTTATATTGAAGCCTTATTGATGCCTTTGACCCAATATGAAGTTATAAACATGTAAAATCAAACCTTTTGGCCTACATACAAGGAAAAACTCTCAGGTCTTTTACAGCATGTGGAAGACGTCCTAATCCAGAGTAACTTATATCGTAGTGGATCATAGATATTTTCAGGCTTGAGGCTGTTTTGTAGCTGGTCCCTGTTTGATGTTGTCATGAATTCTGCGAAGTATTGAGATATTTAGCCCAAAATCTGGTTCCAGGTGGTTCAAACTTAGTCATATAGCCAAACATGCATCCAAATCAACACCAAAATATGTTGAAAAAGTGAAATACTGCAGTTCGAATAGATAAACGTGTCTGCATACACAATACAAAGATGCTAAAATATCTTGAAATGCACAGTATGGAGGATCCCAAGAGTCTAATTATCTTCAAGTATAATATTAATTAAAGGGGCATGTTAATTATAATATTATTATAATAGTATTAACATTAATAATACTATTATTATTATATTAATTAAAAGTATTGATTTGAAACTAGCCTTTTTCTATGTGCCAATTACGGAGATTTCTTTAATAGTTTATTGTTAAAAATACAGTAAGAGAAATAAGTGTTGTGTATTAACACAGTAAAACTACACAGAAAAAGAAATTGTCATATTCAAAGCCATAAAATATTATGTCTAATAAAGTGGAATGACATGACACAGGAAAAAGTATTGAACACAGTAAGAAAGCCAGCGGATAAATCACCTACCGATGCTAATTATGCTGTAGAAAAAGCATCCTGAAGGTGTTATTGCAAACAAAGACTTTCTCCATCATGTACTAAATACCTTTCAGTTTGTGCATTCAATACTTTTTCCTGCGTCATTCTGCTTTATTGCACATAACTTTTTATGGATTGGAATATTAAGATTTCTTTTTCCGTGTAGTTTTATGAGCAGACCAATGTCTGCTCAGTATTTAATGTAAATGAATGAAAGGCAACTTTTATTTCAAAAACTAAACGAGCCAAAAAGTATCCTTTAGGTTGCTGAAGTGAAGGTTAAGGATAGATTTAAATGTAGACATCGCATTATTTAATTATCAGTAAAGGGTCCTCATCAATGAACAGTTGATAACTTCAACAAAATAGACTTCATGCTCAAACTATAATTAATTTCCTGGTTACACAGTTTTACTTTGTGACTATATAGGACACAGTTATTGAATCAAATTATTTATAATCACGCTATCTGTTATCACCCAGATGAGGATGGGTTCCCTTTTGAGTCTGGTTCCTCTCAAGGTTTCTTCCTCTCGTGTCGTCTGAGGGAATTTTTCCTTGCCACCGTTGCCACAGGTTTACTCAGCAGGGATAAATAAATTTATTAGGGATAAAATTAGGTCATATGTTTAAAGTCTTTATTATTTTTGTGAAGTTGCTTTGCAACCAGTGTCTGTTGTTAAAAGTGATATATAAGTAAATTGACTTGAGTTTGTGTGTGTGTGTGTGTGTGTGTGTGTGTGTGTGTGTGTGTGTGTGTGTGTGTGTGTGTGTGTGAGTATTTCAGATTAAGAACCCTGGTGAAAAAAATAGCACAGGGTTGTTTGCTTTAAAGTCATATATGTTTCCCAGCGGTGCTTACTTCACCTAAAACACATTTTTGCTTTGAGCTTCACTAAAACTGACTAAAGTGGCTGCTTTTGTCATTCATCATTCTGTCAGGACTATAAGAACATGTGACCTGTTGTATAGATGTATGGGTCAGTGTGTTTGCTATTAAAGAGGGGAAACTGAAAAATTCACACAAACTTCAACTGAAAATACTAGGCCAGTTACTCAACATGACAATTCTTCCTGCTCAAATGAAAATGCGCTGCCTGTTTTATGGACTTCATTTACACATTCACTAATACTACATACCGTACAATGTCATGTGAAGCACGAAGTTAAATTTATTTTTGGCTGTGATAGCAACAGGAGCAAATCCATACAGTACTTTATACCGTAAGTAGATTACTGAAAGACACTAGGCAGCACGGTGGTGTAGTGGTTAGCACTGTTGGCTCACAGCAAGAAGGTTCTGGGTTCGAGCCGAGTAGCCAACGGGGGCCTTTCTGTGTGGAGTTTGCATGTTCTCCCCATGTCCGCGTGGGTTTCCTCCGGGTGCTCCGGTTTCCCCCACAGTCCAAAGACATGCAGGTTAGGTTAACTGGTGACTCTAAATTGACCGTAGGTGTGAATGTGAGTGTGAATGGTTGTTTGTCTCTATGTGTCAGCCCTGTGATGACCTGGCGACTTGTCCAGGGTGTACCCCGCCTTTCACCCATACAATGGTGCTTGAAAGTTTGCGAACCCTTTAGAATTTTCTATATTTCTGCATAAATATGACCTAAAACGTCATCAGATTTTCACACAAGTCCTAAAAGTAGATAAAGTCAAGTCAAGTTTATTTGTACAGCACTTTTAACAATAAACATTGTCGCAAAGCAGCTTTACAGAATTTGAACGACTTAAAATATGGGCTCATTTTATCCCTAATCTATCCCCAATGAGCAAGCCTGTGGTGGCGGTGGCAAGGAAAAATTCCCTCAGACAACATGAGGAAGAAACCTCGAGAGGAACCAGACTCAAAAGGGAACTCATCCCCATCCGGGCAACAACAGACAACATGACTATAATATTAACAGTCCTAACAAAGTCAGCTTTGTTGATGCTATAAACCCCCCACCGATGGAAACCCGAGGGCAAAACCATTCATGACAACCATAGTGACAAAGTCAGCAAGTCAACTGCAGTCCCCAGCCACAAAAGCACCACTGCAAGAGTCCAGAGCATCCTCCAGGTGCGACCCCCAGTTAAAAAGAACTGGGGGTCGCAAGAACCCAGTTAAACAAATGAGACAAAGATATCATACTTGGTCATTTATTTATTGAGGAAAATGACCCATTATTTCATATCTGTGAGTGGCAAAAGTATGTGAACCTTTGCTTTCAGTATCTGGTGTGACCCCCTTGTGCAGCAACAACTGCAACTAAACGTTTCCGGTAACTGTTGATCAGTCCTGCACACCGGCTTGGAGGAATTTTAGCCCATTCCTCCGTACAGAACAGCTTCAACTCTGGGATGTTGGTGGGTTTCCTCACATGAACTGCTCGCTTCAGGTCCTTCCACAACATTTTGATTGGATTAAGGTCAGGACTTTGACTTGGCCATTCCAAAACATTAACTTTATTCTTTAACCATTCTTTGGTTGAACAACTTGTGTGCTTAGGGTCGTTGTCTTGCTGCATGACCCACCTTCTCTTGAGATTCAGTTCATGGACAGATGTCCTGACATTTTCACTTAGAATTTGCTGGTATAATTCAGAATTCATTGTTCCATCAATGATGGCAAGCTGTCCTGGCCCAGATGCAGCAAAACAGGCCCAAACCATGATACTACCACCACCATGTTTCACAGATGGGATAAGGTTCTTATGCTGGAACGCAGTGTTTTCCTTTCTCCAAACATAATGCTTCTCATTTAAACCAAAAAGTTCTATTTTCGTTTCATCCGTCCACAAAACATTTTTCCAATAGCCTTCTGGCTTGTCCACATGATCTTTAGCAAACTGCAGATGAGCAGCAATGTTTTTTTTGGAGAGCAGTGGCTTTCTCCTTGCAACCCTGCCATGCACACCATTGTTGTTCAGTGTTCTCCTGATGATGAACTCATGAACATTAACATTTGCCAATGCGAGAGAGGCTTTCAGTTGCTTAGAAGTGGGGTCCTTTGTGACCTCACCAACTATTACACGCCTTGCTCTTGGAGTGATCTTTGTTGGTCGACCACTCCTGGGGAGGGTAACAATGGTCTTGAATTTCCTCCATTTGTACACAATCTGTCTGACTGTGGATTGGTGGAGTCCAAACTCTTTAGAGATGGTTTTGTAACCTTTTCCAGCCTGATGAACATCAACAACGCTTTTTCTGAGGTCCTCAGAAATCTCCTTTGTTCGTGCCATGATACACTTCCACAAACATGTGTTGTGAAGATCAGACTTTGATAGATCCCTGTTCTTTAAATAAAACAGGGTGCCCACTCACACCTGATTGTCATCCCATTGATTGAAAACACCTGACTCTAATTTCACCTTCAAATTAACTGCTAATCCTAGAGGTTCACATACTTTTGCAACTCACAGATATGTAATATTGGATCATTTTCCTCAATAAATCAATGACCAAGTATAATATTTTTGTCTCATTTGTTTAACTGGGTTCTCTTTATCTACTTTTAGGACTTGTGTGAAAATCTGATGATGTTTTAGGTCATATTTATGCAGAGATACAGAAAATTCTAAAGGGTTCACAAACTTTCAAGCACCACTGTAGTCAGCTGGGATAGGCTCCAGCTTGCCTGCGACCCTACACAGGATAAGTGGTTATGGATAATGGATGGCTGGATGGCATGAAAGACACCAATTATCTTTGCTGTCTGGAACTGTAATAGTTAAGAGTATAATATGAAAAAAAAAGCTGTTTTTCAAAAGTCAGTAATATCTGGTTTCTAAGACGTCCTCAGAAATTTATACAATAATTCTTTATAAATAACTTGAAGATACTGCACCTTTTTTTCACAATGCGAGAAAAACATTCACAGTGCAATTTAAAAAACCCTGCAATTTAAAATAGAAAATATCAGTACAACAGATGATATTAACTTATGTGCTTAGTGCTGAAAAAAAAAAACGCTCCAGTCATCAGTACTGCTGTTAATACTATTATTTTCTCTCTCTCTCTGAATGAAAAATGTAATAACTATTTATTTCTATAAAGGAATCCGGCATTGTTTATCCATCCATCCATCCATCCATCCATCCATCCATCCATCCATCCATCCATCCATCCATCCATCCATCCATCCATCCATCCATCCATTATCTGTAGCCGCTTATCCTGTTCTACAGGGTCGCAGGCAAGCTGGAGCCTATCCCAGCCGACTATGGGCGAAAGGCGGGGTACACCCTGGACAAGTCGCCAGGTCATCACAGGGCTGACACATAGAGACAACCAACCATTCACACTCACATTCACACCTACGGTCAATTTAGAGTCACCAGTTAACCTAACCTGCATGTCTTTGGACTGTGGGGGAAACCGGAGCACCCGGAGGAAACCCACGCAGACACGGGGAGAACATGCAAACTCCGCACAGAAAGGCCCTCGTTGCCCACTGGGCTCGAACCCAGAACCTTCTTGTTGTGAGGTGACAGTGCTAACCACTACACCACCGTGCTGCCCGACATTGTTTATGACAGATTAAAAAAAGAAAAAAGCACCACTCTGAAGATAAAATGCACTTAATAATGGATCCACTGGGGAACTAGACAGCTAAACTAAACCAATGCCTTATATTTAGAAAGTCTCATCCTGTGTTAATAATTCTGAGTCAGGATTTTGTACTAGAATAAAATATTTTGTCAAAAGCATATACACGTTTTAAACTCTGACAAATGCCTCATTTATAAATAATGCGACTGTCACTAGTGTCAAAATTTCACTTACAACATGTTTGTGTGTTTTTCTATAGTACTACTTATTCTATTCCATGATGGATAGTTCATTATTTATTTGTTCATTGCTATTCAGCAGGTGCTTTATTCTGGTCAGGGTCATGCTGGATGCTGAGGAGATCAACAGAATGTTGGGTGTGAGGTGGTAATTCACCCTGGATGAGACACCAGTCCAGGGCATCTCTCTCTCTCTCTCTCTCTCTCTCTCTCTCTCTCTCTCTCTCACACACACACACACACACGTGTTTGTCTCACTATCCTTGTGAGGACCTTCCATTGACATAATTATTATTATTGGAGTTAATTAATGTTGTGCCTGCACTTAAACCTAACCCTAACCTCAGTAATGAAAAGGAAACTTTTTGGCTCTTCTTTTCTTTTTTAAAATTTTTGTTTAAAAAACACAACAGCAATTTCCTTATGGGGACCATCCAAATGTCCCCACAAGGTCGAAATTGTCAGATTTTACTATCCTTGTGGGGACACTTACACCACACGCTGCATCCGGAAAGCCACCAGCATCGTGGCCGACCCCACTCACCCCTCACACAATCTCTTCACCCTCCTGCCGTCTGGAAAAAGGTACCGAAGCATTCGGGCCTTCACAGCCAGACTCTGTAACAGTTTCCTCCCACATGCTACCAGACTCCTCAACTCTGAGGGACTGGGCTGATTCTCACTGACTGTTGAACACACCACTCACACTGCAATCTTTGCACAGTGGACAATAATGCACTATTGCTTTACAATGTTTACAGTGTCTCTCACACACAAGGTTTACATTTATTTATTTATTTATTTATTTATTTATTTATTCCCTTTTCATATACTACCTCAATATACACACTCAGCTCTGCACCTTTTGTTATTTGTGTCTGCACTTCATGTTGTTTGTGTTGTTTATTGTCTGTCTATTGTCTCGTTTATTGTCTGCAGTGTTGCACTCATTGCACTCTTGCACTTTATGTTGTATTGTAGATTGTAATCCGGTGATGTTTAATGTAGCACCATGGTCCTGGAGAAACGTAGTTTCATTTTAACTGTGTACTGTACCAACTGCATATGGTTGAAATGACAAATAAAAAGACCCTGACCTTGACACTTGGTCCTCAGTAGTATACAAAAACGCGTACACACACACACACACACACACACACACACCTAAAGACAATTTACTGTAGCAACTTCACCTATAGGCATTTTTGTAGGAGGAAATCAGAGAACCTGGAGGAACCCACAGAGATACAATAACTGGAGTTCAAGACTGAGCCGAGGACGCAGTTGCAGCAAGGCGAGAACACTTCCTGTGTTGTCATATTTTATCCATTTTATCTATTATATTTATTTTAACCCCGTGGCCGGCGAGGGCCTTTCTGTGCGGAGTTTGCATGTTCTCCCCGTGTCTGCGTGGGTTTCCTCCGGGTGCTCCGGTTTCCCCCACAGTCCAAAGACATGCAGGTTAGGTTAACCGGTGACTCTAAATTGACCGTAGGTGTGAATGTGAGTGTGAATGGTTGTCTGTGTCTATGTGTCAGCCCTGTGATGACCTGGCGACTTGTCCAGGGTGTACCCCGCCTTTCGCCCGTAGTCAGCTGGGATAGGCTCCAGCTCACCTGCGACCCTGTAGAACAGGATAAAGCAGCTACAGATAATGAGATGAGATGAGATATTTATTTTAACAATATTCACATAATACTCAGTGAATACTTGTGTGACTATGCAGGAACAATATTTACATCATACTCCGTCCTTTAAAAGAAAGACACTGAAAGACTCCAGAATCGTTTGTTATTCTCTATGTACACACAAAACTCGTTTAGAAAATTCAGATTTCCAAAAGAAGGAGATTTCATATCATAACGCTTTGTAAATAACCGTCAGCTTGCTGTGCAAAGCTCGAGAATCAATTCACTCGAGAGATAAGAGCAGAGTGGGGTGTTTCACTAATGCTTACCTCTCCGTTGAAGAAGCAGAATATTGTTGCCACCAGCAAGCCCTTAAATTTGGAAAAAGAATGAAGGCAAGCAATTAAAGTCTTTGCCACCTAACCAGAAAGTAAAACACAGGCAAACATATTTATCTCATTTACCTGGTAATGCAGTAATATGTGCATGATATAGTCGTATACTTCTCCAGCCAAACGGTTTTCTGGCCTCCATGGAAATATAACAAATTGGATTCCTAACAAGGGCACAAGAATGAGGGTGGCTCGTACTGCTTTCATGTACATGTTGGACTCTGCGCGATGGGTGTCCTTCAGCTTCATCACCAAAACCCTCACAATGTTCAGCAGAAAGAATAGGTTCACCTACGATGAAGAATGGTGACAGAAAATTCATTCATATTCACTGTTAAAGGAATATTTCTAACAGTAAGCTCTGTTTATTTTAATGTGCACAGAATGGCTGTAAAGTTTCACCCTCTGTGAATAATAAATCCTTGCGGCAGCGATTCAATTTTAGTGATGATAAGATTTTAGTGAAACAGCAGGGAGTTATGAATATTGATAACTTCAGCAGAAACAAAATAATCCACCCCAGAATTATTGGCATCCCTCGTTAAAAAAGAGTAAAGGAAAATACACCAACTTTTTAAAAAGTGAGGATACTTTAGATTGTTCATTTAACATAATCTTATTTCAGACCTAATACGTTCTCTTAAGTAGTGTCCTTTTCGCTAAAGAGAAAATTTATTGCCATCCCTATTATTAATGTTTAGTGATAGATAGTTTCTCCCCTAAAGAGAATAGCAACGCTGAGTCTCTTGATTTAATGTCTAACAACATTCCAGACACTTGGAGATGACCTTGAATTCTCCTTCATGGAAAAAAAAAATAGTAAGCTTTTATATGCTATTAGACTGCCTTCCTTGATTCAGACTAAGATCATCTTCTTCTTCTTTTGCCTGCTCCCGATTAGGGGTCGCCACAGCGGATCTTTCGTCTCCGTTGCTCCCTGTCTTCCGCATCCTTCTCTACCACACCTGCCACTTTCATGTCCTCTCTCACCACATCCATGTATCTCCTCTTTGGCCTTCCTCGTTTTCGTTTGCCTGGCAGCTCCATCCTCAACATTCTCCTTCCAACATGCTCTACATCTCTTCTCAGGATGCGCCCATACCATCTCAGTCTCATGTCTCTTAGCTTAATTCCCAAGCTCTCTACATGTGCTGTCCCTCTGATGTGCTCGTTCCTTATCCTGTCCAACCTCCCATCGCAAACCTTAACATCCTCAACTCCGCCACCTCCAACTTTGCCTCCTGGCTCTTCGTTAAGGGTACGGTCTCCAATCCAGACATCACAGCTGGTCTCACTACTGTCTTATACATCTTACCTTTCACTTTTTCTGGGACTTTCCTATCACAAATGACTCCCGAAATCCTTCTCCAACTGCTCCACCCTGCCTAACTCTCTTTCTCACCTCACTATCGCAGCCCCCATTTTCCTGCACAGTTGACCCCAGGTACTTGAATTCACCAACTTTCTTTACATCTGCTCCTTGCATCTTCACTACACTCTCATCCCCATTCTCATTGCTGCACATGTATTCTGTTTTGCTACTGCTCACCTTCATTCCTCTTTGTTCCAATGCATACCTCCACCTTTCCAAACCCAACTCAACCTCTTTTCTACTTTCACCACATATCAGAATATCATCTGCAAACATCATGTTCCATGGTGACTCTTGCCTCACTTCGTCCGTCAAGCTATCCATCACTACGGCAAACAAAAAAGGACTCAAAGCAGATCCTTGATGGAGTCCCACCTTCACCTTGAACCATTCAGCCATTCCAACTGCATACCTCACTGCTGTTTCACTGTTCTCATACATGTCTTGCACCACTCTAATATACTTCTCATTCACTCCACTCTTTCTCATACAATACCATAACTCATCTCTCGGCACTCTATCGTATGCCTTTTCCAGGTCTACAAACACACAATGTAGCTTTCTCTGGCCTTCTCTGTACTTCTCCATTAACATTCTTAGAAAAAAAATTGCATCCGACATGCTCTTCCTTGGCATAAACCCGTACTGCTGTTCACAGATTGCTACGGTACCTCTCTTCTCAATCTCATCTCCAATACCCTTTCCCATAGCTTCATGGTGTGGCTCATCAATTTTATTCCTCTGTAATTACTGCAGCTCTGTACATCTCCCTTCTTCTTGTATATTGGGACTAGCACACTCTCCATTCATTTGGCATTTTCTCATTCTCTAGGATCTTATTAAACAATCTCGTTAGGAACTCCACAGCCATCTCACCCAAACATCTCCAAGCCTCAATCGGGATACCATCCAGTCCGACTGCTTTCCCAGTCTTCATTCTTTTCATGGCTGCCCTCACCTCATCCTTACTAACCAACTCTGCTTCCTGATTTGCTGTCTCCAATCAATCTGACCTTTTCTCTCTTGGATTCTCCTCATTTAATAAATCCTCAAAGTACTCTTTCCACCTTCTTAATACACTCTCTTTGTTTGTCAGCACATTTCCATTTACATCTTTCATCACTCTTACCTGCTGTACATCCCTCGCTTCCCTGTTTCTTTGCCTAGCTAGTCTGTACAGGTCTTTCTCTCCTTCTTTGGTCTCCAGTCTTTTGTACAACTCCTGGTATGCATCTGCTTTCGCCTTCGCTACAGCTCTTTTTGCCTTCTGTCTTGTCTCTCTGTATAACCGCCTGCTTTCCTCGTCTCTCTGCTCGTCCCAATTCTTCTTTGCTAGCCTCTTCTCTTTTATAATTTCCTGCACTTCTTTGTTCCACCACCATGTCTCCTTGTCTTCCTTCCTCCTTCCCGATGACCACCCTAGCACCTTCCTTGCTGCCTCTCTTACTAGTACAGCAGTAGTATTCCAATCTTCCGTCAGACTTCCATGACCACTCAATGCTCGTCTCATTTCTTCCCTAAACTCCTTCTGATGTTCAACCTCTTTTAGTTTCCACCACTTAATCTTCGGCTCCACTATTTCACGCTTCCTCTTTTTCACTTTCAAGCTCATTCTGCACACGACCATTTGATGTTGTCTAGCTACACTCTCCCCTGCCATCACTTTACAGTCTCCAATCTCCTTCAGGTTACCCCTTCTGCAGAGTATGTAGTCCACCTGTGTAGATCTTTCTCCACTCTTAAACATCACCCTGTGCTGTTCTTTCTTCTCAAAGTATGTACTGACTATTGCCAAATTCATCCTCTTTGAAAAATCAACCACCATTTGGCCTTCCACATTTCTCTCTCTTACACCATATCTGCCCATCATGTCCTCATCTCCTCTGTTTCCCTCGCCAACATGTCCGTTGAAATCTGCTCCTATCAGCACGTGCTCCTCCCTTGGTATACTTTCTACCACTTCATCCATCTTTTCCCAGAAAGACTCTTTCTCTTCATTCTCACATCGAACCTGTGGGGCGTACGCACACACAACATTGATTACCACTCCTTGAATCTCCAACTTCATGCCTATCACTCTATCTGACACCCTCTTCACATCAATCACACTGTTGACCAACTCTCCCCTCAAAACAATACCAACACCATTTCTCTTTCCATCCACTCCATAATAAAACAACTTGCATCCATCTCCAATGTTCTTGGCCTTGCTTCCTTTCCACCTCATCTCCTGCACACACAAAATGTCCAACTTCCTTCTTTCCATCAGACCTGCTAACTCTCTTGCTCTGCCAGTCAATGTTCCCACATTCAGTGTCTCTACCCTCAATTCTAAGCTCCTTCCCTTCCATCTTTCACGCTCTCTCCTAACATGCCTCCCCCCCCTTTCTCCTTCTCCGTTTTGGCGCAACAGTAGCACACTTTCCACCGGCACCCTGTTGACCAACAGTACCAGAGGCGGTCATTGTTAACCCGGGCCCCGACCGATCCAGTATGGTATTTCTCTTTTCATTCTGCATGTTAGATTTGGCACAGTTTTATGCCGGATGCCCTTCCTGACGCAACCCTCTCCAATTTATCCGGGCTTGGGACCAGCACCAAGAGTACGCTTATGCACCCCCAGTGGCTGGAAAAAAAATAGTAAGCTTTTATATGCTATTAGACTGCCTTCCTTGATTCAGACTAAGATGATCATTGTAAAACACTGATTTTGTGTTACTGCATTATTTCGGTGTTGATTTAAATGCATGTTTGTTGAAAGATCCATCTACAGACAAACCTTAACAAAGCTTGGCAGAGGCAATCAGGCTTTGGGCTAAAATATTTTATTAGGGGCATCATGGTGGCGCAGTGCTTAGCACGCTTGCCTCATGGCAAGAAGATTCTGGGGTCCAACCTCACGGCTGACTAGGGGCTTTCTGTGTGGTGTTTGCATGTCCTCCATGTTCCTGCATGGATTTCCTTCCACAGTCTAAAGACTGTGGATATGGATTAGGTCAACTGGCTACTGGGAATGGTTGTCTCTGTGTTAGCCCTGTGATAGATTTGTGACCTGCCTAGGGTGTACCCCACCTCCTGCCACAAGTCAATTGGGATTGGTTCCATTAAATCCATTAAGTCAAGTCAAGTTTATTTGTATAGCTCTTTTAACAACAGACATTAGCTCCAGCGTCCCCTGTGACCCTGACGGATAAGTGATCTAGATGATGGATATTCTAGTAGCACACAATTCATATGATTGTCATAGTTAACAATCCTGAACTACAAGTCACAAAAGCATAAATTATTCACTGTGTTCTTTTGGAAATAGGCAAGTAGTTTTGTTCGAGTGTAATGAATTTTTATGCATATATTTTTGCCATTGACAACAGATGTCAACAATTTAACATTTCTAAGAGATAAATCAACCTATCTGCAAGCATGTCATTCTTATTTTTGCAACCACATACTGCAAGCATTATTATTAAACCACACATTGCAAAATATTATTATTAAACCACACACTGCAAAAACAGAATCTTAGCAACTGAAAACATCTTGAAAATAGTCAAATATATCCATCCATCCATTATCTATAGCCACTTATCCTGTGTAGAGTCACAGGCAAGCTGGAGCCTATCCCAGCTGACTATGGGTGAGAGGCGGGGTACACCCTGGACAAGTCGCCAGGTCATTGCAGGGCGACAAACAGCCATTCACACTCACATTCACACCTACGGTTAGAGCCACCAATTAACCTAACCTGCATGTCTTTGGACTGTGGGGGAAACCGGAGCACCTGGAGGAAACCCACGCAGACACAGGGAGAACATGCAAACTCCACACAGAAAGGCCCTCATCGGCCACTGGGCTCGAACCCAGGACCTTCTTGCTGTGAGGGGACAGTGTTAACCGCTACACCACCATGCCACCCCCAAATATATTCAATATTTCCTAATACTGTATAAGATTACAATAAACCAAATATAAAATTAGTAAACAGACCATATTTCTAGATTTTTAAACTTAATTTCAAGCTTGATATAATCTTGTTTTATTGCCAGATAATTTTACTAATTTTAAGCATTCATTTAAACAACGAAGCAAAACTATCTGCAACTTTAATACAAGACAATTTAAAGCTTAAAATCAGTAAATATGACTAGAAATAGGTTTAATAGTCTTACCATTAATTTACTGAAACTGTATGATAGGAAATACAATACTGAAGATAGCTTCAATTGCAAGATGTTAAGATGGCATTTTCTGAGGTGCAGATTCAGTAGCAGCAAAACAAAATGCATAAATGGAGAAAATGACATGGTATTTAAGTTGAAGACTCACTAATAAAGCTGCCATAATAGGTCCATGAACCACGTACAGTAGATGGGTCTCCACACTCATCCAGCAACTGGTGGAAAAAGATGATACAGCTTGTGTCCCATAAAGCTCACAGTCCCCTCCAAAAGTACTGGAACGCCAAGACCAATTCTTTAGTTTTTGCTATACACACAGAAGACATTTGGGTTTGAGACCACAAGATGAATATGAGATGATAGATCAGAATTTCAGTTTAATTTCCTGATATTTATACCTAGATGTGTTAAACAACTTAGAACATGGTACCTTTTATTTGTACCCAGCCAATTTTCAAATGATCAAAAATATTGGAATATGTTACTGACAGGTATTTCTTGTTGTCCAGGTGTGCCCTGTTAGAGTGACCTGTTTAAACAATGAATAGCTCTGAATGTTGATTCTTGGTTTGAACCCTGGGTTTCACCTGTGAAGACTACATTTGTTGTCAAACCAATATGAAGGCCAATGAGAGAAAGGCAAGCCATTTTGAAGCGGAGAAAAGAGGGAAAATTGATCAGAGTCATTGCACAAACACTGGACATAGCCAACACAACAATTCTGAATGTCCTGAAAAAGAAAGAAACCAGTGGTGTACTAACAAGCAGACATCAAACAGGTCACCTCAGGGGAAAAAAAAACCCAGCAGTTAAGGTTGTCAAAAATTGTGAGAGCTGTGAAAAAAAAAATCCAAAAAACAACAGTCTGTGACATCAACAACAACAACCTCCACAGAGCAGGGGTGAAGGTATCACAATCTTTGAAGAAACCAGTTTGAAAAAGTCTTAGAGAGCAGAAATATAGAGGCCATACCACAAAATGCAAAGCACTCATCAGCAATAGAATAGGAAGATCAGATCGGAATTCATGAAGAAATAAAAAGCTGAGCCACAAAAGTTCTGGAACTGAGATTAACCTCTACCAAAGAGATGGAAAGTTCAAACTGTGGAGAAATAAATGGTCTGCTCATGATCCAAAACACACAAGCTCATCGGTCATGCACAGTGGAGGTAGTATCATGATTTGGGCTTGCATGACGACTTCTGGAACAGGGTCACTAATCTTTATTGATGATGTAAATCATGATGGTAGCAGCAGAATGAATTCAGAAGTCTACAGAAGCATTCTGTCTGCTAATTTACAGAGAAATGCATCCAATCTAATTGGGTGGAACTTCAAGACAATGACCCAAAACACACTGCCTGACTTCATTGGGGGGAGGGGGGGTGTAAAGTTTGAGACTAAGACCAAGGCCAAATCAATCATCAGACTTGAACCCAATTGAGCAAACATTTCACCACTTAAAGAGGAGACTGAAGGGAGAAACCGCAAATCAAACAAGAACTGAGAGAAGCTGTGGAACAAGCCTGGACAAGCATCACAAAAGAAGAATACAGGACTTTGGTGATGTCAGCGGGTCACTGGCTTTATGCAGTTATTACTTTCCTATTATTTTTCCTTTTCTAAATATAGGTTGGTCTGACACCAAAAATGCAATATCCTAAGTTGTTTAACAGTTCTAACATGTAAATATTAGGAAATGAAAGCTGAAATTATGATCTACCATCTCATATTCATCTTTTGTCCAAGAATTGGCTTTGCTATTCCAGTACTTTCAGAGGAAAATGTGTGTCCACTGAGCCCAGAATCTACTCCGTATTTAAAGCACAAGGGTAAAAAAAAAAAAAAAAAAATCATTACTCACTTGTCGTCAAAATACTTTTTTCTTGCTACTGCATGGATAGAGGCAGGCACCAGGGGAAAACCTTTAAAATAGCACAGACATGGTGTCTACACTGTGTGTATATCAAGAAAAAGCCCCATTTTTCAAGAACACAAAGAGCTGTCAGTGTGGTTAATAACAAATAATTCTTCTCTTCACAATATATACTGTAGTTTTAGAATAAATATCTCAAACACCTAATATTATAAATTGTATGAAAGAGGAGACTAAGTGGATAGAATTACAGACTCCAACAAAAGCTAATCATGTGCCAATAACACAATGGAATAAAATGAACAATTATCTATGATGCATAATCAATAAATGATAGCATAATACATTTTATTTTTGTAATTTTTAATTAATGTTAGGGAAACACATTGCTATAAGGTCCACAAATAGGTAATATATTACTTCTTTCTGGATATTAATATCTTAATACTGCTTTCATAATCTTGAAATAATACACACACTGATCCTTAGCGAATTCACACACATTAACAGCCTAAATAGCAATTAATAATGGTAACAGTTAAGTATTAATATTTTGTTAACATATTCTGTTTATTATTATCATGACTTGTTGTATTAATAAGGATTTATAGAACAAAAGGTGTTTACAAACAATGTCGGTGTGGCAGCAGGGGCGTGGTCAAGCGTCGGTTTGTGTATGGAGGGCGGGGCCAGGGAAGGTGAGTGGCGGACTTTCTGTCTCATCAGGTAGGGAGACCGCTGCAGGCCATATGGCTCCCTGGCCTGAGTCAGGCGGTGGGGGTATGTGCCAGTGGGGGCGTGGTCAAGCATCAGTTTGTGAATGGAGGGCAGGGCCAGGGAAGGTGAGTGGCGGACTTTCTGTCTCATCAGGTAGGGAGACCGCTGCAGGCCATATGGCTCCCTGGCCTGAGTCGGGCGGTGGGGGTATGTGCCAGTGGGGGCGTGGTCAAGCATCAGTTTGTGAATGGAGGGCAGGGCCAGGGAAGGTGAGTGGCGGACTTTCTGTCTCATCAGGTAGGGAGACCGCTGCAGGCCATATGGCTCCCTGGCCTGAGTCGGGCGGTGGGGGTATGTGCCAGTGGGGGCGTGGTCAAGCATCAGTTTGTGAATGGAGGGCAGGGCCAGGGAAGGTGAGTGGCAAAGTCATTACACCTGTTTGCACTGCTCTGCCCACTGGACCGGATTTGGTGCTCCCTTTTTAGTGAGATCAGTCAGTGGGCTGGCTAGCTACTATCACAAGTTCATACCTAACTATTTGGACCTCACCAGCCCGCTGACTGATCTCACTAAAAAGGGAGCACCAGATCCAGTCCAGTGGATGGAGCAGTGCCAACAGGTGTAATGACTTTGCCACTCACCTTCCCTGGCCCCGCCCTCCATTCAGATTGGCCACGCCCCCGCTGCTACAGTCAGTTAATCCAGATTATAATGTAATTATAATGCTTGAGATCCTTTCATATTTTTGTTGTACAGCATTTCCAGTGTTAAACTAAAACTCTGAGTTTACTTGAATAGTCTAGCTTGCTTTAATTGTGTACATAAGGGAAATTAATGCTACTAATGTAAATGATAATAATTAACAGAATGAGTTAACAAGATGTTAATACAGTACTTAGTTATTACCATTATTAATGCCTAGTCAAATATAACCCAAACGCTGTTAATGTGTAAGCTTCATTATTTTCAAATGCGCAAAAGATTAGTGCATGTACAGTATTAATTTATCATAATGAAATCTTTAGTTAAGTATCAATATATTACTTATTTGTGGACCTTACAGTAAAGTGTTACCGATATTAGCATAGACAGAACCCTTTGAAACAGACCAGCATAAAAAGCCCAGAGATTCTCTGACTGCAAATAATCCACATCTGCCATCCATCCCCTTAGGGAACAATGTCAAATACTGTCCAAATATATTGCACCATCTTTCATAAATTTTGTCTATTCACGTGTCTGTACAGGCCACTTGATCAGTGCTGCCGCAGTCTCTTGGCTCCTTTAACATCCAGAGCGGCTGAAATGCGCCAGCTTTCCAATAAGTTGTCATAATAACAATGCAAGTGACAATGCAATGGGTCAACCAGGATGAATTAAGCCCACCAATGGAGATGGCCCATTTACAAATGCACAATATGTCCTGCCTGTGGATTAGCTAATTTATCAAGGTTTGCAGAATGCCCCAATGTTCTCGTGGTGAGATACAGAGGATGACACTTTTATGAAATGGCTAATGAAATAAATTATACAGCAACATCTGACATAACCTCAAGGCCACTGTGGGAGCTCAAGCTTTCCCGTTAACAACCAAAAGTCTTCCCACTTTCAGTGTTATAACATATTGCAACGCTAGATCACTGAATGTTGATTTTGCAGAAATAAAAACATGTGAACAGCATGATTTCACTCTTGTATGGCTATACAGCAATCCAGATGACACAATTTGTGTAACATGTTATGAAGTTTAAAGGGGAACTGAAGGCAAATTTTTTTATCATCAAAATTCTATTTCTCATTTTATTAAATATAGGAATGCATTTTTGACAGCTATTTTGTCACTGCTATAAGCAAGTTACGAGTGTTTGAAATATGCTATGTAATATATCAGTCCATATGTCAAAGCAGTGGCCATAAATGAGATTCGTTGAGACCTGTGCAAGACATTGTAGGACGGAAGTAAAACGTACAGCGGAAATCAAAGTGACCAACATCTGCCAACGTTGTCAAAAGACGCCCATGCCCTCTTTCGAATGCTGATGTAATCAAGCCGAAAGTTTTGTTTGTTTTGATATCAATCAGGAAAGTTTGAAAAAAGTAGGCAGTAATCATCATTTAAACTCGTTTTTGTGCAATATTTAGTTTGGAAAACAGTTTTCAACTGACACCTGGCTGACACTTCATGTTTCAAAGTCTCACACAAGTCTCATGAAGATCGTGCGGATAAGCGACGCCTGTCGTGGACCAAACAAACTAAATTCAACATGGCTAAAACCTGAATAGGCCGATAAGTATAATATTTAATTGTAATTAGTTGCCAATACGAGTCACGATATAAGGTTACTAAAACCGAAAACGTAATAGACCCCTTCGCAGTAAATGTCATTCATACGTAAGCGGAAATTGCGCGCATAGCCTGGACCCAAAAAAGACTCAGAAATGCCTAGCTGTTGTGTTGTCGGGTGTCAGAATCGTAGCAGTGATGGGGTTAAAATGTTCAGAATTCCAGCAGGATCTCACCCATTCCAAAAAAATCGCCGACGTCTATGACTACAAGCCATCAAACGTGTAGACTGGGATGAAAGCACCATCAAAAATGTGCGGGTTTGCAGCGCCCACTTCATCACAGGTAAGATCAGGCTATTTATTAAATTTTTCTTTTTTATTCTTTCTAGTCTTCGTTTATTGATGTAGCAAAATACTTTGGTAACGTTTGTCTGATTAGCTGGGTCATAGTTACACAATGTAATGAATATTGTTAGCATGTTAACTTAGCTTTGCATGCAATTTTGTTTGTAGGAGAGGTCTCGCTTGACTCAAGCAGTCCAGATTTTGTGCCATCATTATTTGTGTATGCCGAAAATCACAATTTTAAAGCAAGGATGGAAAGGTAAAATTGTGTGCCCTCACTCTAAATGCCAACTTACGTTGACTGCGCTAACCTAGCTCCCGCCCCGTTCAGTTTCATTTCTGCTCTCTGCCTCTCGCTTTTTACACAGCTCTGATTTCTCTTAGCTGCACTCTTTACACTATCATTCCTTTCATGCCATTCCCTCCTGCAAATTGCTGTTTAGTGTTGGTATTTGCTGTTGTAGCTAAAGCCACATTGCCATCACATCACTGGCATAATTTGATTAAAACAAAATGAATATGAATGTCCCATTGTTAATCAAGTTGTACATGCCCGCACATAACATAATCATATGCGTCTAAAGACTTGTAGGCACGAAGTTTTTCGTGGGTGTACACTGAAGTCTTGTCAATAAGGTACGAGTATATATCTGGCCATTGTATACCAGGGAACTTACTAACATCGTCCGTCCACTCTTTAATTAAATACGGATCCGGTAGGCGATGTCCACTTGTTAGAGTTAACTTATTTATGTAGCATTCTCGATCTTGTAACGACAATTGTTTGGCATAATCTGACAGCTCATAATGCCGGTCTATGGGCAGCGCCATTGTTTCTGGGTCCAGGCTGCGCGCGCATCCTGGCAACGGTCGGTTTGTTTACAGTACAAACATGCGAAGGGGTCTATAGAATAACATGTTAATTAAGAAATAAAGCAAGTTTAAAATGATTTCAGTTCTCTTTTAATATGGAGGGTGGTGCTAGTGTTTGTATATTTTCTCACATTAAATCCAACCACCACTTTTTTATTCTTAAAACTCTCTAATAGATCAGAGTTAGGTGGAAGTGCATATAGACATGTTCTGTGTTTTGTGGCATGTGTTGCTACAGCCTCACATGATGTGTGAAGTGTTGTACTTGGCCCTCGACATACCAAAACCCAGTGAGACACCAGCAATTCAAACAAAGAAAAAGAACACTGTAATCACACGTTTATACTTCAGAGGATGGTTTAAATGTTGCCGTTGTCTATGTGAATGATGTGAGTTTGATCCTGCAGTCCAGGGAGGAATGCAGTATGGATACAGACCCAGAAAAGTATTTCAACAGACTGAACCAAGCATTAAAAAAAAAAATGTAGCAAAGTCAATAAACATATGAAAACATTGGCCATAGTTCATTTTTTTTTTTAAATGAACCAGCTCGGCTTCTGTAGTAGATCCTTTGTTGTGTCTTATCTAACAGCGTGCATTTATATCAGTTATTTAGCTGAAGCCAGTTCTGTCCTTCAGAAAGGTTAGTTTTTTTATCAGTAATTTCATTTATCTTCTGGTCTGACTATTGAAGTGATGACAGGGCTTGTTTAAAAAAAAAGTCAACAACAGAAGTTAGTATACAACTCCACTAACAACCATTGTTCTACCTCAGCTGGTGTTGGTATAGATTGACAGTAATTTTAAGGCTAATTAATATCTGAATGCATTCGAATACTAAATATTTTAATTAACTGAAATTTGAATGCAATTTAAAGGTATTTTACAGGCTTACTCTGCACAAACTGTTCACATATTATAAAATGTAACTTGTTATACATGTATATTTCATCCAAAGACATGCAGTTAGGTTAACACGGGGCAGCCATGGCCTGAAGGTTGAGCTGAAGTGCCCTTGAGCAAGGTACCTAACCCCTAACTGCTCCCCAGGCGCTGTAGTATAGCTGCCCACTGCTCTGGGTATGTCTGTGTGCTCATTGCTCACTTGTGTGTGCATGTGTGTGTTCACTGCTTCAGATGGGTTAAATGCAGAAGAAACATTTCACTGTGTTTAAGTCTGTGCACAGGGTACGTGTGATAAATAAAGGCTTCCTGTCTTCTTGCTTCTTGTCTATATGGTCTGGTGGTTTGGGAAAACCCATCAGATGTTGTTGTGGCCAAAAATTATGAAAAATTATAAAATGTAGGTCGTGTCAAATGGAGACATTAATACAGCTTAATGTTTAAGTCTAAGTTGAATGTTTAAGTTAGCATGTTTCAAAAAAATCACGTGCAGGAATATACAGCCATCCATCCATTATCCGTAACCGCTAAGCCTTTGCAGGTTTGCAGGCAAGCTGGAGCCTATCCCAGCTGACTATGGGTGAGAGGTGGGGTACACCCTGGACAAGTCGCCAGATCATCGCAGGGCTAGGAATAGACATCCATCCATCCATCCATCCATCCATCCATCCATCCATCCATCCATCCATCCATCCATCCATCCATCCATCCATCCATCCATCCATCCATCCATTATCTGTAGCTGCTTATCCTGTCCTACAGGGTCACAGGCAAGCTGGAGCCTATCCTAGCTGACTATAGGCGAGAGGCGGGGTACACCCTGGACAAGTCGCCAGATCATCGCAGGGCTAGGAATAGACATACTTTAAAGGAAAGCTCTGGGATTGCTTAACCTGGGCCCTGTTTTCCCATCTCTTGGGGTCCAAATATTTACTAGGGACAAAAACTATTGAAATGAGTCCAGTGTTGAGTTAGAACACTCTACCCAGCAGTCATTGTTTTACCTTTCTCTTCTTCTGGTCTCTGATGCAGTGCCCCATTCAGTGCCTGCAGTCAATTATTACATGGGGGCTGTTTACTGATGTTTACAAAAGGGATCCTTTCCATGTTGTCAGCCACTCATTCAGATTGTCATAATGAGCTAAATATTCAGGCGCTACTTTGGAAATAGACTTCAAGAATTATATGTGAAATTCTTCTCCTTTTGTAAACATCAGAAAACAGGCTCCGTGTGATAATCGACTACAGGCACTGTTTGGGGCGCTGTATCAGACACCGGAAGAAGAGACAGGTAAAACAATAACTGTAGAAACAGTCGTTTTTGATAGTTTCTTTAGTTATCGAGGTAAACTGACATCTCTGCAGGGATTCTTTCCATGTTGTCAGACACTTATAATAACATCCTGAGCCTGTCAGTGATGAAAACAAGTGCGTTACTTTGATGTAGATGTTTGCCTGAGAAGATTATATTGTATAGGCATTTTGCAGTTGCTGGTTATAGTGTTCTCACTCAATACTTGAACCAATTTAAATTGTTTTTGTCTCTAATAAATATTAATATAAATAAAAATCTTGTCAATATACACTATAAAATCTTACAAATAATATATATTATTCAATCCACATTCAATCCGCATGTTAGATTTGGCACAGTTTTACGCCGGATGCCCTTCCTGACGCAACGCTCTCCATTTTTCTGGGCTTGGGACCAGCACCAAGAGTACGCTTATGCACCCCCAGTGGCTGTGATGTATGGATTGGAGACAGTACCCTTAATGAAGAGACAGGAGGCAAAGTTGGAGGTGGCGGAGTTGAGGATGTTAAAGTTTGCGATGGGAGTGACGAGGTTGGACAGGATAAGGAACGAGCACATCAGAGGGACCGCACATGTGGAGAGCTTGGGAATTAAGCTAAGAGAGATGAGACTGGGCGGCACGGTGGTGTAGTGGTTAGTGCTGTCGCCTCACAGCAAGAAGGTCCAGGTTCGAGCCCCGTGGCCGGCGAGAGCCTTTCTGTGCAGAGTTTGCATGTTCTCCCCGTGTCCACGTGGGTTTCCTCCGGGTGCTCCGGTTTCCCCCACAGTCCAAAGACATGCAGGTTAGGTTAACTGGTGACTTTAAATTGACCGTAGGTGTGAATGTGAGTGTGAATGGTTGTCTGTGTCTATGTGTCAGCCCTGTGATGACCTGGCGACTTGTCCAGGGTGTACCCCGCCTTTCGCCCATAGTCAGCTGGGATAGGCTCCAGCTTGCCTGCGACCCTGTAGAAGGATAAAGCGGCTAGAGATGATGAGATGAGATGAGACTGAGATGGTATGGGCACATCCTGAGAAGAGATGCAGAGCATGTTGGAAGGAGAATGTTGAGGATGGAGCTGCCAGGCAAATGAAAACGAGGAAGGCCAAAGAGGAGATACATGGATGTGGTGAGAGAGGACATGAAAGTGGCAGGTGTGGTAGAGAAGGATGCGGAAGACAGGGAGCAATGAAAATGAAAGATCCGCTGTGGCGACCCCTAATCGGGAGCAGCCAAAAGAAGAAGAAGAAGAAGATTCGATCCACATTCACTGGATATGAGCAATCGCGTGCTCTGATTGGCTAATCTACTACTAGGATATCAGCTCATTGTCAGTAAAGCCATTGAGAATGACAGCACTAGCCAGACTACAAACATGGACACTCAGAACTACAACTCCCAAAAAGCACAGCGCCCCCTGTAACCGGCTTATTGATGTCAGCTCTCATTCATTCACTACTCATCAGTCATGCTACTTAAGCACACCCTCAGTGCGAAGTATTGTTCTGTGTTTCTCCAGTCCATACCAAGCCTTTTGTTTACTGCTGGGCTGCCTCTCGTATTTCTGACCCTTGCTTTATCTCTTCGTTTATGTTACCTGTCTTGCCTTTATTGCTCTGTTTACTGATAGACTGACCCTTGCCTGCTTTCTGACTATGCTTCCTGTCTCACGATTTGGCTTTGACACCAGTTTGCTCCCGGCTCTCCCCTGCACATACATCCTTAAGTGCCTGCGCTCTGACACTCATATACCATGAGTAGAGAAAAACAAAATGGCAGAGCATGTTGCTGAATCTACCGAGGATGAAATTTAAAAAAAAATCTACTCAAAAAAATAACCAAACCAAAAATACAAAAAAACAACAAAATATGGAATTAAAGTATTTGATGGTAAGAACATATCTTTTTTTTATTTTTCAAGAATTATTATTATAGCAACGGCACGGTGGTGTAGTGGTTAGCACTATCGCCTCACAGCAAGAAGGTTCTGGGTTCGAGCCCAGCGGCCGACAGGGGCCTTTCTGTATGGAGTTTGCATGTTGACTGCGTGGGTTTCCTCCGGGTGCTCCGGTTTCCCCCACAGTCCAAAGACATGCAGGTTAGGTTAACTGGTGACTCTAAATTGACCGTAGGTGTGAACGTGATTGGTTGTTTGTCTCTATGTGTCAGCCCTATGATGACCTGGCGACTTGTCTCTCGCCCATAGTCAGCTGGGATAGGCTCCAGCTTGCCTGCGACCCTGTACAGGATAAGCGGTTATGGATAATGGATGGATATTATTATAGCATTTTTCACAAATTGTTACTGTCATTTCACCAGTTTGTTTAGATTCTAAGTGGAAATGATTTTGTCGGATGTTTTGTATTACATTTTTATTTATTGAATTTGCAAAAGATAAAATTGCTCTGTTTCTCAAAATCCAGTGAATGTGGATAGAAAAACAGTTATTCCCCTCAATCTTGTCGTACATTGTTTATAGCCAACCTGGCTATCAGCTCATGTACAACTTGATTTCGTGGAATAACGGTTAAATATACAAGCTGATAGATATGTATTTCTAAGATATCAATCAATGACAATGCAGATATCCTCAAGGATATTATAGTTGTCTGTATGTCTTGTGTGTAACTATACAGATATAGTATTGAGGGGACATTATAAAAATAGGCCCTTATCCACGTCTGGCTTGTAGCACTGTGCTCAGCAGTACAATAAACAGCTGGATGAGTATCTGGACAGGGTTTGTATAGAGTAGTTGACTAATACATTCTCTAGTTGCTACTGTGGGGATTTTGACTAGTCAGAGCAGTGGAAGAAAAAGCAGTGAGACAGAAGGTAATAAAAGCAAGCTAAATGTACATTGCTAGTCTGAAATATTTTAAACTGGATGAATCCAATTCTAGTGTCAACTGCACATTAAGACGATCCTGGGAAAAGCGTTTTTATTTCCTTTCAGTGATATAGAATGTTATTTCTTTATTATCACTTTCTATCAACTGTAGTTCTGTAAGAGATTGGTTTTTTTTAAAATTCCTTTCTTAGTCACTTCCAAAATTGTCCCTCACTCACTTATTTAATTTGGCCTTTAAAGCTAATTAAAAATGTGAATGAAATTGTTTCACTGTGGCATACTGAATTCTTTTGTGACCAAAGCTGTGCAAAAGAGCCTAGGGGACAAATAAAGTGTTTTGAATTGAATTGAATTGAATTGAATTGAATTGAATTGAATTGAATTGAAAGAGTGCATTTCTGTACTGTGGGTTACACGTCACTATCCAGTCTCATTCGAGCCACTTTCAAGGCTGGCTGCCAAACCTCGTTTCATTGCATTTAAAGTGCCATTCCACCATTGGATGTATTCTTTGGCATAAAATACAATATATTTTGACAACATATATAAATGGGATCACTAGATAGAGAAATCTTTTAGCTTCAAAATGATATATCAAACATCATTTTTTGACAACGACAAGTATATTAATTTTGCGACCAAAGTCACCTACCCTTTTAATTTCCACGCGTGATGTCATCGGCAGGTTCCCCTTCTTGTGTACCACGTGACGTGTGACGTGGCACATATTATCAGCAATGGCGGATAGAACGCGATAAAAATAATACCAATAAATCTAGCTAATACCAATAAATCTAGCTAACTGAAAGATTAACTCAAAATTTTTCGCAATTTTTTTGGCCCCCATATACGAGGAGAAATGACTCTCTCACTTTGGGGGTTTCCTGGTCTAAAAATAGACCGACACGTGGTACACAAGAAGGGGAACCTGCCGATGACATCACGTTTCACTACCGCGCGGAAATTAAAAGGGTAGGTGACTTTGGTCGCAAAATAAATATACTTGTCGTTGTCAAAAAAATTATGTTTGATATATCATTTTGAAGCTAAAAGATTTCTCTGTCTAGTCATGTTGTCATAAAATATATTGTATTTTATGCCAAAGAATACATCCAATGGTGGAATGGCACTTTAAGTTTATTTTACTGATTCAAACTTGTTTTTGGACATTGCTGAGGCCAGAGTTGTAAAATGTCTTTTAACTTCTGGGTCTTTATCAGCCTGCAAAAACATCCCAGATGCTGATATTGACATTGCATCAGCCATTTGAACAAGGACAGTCAATAAGAGGACAGTGCTGTGCTGATGGACATTAGCTTCTGCAATGCGCAATTATTTATTTTAGATGAGCCGCAAGAATGTCCAAATGTGTGTTTTAAGAACTTGTAAATCCTTAAACAGTGTAATATACAGATTTATAGCATACTTTGTAGTTTGTGTCTGGTTGTTAACTGAAGTGAGGTTTGACACATTCTTTGGTGTTGTTTAAAATATCTGGACTCAGTTACTGCTTTGACTATGGAAAATACAACTAGTCGATTGCTTTTTTTGAATTATTAGTAAAAGTTAATCCTCGTGCAATGCCAAGTAGGTACGTAGCCGTCTTGGTCACTGGCTCTGTTCTCTGTCTGTGTTGCCTCCTGATTTATCCTAAACTTACCCCAGGTTAATAACACTCAGATTAACGAAAAAGCTATTGCAGATATCTATCTATCTATCTATCTATCTATCTATCTATCTATCTATCTATCTATCTATCTATCTATCTATCTATCTATCTATAATATAAATAAATAAAATCTGTCTTTGGATTTTAGCTAGAAATATGGTCCATGCTGAAACTCACCCCATCCTAAGAGATAATACCAATGAAGGTGCTGTTCCTCAGCGAAAACCGCCACCACGATAAGGGTGTGCAGATAGATGCCCTCACACAGCATCCAGAAATAGTTACAGCCCAGTATGTACATGTGGAAGAATTGTAGCACCTTACAACCAACCTACAACAGCACAGAGGAGAGAAGGTAGAAGTAAAAAGTGTCTTTTATATTTACAGAAGACTGCAGCATATATTACTAAACTTCCAGGAGTGGGGGCTTGAGTGTTTAGTCCATCAAGATGTGTTATCTTGCAAAAAGCTCTCTGTTTGTACAAAAAATAACCAAAACCATGTCGTTGGATGGCATTCCCACAAGCACTTATGTTTCTATCTGCTGCCAAACAGCTGCCTTAATACCAAAGTACTTATTCAGTCTCTTTTACATTTCCATTTCATTTTGTTGTCTTCATGAGAAGCAATTTTGATGGACAAAGTGAGTGTAGATAAATAATACTGATGTGTGAAAGCAGAAAAACATACTGCACTAAGAGTTAATTTGTATTTGCAAAATGCAGTAAAATTTAATTCTTAATGTGGGATTGATTCTGACTGTTCAGCGCAATGGATTTGCCAGTCATAAAAAGAAAACAATAACAATTCAACTCTTACTTCCTTTCCTATTACTTAACTATACAGTACTTCCTTTCCACATCTAATATACAGTATAGTCGAAACTTTCACCATTTGAAGGGCTTTCCCAGTTTTTCACTCATATGATCTTAATTTGGAAGACATTCACAAGATTTAGAGACCATGTCCTTAATACTTAGACAGTTTCCTTAATACTTGAACATGTTAGGAATTTTCTAACTGTCAAAATGTTATTTTCTCATCTGCAGTGTTAGTAATCATTTATAACTGATTCTGTATATCTGCACAGATCCAGCAGACTGGCCTGTGTTTTGGCAGACCTGATCAGACCAAGCTGAATTTTTCAGCCCAGTGGAGAGGAAATAAATCACTGAAGTCGGACCAATAAACAAGAATACTGTAAAGTAATAATGGAACAGAGTGAGTAGAGCACGCAGACTCAAAGCCCTTCTCTAAGCTACAATCCTGTTTACGCTGAAGACGAACAATGATCATGAAGCTCATTTTCAACTTGCTAAAGGCTGGACTATTCACTAGCATACCTGTTTATTTCTTGTGAATTTTCACCATTTCAAAATCATGTTGAACTTCTCCATGTGTTATAAATAACACAAAGAAAGAAGTGCATAGTTCAGAACCTGCTGAACAGTCTGGATTGGAGCTGAGCGCTGTCAATCTGACTTGTTTGCAGTCAGAGGACAAAATGAAATGAAAGCTGCCTCCAGAGTTTACCAAATGGATTAAATGTGAGGTCTTTTCCTCTGAAAGATGATGATGATGATGATGATGCTCTTCCTTTGTGGTCGAAGATGACCATGACTTCAATTTGGTGGGTGGCTGTTGTGGGTCTAGAGGTGACTGATGAGGCCAATCCAGGCTTTGAAGGTATGCCCACATGTCAGGCACGTGTGGATAGGTGCTGTAGTGAGGGTGGCGATAGTTCGAGCCTTCCGCACAGCTCATTTCTTCTGGGCCTCAGCAATGTGTTTCGTCTATTGTGGGAGCATAAGTACTAATGAGCATTGCGTTCTTCTTGCCTCCAAGTGTGAGCTGAAGTGTCATCAGGCGATCGTTGATGCTCTCCGGGAGTTTGGCAAGTTTCTGGGTGAGGTGGCACCTGCCTCTTGCCGTTCAGTGCTGCTACGACCACTCCAGAAGAAGGCATAACCAGCACCACGTTCCATGAGCTGGCCCTTGTCCGCTAGACGTGTTTCACTGAGGGCAGCTATGTCCACATTGTAGTGAGCTAGTTCCCTGGTGACTAGTGCAGTTCTTCTCTCTGGCCTGTCTGCTTTTATGTCATCCAGTAGAGTGTGCACGTTCCATGTGCCAATGTTGAGTACCTTCACTATCTTATTTATTTTCTTATTTGTTGTATTTTGACAATGGGATCCCTGCCAGCCACAGTGTGCTGGTCAGGGTGAGGTGAAGCAGGTTATGTTTGGGGCACCTTTTCTAGCCCCTTTCTCCATGGATATGAGCAGAGTGAAACCTAAACAGAGCTGCTCGGACACCCAGGGGGCTCCCAAACTCCGATACTGCTTTGTTCCAGCAGAGAGCAACCCTATGTCCTGGGTTGCCTATGTGCAGGTTTGTGACTACAGCTTCCAGTGTTTCTGCACCTGCTGATTCGGCACTTGCCCATCGCCACAGGACTTGAATTCCAAGTCATGACTTGAGCTTGACTTGGATTAGAGCGAGGGAGAGTTGTGCAGCCATCAGCCTCTCTCTCTCTCTCATCCCGACCTAACTGGGTCTGGGGAATGACAGAATCAAGACAGCTGGAGCTAGGTCAGGATGCAGTGGATGGCCAACAGTGTTCTACGTGTTGCACTGTGCCCTGATCGTGCTCCACAAATGCTTTGCTGGGTCTGCCTTCCTGCCTGTTGAACCACCAGGTGGTGGTCTGCTCCACGCAGTCTGCTGAGTCCAGTCTTTGGTTGTAACCCTGACCAGGGGGAGCGAAGGGTTGCTAATGCTTGCTCAAGGCACCACCCCAGGCTAGTGGAGGGAAGGAGACTGAAGTCCAGACTGAATTGATCTCATGTTGTGACCTCACAACTGCTCACTGCTCCATTTACACCATTATGATACCATGTTGGACTTCACTCCAACCTGCCAGCTAATCCACATTCAACACTACATCTACTTACACCTCTCTCTCTCTCTCTCTCGCTTCCTTTTCCTGATATTTCTTTCTTGATTGATTTTTGTTTCTTTTCTCGTTTCTTTCTTTCTTGCTCTCCTTTCCTTTTTCTTTGCTCTATCTATCTATCTATCTATCTATCTATCTATCTATCTATCTATCTATCTATCTATCTATCTATCTATCTGTCTGTCTGTCTGTCTGTCTGTCTGTCTGTCTGTCTGTCTGTCTTCATCTGTTTTCATTCCTGAGCACACAGTCACATGCATTGCCTTTTTTGCTCTGCATCACATGTAGCATAAAGCAGTTCAATGTGTCATTTTGCTAAAAGCTGGGCTTTTAACAGGATGATCTTCATGGCATATATAAATAGAACAGTGTACTAAATGAACCCAGCTCTGTGTTTAATCATCAGACAAATTCCTGGATCGGTAAGTCTCCATGAACACACACACACACACACACACACACACACACACACACACACACACACACACACACACACACACAGTTCAAACAGCTGGAGCCTTGTTATATACACATTTAACACTTCTTGGATGAATGGTGTGTGAAATAATCCACCTATTCATTAAAGATCATGGGGAAGAGTGTTGAGATCTGTGGTACAGGGTTCTTACCGGGTTCCTCTCCACCACTTTAGGGTTGTTGACCACACATGTGAGGTTGATTATAGTGAAGGCTGAATTGAGCACATAAGAGCAGAACAGATTCTTGTGCAAGGTGATCCTTTGACAGCTTAGACTCCTAGCAACAGAAATTCACAGAAAATCATGAAAGAAACTGAAGAGATGTTTACAAAAAGAAAGGGAAAGTCATAGAAATGCACATGCATGTATTAAATATTCACTGTTTTTACGGAAACTTTAAAAAATACAGCCACACAGTGTTCACTTTTGTGTTTTCTGTCAATTAGAGAATATCAGAGGATTATTTAAGCTTGATATGAAAAGAAACAGCCTTGATATAAAATCTGCATAATTCTCATATGGATTTGTAGTACTTATGTATTCTGAGGTAATTTTTTTTTGGGGGGGTGGAGATTTTTATTTAGAATACAAATTAACCTAGAAATGGCCTCATCTCATCCAACAAACACAATGTAAACACTCTGATACAGTAAGCAGAACACTAAATCACGAAACCCTGGCAAGAATATCCTGGCGCCTATTAGCCTAATGTGATTGTCAGATGCTATCTGTACTCTCTTTTATGCAAAATGACATTAAATCATAAAAACATAAACTTAAGCTGCCTTATGGGAGTTATTCTTGGATAAAGATTCTACTAAATGCAACCCTAATATCTTCAGTTTAAAAAGTAACATGACATACAGATTTTTACAACTGCTAACAAGCATTTGTCACGACCAAGTTCGCTTTTTTAAATTCTCCACCGAGTTAGGACAACAGTTATTATTATTATTATTATTATTATTATTATTATTATTATTATTAAAAATGCATTTAGTGAACAGAGTCGTTAAAATCCTTGCATACATTTTTACATGCATCCAAAGACTGGTTTCACACTTGCATGGATTTTATGATCTGAAGATTATGCAAATGACCTGTGTGTGTCGCTTCTTCATGCCTCTGTGGTTCGTAGCTTTTTCTTCAGAAGAAGCATTTGAATCCCCCCACCCCCCAAAAATAAGAGTGCTCTGAGAGCACAATGTCCCCTGCTGGCAACTAGGCCATAACTCTGGTAAAATGCAACTGAATTGAATGAAATTGCAATATGCATATTACCGACATATAACAAAGAATCCTGTCAAGTTTTGTGAAATTCCTTTAAAAATTGTGAGAGGAGTTGATTTCAGAAAGTGAGTACCCTTCCTGGGACGGACGGACTGACAGATGGACATCGCCATGACATAATATTTTTGCCAAACTACATGAAATTCCTCCAACAATTGTGAGGGAAGTTGATTTCTGAAGGCAAGAGCACACCGTGATGAAATTGCCAAAGTACAAGTTTGTTAATAATCAAGGACTCTGGTAAAATTTGCCCAAATTAAATGAAATTTCAATATGCGTATAACGGTCATATAACAAAGCCTTTTGCTAAGTTTGGTGAAGAGGAGTTGATTTCAGAAGAACGTACACCCTCATGAAATTGTCAAACTACAAGTTATTTAATCAAGGATCAAAACTCTGGTAAAATTTTCACAAACGAAATTAAATCGCAATATGCGTATTAACGTCATATAACAAGGCCTTTTGCCAAGCTTCGAGAAACTCGTCCAAAAACTGAGAGGAGTTGATGTCAGAAGGAAAACACACCTTCATTAAATTGTGAAAGTACAAGGTTGTTAATCAAGGGCTGTAACTCTGGTAAAATGTGACCAAATTGAATGAACTTACAATATATGTACTACTGGCATATACTGGCACATACTGACATGCCTTTTGCCAAGTTTGGTGAAATTCCTCCAAAAATTGTGAGAGGTGTTGATTTCAGAAGGTGAGCACCCTTTCCTAGGACGGACGGACGGACGGACGGAAATCGCCACGACATAATCCCCCTTCGGGCCTTTTGGCCAGTGAGGGATAAAACACCACCACCTTTATATACAAGCATTGTGCTGTGGCCAAATATAAATTGGAGTTATTGTTACCACGCCAAACTTCATTATTTTCCTTCAAGAGCAGGAAGTGTTTTACTCCACATTTTATAAATGTATGCATGATCGACACTTATGTATTATTTGCCTATATTTACATTTAATGGTGTGCAATGTCCCACAAAACAAGTTAATTCCTGTTATTACTTACATTAAAGAAAACTAAACATTTACACATTTTTCTTTTTATATATATATATATATTTTTTTTTTCTTAATGGTTTAATTTGTTTATCATTAGTCTTAGATTATGTGGCACACCCTCTATACAAGACACACAAGTGAACAAGTTGTTACAAAACCATATTATAACAAGTGTGTTATTAACACGTTATTATAATTCTGTGATTTGCCTTGCACTTGGCACTACTGTCAAAACTGCTGTTATAGAAAGTTAATCAATATTCTGATCAATCAGAATCACTATAAGTGGAATATAGTAGAATAATACATCTAAAAAATGAACAAAGTCGATATGGACGATTGACACCTAGTTTAATGCAAAAAAGAAAGAAAAACTGGGTGGGTGTATTTTTATTTTTTTTTTCAATTAAAATAATAGCAACTTATTGCTAATTGATTAGGCTTGTTGTACTGTAATTATCCAGGCAGTGAAAAAAACATTAACATAATTGTAAGACAAATGCAACAATTATCTCAGGTTATGCAGATGCTGGTTTGTTAACAACTGTCTCAGTAAGTTTCAGCAAGCCAGCAAACAAAAAATACATGGCAAAAATATTGTAAAGATGCAACAATTCCTGCCCATTAGCAGAGTCATCTCGTTCACATGACCTCACCCATATGGCCCAAAACAGCCACAAAAATCAGCTGCCTTGTGTAATGCTGTTCTTGGAAGCCTGGCAAGACCTGAGGGAAAACTGTGCTCATTTTCCAAACAGAATCACACATTTCTAGCCAATCTCTTCTGGCAGTGATCAGGGAGGGGCATAAATAAAAGCTTTGTGCTGTGGTGTAATGTCACATTCCTCTGTAAACACCACATCTGGATGCAATAAGGTAACATTAAAACCTAAGGGAGATCAAATAATCCATATCACATTTGGCAAATATTTAGGCAAACTGCACTTAAAATCACCATTAAATTCCACACAATTTAAATCATTTAACACCAATGGAGATGTTCAAATGAGTTGTGCAAAAAGCTGACGTTTTGCAGGAAAAGACAATGCCGACACTCTTCCCATATATTCCCAACTCTGCCTTCCGTTCTCCATCACTCTTACATTTCTCTTTAGGAATTCCAGCCCGAGGTCTCTAAGTTCTTTCCCTCCTACAATTCCACATCATTCTTCGTACCACAGTCATTAATCAAGGCATACACACTGCAGAAGCAAATTACAACAGTAAATACAACAGAGCACCATTATAGCTTTACCACATGGGTGGAGGAAAAATCCATTTCACCTTCAAATGGCTTTTCTATAACTTCATTGATTGTGCTTCATTTTTACAAGCAATCAGATGGTGGAACTGAACAAAGGAAAAAATTGCAGGTCCATTATCATGCCCGCCCCATTCATTTTGATGTGTGTTGGGTTAGAGATGACTCCAAAATCCAGTTCTATGAACTTGATAAAGAGCTCTTAAGAGAAAGCACACACATCTGTCATAAGAAATTTGATGAAAGAAAAAACAAATGTTAACACCTACTAAATGTCATTCGGTGCAATGTGTATGCGTTTACAGTAATGCACTGTGAATCTGTAAAATATTGGGCCTATAATTTTTACTAATTTCCTCTACAGCAATTACTGGGGGGGGAATTTTTGGCCCTTAAAATTGGGTCACTATCAAAAAAAACCTGAGAACCCCTGACTTACTGTATATGAAGAGTACAAGGTTTGTGAATGATCTTGGTTCTAAAATGCAATAATTATTCAGACTTGAATATATAACACACGTATTACTTAAAATGAACAATTTGTGCACACTATGCAAGTTGAATAATTAAGAAATAAATGTGAAAAATATATACAGTATTTAGGCACTTAATCCTAAGAAGTGCCATTAGTCCCACAAAACTGCACATTGTTTCCGTGAAATATATTTAAGCTGTAAAAATATGTTATCAGCAGAAAAAAAAACAATTTAAGCTTCAGGTTAATGTTGATGTCAAATATTAGAACAGAGGGAAATGTGATCTTAGTTACTTTAACCATGGCATGGCTGGGCGGCATGGTTGTTTAGTGGTTAGCACTGTCGCCTCCAGTGTTGTAAAGTCACGAAACCTCAAGTCTGAGTCCAGTCTCAAGTCCCCAATGTTCAAATCTTAGTCAAGTCCAAGTCATTAACAAAAATTTCAAGTCGAGTTCGAGTCGAGTCCACTATTGATCCGAGTCGAGTTGAAGAACAAGACTCCAACTGCACCATTTGACTAGGCATATCAGGTGAAAATTCAAATTCAATCCAAATTGCTTGAAACTGGTCTCATTGAATTCAGAACTGAATGCAGAACAACATACTTTTTACAGAATTAAAATATGTTTATCTTTTCTTGAGATATTACAAATCAAAGATAGAAGAAACAGCTTAATTTTTAGAAAGCTGCCGTAATATTCTGTATTTGGATCACATGGTCCAAAATGGGCCTCATTAACAAATGAGATCAAATGTTTTTTCTTAATAACTTATTATCAAGATATTTACATGGAAATTGGCAAGCACATAGATGTTTGTATACTGAATACAAGTTTAAAAATGAGTAAAAACCAATTATACAAATTACTATCAAATTGGTATTAATTATGCTAATTAGGTAAAAACATTAAATCAGTGCACTCTCTTCTTCAAAATTTCACCAAATGGCTTTATTTGTGCAATATAAAGCTGATGTTAACTCTCATTTATACATCACAAAGAAGGAGAAATCAATGTTAATTACCACTACAAATTACAAATATAATTACAAAATATGCATAAATAAGCACTGAATGTTATTCACATCTACCATTCTCTATCAAAATAAAAAAAGTAATAAAAGATTGTTTCTAATACCCTCTTTGTGCTCTGTAGACCTTTGTATTTCTCAAAAGTAGGCCCTACAAGTGTTTATATGAAAGAATATAAATTATTATTTTGATTAATATTCACAGCTTTCAAGGCTAACCTCGAAAAAACTGTGTGATCCACATCCAATAAACATTTCCAATTAATTGAATTGAAATTGACACTCACTTTTCTGACTTCCTGGTTTTTTAAAATATCATTCTGACCACTAAGATCTCAATAGTTTTCATCAAAACAACTATAGTTATATTCTAAAATAGTCATTTATTTACATGAATCAGTTTTATTTGAAAAAATAAGTAGGCAAAGCTATGAAAACTCACTTCAAAGTCTCCCGTGAAGCAGAACATCACAACTAGGAGGCGGAAAATTTTGCTGAATACTTAATCAGAAACAGTGAGAACTAGAGAACATCACTATAAAAGTTATCTGATAAATATTCATGAGTAATCCAGTTGGAAACCGATCAGAAGAGAGAGAGAGCCTGACTGCTTTCCCGTGACTCAAAAAGCTTCCCGACGTCACGCGAGCAGAGTTTTTACTCTGTTGTACCAACTTCAACCTGCCATTACTCCCAAAGTACTGAACAGATCTTAACTAGATAAATTTTGGAAAGCAGAAATTATAAGCTTTTTTAATGATAGTATTCACACTAGAAAATATTCAAGAGTTAAGCAATGACAGATTTGGAAACTTAAATGAGCGTCTGCAAGCACAGTTTTCACATCACAGCCAGCGAGCGTCTGATTTGCCTAATTTGACGGTGGCTATTGCTGCCTTTCTGTGAAACTGTTTACGGCGTGCACGCGAGAGTCCGCTGGGCGTGTGCACTGTCCAGAGCACACCTGAGAGTCTATCTGATGCACAAGTCAAGGCGCGCAGGTGTGACACTTTTGCATGAAATTATTACAAAAATTAATGTAGATATAAATATCTTATGCCAAATTATTATGGCATGTTACAAAAAATAAAGAAAAAAAATCCAAGTCCATCTCCAATTTACGAGTCTGAATGCAGTTAATGTCCAAGTCTGAGTCTAAGTCTGAGTCATCAATGCTCAAGTCCAAGTCAAGTCATGAGTCCTTAAAATTAGGGCATGAGTCAGACTCGAGTCCGAGTCCTGGACTTGAGCACTACAAACCTGGTTGCCTCACAGCAAGAGGGTTCTGGGTTTGAGCCCAAGTGGCCAGTGGGGGCCTTTCTGTGTGGAGTTTGCATGTTCTCCCCGTGTCTGCGTGGGTTTCCTCTGGGTGCGCCGGTTTCCCCCACAGTCCAAAAATGTGGTTAGGTTAACATGGGGCGGCCTTGGGCTGAGGTTGGGCTGAAGTGCCCTTGAGCAAGGCACCTAACCCCCATTTGCTTCCCAGGCGCTGTAGCATGGCTGCTCTGGGTATGTGTGTGTTCACTGCTTCAGATGGGTTAAATGCAGTGGGGAATTTCACTGTGCTTAAGTGTACATGTGATAAATAAAGTTGTTTTTGGTACCAGATGAAATGGTTCTGCACCTCATTGATGAGAGTGGTCAGAGGAGAATAGCCAGACCGGGTCAATCTGACAAGAAGTCTACAGTAACTCAAATTACCACTCTTTACAACCGTGATGAGCAGAAAAGCCTTCAAAATGCACAACACCTCAAACCTTGAGGTGAATGGGCTACAACAGCAGACGACCACATCAGGTTCCACTCCTGTCAACTAAGAACTGGAACCTGAGGTGACAGTGGACACAAGCATGGACACTGGACATTTGAAGCTAGGAAAAACATTGCCAAGTCTCATTCTCTTTTTCTTAGCTATGATTTTAAGAACAAAACAAATTTATGTGTAGTGTCCTTGGTGATAGGAGGCTTGATAGATTTTGCAGCTAAACAGTCATTTTGGACTATTTCTGATCAAAATGCTCACAAAATCAAGTGGGTACTTGGCATTTTCAAACAGTATGAAAAAAATTCAAAAACATAAAAAACCCACGCAACTGAATTTGCTTGAGTAATTATTTATCAACTTTAAGACGCAAACCAAGTCAGCATGAAATACACTGTCAAAAACCTGCAAAACACTTTTTGTGTCATTTGGCTTAAACCAGTCAGCAAAACTTATGAAAATAAAGAATGAGGAGGCAATGAATCCTGAAACTATGAAATAAGGTTTTAAATATAGAACCAAATGAGTTGGAAAGAATCCATTCAACTGCAGTACAAGCTGTTTAGCCTGTGCAGTGTTTTTTAGAAATGTTTCTTACTGGCACTTCTCCAAATGTGATGTAAACTTGAACGTGGCTCTTCCAACATAGCGAGTAGGCCTATTATAAAGGTGTAAAAAAAATATACAAAAAAAAAGAGACAGAAATGACAGTTCAGTACAGCACTGAGCTATGACACTGGAAACATATGTCCACCTTTTCATTTCACTGGGCTCTGATGATGAATGGCACTAGAATGAGTCCCCAGTAAATTTCTCTGAGACGAGCAAGGCCTCATTATTTAAATAAATCTTAGTCACCAAGATTAAATTCCACTCTTTCATCATCAACATGAACAAAAGTGACAAATTAAAAACTGCTTTAGAAGTTACAATATGCTCTATATCATGCTGCTCCAGTACATGATATTGTTGGGTTTCAGTCACGTGACTTTTCTTAGCAGTTTTACCAGAAGCGAAATAGCTGGTGGTCTAAACAGCTGCCATAGTGCGATAACTTATCAGAGTACACTTGTAATCTAGAAGCCACGCTTTAGATATATTCAGAAGATTGCTATGTGCAATGGAATCGACCCCTACAGTCTGGGAAGGAAGGATTTGTCATACGATCTCAAAAACTACCCTTTGGTCAAGTTCCCCGACATCTCGAACTATCTGGTGTTGCAGACGTCCTTCTACACCGCAAAACAGATGAAAGCGTGGAAGAGTATGGAGGCTTACAACTTTTTTTTTTTGTATGTGGCTGGGTGAAGGACCTCGGTATCAAGTTGCTGCCGAATGAATCCTATATTGTTTTTGCCCGTGTATGTGTGTTTTTTTTTTTTAAAGCTTTTCATTCGCGTCTTTACAACGAAGCGCTGCAAGTTGAAGTGTAAACAAACAACAGTTCGCTTGATTCTCACTTGTGTTGGCTCTTATCTCTCAGCTAAATCATTCACAAAGATCATCAGAAACCCCTTTAAAAGACCTGGATCTTAGTTAAACAAGACGGAGAAGTGATCATGGCACATTGTAACTGTATGGCTAGGGAAGAAGTTGGTCGCAACCTTCATGCATATGGACTTTGCGAGGACTGAGGAGTAAACAAAGAAACAGCTGGGGACTTTAGCGCTTCGTGACTAAAAAAAGTACCGTAAAATAATGACACACAGCAAGAAAAGTACTTGGAAAACACGAAGGACGTAGCTGAGAGGGAAATACAAACCTTTCACCAAGTGATCACTGCAAACTTGAGCAAGCTTTGACTCGGCTCCCTTCGATTTCAGTCAGAGGTTCAAAAGTCACCTTTCCCGACGTCTTTTTGTGAAATCCTGGTTCATTCACCCTTTTTTATTAGTTCATGAGGAACCCTGAAGAAACTTTTATCAGTTTCACGGTTTGATCGATTCAAACAACCTAAAACAACGCAAGCGTAAGGCATTTTTCATGTGAGCAATGCACCTTCTCTATACAAACGCTTTGTCAACTGAACTTCAGTAGACCACCAGCTAAAGTTCTGAATAACTAATGAGGTGGATGTGACATCACATGAAACCCAGCAATTGGTGAAAATTTAAAGAATAAAGAACAATGAATGTAAAAGTTCATGCCTGTAACGAATGGTAAAACATGTTACTTAAAGCAAAACACTTTTTAGTTGGTGAAATACATTAGCATCTTAGTGTTTTTCTATGTTGTAATAAAATTTAAACTTTTTATTTTCAGTCTTAGAAACCCACTTTGACCCCCTCAAGTATCACAAACACCCGGTTGCAATGGCATAGTGGAGTTAATGTCAGTGGGGGGTGAGGAAATGTGCCAAATAAAAGTATCACATGATCTGTACAACTGTAAATGCAATAAGTGTGACACACTCATGCATGGCTTGATGCCAGACAGTAGTAGAAGCACTTTCATCCTCTTAAGACATTGCCATAATAGCATTAATATAAAATAAAATAAGGAGTGTCTATTCGCACCAGGGTGAGAAATTATATGGCAGCTATTTTCACCCAAATTAGCTATTTGGCTATTTACAAGTGGTTAGGGTTAGGGTGTAAATAGCATTGTTGGCTACGGATACCTGGGCACTTGTCTTGTCTCTGGGTGGTGCTATATACACCCGGGTGTAAATAGCCACATTTGGCTATCCACCTCAGGAACAAATAACTTCGTTGGATACTGATGCCCTAGGTGTAAATAGCATCTGCCAATAAAATACCTTGAAGATAGTTTCACTGAAAATGATTAAAGCGAGACGGCCTTTCGATTTCATAAAACCAGTGAAATTAATTCCCTCTGAAATTTAGACATTGTGATAGATGTTTATTTCTGTAATATCTCACAAAATACCTGGCCATTCTGTGGCTAGGAAGTTATTTAATTTGAGGGGATTCCCTAACAAATAATATGCATGAAATCGCTCGCTTCGTGCAGTCAAGCAGACAGAGAAAGTCTGTGTGCGCATGCACAGGTTTACCTTTGACCGTGCACTGACAGTTACATCATTCTTTCACTAAACGAACAGCTGATCACACCGAGGTGCTCACTGACCGCCGATATTTATTAGTTTGGCCCTGGGTTTCCTTTCCTTCGCAACATAACATCTTTTCTTCTCACTTTCCGTTACTGTAGTTGGCCTTTCATGTTTCATTCGAACACTCACGTCCTCCATTTTCCTCTCCTGTTTCAAATTTTTTTAGCCCACAATGCCTTGCTCGAACGGGGAAAACCCACCATGTGAGGCATGATGTAGTATCTTGAATTGGGTCATGGTGAAGCAGGAAAAAAATAGCAGATAATTTATGGCCACTTGGCCCTAAATTAATTAATTAATTAATTGTTCTATTTTTAAAAACCCTAATAAAATTGTAAGTCTGTGATTTGAATTCAGTAGCTTTTGGTCCACTAAACAAAAATAATTGGATGTCAGAGAAAATTCTTTTTATGACCTACACTTGAAAAATATGAAAGGTAGTCTACCTTTAAATTAACATGCTAGTAATTACATTAAAATCCAGATCTAGCAAAAAAAAATGCATGATTCTGATTACTTAATCCTGTTTTTCACCATAGCAGCTAGTAACCAATAAAATTAAACAATTTAACAAAGTAAGAGAAACAAATTATTTGATGATGCTCTTTTATGAAAATGATTACAGTGCAATTAAAGCACAAAATGTATTATTTGATATGTATTTACTAATCAGCATTATATCCCTCATTAAAAAAATTCCCATCCAGGGATTGACCATGGATGGCTCACGTGACATAAAATAGTTCCACCATTGATTAAGCAATGTATCTCGTGATGTCAAAAATAAAAATAATTTAAAAAAGGGATATGGTGTGAGTCAGTGATGGAATATCCTGGATATACCATGAACTGACATCACAATTTCAAGCTATACAGCCAACTTGAGTCACTGCTGTGGCGCCGCGAGTATTTCTGTATGTGTAGATTTACGTATCATGATTATGCCTAGCGAGGCAGGTGATAGCATGGTACATTGCACATGTGCAGGTCGAAGATCGCGCCAACATAAACAACAAACATGGCTGCTTCCAGTATTTTTTTTTCAGATTTATTTCTAATTCTTTGTAGATAACACTTTTAGTTTGGAACTTTTTGATGAGGGGCGGCACGATGGTGTAGTGGTTAGCCCTATTGCCTCACAGCAAGAAAGTTCTGGGTTCGAGCCCAGTGGCCGACGAGGGCCTTTCTGTGCGGAGTTTGCATGTTCTCCCCGTGTCTGTGTGGGTTTCCTCCGAGTGCTCCGGTTTCCCCCACAGTCCAAAGACATGCAGGTTAGGCTAATTGGTGGCTCTAAATTGACCGTAGGTGTGAATGAGAGTGTGAATGGTTGTATGTGTCTATGTATCAGCCCTACGATGACCTGGTGACTTGTCCAGGGTGTACCCCACCTCTTGCCCATCATCAGCTGGGATAGGCTCCAGCTTGCCCGTGACCCTGCACAGGATAAGCGGTTATGGATGGATGGCTTTTTTGATGAGGGATATAAATCTAACATACCATGCAGTGAGAGGCACCGGTAATTATTAATCTTTGGTGGCTGGCATAGTACTATTTTCTTCAGGGCTGCACCCCTCACAAAATACTATTCTGTATGTTAGGAATGTTAACTATCCACAAATAAGTATTTGACGGAGGTTCAAACCCCAAATCCACTCCCTAGCTATGCAACTGCCTGGTTGAGAAAGCCTGCTATAAAAGATAGATATGATCTAAGTGTATTCCACAGTATTGTTGGGAAGGAAGCATTTAAACTTACCTGAAGTAAAAGAATATTGCCAGAGAGATGAGGAGAGACGCAATGGACAAAGCGTGACCCACAATTGCCATGTAGTACAGAATGTATGCATTCTGCAAAATATACACACAACACTACAGATTCACAAAACATGACTGGGACATTATTTTTAGCTCATACAACACTGAACAACACATACAATGCCAAACTTGGTTTATTCCCCTCTCTCTTGTTTACTGCCAAAATCCTACAGACACACTCCTCACTATTAATAGTCTGCAAAGGGAACCAAGTGTTTTTTCTCCCATCTGGTGTTAAAGTAAACTGTTCAAGCTGCTAGACTGGTATTTCAGACTGCTTCGAATATTTAGATATTTAAGAGCAATGCCATAAAGTCCTACAGTACCTTTAACTTGTCTTTAGTGTAGGCAATGCAGAGGGTGTAGTTGGACCAAGTCCTGTTTGTCTCAGGATGTAGAAACCAGTTCCCATTCTCATCACAATATTTTATGGCCTTTTCTAATATTAGAAGAGAAATCATTAGACAGAAATTTGAAACATTCTAGGGAGTTTCTTCAGAAGAAAAAATTCAAAGTTTTATAATGTTCTTGAACGGGAATCATAATATTCTGTTATTATTACACCATGATCATTGCATAAGAAAAAAAAAACCGCTTTGTGGAAACTGGATGTAGATTCAAACTGTGAGATCTTTGGGGTTTTTTTTATTTTAATTTTTTTTTTTTTTTACTTTTACCTGTAGGGTCAAAGTCAGGGAAGTAGTTGGGACAGTTTTGAGATGTGTATGTTCCTGCAGGTGTATCATCCCAACACAGCCACCCATCCCACGTCCGGTTACAGTACAGACCTAAAATATGAATAAATACAATTAAACAGAAATGAGGTTGTTAATTTGTTTTTATGTACAATTTTATCTCATAGAAATGTGTGAGTGAATGTAAGAGCATGTTGAACTACAGTGGGGAAAACAAGTATTTGATCCCTTGCTGATTTTGTTGGTTTACCCACTAAGAAAGACTTGATCAGTCTGTAATTTTAATTGTAGGTGTATTCTAACATGTGGAGACAGAATATCAAAAAGAAACTCCAGAAAATAACTTTTAAATATCTATATTAATTTATTTGTATTTTATTGAGAAAAAGAAGTATTTGATCCCCTAGTAACCATCAAGAGTTCTTGTTAATACAGACAAGTTAGACTCTCCAAATTCCCTTGTCACCTAAATTGAAGACACCTGATATCACTAATGACTTGTATAAAAGCCACCTGGCCACAGAATCAATCAGTTTGTCAGACTCCAAACTCTCCAACATTGGAAAGACTAAAGAGCTTTCTGTGGATTTAAGGGAGAAGATTGTAGACCTGCACAAGACCGGTATGGGCTACAAAACCATTAGCAAGAAGCTGGGCGTTAAGGTGACAACTGTTGGTGCAATTGTGCGCAAGTACAAGACTCACAACATGATCATCAATCGACCTAGGTCTGGGGCTCCAAACAAGATCTCACCTCGTGGGGTTTCCAGGATCATGAGAACGGTGAGAAATAGACCTAATACAACATGGGCAGAGTTAGTGGATGATCTTAAAGCAGCTGGGATCACAGTCACCAAGCAAACAGTTGGTAACACTTTACACCGCAATGGTCTAACATCTTGCAGTGCTCGCAAAGTACCCCTGCTTAAGAAAGCACATGTGCAGGCCCACCTGAACTTTGCCAATGAACATCTGAATGACTTGGAGAGTGACTGGGAGAAGGTGTTATGGTCAGATGAGACCAAAATTGAGCTCTTTGGCATCAATTCAACCCGTCGTGTCTGGAGGGAGAGACATGCTGCTTATGACCCCAAGAACACCATCCCCACTGTCAAGCATGGAGGTGGTAACATTATGCTTTGGGGGTGTTTTTTCTGCACAGGGCTACTTCACCGTATCAATGGGAGGATGGACGGAGCCATGTACCGTAAAATCCTAAGTGAAAACCTCCTTTCCTCTGCCAGGAAGCTTAAAATGGGTTGTGGATGGGTCTTCCAGCAGGATAATGACCCAAAGCATACAGCCAAGGCAACCAAGGAATGGCTGAAGAAGAAACATATCAAGGTCATGGAGTGGCCCAGCCAGTCTCCGGACCTGAATCCTATAGAAAATCTATGGAGAGAGCTGAAGCTCAGAGTTGCCAAGCGACAGCCACGGAATCTTGATGATTTAGAGGTCATTTGCAAAGAAGAGTGGACCAAAATTCCTCCTAATATGTGCAGAAACCTGGTCATCAACTACAAAAAACGTCTGACATCTGTGCTTGCTAATAAGGGGTTTGCCACAAAGTACTAAGTCCTTTTGGCAAGAGGGTTCAAATACTTATTTTCCTCAATAAAATGCAAATAAATTAATACAAATTCTTTAAAGTTGATTTCTTGATTTTCTTTGTGATATTCTGTCTCAGCATGTTAGACTACACCTACCATTAATATTACAGACTGATCGAGTCTTTATTAGTGGCCAAACCAACAAAATCAGCAAGGGATCAAATACTTGTTTTCCCCACTGTATATCACATTACAACTCTTCAAAAACAGTCCACTACCTGACTTGTTATACGGTGGGTCTCGGTTCATTTTCTCAAAGCATTTATATTGACCATCAATGATTTTCTTCCTCTCCTCTATTTTCTGAGTTTCCACAGGACTGACCAGGGTTTCTGCTGTGGTATCAGCCTCTGGCTCCACTTCACCATAAACAGACCCTTTCTGCAGGAGTGCCATTAGAAACAGTCAATAGAACAGTACTGACTGAACTACGGTATAATTGCTCTCAGGGGAAACTGTAAAACTATAAAACTACTTCATTCTGTTATTATTAAAAGTTTGGATTATTTTTAAATGCAAAATAAATGGTACTTGGCTTGACCAGAACTGCAATATTTACCTTTAATTTGTCCTTTGAGTTGCTAAGACACAGAGACCAGGTATTATTTATTGATGTGACGTGAGCCCAATTACCAGATTCATCACAATATTTGGTTATTTTTTCTGTGTAAGAGGAAAAAAACATAAAAAGCAATCACTCGTTACAGTAACCGTGCCAGTACTGTACCTAGAGATCAATCAGTGCATCAGCACAGTGTGTGAAAGGAAAACATAGTAAACGTTATATTGGTCTAGACTGGAAAAGAAGAGTGAGGCCTTTTTAAACCACTGTAAACAACCTCCTGTTTACTTTCCAGTGTTCACAGCTTGTTGGTTCATTCTTTCACAAAAAAATCCATATTAATACTGTCCAGTGGTGCTTGAAAGTTTGTGAACCCTTTAGAATTTTCTATATTTCTGCATAAATATGACCTAAAACATCGTCAGATTTTCACACAAGTCCTAAAAGTAGATAAAGAGAACCCAGATAAACAAATGAGACAAAAAATATTATACTTGGTCATTTGCCCCAGATGCAGCAAAACAGGCCCAAACCATGATACTACCACCACCATGTTTCACAGATGGTATAAGGTTCTTATGCTGGAATAAAGTGCTTTCCTATCTCCAAACATTTAAACCAAAAAGTTCTATTTTGGTCTCATCCGTCCACAAAACATTTTTCCAATAGCCTTCTGGCTTGTCCACGTGATCTTTAGCAAACTGCAGATGAGCAGCAATGTTCTTTTTGGAGAGCAGTGGCTTTCTCCTTGCAACCCTGCCATGCACACCATTGTTGTTCAGTGTTCTGTGGTCATTTGTGACCTCGCCAACTATTACACGCCTTGCTCTTGGAGTGATCTTTGTTGGTCGACCACTCCTGGGGAGGGTAACAATGGTCTTGAATTTCCTCCATTTGTACACAATCTGTCTGACTGTGGATTGGAGGAGTCCAAACTCTTTAGAGATGGTTTTGTAATCTTTTCCAGCTTGATGAGCATCAACAGCGCTTTTTCTGAGGTCCTCAGAAATCTCCTTTGTTCGTGCCATGATACACTTCCACAAATGTGTTGTGAAGATCAGGCTTTGATAGATTCCTGTTCTTTATATAAAACAGGGTGCCCACTCACACTTGATTGTCATCCCATTGACTGAAAACACCTGACTCTAATTTCACCTTCAAATTAACTGCTAATCCTAGAGGTTCACATACTTTTGCCACTCACAGATATGTAAAATTGGATCGTTTTCCTCAATAAATAAATGACCAAGTACAATATTTTTGTCTCATTTGTTTAACTGGGTTCTCTTTATCTACTTTTAGGACTTGTGTGAAAATCTGATGATGTTTTAGGTCATATTTATGCAGAAATATAGAACATTCTAAAGGGTTCACAAACTTTCAAGCACCGCTATATATAAAATGCTATGCCTGTGTATCATTATGTGACAATGTTTTAACATGTCATTAGGTGCTACGGTCTTTATGTAAATGACAAGCAAAGTGAAGCAAAGCTCTGGTACTCCAATTTTATAGAAACGCAACAATTTAATATAAATAGACTTGCAGAAAACTTCTACCTCATGGCCCAACCCTCAGCTATGTCAATGATATTTGATTGTTTATCGCTGTGTTGACTAAATTTGATAGCCAGATCCTTAGTTTAACAGATTTAAGAACTGAGTGAGACGTGGATGGACAGAGGAAATACTATTAACTGAATATTTTATGGCAATGCTTTTTTCATAGTTTTAAGGTAGAAAGCATCTTTGTCAGAAAATACTCAGGAAATTTTTTAATGTTGAATTTTGAAGGTGAGATTAATTAAACTCTCCTGAGGACACAAACAGATCTATCAAAATCACATTTAAATGATATCAATGCTGCAAACTCTATAAAATAAATTGCCATGAGCTACAATTTTGCTTTTGTGGGATCTTTAAGCTCTTATATAGTGAGAGAACCACTCCTCATCCCTCACACTCTGGAATGATCAGCCTGGACTCAGGAAATTTTCCTTCAGGTTTTATATTCTTGTGATTCCATTTGAGATCAAGACGTTCTTGCACTGCTTTTTGCTATCCCCCAACAGCTAATAAATTGTTTTCTGGGGCTCCAAATAAAATCCAGACAAGCTTTCCCCAGACACCTTTAGGCAGAAAAAAACCCCTAAAACAACCTACTGAAAACTGGTGCTGTTTTGTTGCAATTCATGTTAGAGAGTAAAAAAGAACAAAAGTCCCTCTCATGTCAGGATCTGGTCTTCCCAGGCAGTCTCCTGTCCCAGTACTAACCAACTCTTTAAGGCGTATGGGTGCGGCACCGATCTCCGTTTCGATAGCCCTCGACCTCTCACCTATACAGCTAGGGGCTAGTCCTCTGGTAATTGCAAGCGTTTGACTTCCCCACTCGCATCTGTATTGCAGCGTGCCTTGCCAGAAGGTACCATTTTTATGATGGTCTTTGGTATGACCCGACCGCAAGTAGAACTCGCAATCTCCCGGTCGAGAGGTGGGCACGCTAACCACTAGGCCAGCTCACGGTCAAAAAAGAACAAGCTGCAAATTAAATATCTGTTTGAGACAGCATTTCCAATTACCTAAAGGATCAGATGTCAAGATAGGCTGTGTGATAATAGCTTCTTGAGGCTTACCCGAGGTGTCAAAGGTAGGGTAGTCTGGACAGCTCTGAGAAGTATAAGCCCCAGCAGGAGTTTCATCCCAGCACAGCCAGCCATCCCAAAACCGGCTACAGTGGGAAGCTAGGAAGAAAGAAATTGAAAACTATTTAACAAAACGCAGCATATCCCCAGGCGTAAACATGAGCCCAAACCCAAACTCATGTTCACCGCTAAATAAGGGCTTAGTTGTCAGGTTGTACAGGGATGGACAAATCACTAGCTTGTGTGCCGGGACAAGTAGATTTTGTGTCTGGGCTAATAGTTTTTAATTCATAGCTACAAGTAGGAATATAGTAGGTAGCACAGCCACCTCACAACTCCAGGTTACTGTCTGTGTGGAGTTGTGCCTGTTTTCCCCATTTTTCCATGCTCTCCAGTTTCCTCCCACCTCCCAAAAACATGCTAGTTGGTCGACTGGCGATGCAAATAGCATGAATGAGTGTGCATACAAAGTGCTCTGTGATGGGCTGGTGTTCAATTCAGGGTGTGTCCCTGCCTAGCCTTCAGTGGGTCCTTGGAAAGGCTCTGGATCCACCAAACATGTTATTAGTCATAAAGCAATTTATTTAGTCAGAAAGCAATTACTGAAGATAAATAGTGAAGAAATGGATTTACACAGGGCGGCACGGTGGTGTAGTGGTTAACACTGTCACCTCACAGCAAGAAGGTCCTGGGTTAGATCCCAGCGGCCGGCGAGGGCCTTTCTGTGTGGAGTTTGCATGTTCTCCCTGTGTCCGTGTGGGTTTACTCCGGGTGCTTCCGTTTCCCCCACAGTCCAAAGACATGCAGGTTAGGCTAATTGGTGGCTCTAAATTGACCGTAGGTGTGAATGGTTGTCTATGTGTTAGCCCTGTGATGACCTGGCAACTTGTCCAGGGTGTACCCCGCCTCTCGCCCATAGTCAGCTGGGATAGGCTCCAGCTTCCCTGCAACCCTGTAGCCCTTGAGCGAGGCACCTAATTCCCAGCTGCTCCCCGGGCGCTGTTAGCATGGCTGCCCACTGCTCTGGGTATGTGTGTGTGCTCATTGCTCACGTGCGTGTGCATGTGTGTGTTCACTGCTTCAGATGGGTTAAATGCAGAGAAGAAATTTCACAAGTGTGTGATGAATAAAGTTGTGTTTCTTCTTTTTCTTCTTCATGATCAGCATGGCGATATTATGGTGGCACAGTGGTGTGGTGGCACAGTGGTGTAGTGGTGAGCACTGTTGCCTCACAGCAAGAAGGTTCTGGGTTCGAGCCCAGCAGCCAACGGGGGCTTTTCTGTGTGGAGTTTGTATGTTATCTGTGTGGGTTTCCTCCAAAGACATACAGTTAGGTTAACAGGGGATGGCCTTGGGCTGAAGTGCCCAAGAGTGGCAGCGTGCACATACACAGCGGCTTTGTTGTCCTATGATGAACTAAATTTTGTTGTACGTTTGTGCAGTGACAATAAAGGTATTCGATGATAATATGCTTAACTAGCTCACCATATTTTATTTTTATGTCAATTGAGTTTTTGGGCAACCAAAACATCAGACTGAGTAGCAATTAGAGATTTTATTTGACTAATTGACTAGTTAATGCATTTATGGTGTGTATATTTCTGTTTCACTTGGCACAGTGCAAAGGTTTTGAAATCACACACTCGACAAAATACAACCTCAGTCAGCTGCCATTATAAATATGTGTGATCAAGTAGCTGTTGCTGCGGCTTAATTCAGGCAAACATTTCATCAAAATGATGTGGAAATACCTTTTACTTACTTTTTAACCTGGCCTTCTTGTCGGTTAACGAACCAGTTTAACAAACACTGTGGTTAAAAAAAAGCAGTCAATCTTCCTAAAGATATCTAAAAACTTGATAAGTTAAGTGTGATCTCCTCAAACAATGAACAACAGGCTTTGATCAAGTAGCTGGATAACTGTAGTGAAGCCTAATCATTTCAGTTTGTAATCTGACTGGTTGTCAAAATGTCCACCCTGCAGTCAGAATCTTTAAACGCAATTTTCACCCTTTATAACTTTACTTGTTATTTCAGCTCAGGAATGTCTGTAGTTTTCAGAACCATATATAGTAGTAAGCATCAAATATTTCATCATATGAAGGGTTTCCCTGGCCGCCATACATATGCAGTTAATTTAAGAGATAAAATATTTCTTATTCTACCTGTTTTATTGTGTATCCCATCTCTGCTCAACAGCTCCAGACATTTATACTGAGATTCGGTCATGATCTGGCGCTCCCCCTCCATCACCCCCATAGCAGGAGCGAGAGAAAAGTCTGTGGTTGGTTCGGCTTTAGGCTCCACTCCACCCACAGTAGTAATCCGCTGTAAAAAGAGATGCACTCTTGATAGACTATATCAACATGGAAAGTCACATGTGGCAGACTGAATACTAGCTCATGTTCTGCCCCAGCTGCTCCATGATAACAAGAACAAATTATAGATTTGCTTTGGTATAATGAAACTTCATTCCTTCACAAGTAGCGTGGGCACTAAAAGACTCTGAAATGTTGAATCTGCAGCTTCTGCCTTTAAGCCACTTCATACTTCAAAAGCACTTCAGATCTAGAAAAGCATGGTAAAGTGTGCTTGTGACGAAAGGAATGGGTCATAAACGCAAGAGCTCAGCTAGTGTCATCATTGTGTAGTTTGGAGTGGCTGAGATTAAGCCCAGGCTTTTTTTTTAAAGCAGACAGAAAATGCTCCATCTGCAATGCTTCAGATAGCATCTCTAGTAGCGGCATCTGGTATGAGTCATCACACTAATAATTCTGAAAAAAGATGAGAGGTAACTCAGAAGCAACCTGCTTGTCTTCCTCTTAATCATCACATGTAAATGAAGTCAAAATATATTACCCTCAAGAATATTGCACTGCAATAGAAAGAAAGTCCTCCTGTTCTTACCTTATGTCTTAAAAGCTAAAATTTAAACATATTTGAGAGTTTTTCTGATGTCCCATGTAGCAGTTTAGCAGCCGTACATATGATGTCACTCCAAACATTGAAGTAAATGACGTCATACATACGACCACCAGGCCACCACTCATGTCAGCTCAAAGAGCCACTTCGCCTCTCAGCAAAACTTGAGCTTGAATACTAAATAACATCTACTCATCAAGTTCCACATCACACCAACGCAGCGGAAAAGCCAAGCCTCCACAACCAGACCACTTACCATTTTCTGCTACTTTGACCAAAAATCATTTTACCAACCACCAAAAATAAACACACACACACACACATATATATATATATATATATATATATATATATATATATATATATATATATATATATATATATATATCATATTAACATTTCATCACATAATTCTTCATGATTCACATCATTTAATAGGTAAGACCTTCTTACACATACCTACCAGGGGCTTCAAGGAAACTAATAAAAGCAACTAAACTGCCAAAAAGCATTAAATGAAATGTCAAAGCCACTTCTGAGCTAACCAGCATTTAGACAGCTGTTCTTCTGTTAAATGATAATAAAAAAATAAACCAGAAGTACATTTGTGAAAAGCATACACACACACCGTTAATGGTGTAGTTTAATTTCTTTGGGAATGCAGTGGGGGGAAAGTATTTCTATTTGTCTTTCCGTTAGTCTGATTACAGGAAGACACGGTTTGAGAGGTATTTATTGTAGCTGAGAGAGAGGATAAAAGTGTGAAAAATGTTTTCTGGTTTCTTAGCATTTATCAGAGCATTTATCAAATTGTTTCAGGTTCAGTGAAATAACATACTACATTGTATATTTTTATTATACAATACCAGTCCTCAAAAGGAGTCAATTTTCTGAATTTAAATAGAAAGAAAGAAAGAAAGATGTGTCAAGTACGAGTACAGCACTATAAACATTCTTATATCTCATCTCATCTCATCTCATTATTACTGAAAATGCGAACTAAATGCAAACTAAATCATCTAAAATGACACTCTGGCATCTGATTAGTTATATAGCATGTAGCTTAAATGAATAAAATAATGTGTTGAATAAAGCATGATATGTAACTATAAACTTTTAGACAAAGACAGAGAGAAAGACAGGCAAACAGACAGGTGTACCTACCGTATGTATATACAGACAAACAGACAGAGACACAGACAGACGGACAGACAGACTGCTGCAAATGATCTAATTCTCTATTTCTGGAAAACTGAGGAATGGCTAGAATCCTAGATTTCATCCTATGTTATGATGTTTATGTTCACTTGGAGCTATATGAACGACACCAGCTAACATAAATCACTGTAGTTGGAGTTTAGGAAGGTGACTTAAATAAGAAATAATTGATGCTCATGTTGTCATGGCGGATATTTATTTAGATTAGGGTTCCACAGATAACCAGTAACCAGGCATCCCAATCTATAAAGCTTCATAACAACCAGATAGATAGATAGATAGATAGATAGATAGATAGATAGATAGATAGATAGATAGATAGATAGATAGATAGAGAACAGTAAATAATGGTGACAGAAGCCCATTGAACACACCTGAATAAAACACAGACTGTAAAAAGCACAATGAATATGAGTGAAAGAGGAGAAGTGGGTGAGGAAAAACACTTGACATTTTGGGCGAGTACTTCCCCTCCTGCCAAACCTCTCTACACCGTTGTCACATTGGAAAAGAACGTATTATATCTAGAGGGTTTTACATGTTCCATATGAGCCCTGCCTACTATAGCACTGACACTGAGCAGCACACTGGAGAGTTTGTACATGGGGTGATTTTTCTTCATCGGTTTTTGGGGGAGTCATCTCGTATTTCTGAACAAACTGAAGCAGTGTCTGATGGAGTACTGAAATACATCAAATTAATCTCTTTCTAGGCACAGATTTGCAAAGTGGAAAAGTGGAATGAGAAAACCTGCCAGAAAAATAATTTACAGGATTTGAGACTTGAGACTGTGAAATCAAGTTCGGTGTGAAAAAAGAATAGACTGTGCTCATACATGAAATGTCAGTCTGCATAGTACAACATTTTATTATGTATGGCGAATGCAGGTATTATGGGACACTTTTTGTCATTATCCTATCAGATTATTCTGAAACGTAGTAGTTTATTCAGTTTAAAAAGAATAATTGTCACTTTTTATGCACCCTACTCATCTTACAAAACATGAACCAACTAGTACAACCTGATGTCATGAAAAATCACACACATTTAAACGAGCAAGTGTGATGTGGTTGGATTTTATACAAATAATGCTGCAAGATAAGCGATGGATACTGAACCCTAAGCTTAACCTTAACCTCTGTACCTTTTGATACAACCTAAGTTATGTAAGTAGATATGAACGTACGACGCTGACAAAGCTATGAATTAAATCGTTCAATACTCACCAACACAAACAGCATTAAAAGCCAGTAGATACCTTTCCAGCCCATGCTCTGAGATTCTATCTGTTTGAAAAGACAAGAAAGAGAAAAGTGTTTGACGGATATTTGGCCCAGGCTTACATACAATTTACTGTTTGATTTATTGTCAAGTTACTGTTTGTGTGGAGTTTTGCGTGTTCTCCTCATTTCCCCTGGGTTCTCCAGTTTCCATCCACTTTCCAAAGTCATGCCGGTAGGTGGATTATCTACTCTAAATTCTCCATACATGTGAATGAATATGTAAATATACATGTGCGAAACCTTTCATTTGACCGTCGCCACAGCCAGCGTGTATTCCTGCCTCACGCCCAGCGCTCACTCGGCTCCGGATCCACCACCATGACCAGGATAAAGTGGTTACTGAAGACGCATGAATGAACAAGACAATTAAACTATCGAGGTTGTGTTATCAGCATGATTTTGCGTTTGGCTTTTCTCAGGCATTTGGCTTCTTGTCAAACTGCCTTTCCCAATGGATCTTTTTAGTCACACCTTGTAAATTTACTTTTTGTGAGATAATTACTTTGCCGTGTAACCAGACTCCCTCAGTGGGTGTTTGGTTTCAGCACCTCAGCGGGTAGCAACAACTATGGACACAATACAGAAAGCCTCTGGATTCACTCTGCCATCTGATACAGCTTCTAATCGACAACAGCCAGAGGTTTTACTCCCGTTTTTTTAGCTGGATGGGGAATAAAATTGTATATTACAATAATGTGCAATTCATCTTAACACTCACACGTCATTTTCAAACCTGTAATTTTGTGTTGCTGCTTTGTTCTCTCTCAGAGCTATACTGCAGATGCAATTCTGGCAACCAGGTACCAAAAATATTACATTCTGACAACAGCACAGTTTTCAGACAGCAGTACACAGTGACACTAAAACAGTGATCTCTCTGCAGTCCTGCCGAAGAAGTTGTTGTTTGGCTCAGATTAACAGAAAAATACTTTCTGTAATGTTTTCCTATAATTAAGACAAATTTAATTTATACAACAAGGCATTTAGGGTGGCATGGTGGTGTAGTGGTTAGCGCTGTCGCCTCACAGCAAGAAGGTTCTGGGTTCGAGCCCCGTGGCCGGCGAGGGCCTTTCTGTGCGGAGTTTGCATGTTCTGTCCGTGTGGGTTTCCTCCGGGTGCTCCGGTTTCCCCCACAGTCCAAAGACATGCAGGTTAGGTTAACTGGCGACTCTAAATTGACCGTAGGTGTGAGTGTGAATGGTTGTCTATGTGTGATGACCTGGCGACTTGTCCAGGGTGTACCCTGCCTTTCACCTGTAGTCAGCTGGGATAGGCTCCAGCTTGCCTGTGACCCTGTAGAACAGGATAAAGCGGCTAGAGATGATGAGAACAAGGCATTTAGACTCTAATTTACTAACGTCCCATATAAGTGTGCTAATATGTGTGTGCAGCCTGATATAATAGTGAGTGGGCATGTTGTGGGCCATATATTGCATATCGTATATGTTGTTAGCAAATGAGTATGCACCTTTTTTTTGCACAATGATTTGCATGTTTTCACCCTGAAAATTGTTGAAACCCTCAACAAGCCTACCCATTCACACACTCATTCACACCTTAGAATAATCAATCTGCTTATTGAGGTGGGAGGGATATGGAGAACCAGGAGGAAGCCATAACAGAAATAAGGGAAGAGAAAAAAAAAACCCACACAGATAGCAACCTGAGCTTCCAGTTGACCCAGTGCCATGGAATGGTGAGGCAGCAACACTACCCAGTGCACCACTGTGCCACAATATTTCATTTTTTGCATCTTGGAATTCTATTTTTGGAGATAAATTAACTTTATCTCCAATAAAAGTTTTTTTTAGAAAGTACAGATTAGGGGTGTCATGGCTCAGGTGGATAAGGCACCATAAATCCGGGAACCTGGGTTCGATTCTGGCCTGAGGTCATTTCCCAATCCCTCCCTGTGTCTCTCTCCTGCTCATTTCCTGTCTCTACACTGTCCTATCCAATAAAGGTGCAAAAAGCCCCAAAAATATCTTTAAAAAAAAAGTACTGATTAATTTTTTCAAGTTGCCAGGTCATCGCAGGGCTGACACAGAGACAAACAACCATTCACACTCACGTTCACACCTACGGTCAATTTAGAGCCACCAATTAACCTAACCTGCATGTCTTTGGACTGTGGGGGAAACCAGATCACCCGGAGGAAACCCACACAGACACAGGGAGAGCATGCAAACTCCACACAGAAAGGCCCTCGCCGGCCACGGGGCTCGAACCCAGAACCTTCTTGCTGTGAGGCGACAGTGCCAACCACTACACCACCGTGCCGCCATGACAGTATTCATGATAGAAAATATTCAAGAGTCAAGCGGTGACAGATTTGGAAACTTAGATGAGCGTCTGCATGCATAATTTTCACAGCATGGCCAGCGAGCGTCTGATATGCCTACCTTAAAACCTTTTTAAAAAAATACCCTCACGTATGGTCTTCTAGCAGTGACTCACCTTTAGTTACTATGATTCTAAGTCCTCAGTTGGTTCTGACTTTCTCTTTTCTCCAACCTCTGTGCTATTCTCTATTCTTTAAAATACACTTCTTGCATTCCAAACATTGTTCATTACTGTTAGCATAATTTGTAGTCTGGGTCAGTACTGTATTCTGCATTAAAGGGTGTAATGTTTTCCATGGGTTAATCATATGTCTAGAATAAATAAACATTCCCAAAATGCAAAAACAGACGTATAAAGACTGATTTTGAAGGATCCGATCACCACTGAGTCTTTAGTGCTCATTGCTGCAGCATTGCTTCTGCTTTACCTGGAAGTTGAGGACTCAGGTTCATTCGAGACATACTGCTCCTTTTCATTTCAAGATAGTATTTGATTTGAGGGAAAAGAAATGACAGTGCAGCTGACATCTGCACACAGATGCACACATTTCTAATTTGGCATAAGTGAATTGCCAGTCGTTAAAGTCAGTTGTGATGGAATGCCTGGGATGCACAACGGCACAAAGCAAAAACATTATTTAGAAATGAAGATATCCAGCTTAGTGTGATTCATCACCCAAAGGTCAAAGCAGCATGATGATACTGACAATAAAGACAGGGTGCAATCTACTTGGTGTCATTGTTTAAGCCCTGCAGTTTTTCTTTGTGTCCCAGTATGAAAGCTTGCTAGGTGATTCATCTAACGTGTGTGTGCGTGTGTGTGTGTGTTTGGCTCAATATTTGAATTTCTATTTTCCATTTCATACCCTGAAGCAATGGCCCCATCAGAAAAGCACCATTATGGTTGGTTTAGAGTGTTTGGGTGCATGAAAATTGTCCATCCATTAGCCCTGCTACCGCTGACACAAAACGGTATAGCACCTGTACAGTGAAGAGCTTTAATAGGTATGACATGTATATAGCCCAAAAATGGACCCAAGCATTCTCAACAAGTAGACAGGAAAATGCATTCGATGGACTGTTCATAATTCAGCAACCCAATTACTAAGCAGGACGTGCGCCACTTTCTCCCAGTAAAGCTATGCGTAAGGGCTTGAAGCACTTATTGTAGATCAAGTGCAGGCACATACAGCTGTGCAGTGTTTTAACAAGATCTAGTGCCTTTCCAGTTCAGCATCAACACTGATGATGGGTCTGAGGGAAGAGCTGTCACTTTTGGATGATCCCATACTTTTCTCTGATGAGATAATGTGATAAAGATAATCAGAGATTAAGAGAGCTGTTGGTTGACTGCTGAACCCTTCAGATGTCAGCGACAGGAATTTTCAGATTTCCTGAATCATTTCTTGACCAGAATATGACAAATGATTGATGAGGTATAACATTTTTCCTTTAAAGAAAGATGTTTTTGGTCTTAAAACTGGTTGACTAGCTGTTGAGTTGTCCAAAACGCATTTTGCTGAAACAAGAAACCCATGTGGAAGCATTACCACATGGACAAAGAATTGTCGAAAACGCTCAAGCTGAAATCTCCATTGTGTGATGATGTGCTATAATGATGTTGTGTGGCTTTTTTCCACCCACATATGGGAATGGTGCAGTTTCAGGCTTCACTCAGTGAGAGTATGTCAGTTTTATTTAAACTGATAAGTACTTCGATCACCAAGCTGCTCAGCATCCCATGTGATGCACAGTTGCCTTTCTCAGTTTTATTACCTGATAAGAGATATATTTCACAATAACTTTCAGAAAGCCACAGTTATATTGAGAAAAAGTGATTCTGCATCATTGCTGTTAGTCAGGGAAGCCTTCAAGTGAAAACATTCACATTCTAGCCACCAACTGGGCAGAGTGATAATTTGTGTAGCAGATGGTGTTTGAAGTGAAACAGTGCTAAAATGCTAAGTTTGCCAGCTATAATTAGAGTCTATGTACATCAATATCAGTTGCACATTGCGGACACATTGCTTGCATTGTAGGCAGAAAAAATCAATCTAGGCATTGGCATTATAAGGTTCTAAGTGGCGGTTTTGTAATTTTAAGATATTGGGCAACATCAGGTAAAATCAGAAACAATTTTTCAATCTTATATATTTGTACGTTTAATTAGTTGGGGCAAAATGTATCCGGGGTGGCATGGTGGTGCAGCGGGTAGCGTCGCTGCCTTACAGCTCCATGAGTGTGTGCAGTTTTACTGGTTCTGTACTTGTTTGCAAGTTTCCTCTGGGTTTTCCAGTAGGTGTTGGTATGTTAAAATTGCCCAAATTGCCCCGTGGCCGGCGAGGGCCTTTCTGTGTGGAGTTTGCATGTTCTCCCCATGTCCGCGTGGGTTTCCTCTGGGTGCTCCGGTTTCCCCCACAGTCCAAAGACATGCAGGTTAGGTTAACTGGTGACTCTAAATTGACCGTAGGTGTGAATGTGAGTGTGAATGGTTGTCTGTGTCTATGTGTCAGCCCTGTGATGACCTGGCGACTTGTCCAGGGTGTACCCCGCCTTTCGCCCGTAGTCAGCTGGGATAGGCTCCAGCTTGCCTGCGACCCTGTAGAAGGATAAAGTGGCTAGAGATGATGAGATGAGATGAGATGAGAACTTACAGTATATAACTCAACTTTTTGCGCTGAAACAAAGATTATCTTCCGGTTGAATTTTCTCAGGTTTTTAAGTCAGCAGTTAAACTTTTGTTTCTGAGTTTCACCAGTTTGAAATTTTGTACAGTAGAGGCGTGTGTGTGTGCATAGTACTCTGTATGGTTTACGGTTATTTAGCACAAAAGTCTTCTAAAGTCTCTTAGCACAACTCTAAGTTCTTTAGCACAAGATCCAAGAACACTTAATCTTCATTATGAATACTTATTGATCATGTTTAAAGATGTTTGATGGATTTTTTTTAATGAAAGTTGCTGAGATTCCGATCGAAAACGAGCGATTGTATTTTCCCACTCCACCATCTTGAAACCGGCATGTTTGATGTAGCCCGTATGTTAGTCACCAATCCTCCCTCCAAATTATTTAACACAGCATGTACACTGACCCAGTACACCGCTACAGCCAACTTCCAGGTTTGTTTTGTTCTTTATTTTAAATATTTTTTTACAAAAGAAAAAAGGTCAAAAGAAAGGAAAATTTTGTACAGCTATTTCAATTATTTTATTAAGCTATTTACATTTTAGATAATTGCTGTGACTTAATTAAGTCGGGAAACGTGTAATTATTGACAGTCAGTTGAATTTGTGATATGATCAGAAGCGACTGGAGTTATCTATGAAAATGTCCACAATTCAAGGTTTGTTATGGCTTAACTACAAATATCCAAAGACACCAAAGAATCGGATTTTCAGTCCACGTTTCAGGGATCAACAACTGATCCTTAACATGCACAGCAGCAGAAATTCCGGCTTCCAGTCCCTAAGCAACCATAATAAACCACTTCCTGTATCAAGATGAGTTATTATTATTATTATTATTATTGTGGGCGGCACGGTAGTGTAGTGGTTAGCGCTGTCGCCTCACAGCAAGAAGGTCCTGGGTTCGAGCCCCGTGGCCGGCGAGGGCCTAGTGTCCGCGTGGGTTTCCTCCGGGTGCTCCGGTTTCCCCCAAAGACATGCAGGTTAGGTTAACTGGTGACTCTAAATTAACCGTAGGTGTGAATGTGAGTGTGAATGGTTGTGTGTGTCTATGTGTTGGCCCTGTGATGACCTGGCGACTTGTCCAGGGTGTACCCCGCCTTTCGCCCGTAGTCAGCTGGGATAGGCTCCAGCTTGCCTGCGACCCTGTAGAAGGATAAAGCGGCTAGAGATAATGAGATGAGATTATTATTGTGACCATAATCCAGAGTTCTGTTAAAGAACATAGAGTGCTAAGAGTCTTTAGAACTTGTGCTAAAAGACTTTAGATTTGTGCTAAAAGACTCACTGTAAAACATTTCAAATTGGTTTAACTTGGAAATGCAAGTTCACCTGCTGCCTTGAAAATGCAAGTTAACTCAATTTGATGATTATCTTTGTTTCAACTCAGAAAAAGTCTCAATTAGTCAAGACAACTAAGTAATTCAAGTCTAAACTTTGAAAACTTGCACAGATTATATATAGTTCAAATTGAAACACTTTCCAGAGCTCATTGAGTTAAAGAGAAAAAGTAAGTGGACATAACTAAACAAGGCTGAAATGTTTTACAGTGCTTTTGTGCTAAATAACCGGATATCCTCTGTATCACAGACTAGCAGCTCATCAAGGGTGTTTTCTAAGCTGGGAACAACAAACGTGAATGAATGAATGAATGAATGAAACCTTATCACCTCCACTCACTGGAGTTCATCCTGGGTTCCTTGAATAGGTTCCAGATCCACCACAACAGTGACCAGGATAAAACATTTACAGAAACTGAATGAATGAATGAATGAATGAATGAATGAAAACTTATCACCTCCACTCACTGGTGACTTTAACTCATTTGTGGCAAAAACACAGAACTATTTAATTACAAAAATAGTGAATTTGCATCTCAATCTTTTTTTTTCTGTACCATATTTGTGTTGTGAGGGTATTTTCATCATGCTGTCGTCTTTCAAGGACAAAGGAAGTGTCAGTGACAGTAAAGCAGGACAACATGTTAGATACATAGACACACATAGCATTATGGGTGGGCTGCACCAACACCAATTAGATTCAAAACCATTTAGAGCTATTCAAACGTTTGTTGTTCAGTTTCATTTAATTTGTGTTACATCACTTCATTTTAAACATCTTTTTTTTTTAATCAGCAATTAAAACCATAAACCGGGACTAACATGTTAATCTCTGACTAAAAAATTCACCTGGGGTTAATCCCTTTAAATCTCATCTTATTATTCAGTTATTTACCATAAAGCATACAAATCAATCAAGTATCAAGGACACTATGATACATTATTATACATACAGGACACTTTTTCGATGGAATAAAAACGTGTTCTATTCCCTTCCCTATAGCAGGTTTCATTCATTTGGTTTGATAGCATGTAATATTGCTAGCATATCACTTATCTTATGCGTATTACATCACTCTAACTAATGGAGAATGAGCGTTGAATATGGTTTATGATGCTGCATGGTTGTCAAGACAATGTGATGTTACACATCAGAGATATAAAACTTCCATGCTAGCGAGCGACTGACAATTTGTAAACCAACATGGCCACCAGGTTTGCTTCGTTAAATACGGAAGATTTTGAGAGAATTTTGAAAGAGAAAGACACAATGAGCATCCAAAAGGAATGTATAATAATAATGGTGGTGTAGTGGTTAGCGCTGTCGCCTCACAGCAAGAAAGTCCGGGTTCGAGCCCCGTGGCCGGCGAGGGCCTTTCTGTGCAGAGTTTGCATGTTCTCCCCGTGTCCGCGTGGGTTTCCTCCGGGTGCTCCGGTTTCCCCCACGGTCCAAAGACATGCAGGTTAGGTTAACTGGTGACTCTAAATTGAGCGTAGGTGTGAATGTGAGTGTGAATGGTTGTCTATGTGTCAGCCCTGTGATGACCTGGCGACTTGTCCAGGGTGTACCCTGCCTTTCGCCCGTAGTTAGCTGGGATAGGCTCCAGCTCGCCTGCGACCCTGTAGAACAGGATAAAGTGGCTACAGATAATGAGATGAGATAATAATAATAATATTGGCTAGCTTTATTACATGGTATACCAGATATACTCCATTCAGCTAGCATGATATTGAACTTGTCTTCGACTCACTCAACGCCAGCCCATATTATTTAATTAGCTCATGAGACCAATCAGTCAATACTTTTTTCTTTTGAGTGAAAACTAGGCTAAAAATAATGCTTTGCGGACTCCTTTACAGATTCATTTTAACCAAGGTTTTAACTTTGGCACATGAATTACTAGATAAACTTTTATTTACTCCATTTTAAACATTAATCTATTGGTGTAACACAGTCCAGAAGCATCAAGATAAAATGCTCAGTGCTGTTAAGAGGCAGAAAAGCACCATTTAGCTGAGAAAAAGCAAAACAACTTTTGCAAAGCAGGAATAGATATGCATAATGTACGAAATATGCTAAAGCTCACAAAGATATGTCAAAGACCATAAAGCTAGGAATACACCCAGATGATCTTGACAAACTCTCCACTGCTTAGTATGTGAGAAATGGTGGCATAAGGGTATGAGAACAAAAATGTCCGACTCCTCTTTACAGATGAAGAGAAAAAGCATCAGAGCGAATTCTGAATTGTTCAGTATCATCCTAAATGCTCTCAGTCAGCCAAATGCCTGAGACTGCACCAGATTGTGTTTCACCTTGGAACACTAAAATGGTCCAAAGCACACTACTAAAGCAACTTAGGAGGGTTATAGTGTAATGTTCCTAACTATCCAAGTCAGTTAATCATCCCAAATCCCATTCAGCACGCACTTCACTGAAAACCAGGGGTGTCCTCATAACCGAGTATGATATGCCTTGAATACAAATAATATTCATAATGTCATCAGCACTGATTCATGATCTGGTCTGGTCTACTCAAATAGAGGGGGCGGGGCTTATATCTCTAAGATATCTGACAGCAATTTATTTTCAATCACTTTACATCTGATAAAACAGCACGTTGCAATGGCAAAGTGACACGGGAGGCCCAGAAAACAGGCTAACCATTCACTGGTTAAATGCGCAATACAAAATGAAATGAAGTCAGTTGGATTAATGACAAACTAACCTAACTGGAAATTTAGCCTGAATAGATGCCTCCCACCCACCTTTTTTTTTTTTACATACTTGGAAGGGTCCCATCTGCATCTCATCATTGCTGAGGAGTGTGCTCCCATCACCCAATCAAGCATCCAGCCAGAGCAGGTCATGATATATTTTACCATATTAACATGCCATTGTGGGCGGCACGGTGGTGTAGTGGTTAGCGCTGTCGCCTCACAGCAAGAAGGTCCTGGGTTCGAGCCCCGTGGCCGGCGAGGGCCTTTCTGTGTGGAGTTTGCATGTTCTCCCCGTGTCCGCGTGGGTTTCCTCCGGGTGCTCCGGTTTCCCCCACAGTCCAAAGACATGCAGGTTAGGTTAACTGGTGACTCTAAATTGACCGTAGGTGTGAATGTGAGTGTGAATGGTTGTCTGTGTCTATGTGTCAGCCCTGTGATGACCTGGCGACTTGTCCAGGGTGTACCCCGCCTTTCGCCCATAGTCAGCTGGGATAGGCTCCAGCTTGCCTGCGACCCTGTAGAAGGATAAAGCGGCTAGAGATAATGAGATGAATGAACATGCCATTGTTGTGTGTTATGCCTGATGTAAAGACTCTCGTCTCTGCGAGCCTACCACACAGATTTAATACTTGTCATTTTTAGGGCATACCTAACAACGTGTTCCCCCCCCCCCAATCTGTCCCTCTGAGTTACATGTTGATCCTGGGATTGAGATGCTGGCCTCTTCTGCCCCTCGGACCTGCTTGATCCATCCTGGTGCCCTGTGTCTGGTCGGAGTTTTATCGCACCGCTCCTGTGAAGGACGGCCCCATGAGGACAGTTGAGGGTTATACCTGTTAAAACTGTTAATATTATAGTCAGGCTGTCTGTTGTTGCCCAAATGAGGATGGGTTCCCTTTTGAGTCTGGTTCCTCTCGAGGTTTCATCCTCATGTCGTCTGAGGGAGTTTTTCCTTGCCACCGTCGCCACAGGCTTGCTCATTGGGGATAGATTAGGGATAAAATTAGCTCATGTTTTAAGTCGTTCAAATTCTGTAAAGCTGCTTTGCGACAATGTTTATTGTTAAAAGCGCTATACAAATAAACTTGATTTGATTTAACCAGTAATGCAAATATCCTTATACTAGCTTGATATTTAGCTTGATGATATTCTTAGGACTAAGAATACCATCAAGCTAAACCCTGCTTGGGGTTAATACGTAACATTACATTACATTACAGGCATGTAGCAGACGCGCTTATCCAGAGCGACGTACAACATACCCAGAGCAGCCTGGGGAGCAGTTGGGGGATTTGGTGCCTTGCTCAAGGGCACTTTAGCCGTTCCTACTGGTCCAGGGAATTGAACCAGTGACCTTTTGGTCCTAAAGCTGCTGCTGTAACCATTAAGCCATAGCTTAATAACATGACAAATGTTATTAAAGGAGAACTGAAGGCAAATTTTTTATTATCAAAATTCTATTTATCTCATTTTATTAAATATAGGAATGCATTTTTGATAGCTATTTTGTCACTGCTATAGCAAGTTATGAGTGTTTTGAAATATGCTCTATCAGTCCATATGTCAAAGCAATGGGCATAAATGAGATTCACTGAGACCTGTGCGAGACATCGTAGGACAGAACTAAAACGTACAGCGGAACTCAAAGTGACCAACATCTGCCAATGTTGTCAAAAGACGTGCATGCCCTCTTTCGAATGCTGATGTAATCAAGCCGGAAGTTTTGTTTGTTTTGATAGCAATCAGGAAAGTTTGAAAAAAGTAGGCAGTAATCATCATTTAAACTCGTTTTTGTGCAATATTTTGCTTGGAAAACAGTTTTCAAAATGGCGGCACTGACACCTGGCTGACACCACGTTTCAAAGTCTTGTACAAGTCTTGTGAAGATCACGCGGATAAGCGACGCCTGCCGTGGACCAAACGAACTAAATTCAACATGGCTAAAAACCGAATAGGCCAGTAAGTATAATATTTAATTGCAATTAGTTGCCAATACGAGTCACAATATAAGGTTACTAAAACCGAAAACGTAATTGAGTAACACGTTAATTAAGAAATAAAGCAAGTTTAAAAATGACTTCAGTTCTCCTTTAAATGCAATAGCATGGTCAATGTAATTTTAAAAACTGTTGCAACAAATATCATGTTACAATTTTCTTCAAATTACCTTTATTTATTAAATTACATCTCTTGACATTGTGTACAATATGACTACCATTCCAAGGTTTACATAAACAAACATATATTCTGCATTTAACTTCACTGTCATTGTTTCAATTATAATCTAAGGTGCCAGACCAAAAACAATACAACACTACCAATTTACTTACAGACTGTGCCATATAATGTGTTGTGTATAATGTTTCATAATTCCCTCAAAATAGTAAAGCGTGTAAAAAATAGTTAAACTAATGTGTGTCTGTTAAAAATAAAAACACTGTATTATCATGTTTTATTATGTCACTGACCAAATGAACAGCATTCAGAGCCCTAAAGCTCATCTCAGCTGGACAACTAAGAGAAATCCAGTCGTACATGAGCTGACAGCCGACGAGACACATATGCCGCTTTTCCACTACCAACGCGGCTGAGTTGGGCTGAGCCGTGCCGTGCTGAGTCGGGCTGAGTTGAGCTGAGCGGGGCTGTTGGAGTTGCGTTTCGACTACAACCGCGCTGAACCGTGCTGGCTGGAAGTGGGTGGACACATTGGGTGGAGTTAGCGAAAGTGGGTGGACGTCACGTGATGTCGTTAGGCGGCGCAAACAGTGACATCAGTGATCTTTTAAGCGGTAGTCTCACGACCCGGATAGTAAACAATAAACATGGAGGACATGGAGTCGTTAGTGTTGCTGGTCTTGGTGCTGTGGCTTGTTGTCACCGACAACGCCAACAGATACTGGCAAGAGCGTATAGATGAGGCGAGGCGCAAAAGGCTTCATAATTCTCGTAATTCATAATTCTTCTTCTTCCGGGTTTACGGTGTTTACAGATCCCAGCGTGCTCGCGGGGCGTGTGTGGGCATGTGAGGACACTCCTCCTCACCAATCAGCGCACAGGGGAGTGTCTGCTCACGCCCCCAGCCTCACTCAGCTCGGTTTGGCTCGCTTCAGCCCCACTCCAAAACCGTGCGAGTTTTGGGGGCTGAGCAGGGCTGAAGCGAGCTGAGTCGTGCTGTTCTTAGATAGTCGAAACGCGAGCCGTGTCGGGCTGAAGTGAGCTGAAGTGAGCTGAAAAAGGGTAGTGGAAAAGGGCCAATAGTGCAGAATTGCCTATAAGCCGTGTACGACGAGCTTGAGTGGAATAACTTTTATTATACCCATATTCACTGGATTTTGAGAAACAGAGCTTTTGTTTTTGCAAATTCGATAAATAAAAACTTTATACAAAATTTTTGACAAAATAATTTCCACTTAGAATGTAAACAAACCGGCGAAATGACAGTAGCAATTTATGAAAAATGTGATAATAATAATTCTTGAAAAATAAAAAAAATACATTCTTACCATCAAATACTTTTATTCCATATTTTGTTGCTTTTTTGTATTTCTGGGGTTTTGTTTTCAAGTAGAGTTTTTATTTTGTCCTCGGTTGGTTCAGCAACACACTCCACCATTCTGTTCTTCTCTACTCATGGTATCCTTGACTTGCAAGTGACGTCAAAGCAAAATAGAAACCTGGATGTTGGCCATGTTGGTGGATATACAAATGCGGGGTCAAGCGACATTCCATACAAAACAAAGTCACACGTACGCAACTCTCTTTGTTTTTCCAATGCTTTAAGCGTTCTTTTATCGATGCCATGTCTTTGTGCTGTATATGGTTGTGGTCATAACAGTACTCGTGACTGTGGCATGTTCCAATTTTTTAGAATTCCGTCTGTGATTCAGAAAGAGGGTGAGGAAACTCTGAGGCTTAATACAGAGAGGAGATGAGGGGATCAGGACACTTTGTCCAATGACCATTTTGTCCAATACTTAAGACATTCTGTCCAAAGCCTTTTTCATACGCACTATCGATTACTTTATATTTCAGGTATTCCAATGTTCGCGAACGAAGCCCCCGCGAGAGTACTGCTCCGTACCTAAAGATTTAACATGATACAGCCGGCTTTAAAAATTAATAACTCAGCCAACAGAGCTCACAGTGAAGCCAAATTTGACAGACACCTCCCTCTAAGCCTCTCCCTTGGAAACAGCATGGTCTTGGGTCAGTAGGACTGTGCCTCGGCCTGGGATTCGCGAATGAAGCTCCTGCGAGAGCGCTGCTCAGCGCCTAAAGATTTAACATGATCCAGCTGGCTTTAAAAATCAATAACTCGGCCAATGGAGCTCGCAGCGAAGCCAAATTTGACAGACACCTCCTTCTAAGCCTCCCCCCTTAGAAAGAGCATGGTCCCAGGTCAGTAGGACTGCGCCTTGGCCCGGGATTCGCAAACGAAGCCCCCGGGAGAGCGCTGCTTGGCGCCTAAAGATTTAACACGATTAATATTATGGCAGTCATTTGCTTGACAAAAACGTGTTTTGCTTTGGTCAAATTCCATTGAGAATGCCTCCTTTTTTCGAGCAAACAAATACCTGAAATATAAAATAACTGATAGTGCGTATGAAAAAGGCTTTGGACATAATGATCATGGGACAAAATGACCTGTATTCCTACTCGATGGTCGGTAGAAGCATCTTATCTTCAGAAAAGCCTGACTTTTTTAAATAATATGGGTCAAACCTACACATATATCTATCTTCACGCGATCATTCAAATCATGGTAGTACTGAGAAAATTCAGCATTGTTTACAGATGCCCTTTCAGTGGCTGCCATCTTAGTTGCTTTGTATATCCACCATCATGGCAGACACTCACGACGTAGCACATTTTGATCACGTGGTTGCAAGTCATCTATATGAGCTGATAGCCTAGTAGTAGAGTAGCCAATCAGAGCATGCTGTTGCTCATATCCAGTGAATGTGGACAGAATAATATAAATTATCCTGGTGATTACCTGTTTTGGTAATGTGTGCTTACCTTTGAGCTAACCTTTAAATAAATGTGTGATTTCACTGAACCGAAATTCTGCACATCACCACCATTCCCCTTTATGTCTTAAGCCAATGCACCTTTTCCCAGTCTGATTCACTGACCCATACTTCCGTTCCAAGCTGAGTCTTCTGTCATGACAAGTTACATTTGCACCTAATCCATCTCCCATCCAACTCTGAGTCAGCCAAGTGCCACATGGGCTCTCGCTCCTCTCAATGCAAGTCACACTGGAGCATGCATTCTGCAGCAAATCCAAGACACTTAGCTCAGGAATTAAAGGAGAATAATAGGAACTGAGGAAAGGGGGAAATTATGCATGTCGGCTGTCAAATAGGAAATGGCCTTGATTATGAGCAGTCTTTACCGCTTTATGAGGCAGAAAAAAAGGCTCTTTGAATATAGTATGAACAACATTTACAATGCCAATCATAGATCCCTAATCTCTAGACAGGCAATGATATAGCCTACCATGCAGCAATAAACTGCGATACAATTTTATTGCAATTCAAATAAATAAAATAAAAAAATGTGACTATTGTCAGGTTCTGTAATCTCTTAGTTTTTCCTAGATGTAATAGTGTTGTTGACAGCAGAGGGTGCAATCATAAAATAGAAGGAATACAAGTGGCTGCACTGTAGGCAGAAGTAACACAGCTCCACAAAAAAAAAAACAGATCTAAAATGGGAAAGAGCTAGCTGTTATGTGATTTACTGAACAAATAGATTAATCAGAGCTCTCTTTTCACTGACTAACAAAAGCAAAAGAAAAGAGAAGCAAATGCAAGTAGTATGTTCATAAAAGTTTATTAAGAAAAGACCTATTTGTTCTTTCATTTTCTATACCGCTTATCCATTGGGGGGAAGCTGGAGCCAATCCCAGCTGACATCGGGCGAGAGGTGGGGTACACCCTGGACAGGTCACCAACTCAGAGAGACAAACTGCCATTCACACTCACATCCACACCTAGGGGCAATTTAGGCCAAGTTTACATTAGACCGTATCTGTCTCATTTTCTTCGCGGATGCACTGTCCATTTACATTAAAACGCCTGGAAATGCCGGGAAACGGGAATCCGCCAGGGTCCACGTATTCAATCCAGATCGTGTCTGGTCCGGTGCTGTGTAAACATTGAGAATACGCGGATACGCGGATACGCTGTGCTGAGCTCTAGCTGGCGTCGTCATTGGACAACGTCACTGTGACATCCACCTTCCTGATTCGCTGACGTTGGTCATGTGACGCGACTGCTGAAAAACGGCGCGGACTTCCGCCTTGTATCACCTTTCATTAAAGAGTATAAAAGTATGAAAATACTGCAAATACTGATGCAAATACTGCCCATTGTGTAGTTATGATTGTCTTTAGGCTTGCCATTCTTCCACTTGCAAGTGGTAAGTGATATGCACTGGGATCACACACACAGCGGCTCAGTCCCGAATCACTGCTCGTGCGCTATACTCGCGCGCGCTGTGAGCTGCGCAGGGCTGGAGTGCGCACCCTCCAGAGGGCACTCGCTGTTCAGGGCGGAGTGATTTGGAGCGCAGGATGCCTGCGGAGCCGAGCGTATCCGTGTATTGGTGTTGCTATGTGCACGCGAATCGTGTATTGGTGTTGCTGTGTGCACGCTAATCGTTTTAAAAACGTTAATCTGATGATCCGCTGATACGGTCTAATGTAAACCCCACCTAAACCCCACCTTAGAGTAGCCAGTTGAACTAATCTGCATGTCTTTGGACTGTGGGAGGAAACTGAAGCACCCAGAAGAAACCCACACAGGCATGAGGAAAACATGCAAACTCCACACAGAAAGGCTCCCAGTTCAGCCACGGAACTCAAACCCAGCACATTCTTGCTGTGAGGTGTGCCGTTCCTACGTGCTCTTAACTTTTTCATTTTTAAGAAAATAAATATTTTAGTTAATAGACTATTATATTTTATTCCAACCTTTACAAATATGGATGAATAATTACTGTTTGTTATTAAGAAACTGAAGCAAATTTTTTTTATTGAAATTTAACATAAGGAATATTTAAGCTGATAATGAGTAGGAAAATAAATGTTACTTTTTTGTAATAAAATTATCTTTTTTTTAAAAAAAAAACTTGAATTGAAAATCGAATCATGAACCCAATATTGTGAATCAAATCATACTGTGAATTGGCTGAATTGTTACAGACCCACTAATCTCCATCTCCCTTTGTAAAATAGTGCAGATTTTTTTTTTTTTTATTACATATATGTATATGTGTTTAATTAATCTACACTGCTGTCTGGATGTACTTAAATTCAATCAAATTAATATGAGAAGAAGCCTTTATTTGTCACATGCACGTTCAAGCACAGTGAAATCCGTCCTCTGCATTTAACCCATCTGAAGCAGTGAACACACACATGCATATCCACAAGTGAGCAATGAGCACACACACATACCCAGAGCAGCGGGCAGCTATGCTACAGCGCCCAGTTGTGGGTTAGGTTCCTTGCTCAAGGGCACTTCAGCCCAACCTGCAGGCCATGGCTGCCCCATGTTAACCTAACTGCATGTCTCTGGACTGTGGGGGAAACTGGAGCACCCGAAGGAAACCCACGGAGACATGGAGAGAAGATACAAACTCCACACAGAAAGGCCCCCGTCGGCCACTGGGCTCAAACCCAGAACCTTCTTGCTGTAAGGTGACAGTGCTAACCACTACACCACTATATGCTACTATATGCTGCATAGTTATTAAGCAGGGTGCCCCATAAGTCCCACATCATAGGAGAGAAATAAAAAATAGCCAAACAAAAGCTTCCTTGTACATTCTCTAAGACATGAGCTCACAGACATCCAGGACTAGCTAGTGTCTCTGTGATTGACAGGAGAGGTAATAATGCCATCCCTCTTACCCAGAGAGCACAGCCAACTGGCTCTCATGACTCCCAGCCATGGATGGCTGTGGTATTGTTGAGATTCAAACTCATGATCTCATCACGTACACTTTGTGTTTATCAAGCCAATTTCCATTGCAAGAGCTACGCAGCTATTCATATTCAGCTAGGCTGTACAGTCAGAGTTACTATCATGCTAACTGACAGCTAAGAAATTAGGACTTAAACTTTTGTTATTTAACCCTAGCTATTGTTTTTCCCCCACATTCCTTGGTTCCTTGGGGAAAGGGACACTAATTAACCATCAGTAACTAAGATGAATGTCTGATTCAAAAAGTAGACACCTTTTATATTTGTACTCTTTTAATTTTCTCATTTAATTTGCTAAATGTAAGTTTAGCAATTTTAAAAGTCAATATATTTCTACTTTAACTTGAATAATTTATTTGAAGATCGACTCCAATTATTTTACCAGAATAAGAATAATGGTAACATTTTGACAAATAACTGCACTTCTACTTGAAAAGAAAAGAAAAGAAAAGAAAAGAAGAAGAAAGCACAACTTTATTCATCACACACTTGTGAAATTTCCTCTCTGCATTTAACCCATCTGAAGCAGTGAACACACACATGCACAAGCTTGAGCAATGAACACACACACATACCCAGAGCAGTGGGCAGCCATGCTAACAGCGCCCAGGGAGCAGTTGGGAGTTAGGTGCCTCGCTCAAGGGCACCTCAGCCCAAGACCGTCCCATATTAACCTAACCGCATGTCTTTAGACTGTGGGGGAAACCGGAGCGCCCGGAGGAAACCCACGCAGACACGGGGAGAACATGCAAACTCCACACAGAAAGACCCTCGCCGGCTGCTGGGTTCGAACCGAGAACCTTCTTGCTGTGAGGTGACCGTGCTAACCACTACACCACCGTGCCACCCAATAAATAAACCATTTTAATACTTTTACCATCTCTCATAAATATCCAGGCATATTTATCAACCGGGACTTATTCTAAATTACAAAACGTGCAAGGTTTAAATAAAAAATAAAGGTGGTCCAAATCAAATATATAAATGTGCATATTTGGCTCTTAAAGCACTTAAAGATATCTCAAGAATAGGATTTGGGGAAATTTATTGGGAAAGCCTCCCCCTGATGATGTATCTTTACAGATTTTGCAGATCATAGAGACACTGCTCCTATCACGTCATGATTTTGAAGATGCAATTTACAGCCATGCTGCTTTTCCTGCACTTAAACCTCTTGATGTTGTTAATTACTTTTATCTCTCAGATGTGCACGCCTCCACTCATCACTGTTTATGTCGAAAATTGACAGCAGTTTCTCAATATGAGATGTACACAGTGGAAAATTCATAAACTGCCTTCATATATTACCTTCATATAGTCTTTTTCTTTGGAAAGGCAATAACGCCTGTGATGCGTAATCAATGTAGTCGATCATGTAGTTCAAGTATGTATTGAGAGGAGCTTCAAATTGGATTCTTTTATTACACTGTGCAATTTAATATATTAACTTTCTCTTTTGTGTTTTCTAGTTTTGTTTTGTTTTCTAGCTTCTCTTCTCTGTGTTTATTCCTTTTCTTCAAAGTTTAAATTAATAAAATAAGAAGAAATATTTTCAAGACCTCTAATTATATAATTATTTAAAGTGGTTGGAATACACGAAGGCTTGGAAGATGCATGACTTAGAGATGAGGCCTAAAGTTTACATACCTTTGCTTTACGTTATGAAAAAATCAAGACATTTATATAGCTTTTTGCAAAACATTATCACTTAATTATCACATGTAACCCTTCAAACGAGATCGTCAATGATGGCATAGCTCACTCCAGCCCCGTCTAGTCCAGAAGGAATGATCTAAAGTGGGCCACCTTCCGCAATAAATGTTGCAAGCTACTGTATATACACTATATACAAGCTACAGTGGTGCTTGAAAGTTTTAGAATTTTCTATATTTCTGCATAAATATGACCTAAAACATCATCAGATTTTCACACAAGTCCTAAAAGTAGATAAAGAGAACCCAGTTAAACAAATGCAACAAAAATATTATACTTGGTTGTTTATTTATTGAGGAAAATGATCCAATATTACATATCTGTGAGTGGCAAAAATATGTGAACCTCTAGGATTAGCAGTTCATTTGAAGGTGAAACTAGAGTCAGGTGTTTTCAATCAATAGGATGACAATCAGGTGTGAGTGGGCACCCTGTTTTATTTAAAGAACAGGGATCTATCAAAGTCTGATCTTCACAACACATGTTTGTGGAAGTGTATCATGGCACGAACAAAGGAGATTTCTGAGGACCTCAGAAAAAGCGTTGTTGATGCTCATCAGGCTGGAAAAGGTTACAAAACCATCTCTAAAGAGTTTGGACTCCACCAATCCACAGTCAGACAGATTGTGTACAAATGGAGGAAATTCAAGACCATTGTTACCCTCCCCAGGAGTGGTCGACCAACAAAGATCACTCCAAGAGCAAGGCGTGTAATAGTCAGCAAGGTCAAAAATGACCCCAGGGTAACTTCTAAGCAACTGAAGGCCTCTCTCACATTGGCTAATGTTAATGTTCATGAGTCCACCATCAGGAGAACACTGAACAACAATGGTGTGCATGGCAGGGTTGCAAGGAGAAAGCCACTGCTCTCCAAAAAGAACATTGTTGCTCGTCTGCAGTTTGCTAAAGATCACGTGGACAAGCCAGAAGGCTACTGGAAAAATGTTTTGTGAACGGATGAAACCAAAATAGAACCTTTTGGTTTAAATGAGAAGCGTTATGTTTGGAGAAAGGAAAACACTTTATTCCAGCATAAGAACCTTATCCCATCTGTGAAACATGGTAGTGGTAGTATCATGGTTTGGGCCTGTTTTGCTGCATCTGGGCCAGAACAGCTTGCCATCATTGATGGAACAATGAATTCTGAATTATACCAGTGAATTCTAAAAGAAAATATCAGGACATCTGTCCATGAACTGAATCTCAAGAGAAGGTGGGTCATGCAGCAAGACAATGACCCTAAGCACACAAGTCATTCTACCAAAGAATGGTTAAAGAAGAATAAAGTTAATGTTTTGGAATGGCCAAGTCAAAGTCTTGACTTCAATCCAGTCGAAATGTTGTGGAAGGACCTGAAGCGAGCAGTTCATGTGAGGAAACCCACCAACATCCCAGAGTTGAAGCTGTTCTGTACAGAGGAACGGGCTAAAATTCCTCCAAGCCGGTGTACAGGACTGATCAACAGTTACCGGAAACGTTTAGTTGCATTTATTCCTGCTTAAGGGGGTCACACCAGATACTGAAAGCAAAGGTTCACATACTTTTGCCACTCACCGATATGTAATATTGGATCATTTTCCTCAATAAATAAATGACCAAGTACTGTATAATATTTTGTCTCATTTGTTTAACTGGGTTCTCTTTATCTACTTTTAGGACTTGTGTGAAAATCTGATGTTGTTTTAGGTCATATTTATGCAGAAAAATAGAAAATTCTAAAGGGTTCACAAACTTTCAAGCACCACTGTATATTTAGAAGCTATATACACCCTAGGAATACCGACCTATTTGCCAGAAAGAATCCAAAATGACGAGGAATTGACCAAGAAGAAGCAATTTTTTTTGTTGTTGTTGAACTGCTCATTAAGGCTTAATTAGTTCATAACTTCATTAATAATTATAATTAAGCAAATCTGGGTAGAGGGCAGCATGGTGGTGTAGTGGTTAGCACTGTCGCCTCACAGCAAGAAGGTTCTGGGTTCGAGCCCAGCGGCCAGCGAGGGCCTTTCTGTGTGGAGTTTGCATGTTCTCCCCGTGTCTGTGTGGGTTTCCTCCGGGTGCTCCAGTTTCCCCCAAAGACATGCAGGTTAGGCTAATTGGTGGCTCTAAATTGACCGTAGGTGTGAATGTGAGTGTGAATGGTTGTTTGTCTCTGTGTCAGCCCTGCGATAACCTGGCGACTTGTCCAGGGTGTACCCCACCTCTCGCCCATAGTCAGCTGGGATAAGCTCCAGCTTGCCTGCAGTCCTGTAGAAGAGAATAAGCGGCTACAGATAACGGATGGATGATGGAAATCAGGGTAGAAGTTAAATGCACCCTGGGTACCCCAACCTTCATGCCAGAAAGAATCAAAATCGGTGAAGAATTGAGAGAGAAGAAGCGATTTGTGTGGAAACTGCTTGTTAGGGCTTTATTCTTGGGTTTCACGTGTGACATCACATCCACCTCATTAGTTATTCAAAACTTTAGCTGGTGGTCTACCAAAGCCCAGTTGACAAAGCGTTTGTATGGAGAAGGTGCATTGCTCGCATGAAAAATGCCTTACGCTTGCATTGTTTTAGGTTGTTCGAATTGATCAAAGTGTGAAACTGATAAAAGTTTCTTCAGGGTTCCCTGTGAACTAATAAAAAAGGGTGAACGGACAAAGGATTTCACAAAAAGACATTGAGAAAGGTAGCTTTTGAACCTCTCACTGAAATCGAAGGGAGCCGAGTCGAAGCATGCTCGAGTTTGCAGTGATCACTTGGTGAAAGGTTTGTATTTCCCTCTCAGCTATGTCCTTAGTGTTTTCCAAGTACTTTTCTTGCCATGTGTCGTTATTCTACGGTACTTTTTTTAGTCACAAAGCACTAAAGTCCCCAGCTGTTTCTTTGTTTACTCCTCACAAAGTCCATATGCATGAAGGTTGCGACAAAATTCTTACCCACCCATACAGTTACAATGCGCCATGATCACTCCTCCATCTTGTTTAACAGCAGGCTACCAAGTCGCTCCATTGTGTGTAGCTGTCAATATTGATTTTAAAACTAACTTAGTAAATTACACAGGGAAATTAATATTCAAGTCTGAGTGAAAAACATTGTGGTGATCATGCGTGGAAGAAGAGTCTGGAGACAGAAATGTTAGTTTCTCGGTCGTTAGCCTGTGCTACTTGCTCTCGAGAGCACTGGCTTGACCGCTTTATTAGCATTCGCTCATACTACCGATGAATGCTACACCAGCTGGAAGGTGACTTCACTGCTGCATTGATGGCACTGATTTGCGGTTAAGCTCGCGTTGGCCTCCGATAAATTTTTGGTCCCTCCCACTATTAATCAATATCTGATTGGTTAATTAATCTGTCACTTCCTACATAAACATACACTGCCATGGCCTTCTGTCCTGGCAATGAAGTCCTAACTAATTAGTGAGCCAGCTTTAATCTCTTCTCAGCCTAGAGACAACAAACAAAAAAAATTTAAAATAACTCTATTTTAATGTTTTCAGGACAGTAACCTTTTCATTTCTAAAGCAAATTTGATAGAAAATGAGACCAAATTAGAATTAGAAGAGAATAATTATAATGAAATTATGAAAGAAATTAAAGAATTAAAGAAATTAAATATAACATTTGAAATACTTATACGTTTGGGCTTCTCTGAAGGTCTAGAAGGCCTTGACGGTTCCCCTCTGGTGGTTACTAAGGAAGAATGCCCAAGCTGTAAATGCCTCACTGTAAATGCATTGATCACGTTCATGTTAAAGAATGTGGTCTTTCTTTGTCCCACAAGTTTCATATGTGACCACTTACTAGCATGAAAGTAAAAAGATTATGCAACTTTTTTGTTGCATCTTCAGGAATCTTAGGCCTAATGCATGCCTCTAGTCTCAACCAACACCAGTGACTATTACTGGCAAGCTTATCTGTCCTATTGTGTCTCTGTATTTGTATATGTTTAACACATCAGTTCATACTGTATAATGTATTCATAACTGGTTTCATCTGTATAACACAAACCCACAGCTCTCGGCAGAAGAAGGTGGAGGATAGATTAGACATCACTTGTAATTTTTTAAATCCGAGATTGGAGTGTGAAATAAGAATGAGAAGATTAACAGGAATTAGAGTAGGTCTAACCTTAAAGTGTGTTCATTGACTTATTCTTCTGGGAAGTGAAGAAATGTGGCCTATATATTCTAGAAGTCAAGTTTGTTTGTATAGCTCTTTTAACAGTAGACATTGTCACAAAGCAGCTTTACAGAAAATTAAAGGCTTTAAACATGAGCTAATTTTATCCCTAATTTATCCCCAGTGAGTAAGCCTGTGGCGACAGTGGCAAGGATAAACTCCCTCAGACGACATGAAGAAGAAACCTTAAGAGGAACCAGACTCAAAAGGGAACCCATCCTCATTTAGATGATAGAAGTTAAAAAGATTAGTGATTAACGCCAACACTTGTGGAAAAAAGACTCGTCGCCAATGCGGGGTGGCCCTATATTTAGCTGGGACCATCCCTGGCCCAAACCATCAATGATGGCCTGCTTGGAGCATGGGGAAAATAATTTTCACTAATTTTGGTCACTGATCTTATTCTTGCATTAATCATCAATTCAACTGCACTCTGCATTTTCACATGGCAGCCCAGACGCCGACAGCATCGCAGCAGATTAAATAGGCGCAACCAAATAAGGAAATTCTCCCCTCCCCTCTATTGCCGTTGGTTTGGTCCAAGACTCCTCCTCTGGGAGGGGAACTTAAACAACATTGGCGCGAAACAGCGCGCATCAGTGATGGAGGGCAGAAAGAGGCCAGGTGGAACCGAAAGGGCGAAGCTTAAAAAAAGGAAGGAGGTGGCAGCAAAATGTGCCAAATTGACAGATATGTTCTCAAGACCAGCTGGTAGGTTACGAAAGATACGGAGTATGATAACCCTGTTTGTCGATTTTATCAGTCTATGCTAGGCCTATAATGTGTCGATAGTTTGCGATGTCAATTCAGCTTTTTGATGTCATGTGAAATCTCGCAATTTACACGGTATAGATGTGGTGTATGTCTTAATTCTAAGAAGAACCGGACATTGCTTTACATCCCAGTTATTAACAATTTTAGATGAACAGGTCCCAAATGTGCTGTTGCGCGTTATTTCCTCATCCAGCCTATTTCATCTCGCTGTCACACCGTGCATTTCCACAGGCGTGCGCACATTGTGGTTATGAACACACAGGCCTAGAAGTCATATCTGATGTTAAATAATTGTTGTTAAATATATAACTTAGAAGAGGTGTATGCGTATGCCAATATTCTAAGCAGAATCGAACACTTGCTTTAGCCTACATTTCATTTAACCATTTTTGAGTTGCCTAATGCGCCCTCACGCTTTATCTGCCGGTTGCTGAGTACCCAGCATTGTTGATTTGCCATTATTTTCGAGGCGTATGCGGCATGTAATGCACAAGCATTGGTTCAAATGCACGCAAGATGGGTGCTTTCGTTATTTTAAGACTATGTGACTAAAAATGTGTTGTGTAATTCGTCTTAAATAACGCGAAACAATCAGCCATACTCGCTGCTTTGCTATTTGGAGTGGCAGTCAGCTGGATTTCGCCCCCGACGTAAAAGTTCATTCCCATACCCGGGCCAAAGATGCCGATTTCTGAAGATGCATGTCCTTTGGATGTGTTTTCAAATATTTTCACTAAGGAACTTTGCGACATGTTGGTGACACAGATAAATGTATATGCGGATTAGACACGCGGCCACACACCATCCAATTTTAAGTGGAGCCCCGTCTCATACTAGATGAAATCGTTCGTTGGTCTCTGCATTACGTTTGTGGTCATTAAACTACCGCGTAATGGAAGTTTTATTAACCCTAAAGTAATGCAGAGAACGACGAACAACATACATTGTCACTACCTGAATTTAAACCAAATAAAAAGCATTGTGAAAGAACAGTTATTTGTTTTATCTTTTTTAATGTACTCAAATTCCTCCTCCATTTCAAAGTGGCCTGAATGTGAATTAAACTCCCGGACTGAAAACAGGGCCCACTCCGGCCCTGCTCGTCGCAAACAAACAACTCAGAAAACAGGAAGTATGTCACACAGAACATGCATGCGGCAATATCCTATATCATTTATCTAAAAAAAAGGAGTAGAATAGAGAGGCAAATAATGTCAAGTGCACTAATGAACCTCTTCAATGTTGGTCTTTTGGTTCTAGTCAATACGCACTCCTTTCATATGTGATGCTCCCTGACCTCTATGTTCTTTGTCCTTAAAAGCAGCAGTGTGTCCAGTTTAAGTTGTTCAGTTCCAGATAAATGCCCTCCAAACTTTCAAGGCACTCATTGTATGGCAGCTTTGTGTGACAGCATTTTTCTGATGGCGGATTTAAAAGATGATCGATCTCAAGAGGAACACAAAATCATTCAGCTCTGAGGACATGCCTAGTGCTTGTTCCTGTTTTATAAAGGGCCAAAAACTAACAAACTCCTTTTGATATTTGACAGGTATTATATATAAAAACAGTCAACACTAAGAAATATTAGAAGGAAAATCTTATATCAGAAAGGCTTGTTCAGAGCCTTGGACTTCAGTCATATATGCTTTTAGAAAGTAATTTGGAAAATAAACATTTTATCAACTCCACATGCTTCTGAAATACAATGCATTAACATTTCACAGCACTCAGCTCCAAAAATATATTTCACTTTTAAAAAAACAAAGGTTTCGGTTCAAGAGTTTTTTTTTTTTTTAACGTGTTTACTTAAAACGTCACTCATGCACAGTGATGGCTGCCAGGTTTGTTTTGTTAAATGCGAAAGACTTTGAATGAGAAAGATGTGTTGAACACCTGAAAGGAATGTGTGTATAAATAATAATGATAATATTGGCTGGCTTTTTTTCCATGGTATATCAGATATATTCCATTCAGCAAGCATGATATTGAACTCGTCTTCGACTCGTTCAATATCATACAAGCTGAATGGAATATATCTGATATACCACTCAACGCCAGCTGATATTATTTAATTGTTATCACTACCTATGAAAATACTGTATAGCAACCTTCATTATGCACAATGAATTCTTAACATATAGCATTATGAGTTATATTTGTAACATTACATCCTTTTGAGGGCGGCACGGTGGTTAGCGCTGTCGCCTCACAGCAAGAAGGTCCTGGGTTTGAGCCCCGGGGCCGGCGAGGGCCTTTCTGTGTGGAGTTTGCATGTTCTCCCCGTGTCTGTGTGGGTTTCCTCCGGGTGCTCCGGTTTCCCCCACAGTCCAAAGACATGCAGGTTAGGTTAACTGGTGACTCTAAATTGACCGTAGGTGTGAATGGGAGTGTGAATGGTTGTCTGTGTCTATGTGTCAGCCCTGTGATGACCTGGCGACTTGTCCAGGGTGTACCCCGCCTTTCGCCCGTAGTCAGCTGGGATAGGCTCCAGCTTGCCTGCGACCCTGTAGAACAGGATAAAGCGGCTAGAGATAATGAGATGAGATGAGACATCCTTTTGATATTTGACAGGTATTATATATAAAAACAGTCAGCACTAAGAAATATTAGAACGAAAACCTTATATCAGAAAGGCTTGTTCAGAGCCTTGGATTTCAGTCATATATGCTTTTAGAAAGTAATTTGGAAAATCAACATTTTATCAACTCCACATGCTTCTGAAACAAAATGCACTAACATTTCACAGCACTCAGCTCCAAAAATATATTTCACTTTTAAAAGAACAAAGGTTTCGGTTCAAGAGTTGTTGTTTTTTTTTACTGTCAATTTTGAGTCAAGTTGATTAAACATGTTTTTCATAAAACATCACTCGTGCACAGACATACTGCACTATCCACCAACACTTTGTACAAAGGCTATATCTGTCATGAGCAGGGCTTTGAACCGGTTCAAGGAACAAAAACGAAAACCGGGAACTTTTTCTATTTCACATGTAACAGAAACGAAACCAGAAACTTTATTATTTTTTATGTTCCGGAACAGAAACGCTTATTAAAAATAATGGTAACCGGTTAATACCGGTTTTTATTTCGTTCCTCAAAGTTTCCGTAGCCTACAAATAAAAAATTTTCATTCTTCTCCTGCGCAAGTTTCTATGACCCGCTGGGGTTCACTTCCTGTGTGACGTTCGCTGACTGAATGGAGAGAGCGGGAGGGTGGACTACTATCACGTCTCCACATCTTAAATAAGAGGTAAATATTGCAGTCTATCGTTATTCAAAAACGTCAGTTTCAAACACGATATCAATATATTTGTCCACGTTAATGAGAGGCTCGCGAACATTAAATGACGTTAACCTCTGTTAGCCTATCAATGCATAGGGCCTGACTAGCCTTTGGTAACGCACTAAACGAATTATCTTTCATTTTTGGCACTTTTTCTGTTTGTGTAGATGGGAAGACATACTGAGAATCCAAATCGCCAACATTTGAAATAATAATTGTTTTGAATTATTTCTTGTCTTATTTAATGAAGGTTGTAATAGAATTAGCCTACATTTGGCTTAAGCCGGATGAGACAGACACATAATTTTATAGCCATTTGTTAAACCGCTGACAGGGAACGTAATTAACCGTTCCGGGGACGAAATTTTTTTGTTCTAACCGGTTCGGGAACGTCTATTTAATGGTGGAACCCAAAACCGGAAACGTTAAAATTCCGTTTCTGTTCGGAACGAACCAATAGGAAAAAAATTCTGGTTCAAAGCCCTGGTCATGAGCTATCAACAGATCAATGTTGTAATGCATTAAAAAAACTATCAAGGTTATAATGCATTCAACGGCATATAATATTGAAAATGCATTCAATATTAAACATTATACATACAGGACACTTTTTTGACGGAATAAAAACATGTATTCTATTCCCTTCTAGCGGGTTTCATTCATTTGATTTGATAGCATTCAATATTGTTAGCATATTGCTTATCCTACATGTATTACATCACTCTACCCAATGGAGAATGAGCATTGAATATGGTTTATGATATTGCATGGTTGTCAAGACAACATGACGTCACACATTGGAGATGTAAAACTTCCACACTAGCGAGCAACTTTGGCAATTTGTAAACAAACATGGCTGCCAGGTTTGTTTCGTTAAATATGGAAGATTTTGAACGAGAAAGATGCGTTGGACACCTGAAAGGAATGTGTATGAATAATAATAATATTGTCTGGCTTTTTTTTCCATGGTATATCAGATATATTCCATTCAGCAAGCATGATATTGAACTCGTCTTCGACTCGTTCAATATCATGCTAGCTGAATGGAATATATCTGATATACCACTCAACCCCAGCTGATATTATTTAATTGTTATCACTACCTATGAAAATACTGTATAGCAACCTTCATTATGCACAATGAATTCTTAACGTATAGCATTATGAGTTATATTTGTAGCATATATTACAAAAACAAAACAAACTCAACTCTACTTTGTATGTTTCATTATATGCACACTGAACCTCATTTGGGGTTTCCCCCAATAATAGTGGTGATATTATTGGGGGGGGGGGGGGGGGGGGAATCAGAAATATTATCTTTGGTTTCATTTTGCTTGCTTGTTTATTTTTTTGTTTGTTTGTTTAAAATACTTTTCACTTCATATATACACTCACTGACCACTTTAATAGGAACTTGTTCTTGGTTCCTGTTCTTGGCCGGCAGGAGTGGAACCCAATGTGGTCTTCTTCTGTTGCATGCTGAGATGCTTTTCTGCTCACCACGGTTGTAAAGAGTGATTATATGAGTTACTATATCCTTCCTGGCAGCTCGAACCAATCTGGCCATTTTCCTCTCTTATCTTCTCTTATCAACAAGACATTTCCACCCACAGAACTGTCGCTCACTCAATGTGTTTTTTGTACCATTCGGTGTAAACTCTAGAGTCTAGAGACTGTTGTGTGTGAAAACCCCAGGAGATCAGCAGTTTCTGAAATACTCAAACCAGTCCATCTGGCACCAACACCCACACCACAGTGAAAGTCACAGAGATCGCAATTGTTCCCATTATAGTGTTTGAAGAAGTGAACATTAACCGAAGCTCTTAATTTGTATCTGCATGATTTGATGCATTGTGCTGCTGTCAAGGGATTGGCTGATTAGATAACTGCATAAAACAGCAGGTGTAGGGGTGTGCCTAATAAAGTGGTCGGTGAGCGTATCTCAAAAAGACATCTTATAAGGTATTGTGATTAGGTTATAATATATGTCTGTCAATAATCTGCTCTCATATATGACAAGTATAAATATTCAATTATTTGTTAAAATATTCCTTTGAAATTGGCAATATTAAGTGTACAAATATTTTTATAACACGGCTATTATACAGTACATTAGTATAAATACGCAGGTGATTATAGGACATCGCGCACACTGATTAGTCGAGAAATTCAGACTATTTCTCAATAATCACCTCGAGCGATTCGGCAGAATGGCTGCTCATCGCTTTGTCACTGTAAGGTAGGAAGAATTACAAATGATGAAAGAAAATGCTGTTCCTAAAAGTACTAAAGATGCTATGAAGTTTGGTCTAAAACTATTCAAAGGTAAGGTGGAATTGTGATTTATTTTATCTGCTTCAAAACAAAGTATTTTATGTGAGTCGGGATAGATGAGTGACACAAGTCTGTGTGCATTACATTTACATGCCGCTTTTGAAGTTTTAAATAAATAATTTTGTTGAATACATTCAACAAATGTTTTTAAAAAAATGTTTTTAAATAATCACCAACGTATTTATACTAAAACAATTATCCGCCTCAGGCTCAGTGAATATCGGTGAATAATAACCTTGACTTTGTCTCAGTTATTATTCACCGGTATTCACTGAGCCTGAGGTGAATAATTGTTAATTATAATCACCATCTCATAACTGATAACTGAATGCAGGAGTTGTCAGAAAAAAAAATTTGAAGGGCTGCTGCTCTTTCCGCTGCCAGTAGCTTGTACAGAAAGGCAGCTGAAACACACCTGGTGTGAATGGACTGAGACCTTGACATGATGTTTTAGGTGACACTTGACATGACCTTTGACTCGATGCTTGCATTAGGCATCCAGGGTGAATTCAGTGTTAAGCGTATTCTGGCTACAAACAGCAAACTGCAATTACATTGCATGTCATATGGTGAGAACATTATAAATTGCACATCTGTGAAATAGATAATAGAGAATAAATTTCATCTCATAACTAATGAGGGTTAAACTTGAAACTATTTAAATGTGATTTACTTGTGCTGCTTTATGGATATTTGTGTTACTTCATATGAGTTAAGCTTTCAAATTTGTCTAGTCCAGTTACGATTTGTCTGAAAGCCCGTCAATTTCTTTAAAAGAGCTGACCTTTTGCCATTTTTCCTTTTTAATTGAATTTCATTTTATTTGACAGTGATTTATCTAATTACCTTTCTACCTGCCTGCATTTAGTAGTACTTGCACAAGGATGCTCTTTTTTATCGAGCACATCACTATTCATTTTTCTATTTGAAGGCACTGTCCATCAGAAAAAGTTGGGATGGTATCTTGAAATTGAAATTAAAACTGAAAATAATGATTCGTAAATAATCTTTAACCTGTATTGCACTCCAAACAATACAGCAGCATAGTATTTGATGTTTTACCTCATGTATTTTAGCTTAAAAGTTTATTAAAAAAAATACATTTCAATTATGATTCTTGCAAAAAAAAAAGTTGGGACGGTAAAGCATTTACCACTTTATAATGTTGCCATTCCTTCTCACAACACTTAAAAGATGTTTAGGGACTGAAAACACCAAGTAATGAAACATTTCAGGTGTTATTTTGTCCCATTTTTCCTGTAAACAGGTCTAAAGGTGTGCAACAGTACAGGGTCATCTTTGTCATATTTTTCATTTCCAAATTCGCCACACATTCTCTATTGGAGACAGAGGGGACAGGCACCCTCTTCTTCCTCAGCCATGCCTTTGTCTCATCTCATTAGCCGCTTTATCCTGTTCTACAGGGTCGCAGGCAAGCTGGAGCCTATCCCAGCTGACTACGGGCGAAAGGCGGGGTACATCCTGGACGAGTCGCCAGGTCATCACAGGGCTGACACATAGACACAGACAACCATTCACACTCACATTCACACCTACGGTCAATTTAGAGTCGCCAGTTAACCTAACCTGCATGTCTTTGGACTGTGGGGGAAACCGGAGCACCCGGAGGAAACCCACGCGGACATGGGGAGAACATGCAAACTCCGCACAGAAAGGCCCTCGCCGGCCATGGGGCTCAAACCCGGACCTTCTTGCTGTGAGGCGACAGCACTAACCACTACATCACCGTGCCGCCCCATGCCTTTGTAATGTTTTTTTTTTCCCATTGTCTTGTATGTACCTTTAAAAGATGTCATCTTGAAGGCAGTATATATTGCTCCAAAATCTCAATGTACTTTTCTGCATTAATGCTGCCATCACAGAAGTCTAAGTTACCTTTGCCAAGGGCACTGACACAACCCCATACCATGACAGGCCCTGGCTTTTGGAATTGTTGCTGGTAACAATCTGGATGGTCCTTTTTGTCTTTGGTCTGGAGCACATGACATCCATTTCTTCCAAAAAAGACCTGGAATACTGATTTGTATGACCACAGTTCATGTTTCCACTGTGTGATGGTCCATCCCAGATGCCTTGAAGACCAAAGAAGTCCACAGTGCTTCTGGACACAATTAACATAAGGCTTCCTTTTTGCACAGTAAAGTTTTAACTGGCATTTGTGGATGTAACTCTGTATTTCAGTGCTTGACAAAGATTTGCCAAAGTAATCCCGAGCCTATGTGGTTGCATCAGCTATAGATGCATGACAGTTCTTGATGCAGTGCCGTTTGAGGGATCGGAGATCACGGGTGTTCAGCTTAGGCTTGTGCCCTTGCCCTTTACACACTGAAATTCCCCCAGATTCCTTGAATCATTTAAATGATATTATGCACTGTAGTTGGTGAAATATCCAAATCCCCTTCTGGCTTTCTTTGAGGAACATTGTTTTTAAACATTTTAATAATTTTCCCATGCATTTGTTGACAAACTGGATATCCTCAGCCCATCTTTGCTCCTCAAAAACAAGGTCTTTCCTGGATACTGATTTTATACCAAAGCATGATTACAGTCACCTGATGACATCACCTCTTTCAAATCAGATCATTATTAATTATTTTACCTCATTAATAGCCCTAAATTGCCCTTGTCACAACTTTTTTGGAATGTGTTGCAGGCATGAAATGCAGGAATGTAGAAATGAAATTACGTTGACCCAACAGAACATGAAATATCTTGGGTTCATACTGTCTGCAATGAAATACAAGTCAAAGTAAATTTAGAAATCACTGCTTTCTTTTTTTTTTTTTAATTTGCATTTTCTATACCGTCCCAACTTTTTTCAGGTTGTGTATTTCTAACTGGGGCGGCATGGTGGTGTAGTGGTTAGTGCTGTTGCCTCACAGCAAGAAGATCCGGGTTTGAGCCCCGTGGCCAGCGAGGGCCTTTCTGTGCAGAGTTTGCATGTTCTCCCCGTGTCCGGGTGCTCCGGTTTCCCCCACAGTCCAAAGACATGCAGATTAGGTTAACTGGTGACTCTAAATTGACCGTAGGTGTGAATGTGAATGGTTGTCTGTGTCTATGTGTCGGCCCTGTGATGACCTGGCGACTTGTCCAGGGTGTACCCTGCCTTTCGCCCGTAGTCAGCTGGGATAGGCTCCAGCTCGCCTGCGACCCTGTAGAACAGGATAAAGCGGCTACAGATAATGAGATGAGATGAGATATTTCTAACCTGGACTTTCTCTTTTCAACATCATTTGAAACTAAACTTGCAGTCATGATTTTTTTAATGAAAAAGCTAGATTGTAGGAAGTTAATGCCTACTTCTGTAAAATAATTAGAAGGGGAGAAAATATGTACTCATATCCGTTTAATAAAAAAAGACACAGCTATATGTGTGTTGACTGGAGTACATAGCAACTGAGTATGTAGAACAGGAATATTTGTCTGCAACTAATAAAGCCATTTATAAAAACAGCCCCTTTTCTTGAGAGACCAGGCAGAAATGCAACTTAATCCCAATAATAAATTTTATGTGGAACTTGTGTGGTAGTCCATGGAGAAAAATACTAAAGCAATAAACATGCCTTATACAGGCATCCGAAAAGGTAAAATCGTGATGGGTTTGTATTTGATTAATGGAACAAACTTTACAACAATAAATCACAAATGAAGGTAAACAATACCAAAGGTACTCTCTGGAAGCAAACAAAGCAAAAGCCCACCCTACCAACTCATGGGAAAAATAAGTCTTGTAAATATAACAATGCTTAATGCATAAGGAATTGTGCAAATCTTTATTTTTCTCTCCTACTGTATGCTTTTATTTCCCAGGGTACATGACTGATTTTTCAGACAGAAATAAGATGTGCAAGACTGTGAGGTTTACAGTGGTGCTTGAAAGTTTGCGAACCCTTTAGAATTTTCTATATTTCTGCATAAATATGACCTAAAACATCATCAGATTTTCACACAAGTCCTAAAAGTAGATAAAGAGAACCCAGTTAAACAAATGCGACAAAAATATTATACTTGGTCATTTATTTATTGAGGAAAATTATCTAATATTACATACACGTATCTGTGAGTGGCAAAAGTATGTGAACCTCTAGGATTAGCAGTTAATTTGAAGGTGAAATTAGAGTCAGGTGTTTTCAATCAATAGGATGACAATCAGGTGTGAGTGGGCACCCTGTTTTATTTAAAGAACAGGGATCTATCAAAGTCTGATCCTCACAACACGTTTGTGGAAGTGTATCATGGCACGAACAAAGGAGATTTCTGAGGACCTCAGAAAAAGCGTTGTTGATGCTCATCAAGCTGGAAAAGGTTACAAAACCATCTCTAAAGAGTTTGGACTCCACCAATCCACAGTCAGACAGATTGTGTACAAATGGAGGAAATTCAAGACCATTGTTACCCTCCCCAGGAGTGGTCGACCAACAAAGATCACTCCAAGAGCAAGGCATGTGATAGTCGGTGAGGTCACAAAGGACCCCAGGGTAACTTCTAAGCAACTGAAGGCCTCTCTCACATTGGCTAAGGTTAATGTTCATGAGTCCACCATCAGGAGAACACTGAACAACAATGGTGTGCATGGCAGGGTTGCAAGGAGAAAGCCACTGCTCTCCAAAAAGAACATTGCTGCTCATCTGCAGTTTGCTAAAAATCACGTTGACAAGCCAGAAGGCTATTGGAAAAATGTTTTGTGGATGGATGAGACTAAAATAGAACTTTTTGGTTTAAATGAGAAGCGTTATGTTTGGAGAAAGGAAAACACTTTATTCCAGCATAAGAACCTTATCCCATCTGTGAAACATGGTGGTGGTAGTATCATGGTTTGGGCCTGTTTTGCTGCATCTGGGCCAGGACGGCTTGCCATCATTGATGGAACAATGAATTCTGAATTATACCAGTGAATTCTAAATGAAAATGTCAGGACATCTGTCCATGAACTGAATCTCAAGAGAAGGTGGGTCATGCAGCAAGACAATGACCCTAAGCACACAAGTTGTTCTACCAAAGAATGGTTAAAGAAGTATAAAGTTAATGTTTTGGAATGGCCAAGTCAAAGTCCTGACCTTAATCCAATCGAAATGTTGCGGAAGGACCTGAAGCGAGCAGTTCATGTGAGGAAACCCACCAACATCCCAGAGTTGAAGCTGTTCTGTACAGAGGAATGGGCTAAAATTCCTCCAAGCCAGTGTGCAGGACTGATCAACAGTTACTGGAAACATTTAGTTGCAGTTGTTGCTGCGCAAGGGGGTCACACCAGATACTGAAAGCAAAGGTTCACATACTTTTGCCACTCACAGATATGTAATATTGGATCATTTTCCTCAATAAATAAATGAACAAGTATAATATTTTTGTCTCATTTGTTTAACTGGGTTCTCTTTATCTACTTTTAGGACTTGTGTTTACTGTACAATTTAATCCAGAAGCAGTCTTAATGTTGTTTGTAAGTTTCTCTTTAATGCCACAAACAAAATACTGTTGCTGAATGAGTACATATGTGATGAAAATGGCCAGACACAGCTGTCAGACATGCGCAGCACAGCCAAGAGGACATTTTTGACCATCACCATCTTGGAGGAAAAAAGAAAGTGTTGGCGGGGCTCCCAAGGAACAAAACATTGTTCGGCTGCCTCACATACATCAGCTCACTTGCACTGCATTTAATGCTTGGCTGGAGCTGTTGACTCCATCGCAGCCTTTCAGCTGACCCATCTTTCAACTCCTTACACACAATGAGTCTAATCATGCTACGGTATCACTGTACATGTGGAAGGCTTCTCAGTAAATTTTGCTATATTGATTCTAAAAGTGAAAGCAGATCTCTGAATGAAATAAATTCAACAATAGCAATGGATTGCACCCTACTTGAGTAAATGAGTACTTTTTTAAGATCTCAGGTACTATTTTATGATGCCTAGTATGTTGTTTATTATATAGACATGGTGGTATGACAAGGCAATTTGATCTATCCCAAAATAGAATGGTATGGCAAAAGGTTTTATTCCTCTTATACAACAGCAATTTGCCAGATTGCTGATACAAAGAACTGAAACTGGAGATTCTATCCAAAAAAATAAAAGATAATCTAGTCACAATTAAACCAGACACCAAATCAATAATGACACGTTTTAAAATCCATTTATGTGGAGCCATACACACCATACACACCCTGATGTAAATTACTAAAGTTACTTCAGAAACAATGATGTATTAGAGCAAGTACATTAATATAAGTCTTCCACCCAGAACTAGAGCGGTGGCTACAATTATCGACACCTTAACGATCTTTTGGCCATTGCAAAAGTAGAAAAGACTTTCAATACGTAAATTGTGCATGAATAATTACTCAAACTTCCACTGGAAAAAAAATGAGTTGATTCCCGATTACTTAGCGTATCAGATCATGTGACATCATTCCACAATTATCGACACATTTGTCCACAGTTATCGACGCTGTTCCACAATTATCAACATCCATAATCGATATTATTTATAAAAAAAATAATCGGTATGTGGTATTAAGTTAACAAAACAGTTTTTATTTAAAATTTGGTTTACATAGACTTATATTTAGTACAAAATATCTTTTATATAAATATATGGATGTCAGTGTTTACGTAAATGAGGAAGCAATTCTAATGTTTGTAAACAAATGAACTGATAATGTTTAACCTGTGTCAGAAAATCTTTTTGTTCCACTTTCTAAGTATTTTCATAGATCACATTTTGTTAATCATTCGTTGTTGTTTGTATTAATTTCTAGTTTTGTAGTTTACCAATAAACGTCAACAGGCAATTGACATTGTAACCACATGAAAATCCAGGTCAAAGGTCGCATGTCGTTCCTCGAGCCAAAATATAAAATGTCTACTGATATTGTAATATGTGGTAGAAATTTACAACAAACTGCAAAAAATATTTTCTGAATGAAATAGAAAAATCTGAATAATTTTCAAGCATGTAATTTTTTATATGCTAGGAATTTAATTCTGGTCTAATTCTATTTATTGCAATAGGATTCCAAATACTCTATAAACATTCCATTCTATTATGAATCAGAAAAAAATATATAAAACACAGCACTTTTATTTTTTTAAAGTACTTCATCTACTTCAACAATGTTACACAAAGATCGATCCATGTCACTTAAATCCACAGGGTGTCGATAATGGTGAATGCCGATGAAAGTGATCACTGTTATCGACACCTCACGTGACTTCTCAAAAATGCGTTTAGATACAAAATGGCGACTGTTAAATGAAAGCATAAGAAATAAAGTAGTTTTCGACAAGGAGATCATGAAATATCAGTGAACTTGATAAGTAAAAGCATGTCCATGATCTTTCCACCATGCTTACCTGCGATGATAACGTCCGGGTTTTCCTCAAATTGCTGATCGTGCTAAAAAAAACTCCATCTCAGGTAACGAGCTATCATCAGATGACAAGATCGAAGGGCGAGGGGGGAGGTCTTCCGGTTGATTAATTAACCAATAATAACTGTTGTAACTGAAATTCACCTTTGTAAAATTTTTTTTTATTGGTAAATCTGAAAAGGTGTCAATAATTATGGACTGTCGATAATGGTAGCCACCGCACTAGTGCTCTTGCAAAATTAATCAACACTTTCTGACAAATCAGAGTCAAGACTTCAAAAACATGATGGTGTCATTAAATAGAAAACCTGGAAAGTATTTGTCCTAATATAACATATCAAATGGTGTTCTCAAATTGAAACTCTAGACACATTAAATCTGCCGCTTTGGACTAACATTCCTTGGTTAGGACAATGTTCCAGATGGCTCCCCTTGACTCTACAAAGATTCACACAGAAAGTCTGGCACACTGTGTAATGAGGATGTAAGATTCATTGACACAACAAGGAACTACTGGGGTCAAGAAAGGTCGGTGAGGTTAATTTACTCTTTATTACTGTTTAGGGGCGGCACGGTGATGTAGTGGTTAGCGCTGTCGCCTCACAGCAAGAAGGTCCTGGGTTCGAGCCCCGGGGCCGGCGAGGGCCTTTCTGTGCAGAGTTTGCATGTTCTCCCCGTGTCCGCGTGGGTTTCCTCCGGGTGCTCCGGTTTCCCCCACAGTCCAAAGACATGCATGTTAGGTTAACTGGTGACTCTAAATTGACCGTAGGTGTGAGTGTGAATGGTTGTCTGTGTCTATGTGTCAGCCCTGTGATGACCATAGTCAGCTGGGATAGGCTCCAGCTTGCCTGCGACCCTGTAGAAGGATAAAGCGGCTAGAGATAATGAGATGAGATGAGATTACTGTTTAGTGCCTCTTTAACTAAACATCGATTCTTGGCGAACAATCATAATATTTGGTAGGTCATGTGGAATTGGAATTTTTAATTGGATTTGCAATTGAGTGCCATTAACTTACTCTGGTAGTCGAGTTTTTAGCCTACCAAACTAAGCCTCTGACATTTGTCTTGTTAGCTTTAGCTAACATTATGTTACTTGATTCATTTGATGAATGTGTTGCTGTAAAGATATTTTTATATGAAGTTTATAGAGCTTTGATTTTATTTAGTCATGCTATTGCTGGTAGATGCTCCTGGAATCTCTACTCTATGATTTATTGTCATTAGGTTATTGTAGTATTTTTAGTAAATGTTAATAGCTTTAAAGCTATATGGCATTTCGATTTCATAAAATTAGTGAAATTTAGTTACCTCTGAAATTTGGTCATTGTGATATATGTTTATTTCTGCAAAGCTCAAAAAAAAGAAACAAGCCATTCTGTGACTGGGAAGTTATTTAATTTGAGGGGATTCCTAGCAAATAACGTGCATGAAATTGTTCGCTTTGCGCAGTCAAGCAGACAGAGGAAGTCTATGTGCACATGTGCAGGTTTACCTTCTTCTTCTTCTTTTCCTTCTTCTTTTGGGTTTTATGGCAGCTGGCATCCAGTGTTGCATTGCTGCCATCTACAGGTTTACCTTGACCGTGCACTGACAGTTCCATCATTCTGTCGCTAAATGAACAGCTGATCATCCCGAGGTGCTCGCTGACCGCTGATATTTATTAGTTGGGTCCTGTGTTTCCTTTCCTTCGCAACATAACGTCTTTTCTTCTTGCTTTCCATTACTGTAGTCGGTCTTTCACATTTCATTCGCACACTCACGTCCTCTATTTTCCTCTCCTGTTTTGAATTTGTATCCCACAGTGCCTTGCACGAATGAGGAAAGCCCACCATGTAATGCATGATGAAGTATCTTGATTTGGGTCATTGTGAAGCAAGAAAAAATAGCAGAGAATTTAGGGCCACATGGCCCTAAATTCATTAATTGTTCTATTTTTAAAAAAAAAGCTAATAAAATTGGAAGTCTGTAATTCGAATTCAGTAGCTTTCGGTCTACTAAACAAAAATAACTGGGTGTCAGGGAAAATTCTTTTTATGATCTCAACTTGAAAAATCTGAAAGGCAGTCTACCTTTAAAAATAAGAAAAGAAAAGAAAAAAGCAAAACACTTGCTCAAGACAGGCAGGTGTTGGTTTATGATCATTTCTGTCCCACTTCACATTTTCATTATCCCACTGCATATATGTATGGCACCATATCAATATAAATTTGGTGAAAATCACGTTAACTTAAATCAAGATACATATAATTTTATCAAATTTTTGTCTTTTGCAATAGACTAGCACTATCTTACATGCTAATTAGCAGGGGTGTTGATGTACGACAATAGTTTGCTAGCTGACAACAGAGCCAGAGAACTAGCATTATCAGCAGGCATAGCAACTGTTAGCTTCGCAAATTAAAGTGCCATTCCACCATTGGATGTATTCTTTGGCATAAAATACAATATATTTTGACAACATATATAAATGGTATCACTAGATAGAGAAATCTTTTAGCTTCAAAATGATATATCAAACAATTTTTTGACAACGACAAGTATATTAATTTTGCGACCAAAGTCACCTACCCTTTTAATTTCCTCACGTGATGTCACTGGCAGGTTCCCCTTCTTGTGTACCACGTGACGTGTGACGTGGCACATATTATCAGCAATGGCGGATAGAACGCGATAAAAATAATACCAATAAATCTAGCTAATACCAATAAATCTAGCTAACTGAAAGATTAACTCAAAATTTTTCGCAATTTTTTTGGCCCCCATATACGAGGAGAAATGACTCTCTCACTTTGGGGGTTTCCTGGTCTAAAAATAGACCGACACGTGGTACACAAGAAGGGGAACCTGCCGATGACATCACGTTTCACTACCGCGCGGAAATTAAAAGGGTAGGTGACTTTGGTCGCAAAATTAATATACTTTTCGTTGTCAAAAAATTATGTTTGATATATCATTTTGAAGCTAAAAGATTTCTCTGTCTAGTCATGTTGTCATAAAATATATTGTATTTTATGCCAAAGAATACATCCAATGGTGGAATGGCACTTTAAGTTGGCTGAGTCAACAGGGCTAACAGTGAACGCAAAAACTGTATGAAACTGTGTGTTATGTGTAGCAGCTGTCATCTTAGGAAACCAAACTAAACAAAACCCAAACTACTAGCAATTAGCTAACAGTTATCATGGCAAAACTTACCTACACAAACATGACATGTTGCTGAAAGAATAGCACAACAATAGCATGTGACTCCAAATCTATTTAAAAATTAACTTTAACACTGAACCAAAATGCTGATGTCCTTATTTGCTGTGAAACAATCCAGCTAAAAATAGCTGAAAGCCCAGACATCATACAGAGGATATAACAGTCCCAGCCCATCAATATGTGAAAAAAAATAAATATGTATGAAGTACATTTTAAAGGTATTTAGGTCAGGAAAAGCCTCCCTAAATACTATCACATATTCAAATTCAATTCTATAATGTAAAAGAAGAATGATGCACCAGTATCACAAAAATTTAATCCAGCTTCTCCTTCTTCTTCTTGTTGCAATGTACAGTACTGTGCAGAAGTCTTCGGCACCCTTTTTTTCATCCAAACTTTGTTATAGATTTCTATTTTATGACTTCTACATTATTGAGTCAATACAAAAACATTTTAGAGTCCAAACGTTCTTTTTCCAGCACAAAATTAAATGTTACAGAATAAAGGTTTGTATCTGAGCAGTGTATTACATAAGAGACCACTTTTCAGATTAAAAAAGAAATCATAATGAAGGCTGCTGGGTTTTGATGCGAAATGAAGAAGCGAGTGTGACAGTCAAAGTGTCCAGAAGAACTGTGGCTGGTTCTGTAAGACGCTCAGTAAAACCTACAGCTCATTTCCTTATCAAACTGCACTCATTGTACCTGAGACCGCTATTTTTTAAAAGCAAAGGGTCGTCTCACACCAAATAAAGAGTTTGGTTCCAAAACGCTACAGTATGTATCCAATTCCATTGTTTCGACAAAAATCACTTTTTCTGATTACGGGAAGTGATAAAAGGAAAACCACTGTATCCTGTTTTAAAATTACTGACTAACTCCTTAATGATAATAAACTTCAAAAATGAAATCCAGAACTAATTAACAGCTTTTAACTGAACCAAGTAATTATTGTTTTGTCAAGTTGCTACATATCCATGCCACGGCATTTTCCCCCCAAATGCTACATATCCCTTTCTATTTAAATTGCATTTAACCGTGTTCTTTCATGACAGATTATTTTATTTTATAGATTTTTTTAGATAATTTTATCAAAATAATTAATAATTCAGCGTGAAATTGTCCAATAAATGTGAGAAGTGACGAAGCGATTTCCTACTTCATGGGCACAGCCATCTTAGAAGACTTCACACCAGTGGCAGCCCCTGACTGGCCAAATGGATATGTCTGCTTTTGAAAAAATTGGTGATGGCACTTGTTGCGTTTTGGAATGAAAGGCCATAATACAGTGTGTAAATCAATGGCAGATATTGTGTTTTGGTGAAAACTGAATATGGTATGAGTAAGATATGATAATTGCTGATGGTTTGGTGGCGGGAGTTTCAATTTTTCAAATTTGGCATTTATCGCGTTTTGGAACCATACTCTTCAAATACTGACTTTGTTTCATTTATTATGGCTAACTGCTTACTGTTTATAGTATTTTTTTTAATATTGAAACATTTCATTTCATTATTTTTTAAGCCATTTTTGGCCTCCAGCATTTCTTTACCTGCGCCTAAGGCCAAGTTTACATTAGACCGTATCTGTCTCGTTTTCTTCGCGGATGCACTGTCCGTTTACATTAAAACGCCTGGAAACGAGAATCCGCCAGAGTCCACGTATTCAATCCAGATCGTGTCAGCTCCGGGGCTGTGTAAACATTGAGAATACGCGGATACGCTGTGCTGAGCTCTAGCTGGCGTCGTCATTGGACAACGTCACTGTGACATCCACCTTCCTGATTCACTGGCATTGGTCATGTGACGCGACTGCTGAAAAACGGCGCGGACTTCCGCCTTGTATCACCTTTCATTAAAGAGTATAAAAGTATGAAAATACTGCAAATACTGATGCAAATACCGCCCATTGTGTAGTTATGATTGTCTTTAGGCTTGCCATCCTTCCACTTGCAAGTGGTAAGTGATATGCGCTGGGATCACACACACAGCGGCTCAGTCCCGAATCACTGGTTGTGCACTTCACTTGCGCGCTCTGTGAGCTGCGCAGGGCCGGAGTGCGCACCCTCCAGAGGGCACTCGCTGTTCAGGGCGGAGTGATTTGGAGCGCAGGATGCCTGCGGAGCTGAGCGTATCCGTGTATTGGTGTTGCTGTGTGCACGCAAATTGTGTATTGGTGTTGCTGTGTGCACACTAATCGTTTTAAAAACGTTAATCTGATGATCCGCTGATACGGTCTAATGTAAACATGGGCTAAGACTTTTGAATAGTACTGTATATTAACTCCAATTGGTAAGGATTAACTATCTAAGTAGTTATTAGGTTTATGTGCCCTCACTCTGCAGGGAAGAATGCTCTACAATAACAGACACCGTTTCTGATCTGTGAATCAGCGTATCTGTGTTATATCACAGTGAAGTTAATGATATAAACAGAAAATCAGAAATGAACACTGGTTCTAGATACAAACTGAACAGCTTTGTTTGTTACAAAACTCACAGAGCAAAACAAATACAAGAAGGAAAGGTATCCAGAATGGTTTTCTGATTAAGGTTGTAAAAGAGCAATGTCTCGTATCCAGTTCCAGTGTTCTTGAATGGAGAGTCCAGCTGCACTGGCACAAGAGCGAGTCACGCAGCACTGTAAGGGCTCTCATAAACCAAATAGACCTCCTCATTAATTACACGAATAAAAGAATACATGTTTGCTCTTCTCTGTGTGTTCTTTCACATGGTCCAAACACATTGTTCATTTCTGCAGTTCTGGATCACTTTCATGCTTGGTCTCACAAGCGGTTATGATCAAAACAGGGAAACAGCTTCCTTTTTCTCCTCCGACAAAAACACTCACATTCATCAAACCATCCAGCTCAATGTTAGTCTTCAAGACAACCCATGATCGCCATGTTGAGAAGCAAATCATGCTAAGTGCTGTAGAGAGGCTGCAGAAATCCTAAAGTATGTCATTAAGGGTAAATAAAGTGAGTTTAAACTTAGGCCAAGGAGCAGTTTCCAGTTCAGTCTTCCAACAGTTTCTCTTTGGAGTTCTGACATGTATGAAAAATGAAATATTGATTTTACAACCATGAGATTGGCGTATTCCTTTCATTACCACTTGGCTGACACTCACAACTTAACAGGTCAAACTAGTCATACAACATCCATTACGCAATTTAGCTTCATATTTTTATATATTATTCACTGTGGACCAAAAGGTTTTGCAAAGAGCTTACATATGGGTTTGATTGGTTTATCAAGTTCTAAACTAGCCAGAATTGAGAATTTATAGGGTTTATTAAAATATAATATTATCATTTATTACAATATATAGCTGAATGAAGAAATGCAATTTCTTGCTCAGCAGGAGAATTACTATCTGTATTAATATCAGAAAAGCACAAGAGCCATTAGAATGCTGGAATGGAATGGCCTGGGCTGGTACATGAGCTACTATTAACTAATTAGTTCACAAATGAGCTGAAAACCTTTTAAGAGGAGCATGCAGAGCTCACATTATAACATAAAGAATGACTGCTGCATACAACCCCGATTCCAAAAAAGTTGGGACAAAGTACAAATTGTAAATAAAAACGGAATGCAATAATTTACAAATCTCAAAAACTGATATTGTATTCACAATAGAACATAGACAACATATCAAATGTCGAAAGTGAGACATTTTGAAATTTCATGCCAAATATTGGCTCATTTGAAATTTCATGACAGCAACACATCTCAAAAAAGTTGGGACAGGGGCAATAAAAGGCTGGAAAAGTTAAAGGTACAAAAAAGGAACAGCTGGAGGACCAAATTGCAACTCATTAGGTCAATTGGCAATAGGTCATTAACATGACTGGGTATAAAAAGAGCATCTTGGAGTGGCAGCGGCTCTCAGAAGTAAAGATGGGAAGAGGATCACCAATCCCCCTAATTCTGCACCGACAAATAGTGGAGCAATATCAGAAAGGAGTTCGACAGTGTAAAATTGCAAAGAGTTTGAACATATCATCATCTACAGTGCATAATATCATCAAAAGATTCAGAGAATCTGGAAGAATCTCTGTGCGTAAGGGTCAAGGCCGGAAAACCATACTGGGTGCCCGTGATCTTCGGGCCCTTAGATGGCACTGCATCACATACAGGCATGCTTCTGTATTGGAAATCACAAAATGGGCTCAGGAATATTTCCAGAGAACATTATCTGTGAACACAATTCACCGTGCCATCTGCCGTCACCAGCTAAAACTCTATAATTCAAAGAAGAAGCTGTATCTAAACATGATCCAGAAGCGCAGATGTCTTCTCTGGGCCAAGGCTCATTTAAAATGGACTGTGGCAAAGTGGAAAACTGTCCTGTGGTCAGACGAATCAAAATTTGAAGTTCTTTATGGAAATCAGGGATGCAATGTCATTCGGACTAAAGAGGAGAAGGACGACCCAAGTTGTTATCAGCGCTCAGTTCAGAAGCCTGCATCTCTGATGGTATGGGGTTGCATTAGTGCGTGTGGCATGGGCAGCTTACACATCTGGAAAGACACCATCAATGCTGAAAGGTATATCCAGGTTCTAGCGCAACATATGCTCACATCCAGACGACGTCTCTTTCAGGGAAGACCTTGCATTTTCCAACATGACAATGCCAAACCACATACTGCATCAATTACAGCATCATGGCTGCGTAGAAGAAGGGTCCGGGTACTGAACTGGCCAGCCTGCAGTCCAGATCTTTCACCCATAGAAAACATTTGGCGCATCATAAAACGGAAGATACGACAAAAAAGACCTAAGACAGTTGAGCAACTAGAATCCTACATTAGACAAGAATGGTTTAACATTCCTATCCCTAAACTTGAGCAACTTGTCTCCTCAGTCCCCAGACGTTTACAGACTGTTGTAAAGAGAAAAGGGGATGTCTCACAGTGGTAAACATGGCCTTGTCCCAACTTTTTTGAGATGTGTTGTTGTCATGAAATTTAAAATCACCTAATTTTTCTCTTTAAATGATACATTTTCTCAGTTTAAACATTTGATATGTCATCTATGTTCTATTCTGAATAAAATATGGAATTTTGAAACTTCCACATCATTGCATTCCGTTTTTGTTTACAATTTATACTTTGTCCCAACTTTTTTGGAACTGGGGTTGTACTTTACAATGTGTTTTACTCCATATTTACCACATTTACTGAAAGTTCCCAAATTCAGTGTACTGAAATATTGTCCATCAAATATGACACTGATGGTTTTCAATAAAAAAGGTTATCCTCTTTCCATTTTAAAATATTAAAAACAACATATTTACAAATCATTTCAGTCCAAAGAAGAAATAGAGGCTAAACGTATCCTGTTTCCTGTACACCTGCTTACTCATACAGTTATCCAATCAGCCAATCATGTGGCAGCAGCGCAATGCATAAAATCATGAAAATATACAGGTCAAGAGTTTCAGGTTAATGTTCACATCAAACATCAGAATTGGGAAAAATGTGACCTCAGTGACTGACTGTGACAAGGTTGCTGGTGTCATGTGGGCTGGTTTGAGCATTTCAGAAACTGCTGATCTCCTGGGATTATCATACATGACATTCTCTAAAGTTTACTCAGAATGGTGTGGAAAACAAAAAACATCCAGTGTATGGCAGTTCTGTGGGTGGAAACACCTTGTTGATAAGAGAGGTCTGAGAAGAATGGCCAGACTGGTTCGAGCTAATAGGAAGGCTACAGTAACCCAAATAATCAATCTTTACAACCATTGTGAGCAGAAAAGCATCTTAGAATGCACAACCACCTTGAGGCAGAGGGGCTACAACAGTGGAAGACCACATAGGGTTCCACTCCTGTCAGCCAAGAAAAGGAATCTGATGCTATAGTGGGCACAGGCTCCCCAAAACAGACAGCTGAAGACTGGGAAAAGACTAGGAGATGTTTTTCCAAGCTATGATTGTCTAGTTTTACTGAATTATTATTATTATTATTAGTAGTAGTAGTAGTAGTAGTAGTCGTGTAAAAAGTAAAATTTAGGTTTTTGTACATTTCAGTTCTGTGGCCAAGTATTTTATTTCAGTACATCACGACTGTAAAGTAACTATAATAAATCCATTAAAATACAGGCTAATATTTTACATACAGGACACTTTTTCGATGGAATAAAAACGTGTTCTATTCTCTTCTAGCAGGTTTCATTCATTTGGTTTGATAGCATGCAATATTGTTCGCATATCGCTTATCCTACTGTACGTGTATTACATCACTCTACTCAATGGAGAATGAGTGTTGAATATGGTTTACAATACTGAATGGTTGTCAAGACAACATGATGTCACACATCAGAGACGTAAAACTTTCGCACTCGCAAGCGACTGTGACAATTTGTAAACAAACATGGCTGCCAGGTTTGCTTTGTTAAATACAGAAGATTTTGAGAGAATTTTGAAAGAGAATGTGTTGAACACCCAAAAGGAATGTGTATGTAGTATAATAATAATAATAATAATAATAATAATAATAATAATATTGTCTGGCTTTTTTTCATGGTATATCAGATATATTCCATTCAGCTAGCATGATATTGAACTCATTTTCGACTTGTTCAATATCATGCTAGCTGAATGGTATAGCTGGTATATCTGATATACCACTCAACGCCAACCAATATTATTTAAATATTCACTGACAGCTTTGACTTATTCAGTACTACTAATAGACAATCTTATGTATTTTACAAGACTGAGAAACCTCACGAGAGCAGGGAAGACTGGACCGCATCTGGAACTTGAAGGGGTTAAAGTGACTGAAGACATTTTTATTGGAAGAAATTTTATGACCATACGACTCAAAGCATTTGAATATTTTCCTCTTTTGATTGCATATTTCATATTTTGGTAATTAATCATTTTGTAACCCATGGGCGGTAACATAATTCACGAGTCAAAACACCCTTTTCCACACTTTTCCAAGGATACATCAGAAGCCAGGAAAAGTTATGCTGACCACATAAAAGACAGCACCTTCCCCAAAGACATGTCAGTACTCTGGCATGTGAAAGTTACACTTGGCTCAAAACTGAAAATGGCAGACTCAGATTTTCAACATGAGAACATGTGTGAATAACATTTGAACATGTTGTCCCAGCTTAAATTTCTTTGGATTAGATACAGGATTACATACTTTTGGAATACAGAAATATTTTTGTAGTTCAAATTCAGGTATGTGTGATGTTTCAGAGGAAAAAGATCACAGTGGAAGTATGTACAGTGTACCTACAGGAAACTGATGAGAAAGGCAGCAGGTAAAAGGGCAGATCTGGAGTTGACATATATGACTCAGTGAAAGCGTCTCCATATTCAACCCTCTGAAAAGCTGCTTTCAAAGTCCAGAAATAATGTGCAAACATTCTTTTTGGGTGTGCTTCCAATTACAGCAGGCACTGCGAGGCAGCATCTATCTGTCTGTCTGTCTAACTCTTGGTTTCTCTCTCCTCTTTTTCAACACTGCAATGCTCCACTCTGACAATTTCATTTTAAATTAATAAAAAGGTGCATGCCTCAGCGTGGACGTTATATTAAGCACACGATGAAGTTGATTTTCCCCTTTGTAACTCTGAAATAATATTCTAAATGCCTGACGCAAAAATAGCGCAACAATACACAACTGAAAATAACATGCTGAATTCAAATTGCACACCTTTTTCCCATAATAATCACTTCGGATCTTGGATGGAATACAGACACAGATGGCAATAAATCTTACACATAGTGTTCATCAATATCCACAGAGACCCATAAAGCTAAACACAAAACAATGCGCAAATTCCACAGATGTTCAATACACAGAATAGGAAGATGATGGTATGCCTCATTACACAAACACTGAAAACAATCGCAATATTCTTAATGAATAATGAATCCGTAACCTTTTACCACTGCGCACAGCTGTCTGTAATGATGGCGTCAACATTTCAAATACATTTCTGATTAAAGGTCCATGTGTGCATTTTGAATTTTATTACAGTACATGGGCGTGTGTGTATGTGTGAGAGAGAGAGATCTGGGTGACTAATAAAGGCGACATCATCATTACCTCTTATACCTCTGGGCATTTGTTATTTAAAAAAAGGACACTGTGATTTTTAATCACTCTGCACACAAGTTAAAAAGCTTTCCACTTTAACATGAGGACTGTACAGTGCAGAAAGAATTTTTTTTTAATGAAGGGAATAAGCTAACATAAAAGCTTATATCTGAAGTATAATAATAATAATAATAATAATAATAATAATAATAATACGATGTAAAATGACTGAAGGCAGTTTCACATGTTCGGCAGCATTGCATGAAAACAAGTCTATCATTGTGTCTGGCTCTTTGTGACACGGTTTATCGTATTATCGTTTATCGTATCGTTAAAAAAGCACTTGAAGGGAAGATGTTGCAAAGATGTTGTCGACTCTTAACAAAAGGACACATACATCTACATGTTATTGATTTCCTCTCTGTAATGTAGACCAATTCCAGCATTATGGATGAGACATTTGAACTCAGATTGACATAACCTGCACAAGCTCAGCATCAGTGAGATGGCTTGCATATGCTGTCATATGACCTTTCAGGGAAAATGGGGATCGATATTCAGAAATACGATGATCATGTGCATATTACAGATATGACCTCACAGGACCAGAGAGATTTGTGATGAATTTTATGAAATGTAAAGACGCTTTCTGAAACACGATGGGGTGTCTGGAGTCTGCATGGCTCTGTAAATCACTGTTTTATGAAACAACTGTCTGTTGTAAATAAACTAAGAAGATATTAAGTTTAATATAGCTTAACATGTTAACTTAAAGGATAATTTAAAGCTAATTTCTTGTGCAAATACAATTATAACCTAGAGTGGTGTTTCGATTAATATGGAATTATCTTAAAATATACAGTAATTCATTGAATCTTTTATTGATCTTCTATTATACAGTATAACTGTGCATACAGTTTTAATATTTAATTAACTCCAATAAAATCCCGTTCATGATGCCTGTTTGGTGAATACACATGGAGATGTTCGTTTAACATTTTTTGAAGAAGGCTCCAGTGTCGGTGCTTTGAAAACATTATGTTTCCACTTCGGGAAAGTCTTCACGACAGAGGGCTTTGCACTTTCTCAGTAACATGACAAGCTGTATTTTTTGTCTTATAAACTTGGAGAGAGAGAAACAAGAGAGGCTTGTGTGGGAGCAAGTGTTAATAGTTGTTATATTGTATAAGTGATAACATGAACTCACTTGTTTTGAGGGCATTCCATAGCATTGAATACAGCTATAAATGGATAAAAAGTATGTCATTCTTTAATTCAATTTTAAAATAATTGTAAACACAAATTGCTGTGATATGAGAGAAATAATACTATTATTGGAAAATAATATAATACACCTTCTGGGTGGTAAAGACATCATACACCCCTGTCAGTGATGACTTTCTTATAACATTCTCTGTCATGATTTATTCCTTACATGAAGTGAAGTTCTCAGCCCAAATGCAACTGTTTGACATCCAGATTTCAAATATCAATGCACTCAGAGGAGATTCTGCAGCAAATCTTGTGTTTTAAATACTGAAGTATAAAAAAATAAAGGGAAAACCCCTACACTTATTAAATTAATCTTAATTTTTTTTTCAATTATAAGGAAAATAAAACAGAAATTTTCACACAATATTATTAACACAACCAACCATTTTTTTTGCTTTCCTTTCAATTATGACAACCTATTTAAATGTGTCAAATATTGTTAAATCTATCAGATACTGTGGAGGTTAGCGTTATCGAAAAGACCGTATCATCTAACCTCTTCTGCCACCCAAAGGTTTCAAACAACCATCAAGCAATGCAAATCAATTCAGTCCATCATGGACACTTAATAGAGGCTATTACACAATGCACAGAAAGCTGGCAGCAAAAGTACAAAGGCAGCTGCTATTTTGAAAGTCAACTGGTACAAACGGTTGATATGATGAATTAATGTGTTCAGAAAAGAAGACAAAACATTATAAATGCAGAATATCGGTCATAGGCATTATATTGAATTATACCCACATTCATTCTCCCATTTATCTCCATCAAACTGACTTCGAACGTGAATATACTTCAGAGTGTGGAATATAATTTGTGAAAAATACTTTAAAAAAACCCAACAGCAATCACTTCATCCTTATTACAAGAGGAAAAAGCAATCTTTTAGTGACAATGACACAGGCAGTGCTAACTTGAATACACAAGCCCATGTCATGCCAAGCTACATAAATAATATTCCACTGAGAGAAAGAATTAAACACCAAAATCACACCTGCCTGTGTGCAAGCCCGTGGAGCCCGTGTCTTAGCAGTCCATAATGAGTGAAAATGAAACATCATTAATCTAAACACCTATCAACCGACATCATATTATGGGAAATACTATTTACATATGTGCAATATACTGAGTTGTCATATCTTGTCATGTGCAATAATGTTTTTCCCAACATCATGTGCAATATTTACTTTCACCATCAGGTTAGTCTCTCACATAATGTACCTTATTTTCTATTGTTAGAATGCTAACTATCTAGGCACTGTTTTGGTCGTCGTCATCTGTCGTCGTCCCCCCCCCCCCCCCCCCCCCCCCCCCCCCCCATATTTTATTGTTGTACTCTTAGGCACTTTTTTTTAGGAATTTATTTCTTGTACAATTTTATTTTACATACAGTTTAGATATAGCTTGTACTGTTGTATTTTAACATACTGTATTGTTATGGAGCGATTTCTGACACAAGAATTTCCTTTGGGATTAATAAAGTCTTATCTTATCTTAAACAGTAAATGGCCAACAAAGACTATGACAACGTGATGAATAAAACATCCCAATAAAACTACACTTTTAGCAGTAATCCAACATTTTACCGAGTGTTACTTAATTTAATTGACAACCGTAGAACCCACATGATCATTTCTCTTGCTCTGTCGCTTCTCATTCACACCAGGACCATAATGAATAAGAATGAATTAAATCAACTGAAGGTAAATAGGCAAGTAAAAAAAAATAATAAAGTAAGCATAGTAAAAATAATTCAAGGATATAATTGTGCATGCACACAGAAACTCATCCTAAAACACTCTATTCACATTACAGTATTCTCACAGATAAAATATCCCAGTCAGTCAGTTGTTCCTAGAGCAACAAATTAACTCCTGGTTAAAACAACAACAACAAAAAAGCATGCATTCAGATCTAGGTGTTAAGGAAGACAAGTGCTTTTATCAGAACAGTGCAAGTGCATCGTTTGAAAAACTAAATGTGAAGAACAATGAAGAACACACACGTGCATCACACGACGGTATCTCAGAAGGTGATTTTGCGTTTTTTAATTTTATATATATATATGAATGAATGAAAGCAGTGAAGTATGAATGAAGTGAAGTAAGAAATGTTAACTGACTCTCCATTTAGCCTGAAATTCCTGTCACACTTCACAGGAAGCTATTCAAAGCATGAAGAACCACCAACAGAGCAGTGCGTCTCACAGCATATGACTGTACGGTAGCTCCACCTATTGATACCTCATGTTCATTATAGATGAATAGATGACAAGCAGCCAGCTTATTTGAAATTTCATATATAATAGTCATCATGGCATTTATATTCTGATCTCCAATCTCTGATTATACAGTATATATTTCAAGATTTAGTGTATCAACTATGCATAAAAAAAACACTTTAGGAAAATCGTAAGCATAATTCTTTGAAAATACTTATCACATTGCTGGCTATACATCAAATATAAGCGTATCTCATATTTTCTAAACAAATAGAGATAATTCTACTGTATTTGTGGTTAATAAAGCTCATAATGTAACGCACAACCCCTTCAAGTTCCAGCTTCTTATTCAGTAATTCACCTTGAAGCATATTACTCAGTAACTATCAATTATTCAGTAACTAACATGAAAGTAATAGGAACAAGATGTAGTTAAGAGAGTGAGGAACCTGATTCTGTAGCAGGCTGGCTGATAATTTGTAAAAAGCCTTTTAGGGCTTGAGCAAGTTTTAGTCTTGTAAATCACGACAGCAAGAATTAAGTTTTGCATACTGAAATTTGTATAAAATACAGGAGCACGCTGTACACACATCGATGAATAAAACATGGGTTATTATCTCGATGAGGATTGAAGCACAGCGAGTGAATGGCTTAGGAATATCACCGAGCAATGTTCATATAATATATATTTTGCTTTTTCGACTCTAGCGTCCTGGATCTTGTGACACAGAGCTGGAGTGGTACTTGCATTTGGTGTGCCATCTATCTTATCTGTATAATGGTGTGGCAGGATGCAATGGAAAAAAGACAAACTGGTGATTAATGAGGCTAAACCACATTGGAAAAATGCTTTAAGAGCATGACAAGCATCTGCCCCCGGGTCAAGACTCTTCTTCTTTCTTTCTGTGCATCTCTCTCTCTCTCTCAAACCAAGCTTAAATGCATTTCCATGAAGTTTATTCAGAGAAGACCTAGATTTATCTCCAGCTCCCATTTACCTGGGATCACACTGTGACTGTATGTTTAATACCTGAAATTCATTATCTGGAGGAAAAAAAAAAGACATTTAAACACAACGGGCTTTAACTACAGAAACTTTTTTGTTTTGGTCAGGTGTGAAGGCATGGTCCATAATATCTAATTTTCTTTTTCTTTTTTCCTTTTGTACCTATACAGTTTCCATGTGTATCGCAGGATAACGTGTGAGTCTGTAGTACTTCCAACTGAATCTTCCAGCATGAAAGTAGAGAAGGCAGAGCGCTGCTCGATAAAGAATGTACAAGTGGCTTCTTCTCCTGGTTAAAGACGAAATATGTCTTGCAATACTGTCTACATTGCAATGCTGGATGTAGAAACAGCTTAGTGAAGTGCATGAGCTGTGATGTTAATTCAAAAATAGCTTGGAGGAAATTTGCTTTCTTTGATCGAACAAGGTGCTGTATCAAATAGCTACATATAGCTTGATGAATGAGTAAAAGACCTTTTATCATCTATAAATTCAGGGATAATTCAAGTGACATGATAGTGCTTGCTGACTGATTTGTGTTTAGAAAAATGAAATAGAAATCAGCAATATGTAGGTATGTCAGGTGGTGTAATAGGTATTTGGATAGTCTGTTCTGTTCTACCTAGTGCATGGGTTTGGATGCTGAATTTTGTAACCTGAACTCAACAATGAACCAGTGGAGTGGAAATGCAAGATGATGTTCTGACATTGACTAATTGATCATCCAGTAGATATCATGAGAAAATGTGACAGTGCTGTGATTGAAGCCTTACCTTCAGCAGGGAAAACGTGAAGTCCTTGTTGGGTTCAGTTCTGATGTCCTGATGGTAAACCACTGAATCCCATCCTAAGGCGCACTGATAAGTTGGTGAGGACGCACAGTGATGCTTCACTCTCTTACCTTATTTATCTCTTTATTTCTCTTAAATATCACATCCACTTCATTGGAAAACAATTAAAGCACTGGTGTAAAAACAATGGCAGTGTTTCAGTGATGGATGAGCACTTTAAAAAAAAAAAGAGTGCTGTGATGAAGACGCAGAGGTGGTTACTGCCGTCTCAGCTGAGCTGCCGGTAGTCCAGGCGCGTCGAACTGCCAGCTGTTTCCAGGAGCGCTCCTCGCTTCTACACACGACTCATTCAGCGTTGCCAGATTCTCTTTATTAATCCCTCCCAATCACACTGTAAACCACCTAGTTTACCATGCTATCCCTAACAATAACAGCATAATCCTGCAATTTATCCAAAAGGCACAATTCGTGAATAAGAACCAAACCAAGACAAATTATATACCAGGTTAAGAAACGCTGGATTATAGAAGAAGTCATGTAAAGGGGGATTACTGCACAATCTGGCAACGCAGAGGATCGCAAGACAGTTTCCTCGTCACTTTAAGGAAACGCTCAAGATTAAAAAAAAAAAAAAGCTTAAGCCTATGTGAGCCATGAAAAGTGTCAGAGGATCTGGTGCATTAACTTGTCAGAGTTTAGAGAAAATATTTTTAAAAAATGAACAAATATAGGAGAAAAACTACAAAATTATATAAAACACATTACTGAGCCATTGTACACTGTCATTGTTTTTACACCAGTGCTTTAATTGTTTTCCAATGAAGTGGATGTGATATTTAAGAGAAATAAGGAGATTGGTGGTGTAGTGGTTAGCGCTGTCGCCTCACAGCAAGAAGGTCCTGGGTTCGAGCCCTGTAGCCGGCGAGGGCCTTTCTGTGCGGAGTTTGCATGTTCTCCCCGTGTCCACGTGGGTTTCCTCCGGGTGCTCCGGTTTCCCCTACAGTCCAAAGACATGCAGGTTAGGTTAACTGGTGACTCTAAATTGACCGTAGGTGTGAATGGGAGTGTGAATGGTTGTCTGTGTCCGTGTCAGCCCTGTGATGACCTGGCGACTTGTCCAGGGTGTACCCCGCCTTTCGCCTGTAGTCAGCTGGGATAGACTCCAGCTTGCCTGCGACCCTGTAGAACAGGATAAAGCGACTAGAGATAATGAGATGAGATGAGATGAGATTACAACATATGTGGTGAAAGTTGGGTTTGGAGAGGAGAGATGGAGGTATGCATTGGAATGAAGGTGAGCAGTAGCAAAACAGAATACATGTGCATCAGTGAGAATGGGGATGAGAGTGTAGTGAAGATGCAAGGAGTAGATGTAATGAAAGTTGGTGAATTCAAGTACCTGGGGTCAACTGTGCAGGAAAATGGGGGCTGCGATAATGAGGTGAGAAAGAGAGTGCAGGCAGGGTGGAGCAGTTGGAGAAGGATTTCGGGAGTCATTTGTGATCGGAAAGTCCCAGCAAAAGTGAAAGGTAAGATGTATAACACAGTAGCGAGACCAGCTGTGATGTATGGATTGGAGACCGTACCCTTAACGAAGAGACAGGAGGCAAAGTTGGAGGTGGTGGAGTTGAGGATGTTAAGGTTTGCGATGGGAGGTTGGACAGGATAAGGAACGAGCACATCAGAGGGACAGCACATGTGGAGAGCTTGGGAATTAAGCTAAGAGAGATGTAACTGAGATGGTATGGGCACATCCTGAGAAGAGATGCAGAGCATGTGGGAAGGAGAATGTTGAGGATGGAGCTGCCAGGCAAACGAAAACGAGGAAGGCCAAAGAGGAGATACATGGATGTGGTGAGAGAGGACATGAAAGTGGCAGGTGTGGTAGAGAAGGATGAAAGGAGCAATGGAGACGAAAGATCCACTGTGGCGACCCCTAATCGGGAGCAGCCAAAAGAAGAAGAAGAAGAAGACTGAACTCATTACAACTGAGAAAACATGCTGATTAACACTTAAAAAAAAAGTAAAAGGTGTTATTCAGGCATGTTTGCAGTGCTGGTGGCAAAAGACAAGCCTTAAAGACAATATACATCTACACTCTCAGAAAACAAAATACATCATTGTATCTTTTGGGCGGCACGGTGGTGTTGTGGTTAGCACTGCTGCCTCACAGCAAGAAGGTCCTGGGTTCGAGCCCACTGGCCAACAGGGGCCTTTCTGTATGGAGTTTGCATGTTCTCACTGTGTCTGTGTGGGTTTCCTGCAGGTGCTCCCCCATAGTCCAAAGACGTGCAGGTTAGGTTAACATGGGGCAGCCTTGGGCTGAGGTTGGGCTGAAGTGCCCTTGAGCAAGGCACCTAACCCCCAACTACTCCCCGGACTGGGTTAAATGCAAAGGAAGAATTTCACTGTGTGCTTAAGACTGCTTCTTAAGTCTTAAGAAGCCTTTATTTGTTACATGCACACTCAAACACAGTGAAATTCATCCTCTTTATGCATTTAACCCATCTGAAGCAGTGAACACACGCACACACACACACACAGAGCAGTGGGCAGCCATACTACAGTGAGCAGTTAAGGGTTAGGTACCTTGCTCAAGGGCACTCCAGCCCAAGGCCGCCCCATGTTAACCTAACTGCATGTCTTTGGACCCAGAGGAAGCCCACACCGACACGGGGAGAACATGCAAACTCCACACAGAAAGGCCCTCCGTCAGCCACTGGGCTCAAACCCAGAATCTTCTTGCTGTGAGGCAACAGTGCTAACCACTACATCACCGTGCCGCCCTTGAGGCTTGTCACTGAAGCAGCACCCTCTAAGGTACTTATTTGTACCACTTACTGTATATACTGATTGGGAACATACATGTACATTTTTTACCCTAAAAAAGGTACACATAGTTACCTTGAAGGGGGCGGCATGGTGGTGTAGTGGTTAGCACTGTCGCCTCACAGCAAGAAGGTCCTGGGTTCGAGCCCAGTGGCCGGTGAGGGCCTATCTGTGTGGAGTTTGCATGTTCTCCCCGTGTCTGCATGGGTTTCCCCCACAGGCCAAAGACATGTGGTTAGGTTAACATGGGGCGGCCTTGGGCTGAGGTACCCTTGAGCGAGGCACCTAACTCCCAACTGCTCCCCGGGTGCTGTTAGCATGGCTGCCCACTGCTCTGGGTATGTATGTGTGTGCGCTCATTGCTCACATATGTGTGTTCTCTGCTTCAGCTGGGTTAAATGCAGAGAGGAATTTCACAAGTGTGTGATGAATAAAGTTGTTGCTGTTCTTAAAACAAGTCCAGGACAAAGTTCTGGAAAAGTATCAATGTTTTGGTTTTGATCAGTTTCTCTGTGTATTTATTAAAAAAAAAAAAAAACCCTGCTCCTTAAACCCTCCACCAGGGTTGGAAAGATACAGCTCAGATTAGCAGAAGGCAGCATACTCACAGAAAAATACGGAGACACTTGTCAACACCTCCTACTAGTCATTCTCACTGGCTCTGTAGCTCAACATCTTTGCAAAGGAGTTACAATGCAAACTGCACAACAAAGATACGTCAACTGCATCACTAAGTTTCCAATAAATTAGAGTACAACCCCGATTCCAAAAAAGTTGGGACAAAGTACAAATTGTAAATAAAAACGGAATGCAATGATGTGGAAGTTTCAAAATTCCATATTTTGTTCAGAATAGAACATAGATGACATATCAAATGTTTAAACTGAGAAAATGTATCATTTAAAGAGAAAAATTAGGTAATTTTAAATTTCATGACAACAACACATCTCAAAAAAGTTGGGACAAGGCCATGTTTACCACTGTGAGACATCCACTTTTCTCTTTACAACAGTCTGTAAACGTCTGGGGACTGAGGAGACAAGTTGCTCAAGTTTAGGGATAGGAATGTTAAACCATTCTTGTCTAACGTAGGATTCTAGTTGCTCAACTGTCTTAGGTCTTTTTTGTCATATCTTCCATTTTATGATGTGCCAAATGTTTTCTATGGGTGAAAGATCTGGACTGCAGGCTGGCCAGTTCAGTACCCGGACCCTTCTTCTACGCAGCCATGATGCTGTAATTGATGCAGTATGTGGTTTGGCATTGTCATGTTGGAAAATGCAAGGTCTTCCCTGAAAGAGACGTCGTCTGGATGGGAGCATATGTTGCTCTAGAACCTGGATATACCTTTCAGCATTGATGGTGTCTTTCCAGATGTGTAAGCTGCCCATGCCACACGCACTAATGCAACCCCATACCATCAGAGATGCAGGCTTCTGAACTGAGCGCTGATAACAACTTGGGTCGTCCTTCTCCTCTTTAGTCCGAATGACACGGCGTCCCTCATTTCCATAAAGAACTTCAAATTTTGATTCGTCTGACCACAGAACAGTTTTCCACTTTGCCACAGTCCATTTTAAATGAGCCTTGGCCCAGAGAAGACATCTGCGCTTCTGGATCATGTTTAGATACGGCTTCTTCTTTGATCTATAGAGTTTTAGCTGGCAACGGCGGATGGCATGGTGAATTGTGTTCACAGATAATGTTCTCTGGAAATATTCCTGAGCCCATTTTGTGATTTCCAATACAGAAGCATGCCTGTATGTGATGCAGTGCCGTCTAAGGGCCCGAAGATCACAGGCACCTGGTATGGTTTTCTGGCCTTGACCCTTACGCACAGAGATTCTTCCAGATTCTCTGAATCTTTTGATGATATTATGCACTGTAGATGATATGTTCAAACTCTTTGCAATTTTACACTGTCGAACTCCTTTCTGATATTGCTCCACTATTTGTCGGCGCAGAATTAGGGGGATTGGTGATCCTCTTCCCATCTTTACTTCTGAGAGCCGCTGCCACTCCAAGATGCTCTTTTTATACCCAGTCATGTTAATGACCTATTGCCAATTGACCTAATGAGTTGCAATTTGGTCCTCCAGCTGTTCCTTTTTTGTACCTTTAACTTTTCCAGCCTCTTATTGCCCCTGTCCCAACTTTTTTGAGATGTGTTGCTGTCATGAAATTTCAAATGAGCCAATATTTGGCATGAAATTTCAAAATGTCTCACTTTCGACATTTGATATGTTGTCTATGTTCTATTGTGAATACAATATCAGTTTTTGAGATTTGTAAATTATTGCATTCCGTTTTTATTTACAATTTGTTCTTTGTCCCAACTTTTTTGGAATCGGGGTTGTACTACTACTACTACTAATAATAATAATAGAGGGCGGCACGGTGGTGTAGTGGTTAGCGCTGTCGCCTCACAGCAAGAAGGTCCTGGGTTCGAGCCCCGGGGCCGGCGAGGGCCTTTCTGTGTGGAGTTTGCATGTTCTCCCCGTGTCCGCGTGGGTTTCCTCCGGGTGCTCCGGTTTCCCCCACAGTCCAAAGACATGCAGGTTAGGTTAACTGGTGACTCTAAATTGACCGTGAGTGTGAATGGTTGTCTATGTGTCAGCCCTGTGATGACCTGGCGACTTGTCCAGGGTGTACCCCGCCTTTCGCCCATAGTCAGCTGGGATAGGCTCCAGCTTGCCTGCGACCCTGTAGAAGGATAAAGCGGCTAGAGATAATGAGATGAGACAGACTAACACATTTAAAAAAAAAAAAGATCTGAAGGAATTAATTTAGGGGATTCACAGCAATGGGCTAAATACTTATGCAATTTTTTTTGTACATTTTGCAAAGTATATTGATTCTCCCTTCACTTCAGTATAATTGGCAATTTTGTTTAGATTCACGACCTTATCCAAATTATGACCATTTCAGTTTCAAGGTATAAGACAAACATTTATAAAACGTTAAAGTGAACAGTGTATACTCATGCAAATCATTATGTACATGTGGAGTGCACCTACAGTAGTCTGCGTGGGTTTCCTCCGGGTGCTCCGGTTTCCCCCACAGTCCAAAGACATGCAGGTTAGGTTAACTGGTGACTCTAAATTGACCGTAGGTGTGAATGTGAGTGTGAATGGTTGTCTGTGTCTATGTGTCAGCCCTGTGATGACTTGGCGACTTGTCCAGGGTGTACCCCGCCTTTCACCCGTAGTCAGCTGGGATAGGCTCCAGCTTGCCTGCGACCCTGTAGGACAAGATAAGCGGCTACAGATAATGGATGGATGGATGGATGGATGGATGGTTACCTTGAAGTCCAATAATGAGTCCTGGGGGTACATTAGTGTAGATTGTACCTTGGAGTACAGAAATGGACTCCTACTGCACTCCTGTTTCTGACAGTGTACATGCTGACACAGGAGAACATGCACAGAAACCCCACACAGATCCACATGAGCCAAGCTCATGATCGAACTCGGGACCCTGAAGCCAATGCAAAATGAACAGAAGTGGGTCTTGTTCTCCAGGCCTGATTTGAAGAAGGCAGTGTATGGTATCTGGCAAAGTTATAAACCAAAAACAATAAGCAAAGGTTCTTTGTGACATCTTACACAAATGAGCATACAAATTATTATGGATTGTACAACCGTTTGTTCCAGTCCACTGATTTGATTGGTCGAGCAGCGTTCCAAGAGTGCTGATATTTCACAATAACAGCACTGGGATGTTTCACTGTAGGCCTGTGTGTCTTTCTGCTTGTCACGTAAAATTCCCCTTCTTAGTTCTAAATGGTTATGATCGTAGTGTTAACAAGATCATTGGCAGACAATGCACATGATACTTTTCAGGAAATTAACTTAAAATATGAAAGCTCAACAGATGAAGATGAAAAAGAAGAAGGGACACCGATTTTACTGGAAGCACCTTCAACCTGAACATACAAATCAATGCTAGCCAGTTAGCCGAGGTGCTATAAAGTTAGTGTGGCTTCTTCGGGATCTGTGTCTGCTCACGGAGCAGAAATAAACTGAACATTTGTCCATGTCAAAACGTCACTTACACGATATTTTTGTTTACAGAACTTTTATATAAAAGCAACATCACATTCAAGGGTGTGTTGTTGTGCTGAATATCAGCACGGCTGTGATTAGCTATGGCACTCAGACCTGCAACCGAATCGCAGCCGTGCTGATATTCAAGTGTAACAGCACACCTTCTCATCTTATATTGCTGAAATATTGAACTGATAACATTTTCCTTTTTAATATACACTATTTGACCATTTCTGTGACTTGCGATAATGAAGGAACATCTCATCTCATTATCTCTAGCCGCTGTATCCTGTCCTACAGGGTCACAGGCAAGCTGGAGCCTATCCCAGCTGACTACGGGCAAAAGGCGGGGTACACCTTGGACAAGTCGCCAGGTCATCACAGGGCTGACACATAGACACAGACAACCATTCACACCTACGGTCAATTTAGAGTCACCAGTTAACCTAACCTGAATGTCTTTGGACTGTGGAGGAAACCGGAGCACCCGGAGGAAACCCATGCAGACACGCAAACTCCACACAGAAAGGCCCTCGCTGGCCATGGGGCTTGAACCCAGACCTTCTTGCTGTGAGGCGACAGCGCTAACCACTACACCACCATGCCACCTGAAGGAACATCTGTGAACACAAATACTAGATGTTTTTGTACAAGAACAACTTATAAAGTATACATACATATTTCACTGAACTAAAACAAAAGCGTCCAAGAATGTTAAAGGATTCTTATAAGGAGGATAAGGTCTTTGGGTGCAATAAGTTTAATGATGAAAATTCATTCTGACAGATTTAAAGAATTTTCAAGCCTGCATTGGATTTTCCACTTAAAATTACTTCAATCCCATAAATACAATCCTGCATGCTTATACCCTTTCATGGTTCACCAGAAACATGATTAAATGTCACAGCTTTTTGATTAGAAATGCCATTCTATGGTTTTATGTGTAACCCAGAATACAGCACATAGCAATAATAGCCTTTATAACATAACATCCAGAACCTCTGGTTATTTGGTACATTACATTATACTGTATCAGCTAATGTGGTGGTTTTTACATTTTTTATTAGAGTGTTTCTCAGTATTCCCATCAATATCTCTGCTGCCTTTGAAATAAATATATGAAATATAGCTAGCCTGAAAATGTGCTATTATGTAGCATGAAATCCATTTAATTTTGCATTTTCATAAAACTGAGTGTGATAGGTAGGAAATTAATGCCAGCATTTGAAAGGAGCCTCCCAAAGATTATGAAAAAGAAATATAAAGATTAAATCATGTCTTAAGCCTGCTCAGGGAACTGTGCCATTAATATGCTTGAGATTACACTTAATTAAAATTGTAGCACATGAAAAGCTCTTCTGTTTAAAATCCCCCAATAGGATTTTTTAAAATCATGGCACAAATGAGCAAGGTTAGAGCAATATAATAGAAATAGAAAATAATTAACAGTTATTCAACAAAACTGAGTCGTACATGAGCTGATAGCCAACGAGGCGTGTAGCGCTGAGTAGGCTATAAGCAATGTACGACGAGATTGAGTAGAATAACTGTTTTATTCTATCCATATTCACTGGATTTTGAGAAACAGAGCATTTTTATTTTTATTTTTTGCAAATTCTATAAATAAAAACTTTGTACAAAACGTCCGACAAAATCATTTCTGCTTAGAATGTCAACAAACCGGCGAAATGACAGTAGCAATTTGTGAAAAATGCTTTAATAATAATTCTTGAAAAATAAAAAAGATATGTTCTTACCATCAGATATTTTCATTCCATATTTTGTTGCTTTTTTGTATTTTTTGGGGTTTTGTTTTTGAATAGAGTTTTTATTTCGTCCTCGGTTGGTTCAGCAAAATGCTCTGCCATTTTGTTTTCCTGTACTCACGGTATATGAGCTGATAGTCTGGTAGTAGAGTAGCCAATCAGAGCACACGATTGCTCATATCCAGTGAATATGGATAGAATAATCATGGATATAATGTTTCCTTGATTTTAATTATTTTAGCAATTTTCTGATCTATCTATCTATCTATCTATCTATCTATCTATCTATCTATCTATCTATCTATCTATCTATCTAGTTAGTTCGTACAGTAGGTAGGTAGGTTGGTAGTATTTAAGTCACTAGTTAGGTAGTTAGATTCAGTAAAACTATTTTTTGGTCCTTCATGATTCTAAAACAAGGGAATGTAGAATCCAGTTATCAGAGCTCCCTAATGTAGCATATAAAGTCCATTCTGCCACACACGTTTTTCCACTCTGTATTTGTGAATGTAAATTATGTTTACCAGAGTACCGCTGCCAAAACTGCATCCGAGCAGGTTTCTGTAAATGTTATTATGATTCTGCTTCGCCATTTAGGAAGCCAACAGCAGTGTTGCCAGGCGCATAGTTCTGTCTGTGTGATTGGGGTTGATGGTTTTATATGCATATTAGATTTCTTATATTAATATCTTGTAAGTCAAGAAGTTTTTTTTTAAATTAAAAACTCACATTTGATTAAAATTGTGAATGAAGATGTGAATTGTTGTATCAGTAGAAATAAGTTATTTTAACTATGGTAAATTCACAGAAAAACATGAAATAAATGAACACTTCTTTGTTGCAAGATCTTACCTTATAACTATTGCTCCACATTTATCAAGGATAGACATGAATTTGGAGTTTAATATAGGGTTTTGGAAATGTAAAATGTTGGGTTTTGGAAATACTGATTACTGGGATAGTATTGAATGTCTATTAAACTATTCTGAACCTTGGAACCTAAGAAAACTTTATCTCATCTCATTATCTCTAGCCGGTTTATCCTGTTCTACAGGGTCGCAGGCAAGCTGGAGCCTATCCCAGCTGACTACGGGCGAAAGGCGGGGTACACCCTGGACAAGTCGCCAGGTCATCACAGGGCTGACACATAGACACAGACAACCATTCACACTCACATTCACACCTACGGTCAATTTAGAGTCACCAGTTAACCTAACCTGCATGTCTTTGGACTGTGGGGGAAACCGGAGCACCCGGAGGAAACCCACGCGGACACGGGGAGAACATGCAAACTCCACACAGAAAGGCCCTCGCCGGCCCCAGGGCTCGAACCCAGGACCTTCTTGCTGTGAGGCGACAGCGCTAACCACTACACCACCGTGCCGCCCAGAAAACTTTATGAAAAATATTATTTAACAATGTCACACAAGAAGGAGTGCTGCTATACTGAATAACAGTACTGCTGTGATTCGGTCGTAGGCCGAGTACGATAGCTAACCTCAAGTGTGATACTCTTTTTATACAACAGTTCTATAAAGAAGAAATTAATAACAAGTAAGTGATATTTTGGATACAATATGGTCCTGTTTATTTTTGCTCCACAAGAGGAAATAAAACCCTAAGAAGCCACACATTTTATAGCACATTAGCTAGCAGGCTCACTAGTTCACATTGATTTGTACATTCCTGTTAAAGGTGCTTCTGGTAAAATTGGTGTCCCTGCTTTCTTTTCATCTTCATCTGACAAGTTTTCATAATTTAAGTTAAAAGTTATATCCTCGGGCGGCACGGTGGTGTAGTGGTTAGCGGTGTCGCCTCACAGCAAGAAGGTCCTGGGTTCGAACCCCGGGTCCGGCGAGGGCCTTTCTGTGTGGAGTTTGCATGTTGTCCGCGTGGGTTTCCTCCGGGTGCTCCGGTTTCCCCCACAGTCCAAAGACATGCAGGTTAGGTTAACTGGTGACTCTAAATTGACCGTAGGTGTGAATGAGAGTGTGAATGGTTGTCTGTGTCTATGTGTCAGCCCTGTGATGACCTGGTGACTTGTCCAGGGTGTACCCCGCCTTTCGCCCGTAGTCAGCTGGGATAGGCTCCAGCTTGCCTGCGACCCTGTAGAAGGATAAAGCGGCTAGAGATAATGAGAATGAATGATGAGTTATATCCTCTAAAATTTTGCCATATCCGCTGTTACAAACAATACCATAGTAACTGTTTCAAACTAGAAAGTGGAATTTTACGTTCAGGACACAGACGAGCAGCGTGATAGACAGAGTGAAAGGTACCATTATGTGAAATATCAACATTCTTGGAACACCGCTTGGCCAATCAAATTAGTGGACTGGAACTAACTGTGGTATAAACAGGAAATTTGTATATCACAGGATTTGAAATATCTTGATTTAGTGAGAGGACAAATATTGAACTGCTTCTGTAAAAATCAGGATACTTTTCTATTCTATCAGCAAATTAAAATGGTAAAACTAGACGGCCTTTCAATTTCATAAAATCGGTGAAATTTAGTTCCCTCTGAAATTTGGTCACTGTGATATATGTTTATTTCTGTAATATCTTCAAAAAAAAAAAGAACCCAGGCCGTTCTGTGGCTGGGAAGTTATTTAATTTGAGGGGATTCCCGAGCAAATAATGTGCAGGAAATTGAAATCGCTCGCTTCACGCAGTCAAGCAGACAGAGGAAGTTCGTGTGCGCATGCGCACGCTTACCTTAGTCATCTTCTTCTTCTTCATCTTTAGTGTTCTACAGCAGCTGGCATCCAGTGTTGCATTACTGCCATCTACAGGTTTACCCTGACGGTGCACTGACAGTTCCATCATTCTGTCACTAAACGAACAGCTGATCACACCGAGGTGCTCGCTGACCGCCGATATTTATTAGTTTGGTCCTGCGTTTCCTTTCCTTCACAACATAACATCTTTTCTTCTCACTTTCTGTTACTGTAGTCAGTCTTTCACGTTTTATTCACACACTCGCGTCCTGCATTTTTCTCTCCTGTTTCAGATTTGTATTCCACAATACCTTGCACGAACGGGGAAAGCCCACCACGTGATGCATGACGTAGTATCTTGATTGCATCATGGTGAAGCAAGAAAAAAATACCGGAGACTTTAGGGCCACGTGGCCCTAAATTCATTAATTGTTCTATTTTTTAAAAAACGAACAAAATTGGAAGTCTATGATTCAAATTCAGTAGCTTTCGGTCCACTAAACAAGAATAATTGAGTGTCAGGGAAAATTCTTTTATGACCTAAACTTGAAAAATCTGAAAGACAGTCTAGCTTTAATTAATCATGAATTTTACAAAAAAACAAAAACAAAACACACACACCAAAAATAAACCTCTCTCCTTCATCCACTTGTCATGCATGTGCATCCGTGTATACACACAGATTTACAGGTAAGTGATAGGTGCTGTGATGCATAATTATGGCCCATTAAAATGACCTGGTTTCAACACAGTCTCACCATCTGTTTGGCGGTGAAATGCGGCATGATGAAAAATATCAAGATTTAGACAGATATGCACATATATCTTTCATTCAATCTCAAAAATATCTTCACACTTGACATGTTACAGATGGCATTTTATACTTTCAGGGTTTATCTACATTTTCTCATTTGAGTAAACATGTTGTGGTTTGTGTGCACCTCATAAGCGCTATAAACAAAATAGCTGGATGTGCTAATCTGTCACACACCCTTAACGTGATGTTTTTCAAAGGGCACACACACTTCAGCTAAAGGTTAGCCACAGCAGGTAACACAAAGGCAAGCTGCCTTCACCACATCTCATAAAATGATCTTGTGTCTCATGATTGTAAGTTGTTAGGCCAATACATCCTTCCTCCAAAGAGAGCAAATGAGGCTTTTTTACATAGCCAGCATGTTATCTAAAGTGCAGTGGAAAAGAGGTCACATCCTACCTGTTTCATAAGCAAACATAGGCCTCTATTGAATGATGATAATTCCATTAGTACTGAGTGTCTCCCTCCATTACAAATTTGTCTGATAATCTCTCAGTGACCCTGCAGGAGATAATTCTTAAATCACTGCTTTGTGCTAACATATGATAAAAATAGGATGTTATGCGAAGCTCATAAATATAAATTGAAAAGTAGTGATTGTGCTGTGTTTCTATATTCAGCTGCACTGCAAGTCCAGATCGGTTGAATTTACTTTAAAAAAAATTGAAGAAATCAGTTTCCTTAAAAATATTAAGTAATGATTAATGAAAATGCATGTGAATTTAATGTAACATTTGAAGTTAAATACGAGCGGTACGGTGGTGTAGTGGTTAGCGCTGTCGCCTCACAGCAAGAAGATCCTGCGTTCGAGCCCAGCGGCTGACAAGGGCCTTTCTGTGTGGAGTTTGCATGTTCTCTCTGTGTCTGCGTGGGTTTCCTCTGGGTGCTCCGGTTTCCCCCACAGTCCAAACTAGGTTAGGCTAATTGGTGGCTCTAAATTGACTATATGTGTGTGTGTGAATGGTTGTTTGTCTCTACCGGTATGTGTCAGCCCTGCAATGATTTGGCGACTTGTCCAGGGTGTACCCCGCCTCTCGCCCATAGTCAGCTGGGATAGGCTCCAGCTTACCCGCTACCCTGCACAGGACAGGTGGTTATGGATGGATGGAAGTTAAATACACGAAATGCAAAGTTAACTTAAAATATTTTCCATTTAGGCTCACTGTATGGATTTCCTTCTTATTTTCTCAAAGCAATGTACCATATCCTAGTCAGTACAACACATGATTTACAAGACTGCATATAGGTAATGGATGGATGGATGGATGGATGGATGGATGGATGGATGGATGGATGGATGGAAAACACTTTATGCCAAAAAATAATAATGGATTGTTGTTTCTTGAATGAGTAGGTGTGTCCAAACTTTTGACTGCTACTGTAGGTGCACTCCACATATACATAGTGATTTGCATAAGTATACACCGTTCACTTTAACGTTTTATAAATGTTTGTCTTATACCTTGAAACTGAAATGGTCATAATTTGGATAAGGTTGTGAATCTAAACAAAATTGCCAATTATACTGAAGTGAAGGGAGAATCAATATACTTTACAAAATGTACAAAAAAAATTGCATATTTAGTCCATTGCTGTGAATCCCCTAAATTAATTCCTTCAGATTTTTTTAAAAAAATGTGTTAGTCTGTTTTTGTCTTGAGGATATTTTATTATTAAGAGGAAAAAGTCAGGACTGGTTATTATTATTATTAGTAGTAGTAGTACTCTAATTTATTGGAAACTTAGTGATGCAGTTGACGTATCTTTGTTGTGCAGTTTGCATTGTAACTCCTTTGCAAAGATGTTGAGCTACAGAGCCAGTGAGAATGACTAGTAGGAGGTGTTGACAAGTGTCTCCGTATTTTTCTGTGAGTATGCTGCCTTCTGCTAATCTGAGCTGTATCTTTCCAACCCTGGTGGAGGGTTTAAGTAGCAGGTTTTTTTTTTTTTTTTATAAATACACAGAGAAACTGATCAAAACCAAAACACTGATACTTTTCCAGAACTTTGTCCTGGACTTGTTTTAAGAACAACAACTTTATTCATCACACGCTTGTGAAATTCCTCTTTGCATTTAGCCCAGCTGAAGCAGAGAACACACATATGTGAGCAATGAGCGCACACACATACACACCCAGAGCAGTGGGCAGCCATGCTAACAGCACCCGGGGAGCAGTTGGGAGTTAGGTGTCTCGCTCAAGGGTACCTCAGCCCAAGGCCGCCCCATGTTAACCTAACGACATGTCTTTGGCCTGTGGGGGAAACCCATGCAGACACGGGGAGAACATGCAAACTCCACACAGATAGGCCCTCACCGGCCGCTGGGCTCGAACCCAGGACCTTCTTGCTGTGAGGCGACAGTGCTAACCACTACACCACCGTGCCGCCCCATTTAAAATAATTGACAATTTTTTTCAACATCCTTTTCCATCGTAAAGGGTTCATCCTAACCCTTTTTCATGTCTAACGTAAGAAACTTGTATTGCATGTATATTTTAATTTGGCAAGCTGCCTCATTCAATCCCTGAGCCACTGAACAAATTAGACAGGCAATCCTGTTCTCTGGTCCACTCCCATTTATAAAGTTGCTTTTCTGATATCAACAAAATCAATGACTGTGTTTGGAAAAGCAATGACATTGGAACAAAATTGCATTAATGGCGAATGAGCTGGTGGGTCGAACCAGTCACCTGTTGGATGTGGTTAAAATTGCTTAGTCTTCTGTTTTGAAGAGGGAAACATATTGCTTCAAATGTTTTATACTACTTCTTCCTTCTAGCAAAATGCTTTAGTCATCAGCTTTATCATTCAGTCTGAAGCCAATCAGTCAGTTCCACTTGATTTAAAATGATTGACTCAAACCAGGGTCTTCTGGCAGCAAGAATCAAGATTATCTGATGGTGTATCCTTGCATAAATCTATCCATTTCCATTTCATAAAAGGTTAATCACAGATCACAGGAAAACTTCTAACAGCAGCACAAACTCAGATTGTATTGATTATTTATTCCAGGCTCATTGCCTTTCTGATGGCTTGATTTTAAAATGTCATTGCAGGGAATGTGCAGTCAGCAGTGTATGGATCTCAGGGGAAGTGTACTGCCACCTACCATCAGCCACATATAAAACAGCATTTTCACTGCAAATTAGATTGTGCCAATGTGTTTACCTGCCAAACCATCTGAGAGCTGCCAAATCTCTTTTTAATATAAAACCATTAACCTTCTGGAGACTACTTGTAAAATGCTGCAAACAATTTCAGGTAGACGTTTCTCTGTTTGATTCGATGTATTGGTGTTTCAAAGTAGTAATAATCATAATTTTCAATAAAATCACAGAAGGGATTGGAAAGATTTATTTTTTGTGTGGGAGCTACAAATGGAAGATAAACTAAAGGGAAAAAATCACTCTGTTATGCTGTGGACATATTTGTTGGAATGTTTTGGGTGCAATCAATACAATGTTTTTCTGACTGATCACCTTTATCTTATGATGAAACATTTCTATCCTGATGGGAGTGCTCTCTTCCAGGATGAAAATGCCCCCATCCATTTTCAAATAGAGACACAAGACAAACAACGAGCTTCTAATAAATAATCAATGCGATATAAGAGTTTGTGCTGCTGTTAGAAGTTCTGATTTACTTGTGATCAAATGGAAATGGATGAATGTAGGTTTCAAGAGATTTGACATACAGTACTGTGCAAAACTCTTTGGCGCCCTATTTTTTTCATATAAACTTTGTTATAGACTTCAATTTTATGACTTCTACGTTATTGAGTCAGTACAAAAACATTTTAGAGTCCAAACGTTTGTTTTCCAGCACAAAATTAAATGTTACAGAAAAAAAAATTGTATCTGAGCAGCATATTACATAAGAGAGCACTTTTCAGATTAAAAAAGAAAACATAAAGAGGGCTGCTGGGTTTTGGTGCAAAATGAAGAAGCGAGTGTGACAGTCAAAGTGTCCAGAAGAACTGTGTCTGGTTCTCTAAGATGCTCAGTAAAACCTACAGCTCATTTCCTTATCAAACTGCACTCACTGTACCTGAGAATACTATTTATTTTTTATTTTTTTAAAGCAAAGGGTCGTCTCACACCACTGACTTTATTTCATTTATTATGGCTTACTGTTGTTTATAGTGGTTTTTTCATGTTGAAAAATTTCATTTCATTATTTTTAAGCCTTATTATTATTATTATTATTATTATTATTATTATTATTATTATTATTATTAAGACTTTTGTACAGGCCTGGGTTTCCCAAAAGCATTGCAACACAAAGATCATTGTTATATGGTAGAGCGAGCAGTACAATAAATGCTCTCTCTCCTAGTTAAGATGCTCTTAGCATTAAGAGTCTTTTGGGAAACTGACCACAGTACTGTACCTTCAAATAATCTAGATTCTAACTACCAATAGACCCATGTTAAATTTATCCATCCATCCATTATCTCTAGTCGCTTTATCCTGTTCTACAGGGTCGCAGGCAAGCTGGAGCCTATCCCAGCTGACTACGGGCGAAAGGCGGGGTACACCCTGGACAAGTCGCCAGGTCATCACAGGGCTGTCACATAGAGACAAACAACCATTCACACTCACATTCACACCTACGGTCAATTTAGAGCCACCAGTTAGCCTAACCTGCATGTCTTTGGACTGTGGGTGAAACCGGAGCACCCGGAGGAAACCCACACAGACACGGGGAGAACATGCAAACTCCACACAGAAAGACCCTCCACACAGAAAGACCCTCCACACAGAAAGACCCTGGGCTCAAACCCAGGACCTTCTCGTTGTGAGGCAACAGTGCTAACCACTACCGTACACCACCGTGCCGCCATGTTAAATTCAATCATGTTAAATGATTTATAATCCCACTAGCGGGGCGGCACGGTGGTGTAGTGGTTAGCGCTGTCGCCTCACAGCAAGAAGGTCCTGGGTTCGAGCCCCGGGGCCGGTGAGGGCCTTTCTGTGTGGAGTTTGCATGTTCTCCCCGTGTCCGCGTGGGTTTCCTCCGGGTGCTCCGGTTTCCCCCACAGTCCAAAGACATGCAGGTTAGGTTAACTGGTGACTCTAAATTGACCGTAGGTGTGAGTGGGAATGGTTGTCTGTGTCTATGTGTCAGCCCTGTGATGACCTGGCGACTTGTCCGGGGTGTACCCCGCCTTTCACCCGTGGTCAGCTGGGATAGGCTCCAGCTTGCCTGCGACCCTGTAGAAGGATAAAGCGGCTAGAGATAATGAAATGAGATGAGATGAGATGAATCCCACTAGCCGGGGTTACCCAAAAGTGGACATGTTCCCTTTTGTGTCTGGTTCCTCTCAAGGTTTCTGATGATGCTGTCTCAGGCATTGCCTCTGATTTGCTCAATAGGAATCTAAATTTACATTCAGATTTCTGCTATGATGCTTTGTGAAAGTGTCTAGTGTAAAAGATAGACTGCCTTTCAGATTTTTTCAAGTTTAGGTCATAAAAAGAATCTTCCCTGATACCCAGTTATTTTTGTTTAGTGGACCGAAAGCTACTGAATTTGAATCACAGACTTCTGATTTTGTTATTTTATTTTTTTAAATAGAACAATTAATGAATTTAGAGCCACATGGCCCAAAATTCTCTGCTATTTTTTTCTGCTTCACCATGACCCAATTCAAGATACTACATCATGCATCACGTGGTGGGCTTTCCCCATTCACACAAGGCATTGTGGGATACATATTTGAAACAGGAGAGAAAAATGGAGGATGTGAATGAAACGTGAAAGACTAACTACAGTAACGGAAAGCGAGAAGAAAAGACATTATGTTGTGAAGGAAAGGAAACGCAGGACCAAAGTAATACATATCGGCGGTCAGCGAGCACCTCGGTGTGATCAGCTGTTCATTTAGTGACAGAACAATGTACCCGTAACTGTCAGTGTACAGTCAGGGTAAACCTGTAGATGGCAGTAATGCAACACTGGATGCCAGCTGCCGTAAAACCCAAAAGAAGAAGAAGGTAAACCTGCACATGCGCACACGGACTTCCTCTGGCTGCTTGACTGTGCGAAGCAAGCAATTTCATGCACATTATTTGCTAGAGAATCCCCTCAAATTAAATAATTTCCCAGACACAGAATGGCCTGTTTTTTGTTTTTGTTTTTTTAGATATTGCAAAAAATAAACATATATTACAATGACCGAATTTCAGAGGGAACTAAATTTCACAGATTTTATGAAATCGAAAGGCCGTACCTTTTGATTCGAAAACTGAATTGAGGCCTCACTGAATGGTTTGATAAGGATGAAAATAAAGTGAATCTTATACAATTACTTTCTTTTCTTTTTGGAGATTTTGGAGCTCTCCACCAAAACACAATAAACTGAGAGAAAACCTTTCGAAAGGTGATGTTCCGCCAGCTCTGTTAAAGAGATTTTAGATGGTATTTTCCTCAAAGCATGAACACAGAACTCCACCTTGTGGCTATCGATGCCAGTTAAAATGCAAGGCAATGACTGAGAGCAACACCTACCGTATCTCCTCCAGTGAAAGTCACCCAGTTTTATTCTCTTAACCCCTTCAACTCACAAAACCCATCTAGGGTCCAGATTTATATTCCTCTCTCTTATCTGCACACCTTTCCTACTGGTTTCATTGTACTTACTGGTTAACACTCTTTAGATTAGCAACAATAAGCTTAGATTTAATGGGTTTTATTCCCAGAGAACATTGTTTTTTTTTAACAAATTTTGCTTGACATGTGACATAGCGGGCGGCACGGTGGTGTAGTGGTTAGCACTGTCGCCTCACAGCAAGAAGGTCCGGGTTCGAGCCCCGTGGCCGACAAGGGCCTTTCTGTGTGGAGTTTGCATGTTCTCCCTGTGTCTGTGTGGGTTTCCTCCGGGTGCTCCGGTTTCCCCCACAGTCCAAAGACATGCAGGTTAGGTTAACTGGTGGCTCTAAATTGACCGTAGGTGTGAATGTGAATGGTTGTCTGTGTCTATGTGTCAGCCCTGTGATGACCTGGCGACTTGTCCAGGGTGTACCCCGCCTTTCGCCCATAGTCAGCTGGGATAGGCTCCAGCTTGCCTGCGACCCTGTAGAACAGGATAAAGCGGCTAGAGATAATGAGATGAGATAATGAGATGAGATGTGACATAGCTTTTGGATATTTGATATTTATCTCATCACTTGACCAACCCCAAGTCTTTAGCTGACTGTGGTCAGTTGTGGACAGGCACACCAGGAGGCGCTACAGAGACATTTCCAGCTGCAGCCAGTACTGGCTTATTGCAGTCCATTACATGTGCTCCTCCAGCAGGATATGATATGTCTTTCAGATTATGAATATTTGCAGTTGCACTAGAGCAGGGGTCATCAAACTACGGCCCGCGGGCCGACTCCGGCCCGCCACCCCCCTTTGACCGGCCCCCAGCCCCTCTGCCCCCCACCACTTGAACCAGCCCTATGAGGCAATCCCCAAAAGTGGTCTTGGCCTATTTTTTTAAATTGCTTTTTGGCAAATAATAGCATGTCTGCATCTTGTATTTTGTTGATTTTATCAATTAAAATTGATATTTAGTTATAAAATGAACGATTCATATTTTCCGAATTTTCGTCATATGCTCGCGATCAAGCAGTGACAGGCAGCGCACGCACAGAGAACTGTCAATGTTCAGGACAGCAAAATGGCTAGCGGTCAGCGAAAAACTGACAGAGTGCAGAGTTTTTAAAGAACAGTGGACCACTGATTATTTTTTCGTTCAGTGTACACTCTCATAAAATAAAGTACGGTATTGTACCTTTAGGGGGTACACCGGCTTGTCACTGGGGCAGTACCCTCGAAGGTATTTATTTATATCTTTTACATACTGCTTGGGAACATATATGTACTTTTTTGTCTCTAAAAGGGTACACATAGTTACCTTGAGGTCCAATAATGAGCCCTAGGGGGTACAGTAGTGTAGATTGTACCTCAGGGAACAGAAATGGACTCCTACTGTACCCCTATTTCTGACAGTGTATACACAAAATGCCAGGTTAAAAGTGGTTATTTTCATCTCATCTCATTATCTCTAGCCACTTTATCCTGTTCTACAGGGTCGCAGGCAAGCTGGAGCCTATCCCAGCTGACTACGGGCGAAAGGCGGGGTACACCCTGGACAAGTCGACAGGTCATCACAGGGCTGACACATAGACAACCATTCACACTCACACCTACGGTCAATTTAGGTGGGGTTTACATTAGACCGTATCAGCGGATCATCAGATTAACGTTTTTAAAACGATTAGCGTGCACACAGCAACGCCAATACACGATTCGCGTGCACACAGCAACGCCAATACACAGATACGCTCGGCTCCGCAGGCATCCTGCGCTCCAAATCACTCCGCCCTGAACAGCAAGTGCCCTCTGGAGGGTGCGCACTCCGGCCCTGCGCAGCTCACAGAGCGTGCGAGTGAAGTGCACGAGCAGTGATTCGGGACTGAGCCGCTGTGTGTGTGATCCTAGTGCATATCGGGCATGCGCGTCACTTACCACTTGCAAGTGGAAGGATGGCAAGCCTAAAGACAATCATATCTACACAATGGGCAGTATTTGCAGTATTTTCATACTTTTATACTCTTTAATGAAAGGTGATACAAGGCGGAAGTCCGCGCCATTTTTCAGCAGTCGCGTCACATGACCAACGCCAGCGAATCAGGAAGGTGGATGTCACAGTGACGTTGTCCAATGACGACGCCAGCTAGAGCTCAGCACAGCGTATCCGCGTATTCTGAATGTTTACACAGCACCGGACCAGACACGATCTGGATTGAATACGTGGACCCTGGCGGATTCCCGTTTCCCGGCGTTTCCAGGCGTTTTAATGTAAACGGACAGTGCATCCACAAAGAAAATGAGACAGATAAGGTCTAATGTAAACTTGGCCTTAGAGTCAGCAGTTAACCTAACCTGCATGTCTTTGGACTGTGGGGGAAACCAGAGCACCCGGAGGAAACCCACACGGACAGAACACGCAAACTCCACACAGAAAGGTCCTCGCCGGCCACGGGGCTCGAACCCGGACCTTCTTGCTGTGAGGCGACAGTGCTAACCACTACACCACCGTGCCACCCATGGTTATTTTGAATACTCAATTAATAAGACATTCATACTAAGTCAAGTTTATAATTTTGAAAAATCTGAGAAAAGCCCACTTTGTATATGAGAACCAAGTCAAGTCAAATAGATCTTTATTAACATCACAGCTACATACAGTGTGCAGTGCATAGTGAGATGAAATAACTTTTCTCCTGGACCCAAGATACAAGTTACATGTGCAGTGCCCGCCACAATTATTGGCACCCCTTGTAAAGATTAGTTTTTAAAAAATGTTAGGAAAAAAATCCACTTTTAATTGAAATAAATTTATTCAGAGTAAAACAAATCCCTTATCAATAAATTATTTTCAGCAAAAACACATGTGCCACTATGATTGACACCCCTGGAAATTACAGCGAACACAATGTAACTGAAACATGTTTCCCATTTAAACTGTACATTTTTGAGAGTTTGTAGGAATTTTCAAGCTGTTATCCATGACTTCCTAATTAACTGGGGAACAAATATGAGGTGACACAGAGGCAAAATCCCTTAGTCATCCATCAACACGGGAAGGATAAGAGAACACACAAACCAAATGAGGGGGAAGTGTGTTGGCCTTCATAAGTCAGGGGATGATTATTAAAAAAAGTAAAATAAAATAAATAAAAAATTAATAAAAAATTAAAAAGCTGCTCATTTGAAAATGTCCATTTCTACTGTTCGGGGAATAATAAAAATTGGACACCAAATGGAACTGTTACAAACTTGCCTGGAAGAGGACCCAAGTTTCTTTTGCCCCCACGTACAGTAAGATGATGGTAAGAGAAGCAAAAAAAAAAATCTCCAAGGATCACTATTGGAGAATTATAAGAAAAAGTAAAATCTTACGGTTTCCAAGTTTCTAAAACCACCATCAGACACCACCTCCATGCCAACAGATTATTTGGAAGGTCTTCCAGAAAATTTTTTTTTCTGTCAGTTAACCACAAACATAAGCGCCTGAAGTTTGCAAAATCCTGCTACAACTTTGACTGGAACTGTGTTCTCTGGTCTGATGTAACAAAAATGGAGCTTTTTGGCAATAAACGCTCAAGGTGTGTTTGGTGTAAAAAGCAGGATGGCTATAATGAAAAGAACCCGATCCCAACTGTAAAATATGGTGTAAGTTCTGTGATGTTTTGGGGCTGTTTTTCCTCCAAAGACCTGGAAACCTTGCTAGGGTACATGGCATCATGGACTCCATGAAATATCAGGACATTTTAAATCAAAATCTGGCTGCTTCTGCCAAGAAACTAAAACTGAGTCGTCATTGGATCTTCCAGCAGGACAATAATCTGAAGCGTATGTCCAAATCAACAAAAAATGGTTCACTGAGCACAGAATCAAGCTTCTGCTCTGGCCATCTCAGTGAAAACCTGTGGGGTGAAGCTGAAAAGGAGAGAGCACTAAAGAGGGCCGAGGACCCTGGATGATCTGGAGAGATTATGTAAAGAGGAACGGTCTCAGATGCCCTGCTCTGTATCTCCAACCTTATAAAATGTTATAGGAGAGACTCTCTGCTGTTTTACTGGCAAATGGAGGGTGTATAAGTATTAAATGCAGGGGAGCCAATAATAGTGGCACGTTTTTGTTAAAAATAATTATTTCTTGATGAGGGATTTGTCTTTTCCTCTGAATAAACAAATCCCTCATCAAGAAATTTGATTTGAGCTGAATTTTCCTCTGTTTTTTTCTCATTATCTCTAGCCACTTTATCTTGTTCTACAGGGTCGCAGGCAAGCTGGAGCCTATCCCAGCTGACTACAGGCAGGGTACACCCTGGACAAGTCGCCAGGTCATCACAGGGCTGACACATAGACACAGACAACCATTCACACCTACGGTCAATTTAGAGTCACCAGTTAACCTAACCTGCATGTCTTTGGGGGAAACCGGAGCACCTGGAGGAAACCCACACGGAGAACATGCAAACTCTGCACAGAAAGGCCCTCGACAGCCACGGGGCTCGAACCCGGACCTTCTTGCTGTAAGGTGACAGCGCTAACCACTACAGCACTGCGCCACCCTACTTTGTTACTAAACTTATTTCAATTAAAAGGTTGGGGGGGGGGGGGGGGGGGGGATAATCATGGAGGACACTGTATGACACAAATAATGTTTTATTACAGTATTTAGCTTGCTGTTAATGCATTTAAGCTACATTATCAAATATTTTAGATGATTCTTTTTTTTTCTTCAGATTGCATCTGCAGTAATTGCTTTAATCATTTAAATTGTGGCATTTTTAAATTAAAGCTAATCTCAAGCCAATATAAAAATAAGGAGGAGTGTATAATGTGTAAAGATGTTTTTCAGATACACACACACACACACACACACACACACACACACACACACACACACACACACGATTAAAATACAATACCATATAGTTATTACAGAGAAACTAAAATACTTTAATGTACACAATGTAAAATTAATACGATATTAAAGCAATATGCAAATATTATTACAAATATATACAAGGTCATTTATGAATATCAACATTTATACTACAAAAGTTCAAAAAAATTAATTCCATGATAAAAATTATTCAGTATAATTAATTCACAGTATGTGTGTGTAGAGTATGCAACTTCTCTGCATATGTAAAATTACATACTGCCATCAAATATTGAACCGAACATGTAGTACAATGGATTCACATTATATTGAGATTAGAAAGCATGTGTGCTTCCACTAGCACAGCCTGTTGGAGAAATAAAGCCTGCTTCGCATTATAATTGCATTACATGGCATTTAGCAGACGCTGTTATCCAGAGCGACGTATGACGAGTGCAAAAGTTATGCCTATATTCTTTTTTTAAGAATTCTAGGTTTCCCACTTGGTCTTTGTAATTGCCTTTCTGAAAAAGAGCCAAATGAAATATTGAGTTCATTAAATGTTGTAATAACAAAAATTCATCAGTAATAGCTTTCTTTAAATGGGTACTAAACATTTCCATACTTACTTTTTACACAAACTTTCATGCAGTCTTCCTGAGAGACAAAATTGTTGCCGTTTCCTCCTCTTCCTGTATACTCAAACCGTTTGCATGTTTTTTTGAAAGAGTCGTAGTAGTATCTTGTTATAGAGGCATTGCCTGTTCCTTTGTCCATGCCACCAAGGCAAATCACAGGGGCAGCTGCAAAAGATACAACAGTAAAAAACCTGCAGCAACAATTATACTTTTAATTACACACACGCACACTGAGAAATGGAGTCGTCATGTGAAATATTAAGCAGTCATCATTTTAGGATAGTGGGATAATCTAATACATGGGACTCTTAAATTTATAAACTAGGTTCGCCTTGAGATGCTAGACAGGCTTATTCTGTTCAGAAGCCCCGATTTATGGCCAGTGTTGGCCTTTATAAGCCAATTCATGCCTTGCTTTTCTGTCCATTTATTTTCTGCCACCAAATGTTCAGCTATTAAGATATTAAGCCTCAGAAATCCAGTGAAATGTGGAGAAATTAAATTTGTCAATTAATGTCCTTAAGTCATAAATCAGTGAATTTGTCCATGAATAAAAAACATGCTACGTTTGCACCATAACCTGGATCATGTCTGTGAAGATTCTCAATCATCCAGGTCATAGTAAACTGTGGGTGGTAGAAATGGGCAATTGGACTTGCTTGAAAATTCTTGAAAACGTTTCACCTCTCGTCCAAAAGGCTTCCTCAGTTCTGTCTGACTAATAGGGAGTATCAGATATTTGAAATATCTGATACTCCCTATTAGTCAGACAGAACTGAGGAAGCCTTTTGGACGAGAGGTGAAACGTTTTCAAGAATTTTCAAGCAAGTCCAGTTGCCCATTTCTACCACCCACAGCATAACCTGGATCACACTTGCAAACTCTAAAGTAAGAAATAACAAATGTATGCACATTTAGCACTTTTTTTAAACTGGTATTTTTCACTGACCAGTTTACACCAGCCAAAGAGAGTTTCTTGCCCAAACTGGTCATTGGTTAGAATGAGGGTAAAAATTCAAAAATCAGGTGTTTGCACTTAACATACGCTTTTTAGGATTGCAGTATTCCATGCACATGTAACGATTTTGGAATTTGTTGTCATTTCCTCGGCAGCCGCCGTAGATGAACTCTTCACACTGCATGGAGGTCATGTTGAAAAAGTAGCGCTTGAAAAAGGCAAAGCATAGCCCCGTATCCATTGGAAGGCGGCAGATTTTGGGAATTTCTACAAAAAGAAAGAGAAAAACTAAAAATTTTAAATCACTGCATATAGCTGTACTACTTTAAAAGGTATCATTTGTGTTACATTAGAGTGGTGTGACAAGTTTATGAAAACAAGAATTCTAGAGGATACTAAATAAGAATTAATCTGTTGGGCTTCACACATGGTCCTTCAAGAGCAAGTTTGGGTTGGAGAGGAGAAACCCACACCAATTATAGCATCTTTCTTTTTTTCTTTATAAAATATTGTCTAATAACTTGTACAATACACTCAGGAATAAAAGGTAAAAAAAACAATACTGTTCCTGGTCACTGAGGTGGTACACTGTCAGAAATAAGGGTACAGTAGGAGCCCATTTCTGTCCCCTAAGTTACAGTCTACACTACTGTACCCCCTAAGGCTCATTATTGGACCTCGAGGAACCCATGTGTACCTTTTAAGGGCCAAAAAGGTACATACAGGTTCCCAAGCAGTATTTAAAGGGTATAAATAAGTACCTTAGAGGGTACTGCATCAGTACCTGCCTCTAAAGGTACAATAATTTACTTTATTTTCTGAGAGTGTACCATCAAAAGTCCATGTTTTGTGTGTAGACCTTTATGACTAATTTAAAAAGTTCCACAAATGGACTACAAGGACGACTACAATAAAAGCTAATTAAATGTATGGCATAGAATAGAATGCCTTTATTATCACTATACACATGTACAATGTAGAGTGAGAGAGAGAGGAAGGGGGGGAGGAAAAAAAAAAGGGGGGGGGGGGGAGTGTGTCAGGGGGGTAAGGTGCACAGTCCTGAGGTGTATGTGTTGCGTAACACATTATGGAGTGAGGTATTGCTCATTGCACATATAAATTATTGCACAGAGAGAGTCACATTATAAAATAAATTATTACACATTTATGAAGTATTGCAAGGTAAGGTAGGTGCACAGACTTGAGGTGTGTGTAAGGTACATGCACTCTCCTAGGTAAATAAAAGGCACAGAGTACAAAACGTATACCCTTGATAATACCACGTACACTAGTTACAAGTACAGGACGGTGCCTTTAGTTCCGATATAGTGTGTATGCCCACCCTTTGCCCCAAAGCCCTTTCCATCAACTCTCGAATGAGCTTCTTGGAAACGTTTGGCACGAAAACTTTTTTTTTTTAAACTTGTAACCTTTTGCACACTTGCACACATTTTCTAACTTGTAAAATTTTGCACTGTTTTTACTTGTAAATGTGCCCTTTAACATGTAACTTTTACAACATGTTTACTTTGCTCTTTTTTGTGTGTGCAAAACTTTTGCAATGCTCCTTTTTTTTTTAAACTTGTAAGCTTTTGCACTAAACTTTTTTTTTGCAACTTGGAAACTTAGTCTATCACTGTAAAAAATCTCATTCTCATCTCATTATCTCTAGCTGCTTTATCCTTCTACAGGGTCGCAGGCAAGCTGGAGCCTATCCCAGCTGACTATGGGCGAAAGGCGGGGTACACCCTGGACAAGTCGCCAGGTCATCACAGGGCTGACACATAGACACAGACAACCATTCACACTCACATTCACACCTACGGTCAATTTAGAGTCACCAGTTAACCTAACCTGCATGTCTTTGGACTGTGGGGGAAACCGGAGCACCCGGAGGAAACCCACGCGGACACGGGGAGAACATGCAAACTCCGCACAGAAAGGCCCTCGCCGGCCCCGGGGCTCGAACCCAGGACCTTCTTGCTGTGAGGCGACAGCGCTAACCACTACACCACCGTGCCGCCCCCACTGTAAAAAATGATTTGGTATAACTTAAAAAAGTGTGTAACCTGGTTGCCTTGAAATTGAGTTAGTTGAAAAGAATATAATAAAGTTGGCACAGTGACACTCATTGTGCCAACTTATTATATAATTTTCAACTCACTTAATTTCAAGGCAACCAGGTTACACACTAAGTTAATTATATTATTTTCAACTAACTCAAGATTAAAAGTGTGTAACCTGGTTGCCTTGAAATTTTGAGTTAGTTGAAAAGAATATAATAAAGTTGGCACAGTGACACTCGTTGTGCCAACTTATTATATAATTTTCAACTCACTTAATTTCAAGGCAACCAGGTTACACACTAAGTTTATTATATTATTTTCAACTAACTCAAGATTAAAAGTGTGTAACCTGGTTGCCTTGAAATTTTGAGTTAGTTGAAAAGAATATAATAAGTTGGCACAGTGACACTCATTGTGCCAACTTATTATATAATTTTCAACTCACTTAATTTCAAGGCAACCAGGTTACACACTAAGTTAATTATATTATTTTCAACTAACTCAAAATTAACTTAAAAAAAGTGTGTAACCTGGATGCCTTGAAATTGAGTTAGTTGAAAAGAATATAATAAGTTGGCACAGTGACACTCATTGTGCCAACTTATTATATAATTTTCAACTCACTTAATTTCAAGGCAACCAGGTTACACACTAAGTTTATTATATTATTTTCAACTAACTCAAGATTAAAAGTGTGTAACCTGGTTGCCTTGAAATTTTGAGTTAGTTGAAAAGAATATAATAAAGTTGGCACAGTGACACTCGTTGTGCCAACTTATTATATAATTTTCAACTAACTCCATTTCAAGGCAACCAGGTTATACACCAAGTTAATTTTGAGTTAGTTGAAAAGAATATAATAAACTTAAAGTGTGTAACCTGGTTGCCTTGAAACTGAGTGAGTTGAAAATTATATAATAAGTTGGCACAATGAGTGTCACTGTGCCAACTTATTATATTCTTTTCAACTAACTCAAAATTTCAAGGCAACCAGGTTACACACTTCAAGTTATACCAACAAGTCATTTTTACAGCGTATGGGTTCTGTCATTGCATCTTCAACCATCTGAAATAACACACAAAATAACTTTTAGATTAATGACCTGCACTGGAGATTACCCCCCATCCCATCCCATCCCATCCCATCCCATCCCATCCCATCCCATCCCATCCCACTGCTACTAACTAATGAGAACTAGAGATCAGTAAAAACAAGTTCAAGCTGAACAAACTGCACATGTAAACCCGTGAATGTGGTGCTCGGCTCACGCACTCGGAATCGTGTAGCAGGTTTTCCGACACTCCACTACAGACGCGAAGTTGTTGGCGTTTCCGTCGCAGCCCCCGTAGCGGAACTCCTCACATTCCTGAGTCAGGGTGTTGTAGTAAAAACGGGGCAAATCATCTGAACATGATCCTTCGGCCACTGGGAGAAGGCAGCTTTCTGAAAAAAAAACAAAAACGAGTGAAAGTTTGTTCATGAGCAGACTGTAAGCACAGAAAGAGAGTGGAGAAGTGCATGGGGTCGAATCCCTGCTGCAGCTTTCGCTCGCCCTGAACTAAACACAGAGAAGCCTGAAGTTTAGAGAGACAAAAGAAACGTCAGCTCACCTTTAGGGGGTAATTTGGAAGCGAATGCACTCTGGATGAAGTTTATGAGCAAAATGCACCCTAGAAACCGTCCCTCCATCTTTCTGGCTTTCTGATGCTGGTCTTCAGAGATGTGCAGTGCAGTGCAGTGCAGTGCACTGCTTTCCCTTATTTATATCACACCCTGAGCTCCGGTGGGGGAAATAAAAGAAGGCGGGCTGAAAGTCTATTGAATAAACACTAGAGTTGAATCAGGTGTCGCAATGACTGATTTATTACCGACTGATGACATAACCGGAAGTACGTAGTTTTCGAGCAGAGGCTCAGGGCGTTTTTGGTCAAATACCAGCTATGTTAACATCATCATGATCACCGTCAACCTATTCAGTGTTCTGCCTAATGGCAGGTCCAAGTTTCTAAGGAAGGATTACAGTAGTGGTTTCCTGTTGCCTTTACTCCTCTAGAACCATTCACAGCTATGGGTAATTTAGAGTCGCCAGTTATCCTAACCTGCATGTCTTTGGACTGTGGAGGAAACCGGAGCACCCGGAGGAAACCCACGCGGACACGAGGAGAACATGCAAACTCCACACAGAAAGGCCCTCGCCAGTCACTGGGCTCAAACCCAGAACCTTCTTACTGTGAGGTGACAGTGCTAACCACGACGCCACCGTGCTACCCTGAGCATTGTTATAGCAAGTCACAAATTAGGGTACATGAAGGAGGAAGATTTTTCCTAACAATAGAATAGAGTTTTAACAGAATAGATAAGAAAACTCCCTGGTGGTCTAGTGGCTAGGATTTGGCACTCTCACCGCCGTGGCCTGGGTTCGATCCCCGGTCAGGGAAAACTCTGGGGCAGCACGGTGGTGTAGTGGTTAGCGCTGTCGCCTCACAGCAAGAAGATTCCGGGTTTGAACCCAGCGGCCTGTGAGGACCTTTCTGTGTGGAGTTTGCATGTTCTCCCCATGTCTGTGTGGGTTTCCTCCGGGTGCTCTGGTTTCCCCCACTATCCAAAGACATGTAGTTAGGTTGACATGGGGCGGCCTTGGGCTGAGGTGCCCTTGAGCAAGGTACCTGACCCCTGACTGCTCCCCGGGCGCTTTGGTGTGGCTGCCCACTGCGCTGAGTGTGTGCGTGTGTTCACTGCTTCAGATGGGTTAAATGCAGAGGATGAATTTCACTGTGCTTGAAGTGTGCATGTGACGAATAATAAAAAGTTTTTTTTTTAAAGATAATTTATTTCTTAAAGAAATCATCTGTGGTAATGGCACCATGTCTTTGGGGGAAACCGGAACACCCAGAGGAAACCCACACAGATACAGGGAGAACATGCAAACCCCACACAGAAAGGTCCTCGCCAGTCACTGGGCTCAAACCCAGAACCTTCTTACTGTGAAGTGACAGTGCTAACCATGACACCACCATGCTACCCTGAGCATTGTTATAGCAAGTCACAAATTAGGGTACATGAAGGAGGAAGATTTTTCCTTAGAATAGAGTAGAGTTTTACCAGAATAGAATAGAAAAGAAAAGATAATTTATTTCTTAAAGAAAGAAATCATCTGTAGTAATGGCACCATGTCTTTGGGGGAAACCGGCGCACCCAGAGGAAACCCACACAGACACAGGGAGAACATGCAAACTCCACACAGAGAGGTCCTCGCCAGTCACTGGGCTCGAACCCAGAACCTTCTTACTGTGAGGTGACAGTGCTAACCACGACACCACCGTGCTACCCTGAGCATTGTTATAGCAGGTCACAAATTATGGTACATGAAGCAGGAAGATTTTTCCTTAGAATAGAATAGAGTTTTACCAGAATAGAATAGAAAAGAAAAGATAATTTATTTCTTAAAGAAAGAAATCGTCTGTGGTAATGGCACCATGTCTTTGGACTGTGGGGGAAACCAAAGCACCCGGATGAAATCCACACAGACACAGGATTCTCCCCATGCATATAAAAGTTATAAAAGTTATCTGACTGATATTCATGAGTAATCCAGTCAGAAACTGATCAGAAGAGAGAGAGGCTGACCGCTTTCCTGTGATTCAAAAAGCACCAGCAGTTTCCCGACGTCACGCAAGCAGAGTTTTTACTCTGTTGTACCAAGTTCAACCTGCTGTTACTCCCAAAGTACTGAACAGATCTTAACATGATGAATCTCTTTGGAAAGCAGAAATTTTAAGCTTTTTAATGATATTATTGGTGATAGAAAATATTCAAGAGTTAAGCAATGACAGATTTGGAAACTTGGATGAGCGTCTGCATGCACAATTTTCACAGCACAGCCAGCAACTGTCTGATCTCATCTCATCTCATTATCTCTAGCCGCTTTATCCTGTTCTACAGGGTCGCAGGGAAGCTGGAGCCTATCCCAGCTGACTACAGGCGAAAGGCAGGGTACACCCTGGACAAGTCGCCAGGTCATCACAGGGCTGACACATAGACACAGACAACCATTCACACTCACACCTACAGTCAATTTAGAGTCACCAGTTAACCTAACCTGCATGTCTTTGGACTTACAGCGCACGTAGAGGTGTGGCATGTGTATTGCATCGTTTTCAGCAAGCGTTGCGTTGCCATAAGTACCTGATATTTTACTGATCCATTGCCCATGTGGACGTGATTTTTTTTTAATAAAATCTCGTTGCCGTTGTCGTGTGGATGTAGCTTTAGTGTGAATGGTTGTTTGTCTCTCTGTGTTAGCCCTGTAATAGCCCACAGTGTACCCCACCTTGGTCAGCTAGGGTTAGTTCTAGCTTCCCACACAACCCTGACAGGCAAGCAGTATAGATAATGGATGGATGGTTAAATATGTTTCCTAGTTGTGATTCTTGAGCATGTTAGAAGGATAGTTTTCTTTTTAATCATGTTGGTGCATGCTGTGCATTCAGACTGCACGTCTCCCTTTAATAGTTCCAAAGAATTAAGGATGATGTGTTATCCAACACGACAGGTTGGGGGTAAACACAGATGAGCTTGCCTATCATTGCAATTTATAATACTGTGTCCCCTTGACCTACATTTCTACCATAATATTATCATGGCTGGGAGAACCTGGCAAATCTCAGATTTCTAAAAATTGCACAATCTATGTGACAATTTATGTGACAGAAATGTAATAACATAATGAATAACACATTTTTAATTAAATAGATATCTAAAGCAATGGTAAAATAAGAGTGTTTGCTTTAATAGGATTATGAGCTTGTGGTGTTTATACAGATTACTTTATAACCTGGATTGAGAGAGAGCTGAAGGATTCTCTGTCAGTCTTCAGGGGGAAGAGAACTCACCGTAAGCGGCAGTAAGTGTGGACTTCATTGCTGACTTCACGTAGAATATAAATACTTCTGCTATTCGTGTTGCTTTGATAATAGTGGGGAAGTATTTAATGCTGTTATAAAACATGTGCATTTGATTTGTTTTCTCACAGAAAATGCCGGTTATAGATGTAGAGAATCTCACGGACTTGGATAGAGCTAAAATGGAAGTAGAACAGTTGAAAAAAGAGGTGAAACTGGAAAGAGAAAAGGTAAGAACTTTGTGTATTCATAAACTTACTCATAAGTCCACTGGTATAAATAATGAACAACAGTTTACACAATAGTACATGTAAAGCAAAACAAATTGCCTTGACTGTAATTCATAGATTTTGGCAAACATTTTCATACTAATGTACCACAAATCCAAAAAAATTAAATGTCTTTTTGTCTTGAAGGCCATTTGTAAAACCTGTTCTAAGTATTTAAAATATTGTGTAGGCAATTCTGTGTCATTTAATTTCATTATTACATACCAATACCTTTTCTGATGAAGACCAAATTTTTTTTGGTAGGTGTCTAAAGGTTGTGAAGAGGTCATGGAATACATTCAAAGTGGTATGGATGAGGATCCCCTGGTCAAAGGCATCCCAGAAGAAAAGAATCCATTCAAGGAAAAGGGTGGATGTGTCATTTGCTAATGTGGACAGAATAACTGCCCTCTTCCTTTTACAATTTAAACTCTTTGGTACTGCACATGGACACTTGCTACTCTTTAATCTTAGCCAGCATCTTCTCTGCTGCCTGAAACAGAGAAACAGACAGTCGAGGATAGATATTAAAATTACGCTAAATGGCTTGGATATGGACCCTCTCACATCTTCTTGTGTATTCCTCTTTGAAGCGGTGAAATAAAACAGAATAATTTCTTTTGGCAGCAATTGTCAGATTTGGTGCATGGCATGATGGGTTGAACATCAAAATGTACAAAGGCTCCTTTAGAAATATTTATTAAAAAACTTTTAAAGTCCTTGGTGTCACCTTGTTATGTCCAGTTATCTGTGTGGTTATGTGATATGTGCTGCAGATGAGTGTACAACCTTTCTGACTTGGATACTGTCTTTTTGTATTATGTTTCTTTATAACACAGAGTTATGAAATCTCAATTTTGACTGGTCATAAGGTGTTGATGAATTTTCTGTAATACCAGCTCTGACAGTAGAGCTGTCTGTAATTTAAATCACAGGTTTATATTAATATGCTTATTCTAATGTGGTGTCGCTTCTACAGTAACAACTGTACATAAAATAAGCCTAAATAATAAACAGATTAAAATAAGTTGTTGTTTAACCAAGAAAAACATAATTATTGACATGGTACTTTTTTTTGTAGGGAGAAATTAATTTTATTTGTCTTGAAGAGAAACATTGTGGTGAGCAGATCAGTTTTACCTGCTGTAACAGGAACTAACTTGTTTTGCAGATGTTACACAACATTAAAAGGAACTCTAAAGGATTAAAAAGCACACCGTGCATTTAATTAAAAAAAAAAGTAGGAAATTGTGGCAAGGAAATTGCTGTTGTATAAGATGAATCACACACTTTGGGACATTATTTGAAAATAATCAACTTTGGGGTGGTAACAGAAACCCATTTTTGCATACTCGCTTCTTCCAGCTTATCCCACTTACTGTATTTGGGTGGGGTCGCTGCCATGTGGACCCTATGGATCCACATGTCATATTAATTGGAGCATAGTTTTACACCAGATGCCCTTCCTGCCACAACCCTCCCATTTCCGGGCTTGGGAAACAACCATTCACACCTATGGACGATTTAGAGTAGCCAGTTAACTGAACTGCATGTCTTTGGACTGTGGGGGAAACCAGAGCACCTGGAGGAAACCCACACAGACACGGGGAGAATATACAGACTCCACACAGAAAGGTCCCTGCCGGTCACTGGACTCAAACCCAGAACCTTCTTCCTGTGAGGGCAACAGTGCTAACCACTGCAGCACACATCCTCTATATCCATCCATCCCTTATCTGTAGCTGCTTATCCTGTTCTACAGGGTCGCAGGCAAGCTGGAGCCTATCCCAGCTGACTATGGGCAAGAGGCGGGGTACAGCCTGGATAAGTCGCTGGGTCATCGCAGGGCTGACATATAGAGACAAACAACCATTTACACTCACATTCACACCTACGGTCAATTTAGAGCCATCAATTAACCTAACCTGCATGTCTTTGGACTGTGGGGGAAACCAGAGCACCCAGAGGAAACCCATGCAGCCACGGGGAGAACATGGAAACTTCACACAGAAAGGCCCTCGCCAGCCGCTGGGCTCGAACCCAGGACCTTCTTGCTGTGAGGGCAACAGTGCTAACCACTGCACCGCACATCCTCTATATTATTTTTCTTATAACAGCACACCCATTATATATCATCATATATATGTTATTCCTTACTTGAATGTGGCCAAACCCCAACAAATAATTGGCTTACTCAGATGAGTAACAGGACTGACATATTTAATAACAAATACATTAATATATAGGTGCAAAAGAAAAGGGAAAAGAAAAACAAAAGCTTGGAGTAACTTTCTGTTGGTTGTTGTTGTGCTGGTACCACAATTAACCATCTAATGTACGGTGATGATTTAGTTGCATTTGCACCCTCTGCCAAAGGTCTGCAGAGATTGATGAATGTTTGTACTGAATATGGTCAGCACCACGATGTGATATATAATTGTACCAAGTCTTAGCTGATGTTGTTTGATCAGAAACATCTTGAAGTCAAACCCAACATAATCTAGGACTGAATTAGCTAAAGTTATGTTAATCGATATAAATATCTTGGTCATATCATTGATAGTCATCTTAATGATGAAGAGGATATGAAAAGTAAACAGAGAGCTTTATACGGTTGAGGTAATTTACTAAGGTCAAGTTATTCTCATCATATTGTAACAACATTTACTTTTGTACTCTATGGGTAAATTATCGTGTTAATTACAGAAATATCGTATGTGTTGACTTCAATAATGTCCTTAGGGGCCTACTGAATTACAACCGCAGAAGCAGTGCTAGTCAGATGTTTGTTAGTAATGGCATTAAGTCTTATCAGGAATTACGAAGAACTGTTATCTATAGTCTTAAAAAACGGCTTGAATATTCTGAGAACTTTTTTATTCATAGCATCATTCATTCTGATATTTGTCGCGAGTCAAAATTAGTCACAAAATGGAAAAACCTGTTGTATGCTGGTCATCATATGTCTTAACTATTCTGCTGTGATTTTTATACTGTTTTTTTTTTTAATTACAGATGCTAGTCAATGGCCTATCATGGTGCAATTCATGTGTTCTATTTTTATTTTATAGATTTTATATTTTTTATGCAATTTTATATATTTTATAATATTATGGACTGTACGTTGTCTGCATGTCTGAGATAAATAAATAAATTTCAGTCACGTCGAGGTAATGGCTGACTTTCTGTACAATAACACAACGCTACTGCGCATGCGCAGAGCAAAGCGGTCAGAGAATGGCGCTATGTAGAAGAGCTCGATTCCGAATGCACTTTTGTGCAAGTCGCCACTTTCTAAAAACAACTGCAGTTTATCAAAAACGACATTCGTCGGAAAACGTGTCCTCTAAATCTAAAGCCAGCTCCGAGCTGGATAATCATGTCCTCTACACACAGGAGCATTTTGCACTGAAGGACTCATTAAGAAAGGTAACTGTAGCTGCATGTACTACATTAAAGGACCACTTAATATTATTAACACAGTACTTTCATTGTTTTTAACGCCCCCCCCAAAAAAATACTTTGGTTATTTGATTGCATATGAACCTGAAACGGTATTACATTTTTCCAATGTAAGTAAGAGGTCACTGTATGCTAGCAAGATCACTTCTCTACACTTGGCGTTCATACAACAAACATAGGGCTTATTATTTATTAGGTTACTTAATCTTTAAATGTAATGTTAGGAACTGTGGTATATTTCCTTACATAAACCCCCTTTACAGTATACGGTTTGTGTAAATAAATAAATCCTGTACAGAACGCTTCTGTTTTGAAACAGGAAGTAAAGGAAATCTGCGCGGTCACGTGATCTGACAGCTCTTACAGGGGAATCTGGTGAGCTGAGTGACTGCGTCGAAATAACGCAGAATTTCTGCGCATCCAGAACCACATAGCCTTGAGCTAATAAGTATAGGTAATCGTATGGGGCCGAGTAAAATTAAGGATCAATTTCACAACTTTGAAATCACGAGTGAAATTGATCCTTAATTTTACGAGGAACCATACGATTACAGGTAGTTGTCGACTTACGACTGCGTTTGGTTACGACTGACCGGTTTTTATCAACATTTTCTTATTTCATTACCTTGGCTCATTATTTGGTTTAAAGTGCCATTCCACCATTGGATGTATTCTTTGGCATAAAATACAATATATTTTATGACAACATGACTAGACAGAGAAATCTTTTCGCTTCAAAATGATATATCAAACATAATTTTTTGACAACGACAAGTATATTAATTTTGCGACCAAAGTCACCTACCCTTTTAATTTCCGCGCGGTAGTGAAACGTGATGTCATCAGCAGGTTCCCCTTCTTGTGTACCACGTGTCGGTCTATTTTTAGACCAGGAAACCCCCAAAGTGAGAGAGTCATTTCTCCTCGTATATGGGGGCCAAAAAAATTGTGAAAAATTTTGAGTTAATCTTTCAGTTAGCTAGATTTATTGGTATTAGCTAGATTTATTGGTATTATTTTTATCGCGTTCTATCCGCCATTGCTGATAATATGTGCCACGTCACGTGGTACACAAGAAGGGGAACCTGCCGATGACATCACGCGCGGAAATTAAAAGAGTAGGTGACTTTGGTCGCAAAATTAATATACTTGTCAAAAAATTATGTTTGATATATCATTTTGAAGCTAAAAGATTTCTCTATCTATTGATACCATTTATATATGTTGTCAAAACATATTGTATTTTATGCCAAAGAATACATCCAATGGTGGAATGGCACTTTAAGTCAAACACTGCGTACAGTATAATTCGTTTAATATGCGCAAAACAAAAAATACGAAATACAGGTGTGAAAAACAGATTTTTGATTGATTGATTTTTTTGATTGATTTATTTCGCAATAGAAACATATACATAACATGTGAACATATAATATAAATATTGCGGAGGATAACCCAAAAAGTAAAAATACTTATTTCCATTGTGGTCCTCAAATCAAAAACATTTTAGTTTGAAATATACCAAAATACAAAATTTATTGACCGCTGGCATCACTGGTGCTTGGCTGTGGGTCGTCTACGTCATCATCAACTGTTGCAGCGCTTGTGCTGGCGGGAGCATTTGCTCGTTTCATAAACCAGGAGCTGGGGCAGAAACTGTATGACGGAGAGCGCGAGAGAGACTGCACATGTGCGTGGAGCTGGGGCGGAAACTGTTGTACACGGCGAGAGGCGCTGCCGGGAGCTGGGGCGGAAACTGTCATACGCTCAGCTGGGAAACACTTGCCAGTCATAACCAGACGGTCGTAAAGTCGATCAGTCGTAAGTCAACGACTACCTGTACTTGTTTATAATATATAGGGACAAATTCATACTTCGGAAGCCATTCAAGTATACAACATTTGTCATTCATGTTTTCTGAACCAATCAGGGCGCCAGACTATCTTGCACGTTTGAATCAGTTTCTAAAGCATTCCTTGTTTTCGCAAATCTCTCGCTTTTCCCTCGAGGACTTTTCGTGATTCTTGAAAAGTAACATCTTTCAGGACTGATCCCGGATATTTCTCTTGTCTCAGATGCTGATCCAGTGCTTCCTGTATTACTTTAAGAGAGTCTGGTTTGTAGTTTTCCCCGTTTTCTTTCCTCACTTCTGCATAAAACTGCGATAGCACCATGTCTAACTCACAGCATTCATACGCAACTAGAGAGGCGTTTACTTGTCTTTCTGCGGCCCGTTTCTTAAACACGGAAAGCCAAAAATTCGTACTTTTTTGGTATTTTCATTTTTGCTTGCAGCTTTCAATTGGTTTATCATTTCTTCATCAAATATAGTGAAACGCAGCATTGCTGAGTCAGCAAAGTCAGCCATTTTGTTGACAAAATTTGCCCATTTTTGTAACCGTAACCAAGCAACGAACTAGCCAATAGCGTTTCAGAAATATGGCCCCGTGTTAAGGAAAAAAAAGCCCTCCTTGATTGACCAATCAGAATTGAGTAATTTGGTCCTGTGTATAATAATAATAATAATAAAAACATAAGTCGTTTTGAAAGAAAAGAAAGCAAAACTTTATTCATCACACACTTTTGAAATTTTCTCTCTGCATTTAACCCATCTGAAGCAGTGAACACACAGCAATGAGCACACACACACACCCAGAGCAGTGGACAGCCATGCTAACAGCGCCCGGGGAGCAGTTGGGAGTTCAGTGCCTCACTCAAGGCCGTCCCATATTAACCTAACCGCATGTCTTTGGACTGTGGGGGAAAACCGGAGCACCCGGAGGAAACCCACACAGACATGGGGAGAACATGCAAACTCCACACAGAAAGGCCCCACCGGTTCGAACCCAGAACCTTCTTGCTGTGAGGCAACCGTGCTAACCACTACACCACCGTGCCACCCAGGAAAATAACAGGAGAAGCTGATAAACCAGCACAGCCGGTAGGCCTGAAGTGTGTGTTTTGTAGTTATAATACAAAAGTAGCATAACTACATCCATGATTTAATCAGTGGTTTCTGATAATCACAAATAATTTTCGTGGCAGCTGTCTTTATCCCCCCTCAGTATAGTATTAGAACGGTGGCTACAGTTATCGACAGTCCATAATTATCAACACCTTTTCAGATTTATCAATAAAAAACAATTTTACAAAGGTGAGTTTCAGTTACAACAGTTATTATTGGTTAATTAATCAACTGGAAGACCCGCCTCACCCTTTGATCTTGTCGTCTGATGATTCAGCTCGCTACCTGAGATGGAATTTTTATTAGCACGATCAGCAATTTGAGGAAAACCCGGACGTTATCATCGCAGGTAAGCATGGTGGAAAGATCACGGACATGCTTTTACTTATCAAGTTCACTGATATTTCATGATCTCCTTGTCGAAAATTACTTTGTTTCTTACTCTTTCATTTGACAGTTGCCATTTTGTATCTAAACACACGTTTGAGAAGTCACGTGAGGTGTCGATAATAGTGATCACTTTCACCGTGTCCACCATTATCGACACCCTGTGGAATTAAGTGACATTTACAACTGTTATGGATCGATCTTTGTGTAACGTTGTTGAAGTAGATGAAGTACTTTAAAAAAAAAAAAAAGCGCTGTGATTTTATAATTTTTTTTTCTGGTTCATAAGAGAATGGAATGTTTATAGAGTATTTGGAATCCGATTGCAATAAATAGAATTAGACCAGAATTAAATTCCTAGCATATAAAAAATTACGGTACTTGCTTGAAATATTCAGATTTTTCTATTTCATTCAGAAAATAGGGCGGCACGGTGGTGTAGTGGTTAGCGCTGTCGCCTCACAGCAAGAAGGTCCGGGTTCGAGCCCCGTGGCTGGCGAGGGCCTTTCTGTGCGGAGTTTGCATGTTCTCCCCGTGTCCGCGTGGGTTTCCTCCGGGTGCTCCGGTTTCCCCCACAGTCCAAAGACATGCAGGTTAGGTTAACTGGTGACTCTAAATTGACCGTAGGTGTGAATGGTTGTCTGTGTCTATGTGTCAGCCCTGTGATGACTTGGCGACTTGTCCAGGGTGTACCCCGCCTTTCGCCCGTAGTCAGCTGGGATAGGCTCCAGCTTGCCTGCGACCCTGTAGAACAGGATAAAGCGGCTAGAGATAATGAGATGAGATGAGATTCAGAAAATATTTTTTGCAGTTTGTTGTAAATTTCTACCACATATTACAACGTCAGTAGACATTTAATATTTTGGTTCGAGGAATGACGTGTCCTTTAACCTGGATTTTCATGTTGTTACAATGTCAATTGCCTGTTGACATTTATTGGTAAACTACAAAACTAGACATTAATACAAACAATGAATGATTAACAAAATGTGATCTACGAAAATACTTAGAAAGTGGAACAAAAAGATTTTCTGACACAGGATAAACATTAGGGTTACTTCCTCATTTATGTAAGCACTGACATCCATATATTTATATATAAAAAAATAGACTTATATTTAGTACAAACAATGTAAAACAATTTAAATAAAAACGGTTTTGTTAACTTAATACCACATACCGATGACTTAAAAAAAATCATCTGGGTGTCGATAATTGTGGAACAGTGTCACGTGATTTGATACGCTAAGTAATCAGGAATCAACTTTTTTTTTTTTCCAGTGGAAGTTTGAGTAACTATTCATGCCCAATTTACATATTGAAAGTCTTTTCTACTTTTGCAATGGCCAGAAGATTAAGGTGTCGATAATTGTAGCCACCACTCTAGTAAAAATCTGGCTAGCTGCCCCCAGTAAAATAAAAATATTTTTCCAAATTATTTCTGTTCCCATTAGAGGCACCATCATTACTTTGACTTATAATCAATCATGAAACAGAACAGTGGCAGGAACCTCATCTCATCTCATTATCTGTAGCCGCTTTATCCTGTTCTACAGGGTCGCAGGCAAGCTGGAACCTATCCCAGCTGACTACGGGCGAAAGGCGGGGTACACCCTGGACAAGTCGCCAGGTCATCACAGGGCTGACACATAGACACAGACAACCATTCACACTCACATTCACACCTACGGTCAATTTAGAGTCACCAGTTAACCTAACCTGCATGTCTTTGGACTGTGGGGGAAACCGGAGCACCCGGAGGAAACCCATGCGGACACGGGGAGAACATGCAAACTCCGCACAGAAAGGCCCTCGCCGGCCCCGGGGCTCGAACCCAGGACCTTCTTGCTGTGAGGCGACAGCGCTAACCACTACACCACCGTACTGCCGGCAGGAACCTCAAGAATCAATATTTTTTTCTTTAGTATCATTTTTAAAATCATTATTATTAAGAAATAGATCAAATGCAAACATTCAGGTCAAAAATAGCAGCGCATAGAACACATTTAAAGACACATGAATATATCAGGAACATTAAAGTACATTAAAAGACAACTACATTAAGAACAGGAGGACAGACAAATATAAACATATTTAGTCAGAGGATTGGGGGGTGGGTCCATAAAGTTTCAGTAGCTTATTACTACTTTCTTGTTGTTTAGTAAACTGAATGATTGATATATGTAGATAATTCAGTTCTAGGAGGAAAAGGTGAGAACTTGGGGAGTGATTTTAGAAATTTCTGTTTCAGAATAAAACAACTGCAAATGGAATAATGAAATTAATCAACCTTCGGCATTGTGACTTTATTATGTCGAGCCTATTCAAATTGTTGAAAGATTTTATGAAAATATTACAGTGACTCTCAGCAAGTTAATCTGATTTTGGTCTCTGACTGCAACACAAATTTCGAATTGAAGCTCTAGTGATATTTTGTGAAGATCAACAGATGTATGTTGTGGATTATTTTCAGGCTCCTTTCAACAAACAGTGTAAAAGAAAGAAAGCCGCCGGATGCAGGCCTGCTGGTATTGAGGAGGCACCGAATTGTTGATTTTGAAGCTTGAACATCCTCAAAAAGCAAAAGAGTTTGCAGTTCTGAAAGAGTGAAGTTATAAAAAGCCTCAGTAACTAACTTTTATTTATAGGAGTCAAAATGTAGACCATGAACAGTGTCACATCTTGTTTCATGAGAGTAGGAAACCACTGTGTATACATTGAATCAACGTGCTGTTTCTCAAAATAGTGTCAGCTGGAAAAGGTTGTAACAAAAAGAAAGGATGTTGCTTTGTGTTTTATTCCCAAGTGAGTCTGAGTGGGTTAAAACAGGATACCAATATTAGATTTTTGATGATTCAAACAACATTGCCTTTATGGGGCTTATGATGATATTGTAAGTTTGACTCTTATATTTACTGTACTTGTTCATACAGCCTAATGAAATTATAATGTTTATTATTTTACATATTTTTCCAAAATCGCATAAACATCACTTTTGTTCTTATATATTCTTATTTATTTTTTTCGCGGTGCGGTTTCCATCAAATCCTGAGCTCTGATTGGCTGGCGAGCGGGTCTGTATCCTACGATACGGACCCCAGTTACGGACCTCTGGCGACTCGCTCGTTCACAACAACAACAAACATAGTAGCATTTTTTGTCAACATTTTATCTTTTTTATAAGATTTATTTATAAGATTATCAAAAATCTTATACATTTTTGCCAGCATTTCTCAGGAGAATAGCATTAATTTTATATCATGGATCGTGATAATGACAGTCTCACAGCGAAAGCGAATTTTACTACCCTGAGGAAGAAGAAATAAAAGAAAACAATATTTGGTATGAGTGATCCTTTGCTTTAAAATATATATATATATAATATAGTTCTCTCTCTCTCTCTCTCTCTCTCTCTCTATATATATATATATATATATATATATATATATATATATATATTAGTCTCTGGTACAGTGTGTGCAATTTTATAAGGAAATTATCTGGTAAGTTTTACTGAGTATCTTGCAGAACCAGCCATAATTCTTCTGAACATGTTGGCACACTTTCTTCTTATATTTGCAGTAAAACCCAGTAGCCTTTTTTTTTTTTTGAAAGTGCTCTGTTGTATAATCTGCTGGTTTCCAAACTAATGTTTGGAAATATAAATTGTTTTTGTACTGATTTGATGTAGAACGCAAACTAAAAATCTATCACAACATTTGCACTAAAAACTAAGGCTTTTGCATGATAGTGTATATGCCAGTGTGTATGCCAGTCGCTGTGTACTGTTTGTTGAATGTGCTGAAAGCTGAAGTGCCCCTGACCGTCACCTTGTATCCTAGCATTCTTCACTGCAACAGTATGCTTTTTTGAGATTTGAGTTCCCTGAAGACCTCAATGCTTCCCGCATTGCCTTTTTGTGGTACCTCCCTTCCTTTACCAAGAATAACTCTGTCCGTTTGAATTTGATGATTGGTGTAACGTGGATTTATTCCTGCGAGCCTGAAGCAGTCTTTTCAGATATCTTTGGTGTACTCTGATTGTGAAACACTTATCATTGGCGAGGGAAGTTATCAGTGTTTTTGAATGAGATTTAGGGTGTGTTCCTCCTGTCTCCACAACATTCCAATGTTCCATTACAGACTTTTTCCACAGGCAGTGAAAAAGCGTCACTTTGTAAAAATTCATTCCTGCTGAGACTTTGATTAATCTTTGGTCAAATAAACCATCCATCCATCCATCCTAATCAGTTTACCCATTTATATGGTCCATCTAATCCATCCATCCATGCACCCACCACTCAAATCTAGTCTATACACAGTATACATCCATCCATTCAAGTCTATCTAATTTATCCATCCTTCCTTCCACCCATCCTCTCCAGTCATGTCAGTCCATCTTTCGATTCTGAGTTATTTGTTCCATTTGTCATCCATCTAGTCATCCAATCATCCATCTAGTCCAATCCAATCTGTCTGTCCCATCCATCCATCCATCCATCCTCTGCAGTCTGTCGAGTCCATCCAGCCAGTCTGATAGATCATAGGATTTGATAGACGGATGGCAGACAGAATAGACAGATCTGTCTATTCTGTCTGCCATCCGTCTATCAAATCCTCCTATCCTTCCCCATTCCACTCCAATATTCCAATCTGTCCATCCAATGAGATCTATCTAGTCTGTCCATCTTTGTACCCATCTAATCAATCCATGCATCTTTCCATTCAGCTGAATCCATTGTTTCCAGTTTACCCATCCAGTAAAGTCTATGTATCCATCCATCCTGTCTAATCTATCAGTCTGTTGAGCCTATTTTTTAATCAGTCTTCTTCACAATGTTGCTAATTATTATCGGGTGGCACAGTGGTGTAGTGGTTGGTGGTGCAGTGGTTAGCACTGTCGCCTCAGCAAGAAGGTTCTGGGTTCGAGCCCAGTGGCCTTTCTGTGTGGAGTTTGCACAAAGCTTTTCATTACAAATGATATCAGCAATAACGTGAGTGATAAGTAAAATCTTAGACATATTTACATGAATTTCAGAGATTCTTAATACAAAAGAGTTAACTTGGTCAATATCACAAACTTTTTCTTCAGTCTGAATAGTGATTGAGAAATTGTGCAAGATAACAATCGTTACACATTTCCTCTTTTTTGTTTTCGAATTTTCTAAAACTTTGTTTATTTCCAGTTTTAAATAAAAAAAAAAATCCCAGATTTTCAATTTGGTCTCAGACTTTTAGACTCCACTGTATGCGATTGGAGACACAGCATATGCTGCACCCTGTTATCCCATGTTGTGAGTAATTAATACCAGGAAATACTAAAATTCTGCTCCTCTACTGATCAGCTCTGGATACAAATTAAAAAAAGAGGGCGAGACTGGCCTTGTACACTGTTAGGGTTTTGCTGGGATTCGAACCTGGTTCGTTGGTGTGATAATCCAGCAAACCCCCACTAGGCCACCAGGGGGATGACTCAAATGCAGAGGCGTGAGGCGGAAGTAGAAAAAGTATCAAAAAGGTTTATTTACAATATGTACAAAAAATATCCAAAAAGTAAAAATACAAAAACGCTCAGAAGATATAAGGGAAAAAATAAAAAATCCAAAAGTACAAAACAAAAGCCAAAAAAACAGAAAAGAAAAGGCAAAAATACCAAAGCTCAGAAGATCCAAAAAACACAGTAACTACTAGGTCCAAAAGAAAAGCAAAATGCAAAATAAAGAACACGGTACAGAGGAAACTGGAGATAAACATAACAGCACAAAGACTCTGTGACAAGAGGACTGAACTCAGGGGGTATAAATACACAAACTAAATTGAACACAGGTGAAGATAATCAGGACTAAACAGGCAATTAACACAAACACAAAACACAGGAACAGTGGCGGCCTCTAGAGGCCAAAACAAACATGACACGAAAAGGAAATAACAGCGGCCTCTAGAGGCCAAAACAGTCCTAGTCCTAACAGGACCCCCCCCCAGGAGCGTCTCCTGACGTTCCCAGGGCGATCCGGATGGGCCGAATGGAAGTCCCGACACAGTTCTTTATCTAGGACATCCCGAGCAGGAACCCAGCAGCGCTCCTCAGGACCATAGCCCTCCCAGTCCACCAGATATTGCAACCCGCCGCGGACCCGGCGAGAGTCAAGCAGGCGATGCACAGTGAACACAGTTTGACCCTGGAAGATGCGGGGGGGGTGGGGGGTTCCTAGGGGCAGGGGCATACGTAGACGTCAGTACGGGCCGCAACAGGGAAACATGGAAAGTGGGGTTGATCCTCAGAGTCCGGGGCAACTGGAGCCGGTAGGAGACATGGTTCACCCTGCGCACCACCTTGAAGGGGCCAATGTAGCGAGGAGCAAGCTTGCGGTTCTCCACCCGCAGCGGAAGGTCCTTAGTGGACAGCCAAACCCGCTGCCCAGGGCAGAAAGCGTGTGCAGGTCTTCTACGGCGGTTGGCCTGAGTCTGGTTGGTTCTGGAGGTCTGTATGAGGGTCTTCCTGACCTTGCTCCAGGTCTTGCGACACCGTCTCACATATTGGTTGACTGAGGGCACCCCCGCATCCTCCTCCTGGTCCGGGAACAGAGGTGGCTGGAACCCGAATTGGCACTGGAATGGCGACAGCTTGGTGGCCGATGACTGCAGGGTGTTGTGGGCGTACTCTGCCCATGGCAGCCAGGTGCTCCACGATGTCGGGTTATCCATAGCCAGGCCTCGCAGGGTGGTTTCCAGGTCCTGGTTGAGCCTCTCCGTCTGACCATTGGACTGTGGGTGAAACCCAGAGGAGAGGCTGGCAGTGGCTCCGATGACCTTGCAGAACCCGTGCCACACTCGGGCGGAGAACTGGGGCCCTCGGTCTGAGACGATGTCCTGTGGAAGACCAAAGACTCGGAAGACATGATTAAACACGAGTTTCGCTGTTTCAAGAGCAGAGGGGAGTTTGCACAGTGGTATGAAGCGGCAGGCCTTGGAGAATCTGTCAACTATGACCAAAATGACCGTGTTACCTTGTGACTCAGGGAGACCTGTGATGAAGTCGACTGCCACGTGGGACCAGGGACACCGGGGAATGGTCAGAGGATGCAGGAGACCCTGGGGATGCTGTCGTGGGTTCTTGGTTCTGGTGCAAACCTCACAGGACAGGACAAATGACCTTACTTCCTTCTCCATGTTAGGTCACCAGAAGCGTCTTTTCAGGAAGTCCAGGGTCCTCCGAGCTCCCGGGTGGGCGGTGAGAGGGGAAGAGTGACCCCACTGGAGAACCTTGGCCCGGGCTTGATGTGGGACATACAAGAGGCCAGGTGGCCCCGTCCCAGGACCGGGGTCCTGGCGTTGAGCTCGTCGGACAGCCTCCTCAATACTCCAGCGGACAGGGGCCACAATCCGGGACACAGGGATAATAGGCCCGACTTCATTCTCCCTGTTAGTGGCAGAGAACAGCCTGGACAGTGCGTCAGGTTTGGTGTTCTTGGAGCCAGGGCGGTACGAGAGGGTGAAGTCAAACCGACTGAAAAACAGGGCCCACCTAGCCTGTCGAGGGTTCAGTCTCTTGGCTTGCTGGAGGTACTCCAGGTTCTTGTGGTCAGTCCAAACCAGGAATGGATGTTGCGCTCCCTCCAGCCAGTGCCTCCACTCCTCAAGGGCCAGTTTGACCGCTAGCAGTTCTCGATCCCGCACATCGTACCGGGACGCCGCAGGACTCAGGCGGTGGGAGAAGTAAGGACAGGGGTGCAGCTTTCCTTCCGAACATTGAGAGAGCACCGCGCTGACACCACTGTCCGAGGCGTCCACCTCCACGATGAATGGTTGGGAGGTGTCCGGGAGGACCAGAATGGGTGCCGTGCAGAAGTGGTCCTTGAGGTCTTTGAACGCCTTTTCCGCCTGAGGAGACCAGACATAAGATCCACCTGTCCCTTTGGTAAGGTCTGACATGGGTGCTGCTACAGAACTGAAGTTCCTGATGAACTTGCGGTAGAAGTTAGCGAATCCTAAGAACCGCTGAACCTCCTTAACGGACTTGGGAGTAGGCCAGTCCCGGACGGCCAGGGTCTTGGCAGGGTCCATTTGGAGTTGGCCTGTCCGTACAATAAATCCCAGAAAGGAGACCTCGGGAACATGAAATTCGCATTTCTGGGCCTTGGCGAACAGATTGTTCTGTAGCAGCCTCTGGAGAACCTGGCGGACATGGTGGCGGTGCTCCTGCATGGTCTTGGAAAAGATAAGGATGTCGTCGAGGTAGACAAAAACGTACAGGTTAATCATGTCCCTTAAGACGTCGTTGATTAGGGCCTGAAAAACAGCTGGTGCGTTGGTGAGTCTGAAGGGCATCACCTGGTATTCGTAGTGCCCAGACGGGGTGTTAAAGGCAGTCTTCCACTCGTCTCCCTGTCGGATACGGATGAGGTGGTATGCGTTCCATAGGTCCAACTTGGTGAAGACGGTGGCGCCTTGGAGCAGGTCGAAAGCAGTGGACATCAGCGGAAGGGGATATCGGTTGCGCACAGTGATCTTGTTCAGGCCCCTGTAGTCAATACATGGTCGGAGCCCCCCATCCTTCTTGCCGACAAAGAAGAAGCCGGCACCAGCAGGTGAGGTGGAGGGTCGAATGAACCCAGAGACCAGGGCGTCTTTGAGGTATTCCTCCATGGCCTTGCGTTCTGGCTGAGAGAGGGAAAACAGTCTGCCACGAGGAGGGGTAGTCCCAGGGAGCAAGTCGATGGCACAGTCGTAGGCCCGGTGCGGAGGAAGAACGGCGGCCCTGCTCTTGCTGAATACCTCCTTGAGATCCCAGTACTCTGTGGGAACTTGAGATAACTCTGTGAGATCAGGGGGCTCTGCAGGAGACACAGGAGAGCTAGAGAGCAGACAAGAGGCATGGCATGCAGGGCCCCATTCCACAACCTGGCTTGTTACCCAGTCTATGCGAGGGTTGTGGCGAGTAAGCCAAGGAAGGCCTAGAATAACTGGGAACTCAGGTGAAGGAATCAGGTGCAGGGATGTTTCTTCCTTGTGACCTTGAGACTGGAGGAAGACTGGAGAAGTAACTTGGGTGACTCTTCCATCACCTAACGCTTGGCCATCAAGGGCAGACACAGACAGTGGGACTTCAAGAGGTGCAGTCGGAATATTGATGCTTTGGGCGAAGTGAATATCCATAAAGTTCCCAGCCGCCCCAGAGTCTAACAAAGCTTGACAATAGTGGACAGACTCACCCCAGGAGATGGAGACCGGGATGTAGATTCCTTGGCCAGGGAGTCCGGGAGAGAGGGTAGGCCCCGTCACAACCCTCCCTCGGCTGGACGGGGCGGTCCTTTTCCCAAGAGTTCGGGACATGATGCTCGGAAGTGACCAGGCTTGCCACAGTAGATGCAGCACTTGTCCCTCCTTCTGCGCTCCCTCTCAGATGCGGAGAGGCGAGTACGACCCACTTGCATGGGTTCTGGACAGTCACTGAAGGAGGTAGACGGTCTCCAGGTAGAGGTAGGGAGGCTGGGGGGGCTCAAGGCTTGGTGGCATTCTCTCATCCTGTTGTCCAGACGAATAGAGATGAGGGTTTCGAGGTCACTTGGGCATCCAATAGTAGGGGTGGGCAAAAATATCGATACGGCGATATATCACGATACTTTGTCTTCCGATTTAATATCGATACTCAAAATATGAATATCGATATTTTTTTCAAATAATAAATCATGTTTCAGACGGGTTTGTAAATCCAGTACGACTTCCGCACCTCCGCTCCGCAAGGTGTCGCTGTGCCGCTACCTCACTGCAAGGCACACTTCGTCTTCTCTTTTTTACCCGGCGGTTGCAGTGAAGAAAAAAACAAGCAAGCATGGCTGTTAACGTAAACCTAGAGACGCCGCCGAACTTTAAGGCAGATGTTTGGAGGCACTTTGGATTCCAAAGGAAAGGAGAAAAAAAAAAAAAAACAGTGAGCTGAACAAAGAGTACGCACTTTGCAAAACCTGTTTCGCTCCAATTAGATATTCAATTTCTACTGCAGGTGACATAATCAGCTCTCAGAGGAGCTGTCTCACCTCTGAGCATGCTGACCAGTTGCTCTTCCTGAAGAACAACATGCAGTTTTGAAATGTGTGCTCACAGTACAGGTTTGGATTAAACTTTACACAAGTACTAAGCACAAGTTAAATGTTCTCAGGTATATGTTCTCAAGTTTACAAAGAACAAATTGATATTAGTGTTAGCACTGAAATGTCTGTGCAGTCTGCAGTGCAAGTTTTAAGTTTTCATAAAACAATTTGATTCTGCTTGTTAAGCAGCACTGATGTGTCCATGCTTACAGAAAAGTTGAGAATACTAGCACAGAAATGGGAATTTTCTGTATGTTGTAGTGAAGCAACTCTTGGTTTTGCCAGCAGTGGAATAGAGACAAATATATGTCTGGCAAGAGTGTGTAGTTATGTATGTGAAATGTAATTTTACAGTGGTCAATAAATTCTGATTTTCTTCAGTGACACAGATATCGTGATGTGGTTGAAATTTCTTGCAATATATCGATTATCGCTGAATCGCTGTACCGTGATATTATCGTTATCGTGGGCAAAATATCGCCATAGTATCGTATCGTGAGGTATCTGGTGATACCCAGCCCTATCCAATAGAGGCCAGACCATCCTTGATGGGGTCAGACAGACCATGGTGGAAGGCTGACACCAGGCAGTCTCGTTCCATCCTCTTACTGCTGCGAGCGTCCGGAACGAGATGGCGTAATCTGCGACGCTTCCTCCTTGCCGGATGGACATGAGCTTTCGGGCTGCGTCGGTACTGATGTCCGCCTGATCGAAGACCCGAAGCATCTCTTCAGAAAACAGCTGGAAATCAAGGCACTCAGGTCCCTGTCTTTGCCAGATAGCAGTAGCCCAGGCTCACGCCATACCAGCTAATAAGGTGATCACAAAGGCAATCTTGTGGCGATCCGTAGTGTAGGTGGTAGGCTGAAGCTCAAAGGTGAGTTGACACTGGGTAAGGAACTCTCGGCACTCACTGTGCTTGCCGTCGTACCTCTGTGGTGCAGGAAGGCTGGGTTCGCGAGGTGAAGAAGGCAGCATGGCAGGAGGCACAGGAGCAGGAGCGGGAGCTGGATCAGGAGATGCAGGCAGAGATGTCCGCTGTGCCAGGGTTTTCCCAATTTGCTGAAGCAGTTCCTTGTGGCGAGCAAGGGCCTCACGTTGGCTGGTGAGCGTATGTCCATGAGCGTCCATGGTCGCTCCGAAGCGTGTCAAAGCTGCCGTAATTCCCTGAAGGTTGGCCGGGTAGACAGTTGAAGCAGCCTCTGCTGAGTCGGTCATGACGGAGTCTTTCTGTTAGGGTTTTGCTGGGATTCAAACCTGGTTCGTTGGTGTGATAATCCAGCAAACCCCCACTAGTAAAAATACAAAAATGCTCAGAAGATATAAGGGGAAAAAAAATCCAAAAGTACAAAACAAAAGCCAAAAAAACAGAAAAGAAAAGGCAAAAATACCAAAGCTCAGAAGATCCAAAAAACACAGTAACTACTAGGTCCAAAAGAAAAGCAAAATGCAAAATAAAGAACACGGTACAGAGGAAACTGAAGATAAACATAACAGCACAAAGACTCCGTGACAAGAGGACTGAACTCAGGGGGTATAAATACACAAACTAAATTGAAAACAGGTGAAGATAATCAGGACTAAACAGGCAATTAACACAAACACAAAACACAGGAACAGTGGCGGCCTCTAGAGGCCAAAACAAACATGACACGAAAAGGAAATAACAGCGGCTTCTAGAGGCCAAAACAGTCCTAGTCCTAACAGTACACAGCTTTTGTTTGTAACTATAGTAACAAATAGTTCCTGGTAGGAAATGATCTATTTCACGGAAGGGACCTGGTAGGAAATCATTCATTGGCAATCAATGCTAACAAATCCTGACATTTCTTGTGGTTTAGTGATTCATAGTGATTCAAGTATAATGTGTCTTCTTTGGTTCTGGAAGTTCCGGCATTCCTACTAGTTGGTTTTAGGTTAGTACAAAGTGAAGGCTGCAACTCCCAGAAAGCATGGTAGTAATTGGTTAACCTTCAGAGAGTGAGAGAGAAAGAAATGATGAACAAATGTATCTTTGTTCACTTTATTCACTTTGTAAAATCTTAAATGAGAAACAATAAACGTTTCATTAAATTCAAACAACGAGACCGTGAATGACGGCGTAGCTCACGCCAGCCCTGTCTAGTCCAGAAGGAACGATCTAAAGTGGGCCACCTTGCGCAATAAATGTTACAAGCGATATACACTATATACAAGCTCTATATAGAAGCTATATACCATACATGAAAATCCCTCACCTTTCGGTGAAATTCGCCATTTTGAAACCAAAATGGGTGACCTACGTGAATCGTGTAGATCCGATGAGAAAAAAAATTGAGGGGGGGTTGATATTGACCCAAAGGGCAAGGAGGTTGCTTCGCACCCATAGACGGTTCGTGACGGTTTGCGCCCCCTGCTTTGATATTGACGCCATAGTGACGAGTACATCTCGCTGCGAAGGGCAAGCAGCATCATTTCGCGCCTCTTCTCCTGCTGGCCAAAGCGTGCACACATCAGTCAGAATGCAGACCAGACCACCAGAAGCTGGAAGCTGGATTGAGTCATCGGACTGAATTTCCCACTTTTTTCAAACTTTCCTGATCGCTATCAAAACAAACAAAACTTCCGTCTTGATTACGTCAGCATTCGAAAGAGGGCGCACGCGTCTTTTGACAATCCCTGTGTCCGAAATTCCTCACTACTCACTATATAGGGCGCTGTATAGTGGAGACGCCATTTTGTAGTGCTGTCCGTGCTGAAAGAAATCAAATTAAAAGTCTCAAATTTGATTTAATAAAAGACAGCAGCAAAGAAGAAAGTATTCAGCCTTGATTTAAAAAGAACTGAAAGCTGCAGGTACTTCCATATCTCGGCAGGCTGAGTGGTATGCTGGGGCACCTCTTGCCAGCAGACCAGGATATCCAGAGGGAACTTGTGCGGTTTAGTGTTGACCTGACCATCCCCAGCTTCAAGGAGGGAGAGAGCATCGTGGAGTGGTGGGGTCATGTCTTCGACAAACCAGACAAGTGCCCCTCCCTGGGTGCACTGGTTAAGTGTTGCCTCTCCATCTTTAATGGACCTAGAGTCGAGTCCTCATTTAGTCTGATGAATGATGTAATTGATCAAAGGAGTGGCAACATGAATGTGGAAACATTTAATGCAATACAGACGGTCAAGTGCATGCTGATGTCCAGGGGGAAGACAGCTATGCAGTTCTTTAGAAGGGAGGACGTGAAGTTTGGGGAAGTGGACAGAACATTGTGCAAGAACATTAACTCTGCAGCAGCCACATACAAACACCAGCAGAGGGTGAACAAGGAGGAAAAGCAGCAGCAGCAGAGCAAGTATGGCTCTCAAGCAACTTGCAGTGCTCAGCAGGCCAAGAAACCGACTGCTGAAGGAGAGAAGCGGGCAAGGCTGAAACATGTGGCAACTCAGCGAAAGCGGGCCATGGAGACACTGGTGGTCCAGGCAAATAAAAGGAAAAAATGATCACTATTCCTTGTGTGTTCTCCACTTTCTTCGTTCTATTATTCACATTTTTTTCCAGGGAATAATTTCACTATAACTACATGTATTTGTACTGTATGTCCTTGTGCAAATGTCAATACAGTATACTTAGTAAGGAGGCTATAATATTTATTCTGGGGGAGGACCCCCCCAAACAAAATAAAACAACACCAGAGGCCACGTCACCACTTGCGCACCCTTCTCACCTTTTTCATGCCTGATTTTTTTTATCAGTCTTCTTCACAATGTTACTAATTAGTATCGGATGGCACTGTGGTGTAGTGGTTGGTGGTGCAGTGGTTAGCACCAGGGATCGAAACGGGCGGTCACCCACTCGCCAATGCGAGTTGGAAAGGGTACGGGCGACTAGTGACAACATGTACTCGACCGAGTGGGCGACTGGCTCGCCACACTATATATATATCGAACTACTCACTGCCTCGATGGTTTCTATCAACGATTCTCGCCCATTTTAAGCAGAACTTGGTCTGTTTTACCGTTTTTTACGATAATTTCAATAGATTTTGTGAGACATTTGTCAAGTTGGCATAGACGCGGGCGCTGCCATATTGTTTACGTGCGCAGTATACACCGCTACATGCAGCATGGCTGTGCAAAGTTTCGTTTCTTCCCGTTCATTTTCGCTGCTGCCCGTGAAGACAAATGTAACTTGAACCGCTATTGGTCGGATAGATTAGACCCCCGCGAAGTTTAAAAGTCCTTGGCTTGACATTTCTGACAGCTATCAAAACAAATGGATATCGCTCAACAAGAATGTGGCCCTTATTTCTGTTTCTTTTAAATACTTGGTAACAAAGCCATCATTTTGCCTGGAATACCAATTCCCGGTGGCTTTTCGGAATTAAAAGCTGCGTGACTCGCTCTTTAGTTTGAGTGTCCTGCGTCACTCGGTATAATCTATCCTTCATAATCGCGAAGTAGGGGAAGGACGGGGTGGCGTTCGGCTGGAGTGTTTGACCATCGATTACTGTCACTTGGTCAAACGCATGCCGCAGAGTCTCGTCTCGCGACTGCTCTAATGGGAAATCCGCGAGGGATTCCCCAATAGAGAGAGGAGGAGCCGGCGGCTCCTCACTCTGACGCGGAGATGACGTAGACGGCTCTGTGACAGCTGCTCCCGCCAAAGCGACACCGGGACCTCCCCCTGTCAAATGGCAGGACCCACTCTCGACTAGGCGTGTCATTAAACCCCGAAATCCCGGCCAATCAGTCCCCAAAATTAACGAGTGGGTAAGGCGAGGATTAACCGCCGCCTTCACTATAAATTTTTCCCCTCTGAAAATAATGTGGACCGACACCAAAGGGTAGCTGTGAACATCCCCGTGCACACATAACACCTTCACCCCTTGTGCTCCCCCCAATGCCTCGTTTTGAACCAGGCTTTGGCGAATTGAGGTCTGATTACAACCAGAATCCACCAACGCCTGATATGTAGCCCCTTGGATACTCACCGGTATGCGATACGCTCCGGCCCGATCGAGGGCGGCCTCTGGCACGTCGGGAATCCGCACCACCGCGCCCACTTCCATTGCTGTGCACTGCTGTTGAAGGTGGCCCGGCTCCCCGCAGCGCCAGCAAACCGGCCCGGGCTTTCCCTCTGCACCGGTGATCTGGGGCTCACTCACCTGAGGTGGGGGAGAGACAGACACAGAAGGGAGAAACGGGAGGGCACCGCAGGTGCGGCGGGCCGGCTGGGGTGGTGCCGGCCCCCGCCTCCGCGGTGGGGGAATGAGGCGAGGATGGGACACAGGAGGAGAGGGAGAGAGAGAAGAGGAGAGAAGAGACGATGCCATCTGCTGTCCTGCCGCCGGGACAGCCGCCAGATGATCCTCCGCCAGCTCGACTGCCTGATCTAGCGACGCCGGGCGGTGGCACTGGACCCATTCTGCGGTTCCGGCTGGTAAGCGGGCGATGAACTGTTCTAGTACCACCTGGTCGACGATTCCCTCGGCGTCGCAATTGTTGGCCCTTAGCCACCGCCAGCAGGCGTCCCGGAGCTGCTGGCCGAACGCGAACGGCCGGCCGACTTCCTCCAGTCGCAGCGCGCGGAAGCGCTGGCGCTGTTGCTCCGGTGTGCGCCCCATGCGCTGGAGGACGGCCTGCCGGAGGTCCGCGTAGGCCAGCCGGCGGTCGGCGGGGAGCTGTAGCGCGGCCAGCTGAGCCTCTCCCGTGAGCAGGGGGAGGAGGTGTGCCGCGCGCTGCTCCATCGGCCACCCCGAGGCTTCGGCAACCTGTTCAAACAAGGTAATGAACGCCTCGGGGTCGTCCTGCGGGCCCATCTTGGTGACAATGAGGGGAGACGGGCCCGCGGCCGGAGCGCTGGTGGACCCTGCCGACGTGAGGAGATGCCGGAACGCCTCGCGATCTTCCTGCTGGGCCAGCACCAGGGCTTCGAAGTGCCGCTCCTGCTCCTTTCGGAGCGTGACGAGTGCCTGGTGCTGGCTTTGCTCAGCCGTGGCGAGGGCGTGGACCAGATCGGCGAACGGGGAGGATTCCATGGGGCTGCTGGTTTGGTGCTCCACTGTCCCGAGTTTCAGCACCACTGTAGGACTCCCTATGTGTGGGTGGAGCACAGAGGACGGCAGGACAGAGATCAGGTTTATAATTTGGCTTTATTGCCACACTTTTCAGTCTAACAGTAATCACTCGCACAGACACACACACAACCGGCGTCTGGTTCAGGGATGAGAGCACCTTCCTCTCTCGCTCTCCCTCCTGATATAGGGCACGGTCACTGGGAAGACACACAAACACAGGTTAATTGCTGTCAGGTGTCGTGATTCTGCCACTTACCTTCCCTGACTCCGCCCTCCTGTCACAGACCGGCGCTTGACCACGCCCCCGCTGCCACACTCCCAAATTCCCATTTCGATCCCTGAAGCACTGTCGCCTCACAGCAAGAAGGTTCTGGGTTCGAGCCCAGTGGCCTTTCTGTGTGGAGTTTGCACAAAGCTTTTCATTACAAATGATATCAGCAATAACGTGAGTGATAAGTAAAATCTTAGACATATTTACATGAATTTCAGAGATTCTTAATACAAAAGAGTTAACTTGGTCAATATCACAAACTTTTTCTTCAGTTTGAATAGTGATTGAGAAATTCTGCAAGATCTTGAATATTGAATAATCATGATGTTACACATTTCCTCTTTTTTTTTGTTTTCGAATTTTCTAAAACTTTATTTCTAGTTTTATATAAAAAAAAATCCCAGATTTTCAATTTGGTCTCAGACTTTTAGACTCCACTGTATGCGATTGGAGACACAGCATATGCTCCACCCTATTATCCCATGTTGGAAATACTAAAATTCTGCTCCTCAACTGATCAGCCCTGGATACAAATTAAAAAAAGAGGGCGAGACTGGCATTGTATACAGCTTTTGTTTGTAACTATAGTAATGAATAGTTCCTGGTAGGAAATAGTGGGCCTGTTAAGCATAACAATTGTGCACAAAATGAAAAAAGCATGAAACTTTCAGAGTTTATTCTTGAAGGCATAAGCTTTAATTTGAGACGTGGAGGCATTCTCAGTTTGACCTCTGGGGTCAGCTAGAGGTCATTGACCTCCATGATGGCACATTTCTATGCATGAAATTAGAAAAGGCTGTATTTTAACACCTAAATGTGATGTAAATATAAAATAAATGTGTTTTTCCATGTTACTGGGCATGAAAAAATCATATATAATACTGATATTCCTCTTAGGGGTAACTTCAGGGGTCAGGTAGAGGTCATTGACCTTTGAAATTTGAAGTTTCTATGCATGACATTCTAGACGGGTGTATCTTAGGATCTAAATGTGATAGAAATGTGAAGTTAATGTGTATTTCCTTGTTTCTGACCATGAGAAACCCATTTTTGATACTGATATTACTCTTACAGGTCATCTCTGGGGTCAGCTAGAGGTCACTGACCTCCAGCATAATGCATTTCTATGCATAAAATTAGAAACGGGTGTACCTCAGGTTCTAAATGTGATAGAAATGTAAACTAAATTTGTATTTCTATGATTCTGTACATGAGAAACCCATTTTTGATACTGATATCATTCTGAGAGGTCAACATCATGGAGAACAGGCAAGGTTGGGAAACATCCCACATTTTGATAAATCTATATAAAAATCTCATGTGTTTTGGATTGTAAGAAACAATTCCATATGAATATGAACATGACAGAAATATACTTCAGCTTGTCAGAAATTATAAACTTTAACTAATCAAAAACTTGAACTACAATCAAAACTCTAAATGCAGTGTAAACAGTTGAACAGGTTCCATAAAGAACATTTTAAAATCACTATAGTATCTACATTTATTCTAAGGGCCTTGACCTTTGGGGATTACAATGTTGGCCTACAAATTGTAACTACAGAACACTGGAAAACAGAACACTGAAAACAGAACACTGAAACAGAAACACTGAAAACAGAACACTGGAAAACCACACCCCTTGCCCCACTCTGAACCGCGGGAAAATAATGGGCTACACACAAAACATGAACATGAAAATTCCGTTGAATCTCTACCTCTGCTAGACTGACATATAGTTATTCCTGTGAATTTAGAACTGCCCTATCAATGTCCAACATTAAAATGACTGAAAATTAAACTACAATATACTGTATTCTTCAACTCTAGTGCAAATGAGAGCAAATGCTCCAAAACATTACTCACTTTGAAATTATCAATGGAAATGGGGCAACTGTGTTCAGCTTCTGACATAGTTTGTGACCACTGGAGATGTTTTACTTATCAGAAATGAGTTGTGTCATGTCCAGAAACATGGAATCATATATTTACTTTACATTTACAGTATTTCACATTTTAATCCAAAGATAGATTGTTTCTAATTTCATGCTTAGAAATGCATTATCGTGGAGGTCAGTGACCTCTAGCTGACCTCAGAGGTGACTTATAAAAATGATATCAGTATTAGAAATTAGTTTATCATGGCCAGAAACATGGAAATACACATTTAGTTTACATTTCTATCACATTTAGAACCTAAGATACACCCGTTTCTAATTTCGTGCATAGATATGCATTATGCTGGAGGTCAGTGACCTCTAGCTGACCCCAGAGATGACCTGTAAGAGTAATACCAGTATTAAAAATGGGTTTCTCATGGTCAGAAACAAGGAAATACACATTAATTTCACATTTCTATCACATTTAGATCCTAAGATACACCCGTCTAGAATGTCATGCATAGAAACTTCAAATTTCAAAGGTCAATGACCTCTACCTGACCCCTGAAGTTACCCCTAAGAGGAATATCAGTATTATATATGATTTTTTCATGCCCAGTAACATGGAAAAACACATTTATTTTATATTTACATCACATTTAGGTGTTAAAATACAGCCTTTTCTAATTTCATGCATAGAAATGTGCCATCATGGAGGTCAATGACCTCTAGCTGACCCCAGAGGTCAAACTGAGAATGCCTCCACGTCTCAAATTAAAGCTTATGCCTTCAAGAATAAACTCTGAAAGTTTCATGCTTTTTTCATTTTGTGCACAATTCTTCTGATAATAAGAGCTTAACAGCCCCACTAAAATGATCTATTTCACGGAAGGGACCTGGTAGGAAATAATTCATTGGCAATCAATGCTAACAAATCCTGACATTTCTTGTGGTTTAGTGATTCATAGTGATTCAAGTATAATGTGTCTTCTTTGGTTCTGGAAGTTCCGGCATTCCTACTAGTTGGTTTTAGGTTAGTACAAAGTAAAGGCTGCAACTCCCAGAAAGCATGGTAGTAATTGGTTAACCTTCAGAGAGCAAGAGAGAAAGAAACAATGAACAAATGTATCTTTGTTCACTTTATTCACTTTGTAAAATCTTAAATGAGAAACAATAAACGTTTCATTAAATTCAAACAACGAGACCGTGAATGACGGCGTAGCTCACGCCAGCCCTGTCTAGTCCAGAAGGAACGATCTAAAGTGGGCCACCTTGCGCAATAAATGTTACAAGCGATATACACTATATACAAGCTCTATATAGAAGCTATATACCATACATGAAAATCCCTCACCTTTCGGCGAAATTCGCCGTTTTGAAACCAAAATGGGTGACCTACGTGAATCGTGTAGATCCGATGAGAAAAAAAATTGGGGGGGGGGTTGATATTGACCCAAAGGGCAAGGAGGTTGCTTCGCACCCATAGACAGTTCGTGCCGGTTTGCGCCTCCTGCTTTGATATTGACGCCATAGTGACGAGTACATCTCGCTGCGAAGGGCAAGCAGCATCATTTCGCGCCTCTTCTCCTGCTGGCCAAAGCGTGCACACATCAGTCAGAGTGCAGACCAGACCACCAGAAGCTGGAAGCTGGATTGAGTCATCGAACTGAATTTCCCACTTTTTTCAAACTTTCCTGATCGCTATCAAAACAAACAAAACTTCCGTCTTGATTACGTCAGCATTCGAAAGAGGGCGCACGCGTCTTTTGACAATCCCTGTGTCCGAAATTCCTCGCTACTCACTATATAGGGTGCTGTATAGTGGAGACGCCATTTTGTAGTGCTGTCCGTGCTGAAAGAAATCAAATTAAAAGTCTCAAATTTGATTTAATAAAAGACAGCAGCAAAGAAGAAAGTATTCAGCCTTGATTTAAAAAGAACTGAAAGCTGCAGGTACTTCCATATCTCGGCAGGCTGAGTGGTATGCTGGGGCACCTCTTGCCAGCAGACCAGGATATCCAGAGGGAACTTGTGCGGTTTAGTGTTGGCCTGACCATCCCCAGCTTCAAGGAGGGAGAGAGCATCGTGGAGTGGTGGGGTCATGTCTTCGACAAACCAGACAAGTACCCCTCCCTGGGTGCACTGGTTAAGTGTTGCCTCTCCATCTTTCATGGACCTAGAGTCGAGTCCTCATTTAGTCTGATGAATGATGTAATTGATCAAAGGAGTGGCAACATGAATGTGGAAACATTTAATGCAATACAGACGGTCAAGTGCATGCTGATGTCCAGGCGGAAGACAGCTATGCAGTTCTTTAGAAGGGAGGATGTGAAGTTTGGGGAAGTGGACAGAACATTGTGCAAGAACATTAACTCTGCAGCAGCCACATACAAACACCAGCAGAGGGTGAACAAGGAGGAAAAGCAGCAGCAGCAGAGCAAGTATGGCTCTCAAGCAACTTGCAGTGCTCAGCAGGCCAAGAAACCGACTGCTGAAGGAGAGAAGCGGGCAAGGCTGAAACATGTGGCAACTCGGCGAAAGCGGGCCATGGAGACACTGGTGGTCCAGGCAAATAAAAGGAAAAAATGATCACTATTCCTTGTGTGTTCTCCACTTTCTTCGTTCTATTATTCGCATTTTTTTCCAGGGAATAATTTCACTATAACTACATGTATTTGAATTTGTATTTGTACTGTATGTCCTTGTGCAAATGTCAATACAGTATACTTAGTAAGGAGGCTATAATATTTATTCTGGGGGAGGACCCCCCAAACAAAATAAAACAACACCAGAGGCCACGTCACCACTTGCGCACCCTTCTCACCTTTTTCATGCCTGATTTTTTTAATCAGTCTTCTTCACAATGTTACTAATTAGTATCGGATGGCACTGTGGTGTAGTGGTTGGTGGTGCAGTGGTTAGCACCAGGGATCGAAACGGGCGGTCACCCACTCGCCAATGCGAGTTGGAAAGGGTACGGGCGACTAGTGACAACATGTACTCGACCGAGTGGGCGACTGGCTCGCCACACTATATATATATCAAACTACTCACTGCCTCGATGGTTTCTATCAACGATTCTCGCCCATTTTAAGCAGAACTTGGTCTGTTTTACCGTTTTTTACGATAATTTCAATAGATTTTGTGAGACATTTGTCAAGTTGGCATAGACGCGGGCGCTGCCATATTGTTTACGTGCACAGTATACACCGCTACATGCAGCATGGCTGCGTGAAGTTTCGTTTCTTCCCGTTCATTTTCGTTGCTGCCCGTGAAGACAAATGTAACTTGAACCGCTATTGGTCGGATAGATTAGACCCCCGCGAAGTTTAAAAGTCCTTGGCTTGACATTTCTGATAGCTATCAAAACAAACGGATATCGCTCAACAAGTATGTGGCCCTTATTTCTGTTTCTTTTAAATACTTGGTAACAAAGCCATCATTTTGTTTTTCTCTACTCACAGTATATAAGCTGATATCCTAGTATTAGAGTAGCCAATTAGAGCATGCGATTGCTCAGCCTGCAGGTGATGAGAGGGAGTATGTGGCAGGAGATGTAGAGCCCCAGGAGAGACAGAATGAGGAGGTGGAAGATGAAGATGACGAGGAGGCGCAGCATGATGTGGTGTATGACCCGATAGATGATGATGATGATCTGGATGAGGGTTTCGAAGATTGTGATGATAATGAGATGACTGAGGAAGAAGTTTATAGACAGTTGAAATTGATCACTCATGTATAATATGGTTGTATTATATGAATAAATATATAAAATCGGCTTGAAATTTGTAATTATAAATACGGACCAGTGCTACTCCATTCGGACCAGTACCTCTGAGAGGCACTGGTCCAAATGGACCAGTGCTCCCAAATTCCCGTTTCGATCCCTGAAGCACTGTCGCCTCACAGCAAGAAGGTTCTGGGTTCGAGCCCAGTGGCCTTTCTGTGTGGAGTTTGCACAAAGCTTTTCATTACAAATGATATCAGCAATAACGTGAGTGATAAGTAATATCTTAGACATATTTACATGAATTTCAGAGATTCTTAATACAAAGGAGTTAACTTGGTCAATATCACAAACTTTTTCTTCAGTTTGAATAGTGACCGAGAAATTGTGCAAGATCTTGAATATTGAATAATCATGATGTTACACATTTCCTCTTTTTTTTTGTTTTTGAATTTTCTAAAACTTTATTTCTAGTTTTATATAAAAAAAAAAAAAATCCCAGATTTTCAATTTGGTCTCAGACTTTTAGACTCCACTGTATGCGATTGGAGACACAGCATATGCTCCACCCTATTATCCCATGTTGTGAGTAATTAATACCAGGAAATACTAAAATTCTGCTCCTCAACTGATCAGCCCTGGATACAAATTAAAAAAAGAGGGCGAGACTGGCCTTGTATACAGCTTTTGTTTCTAACTATAGTAACGAATAGTTCCTGGTAGGAAATGATCTATTTCACGGAAGGGACCTGGTAGGAAATAATTCATTGGCAATCAATGCTAACAAATCCTGACATTTCTTGTGGTTTAGTGATTCATAGTGATTCAAGTATAATGTGTCTTCTTTGGTTCTGGAAGTTCCGGCATTCCTACTAGTTGGTTTTAGGTTAGTACAAAGTGAAGGCTGCAACTCCCAGAAAGCATGGTAGTAATTGGTTAACCTTCAGAGAGCGAGAGAGAAAGAAACGATGAACAAATGTATCTTTGTTCACTTTATTCACTTTGTAAAATCTTAAATGAGAAACAATAAACGTTTCATTAAATTCAAACAACGAGACCGTGAATGACGGCGTAGCTCACGCCAGCCCTGTCTAGTCCAGAAGGAACGATCTAAAGTGGGCCACCTTGCGCAATAAATGTTACAAGCGATATACACTATATACAAGCTCTATATAGAAGCTATATACCATACATGAAAATCCCTCACCTTTCGGCGAAATTCGCCGTTTTGAAACCAAAATGGGTGACCTACGTGAATCGTGTAGATCCGATGAGAAAAAAAATTGGGGGGGGGGTTGATATTGACCCAAAGGGCAAGGAGGTTGCTTCGCACCCATAGACAGTTCGTGCCGGTTTGCGCCTCCTGCTTTGATATTGACGCCATAGTGACGAGTACATCTCGCTGCGAAGGGCAAGCAGCATCATTTCGCGCCTCTTCTTCTGCTGGCCAAAGCGTGCACACATCAGTCAGAGTGCAGACCAGAAGCTGGAAGCTGGATTGAGTCATCGGACTGAATTTCCCACTTTTTTCAAACTTTCCTGATCGCTATCAAAACAAACAAAACTTCCGTCTTGATTACGTCAGCATTTGAAAGAGGGCGCACGCATCTTTTGACAATCCCTGTGTCCGAAATTGCTCGCTACTCACTATATAGGGCGCTGTATAGTGGAGATGCCATTTTGTAGTGCTGTCCGTGCTGAAAGAAATCAAATTAAAAGTCTCAAATTTGATTTAATAAAAGACAGCAGCAAAGAAGAAAGTATTCAGCCTTGATTTAAAAAGAACTGAAAGCTGCAGGTACTTCCATATCTCGGCAGGCTGAGTGGTATGCTGGGGCACCTCTTGCCAGCAGACCAGGATATCCAGAGGGAACTTGTGCGGTTTAGTGTTGACCTGACCATCCCCAGCTTCAAGGAGGGAGAGAGCATCGTGGAGTGGTGGGGTCATGTCTTCGACAAACCAGACAAGTGCCCCTCCCTGGGTGCACTGGTTAAGTGTTGCCTCTCCATCTTTCATGGACCTAGAGTCGAGTCCTCATTTAGTCTGATGAATGATGTAATTGATCAAAGGAGTGGCAACATGAATGTGGAAACATTTAATGCAATACAGACGGTCAAGTGCATGCTGATGCCCAGGGGGAAGACAGCTATGCAGTTCTTTAGAAGGGAGGACGTGAAGTTTGGGGAAGTGGACAGAACATTGTGCAAGAACATTAACTCTGCAGCAGCCACATACAAACACCAGCAGAGGGTGAACAAGGAGGAAAAGCAGCAGCAGCAGAGCAAGTATGGCTCTCAAGCAACTTGCAGTGCTCAGCAGGCCAAGAAACCGACTGCTGAAGGAGAGAAGCGGGCAAGGCTGAAACATGTGGCAACTCGGCGAAAGCGGGCCATGGAGACACTGGTGGTCCAGGCAAATAAAAGGAAAAAATGATCACTATTCCTTGTGTGTTCTCCACTTTCTTCGTTCTATTATTCGCATTTTTTTCCAGGGAATAATTTCACTATAACTACATGTATTTTAATTTGTATTTGTACTGTATGTCCTTGTGCAAATGTCAATACAGTATACTTAGTAAGGAGGCTATAATATTTATTCTGGGGGAGGACCACCCAAACAAAATAAAACAACACCAGAGGCCACGTCACCACTTGCGCACCCTTCTCACCTTTTTCATGCCTGATTTTTTTAATCAGTCTTCTTCACAATGTTACTAATTAGTATCGGATGGCACTGTGGTGTAGTGGTTGGTGGTGCAGTGGTTAGCACCAGGGATCGAAACGGGCGGTCACCCACTCGCCAATGCGAGTTGGAAAGGGTACGGGCGACTAGTGACAACATGTACTCGACCGAGTGGGCGACTGGCTCGCCACACTATATATATCAAACTACTCACTGCCTCGATGGTTTCTATCAACAATTCTCGCCCATTTTAAGCAGAACTTGGTCTGTTTTACCGTTTTTTATGATAATTTCAATAGATTTTGTGAGACATTTGTCAAGTTGGCATAGACGCGGGCGCTGCCATATTGTTTACGTGCGCAGTATACACCGCTACATGCAGCATGGCTGCGCGAAGTTTCGTTTCTTCCCGTTCATTTTCGCTGCTGCCCGTGAAGACAAAAGTAACTTGAACCGCTATTGGTCAGATAGATTAGACCCCCGCGAAATTTAAAAGTCCTTGGCTTGACATTTCTGACAGCTATCAAAACAAACGGATATCGCTCAACAAGTATGTGGCCCTTATTTCTGTTTCTTTTAAATACTTGGTAACAAAGCCACCATTTTGTTTTTCTCTGTTCACAGTATATAAACTGATATCCTAGTCTTAGAGTAGCCAATTAGAGCATGCGATTGCTCTGCCTGCAGGTGATGAGAGGGAGTATGTGGCAGGAGATGTAGAGCCCCAGGAGAGACAGAATGAGGAGGTGGAAGATGAAGATGACGAGGAGGCGCAGCATGATGTGGTGTATGACCCGATAGATGATGATCTGGATGAGGGTTTCGAAGATTGTGATGATAATGAGATGACTGAGGAAGAAATTTATAGACAGTTGAAATTGATCACTCATGTATAATATGGTTGTATTATATGAATAAATATATAAAATCGGCTTGAAATTTGTAATTATAAATACGGACCAGTGCTACTCCATTCGGACCAGTACCTCTGAGAGGCACTGGTCCAAATGGACCAGTGCTCCCAAATTCCCGTTTCGATCCCTGAAGCACTGTCGCCTCACAGCAAGAAGGTTCTGGGTTCGAGCCCAGTGGCCTTTCTGTGTGGAGTTTGCACAAAGCTTTTCATTACAAATGATATCAGCAATAACGTGAGTGATAAGTAAAATCTTAGACATATTTACATGAATTTCAGAGATTCTTAATACAAAAGAGTTAACTTGGTCAATATCACAAACTTTTTCTTCAGTTTGAATAGTGACCGAGAAATTGTGCAAGATCTTGAATATTGAATAATCATGATGTTACACATTTCCTCTTTTTTTGTTTTCGAATTTTCTAAAACTTTATTTCTAGTTTTATATAAAAAAAAAAAAAATCCCAGATTTTCAATTTGGTCTCAGACTTTTAGACTCCACTGTATGCAATTGGAGACACAGCATATGCTGCACCCTATTATCCCATGTTGTGAGTAATTAATACCAGGAAATACTAAAATTCTGCTCCTCAACTGATCAGCCCTGGATACAAATTAAAAAAAGAGGGCGAGACTGGCCTTGTATACAGCTTTTGTTTCTAACTATAGTAATGAATAGTTCCTGGTAGGAAATGATCTTTTTCACGGAAGGGACCTGGTAGGAAATAATTCATTGGCAATCAATGCTAACAAATCCTGACATTTCTTGTGGTTTAGTGATTCATAGTGATTCAAGTATAATGTGTCTTCTTTGGTTCTGGAAGTTCCGGCATTCCTACTAGTTGGTTTTAGGCAGAGGTGGAAGAAGTACTGATGGTTTGTACTTAAGTAAAAGTACAAGTACCCTGCGAAATATTTACTCAAGTAAAAGTATATACCAACATTTTTACTTAAGTAAAAGTACTAAGTACTAACTTTTAAATTTACTTTAAAGTACAAAAGTACAAGTACGTGCATAATGGGCTGTCCGTCTCACCGCCTGTGCTTTGCCATTATGATACTTGATGATTACATACATGCAGACTTGCAAATGACACTTCTAAATGGTCACAGGCAATAAACTGTATTTAGCAAACTGTATTTGGCAATACAGTGCATATTATTCCTACTTCAAATTCTGTGAATGACAAGATGTTTACATTAATGTTCATATGATACATTAATTTCAGTTATGTCCACCCATCACAAAGCCCTGACTTGAATCCTATTGAGCCTTCATGGGCAGAGCTGACACAACACGTGTGTGTACTGACGCCCGCACATATGGCCCAGCTATTACAGTTTTGTCCACAGGAATTGGCCAAAAGTCTTGCTCAAATATTCATAACAGATGGGAGACCACTAAACCACTTAAAATTGGACAGGTTTTGTCCGATTTTAAGTCAGAGAATAAGAAAAAAATAATTGTGTTTTTGACATACAGTGTATGTAAATATACGGTTTCAACTGTATGTTTGTGTCTTATAAGGTGCAAGAGTAAAAGTAAAGACCATACACATGCAGAGTTATCAATGACTGTATTGGAAAGGAGCACAAAATCATTTTTTGCAATACATTTTAACATTACATTACATTTTAACATTTCAAAAAAAAAAAAAAGATTGAAGCCACAAGTGTATCGTACAATCAAATTACATATTTTCAATTACGTATTACAGATAAAATTCATGAAGATTGAAGCCGAAATACCAAATACCAAAATGCTGCCTACTTTACCAGTGTGTTTTGTTTAATTTTAACAGCAGTTGGTTCTCAAAATTCTTTGAGCTAAGCCTGCCTCTCTTTGCAGAGAAAATGTGTCCTGCAGTACTAAAAAGTCGCTCGCAGGCTGCAGATGCAGGCAAGGGTGTGTTAAGTTTGAGTGATAACTTAAGAAGTGCAGGCACTGACTTCAGAATGTCCATTGATGTAACCGAGCTGGCCATATAAACATCGAGCTGATGAGTTGTCTCTGATGCATTTCCCATCGAAAAACAGAAGTCGTCGACCTCATCTGACCCCGAAAGGTTAGGTGTGGATGTAGCTGTGTAACTCTCCATGTGTGTCTTTATGTAGTCCATGCCTGCACAAGAACAACCGATACACAGAATACAAGAACCATTGAGCTTATACATGTGAAGAATACTGAATTACAATTACAAGGTACAAAGTTTGCCTGTTTAGGGACAACATAAAACCCCATAACTGCATTCACAGAAAAAATCAGACACCAATATTATTGGAAAACAGACTTGGATTTGGAATATTTCGGGCTATACAAATTACACAAACATGGACTATGACAAGTCATTAGCACATGTTAATCATTGATTGAATATTTTTACAACTGTATTTTACTCGATTTGACACACATTGAACGTGTTGTCTCTTACTGACAGTACCCTTTTTTGCGGTAGGCTTGCGGTTGGTAGCAGAGTTCTGTGAAGTAGAAGTAGAAGTACTCTAAAATATGTAATTACAACACTAGTGGTATGATATTACAAAGTTGAAACCATGTAATATCATACCACTAGTGTAGTAATTACATCTGTCAGAGTACTTCGACTTCTACTTTATGCAACTCTGGTAGGTAGGTAGGTAATTGAGTAAGTTATTTACCCAACTTCAGCAAGTCCTCATTTCTGGTCCATGAACTGCGAAACTTTGGAAGCAGGATTGAAGCTGCAATGAGCTCAGGGTCAGCAAGCATATCACTGAATCTCCGCTGTATTCCGTCTTGCAGGGTCACGACCAGTGGTTGACAGAACTTGCTTGAAGCTTGAAGTCTGTTCAATTTCTCAGTCAGAATCGTTATGGTTGGCACCAGCCATCCCATGTGGATAGCCTTATGAAATAAATGTATGTTGCAATACAAGGATTTACATTAGGAAATACTGTATATCCCCATATATAGTATGACAAACTTACTTAAAGGTGCAGTGTGTAAGATTGTGGCCAAAGTAGGTATTGCAACCACTTTGTTCACTGAATATGTTATGCTTTTTGCCACATTTGATCTTTTCATGAATATTTACTAAGTAATCAACTAATATTTACTAGTATGACCAAAATACAGTAAGTTTTCCAGATAAAAATGCCTATTTCTGGAATTCAAAATGGCAGGCAATGGAGAGGATCCCATTTTTCATGTTTTCCCAGTCATAATGACTACATAGAATTTGATGGTGGTGGTAGGTATTCATGAAAAAGGTAAAATTTGTGAATGGGCAGCCAAAAACAAGAGTCAGAAAATGAGCCATAACACCCGCCCATCTAGCAAAAATCCCACCCAGCGATACTGATTGGCTCCGATTATTTTGAAGTAACACTGACTCTCACAAGCCTCAGATTGCCTGAGGAAATCGCAACGCCCTCTAGCGTGTAGTTTGGTGAAACGCAGCCAGATGACGTGAGTCAGGTTACATGAATTCTGGAAATAAACTACTAAAAATATTACACACTGCACCTTTAAAATAAAGCAATATATAGATTAATTCATATAGTTTGAATTAGGAACTAATTTGAATATCTATATTCACCTCTCCCTGAAGGATGTTTAATGCGTTAGAGACTGGGCTCATGACGGCAGCATACTCGGCAAGGAATTCAAGCTCGGCAGGGCTGAACCTGTAATACACAGCACAATGGAAAGCAATACATGAGTAACACAAAACAGATATACTGAACGCAAAACAAGATATACTGTGTTGTTACACAACTCATTAAAACATGATATTTCGATTCTATTGCTATATTTTTTCAAAAAAATATTTTAGGGCTTTTATGCCTTTATTTGATAGGACAGTCTGAGAGAAGACAGGAAGGGAGTGGGACGGAGAGACAGGAGAGGATCGGCAAACTGACCAGGGCTGGGAATCAAACCCGGGTCACCAGCATGGTATACGAGTGCCCTACCATTTAGGCCACGGAAGATGGCCTATTGCTGTATTTACTTGTTAAATTATGCTGGAGATAAATGATATATATATATATATATATATATATATATATATATATATATATATATATATATTTTTTTTTTTTTGTAAATGTTTTGTGTCTGTAAATGTGTCCGATTCCAGTAATACTTACATGGGGACTTTAAGAGCGATGGTAACGGCTCTGATGGCACCTTCACCACTTTCTCTGACGATTCTCAGAACCCTCTCCACAGCTAAGAAGTAGGAGTTCCACCTTGTCTCCACAGGATGAATCAGTTGGAGTTTGCACTCCTTTTCGATGATTTCTGCAGCAGTAGCTGAACGGGCACTCTTGTTCCATAAGCCAAAGCATTTGGCAAACGCTGAACGGCAGATATTTCGGTACCCAATATTCGTTTCTGCTTTTTTTGCATCAACCGTGGCGATCAAATTAATTAGATGACAGGTGCAGCGGTGATGCTTGGGAAGTTGATATTGGAAGGAATCATCTTCTTCCTCCAACAGTGCCTCAACGTCTACAGCTTCGGTGTCCTCTTCTGGATCCTCATCATCTTCCTCACTGTCGACAGCATTTTCATTCTCAGATGCAAAAACTCTGAAGGCCTTTACAAAGTTTGAGGCATTATCTGTAGTGGTCCTCACAATCTTCCCTCGAATGCTATACTCTGTATGTATCTCATCTAGGGAACTTGCTAACAAGTCATGGGTGTGAGAGCCTTTAAGTCTTCTGCACGCTAGCGCAGCAGACTGCCTCTGAAGACTTTCTGGGTCAAGCCAGTGGGCAGTGACGCCCAGAAAACTCTGTCTGTGGGCTGTCCAACAGTCCGTAGTCGTGGCTATGTACTCAATCTGTTGCATTGTATTCTTCACAGATTCCTTCATCATTTTGGCATGTTTTTCGATTTAATTGCGTAGTGTTGTTCTCGACATGACACTGTAGTTGGAAGAAGGATTTTGCAATAGCTTAATGAATGCTGGTTGTTCTACGACTCCAAAAGAGTGCAAGCCATCCACTATGAAGTTAACCACAGCCAGGTCCATCGACTTCTGGGAGGCTTTTGTCTCCTCCAGCCTCCTCTGTTTGATGGGGCCCTCAACCCCTGGCCCTGAGGGTGCTGCGTTCCTTTTTTTGGTGGCCTCCATGTAATCCTGGATTAAGGATCTGTGTTTTCTCTATAAAAGAAAATAACATTATCAGTAATTTGATACTACCGACAAAACATAGCATGACTAATAATATAAAGAAACTTTTTTTTTTAATAAAATAAAATCCTGATGCAATATGTTTGCTGTCTTTTTACAAGATGGGGAGTTCAGTTAAGCATATACAAAAAGCGGGCAAGCAGTTCGCGAGCGTGCATTTTCCGCGTTCATGTAGTAATCATTCTAGCTTGTATAATGGGAGAAAAACGAAATGTGAAACATCATGAATCTGCTGTTGCAACTGCCCCCAATCTCTGCTGTCACTCGAGTCACCACGTTCACTCTACATTCCATTTGGTTACTCACTCGCATCCCGCAAAGTTATTGGAATGCAGAGTTCGAATTATTGACTGTCAACCTCTGGCTTTTGCATTGACGGTTAAAGCCGCGAGGAGGTTTTAACGAACGTTCCACTAGCGTAGCGGGCAAGTGAGAGAGCTAGAAGCATGGTCCTTTATACTCTCACTGGCTAGAAGCCACTAATGGCGCCATGTGTAAAGTGTAGCTGTGTGACCCGCACGTAGCAGCATGAGTGTTGTTCGGTCCCCCCATCTGCTTTACACTTTGACATAAAATACCCAAACGCGGTGCCATTTTGGAAGTGTTCAAAGTACTATTAAAGATGCATGATGCCCATCATCGGAAAATGTTAATAACCGCCATAGGCATTAAAGGTTTCGGCGCTGCTATGCAGCGAAGGTGGATGGAAGGGGAAGCAACTTAGGACATCCAAGAATTGCTAGGGAAGACAGAACATAGCCTACAGAAGCTAGCTAGACCCGACAATTTTGCAGAAAATCCGAACAATCATTGTTATGCGTATGCATACTTTGCTTAGCCACACATGTGGGCTCGGTAGGGTATTCCCCCACGCCCATACGCATTTGGTTGGCGAGGAAGATAATGGATGGGATGTGGGCACAGCGGTGCTTAAACGGTGAGCGTGACATGCTTGCAGGATGATTCCAAATGGCTGAGGTAACGTGAATGGGATACAGTTCCACAAAAAGGGACTGAGGTAATATTAAAAATGTAACGGAATTTGGGGTTCAGCTACAAGCCAAGCCTGTATGACTTAATGTAGTTGAAACAAATTTTGCCTTTCCAAAAACAAATCATAATGCTATTTTAAATTGGGCTGCCTACTTTACGGCACCTGCTAAGCCTGTTGTAGCCTAATTATGCGCCATTTATCATAAGCTAGCTAGCTAATAACCAGTAGCCTCCATACCCAAATACTAATCTACACGGCTGTGAAATTGCACTTACTGTATGTCGACACGTAGTTCGAGAAATATCAGTATCAAGTTATAGCATACACATAACATTTAACATAACAACGACGAAACATGCTGTCAACCTTACCTCAATATGCTTCTTCAAATTTGACGGCGAGTTTTTGAAGGCCATCACCTCCTTCACCTTTGGTCTACATGAGCAACATCTATAAATGATGGAGTGGTTTTTTAAGCCCCGAAACTCAAAAAGTTTTACCAGATATGGCCAAGGATTGGAAGGATTGGGATTTGATGATGACCCGGGGGCCGGGTGTTCACGTCCAGTCTCCATGTCCATTGTTCTGCCTTCTGAATATTCATGCAGTGCTTTTTTCACTAAGATATAATAACGAATGCGTTCTATGGGCGCTTGAGTGGGCGGATTCTGACCGTCACGCACCTACCTCATTGGTTGAAATTTACAGCAGAAATATCTACGTAACACAACAGGAAAACCTTTTAATGCAATATTTTCACAAAATACTAAATGTAACGAGTAACGACGTCCGTTTTCCGATATGTAAGGAGTAGAAAGTACAAGTAATTGTCACAAAATGTAACGAAGTAAAAGTATGATTATTTTTTTTTACTTAAGTAGAGTAAAAAAGTAAAAAAAAATACTTAAGTACAGTAACGAAGTAAAAATACTTCGTTACATTCCACCACTGGTTTTAGGTTAGTACAAAGTGAAGGCTGCAACTCCCAGAAAGCATGGTAGTAATTGGTTAACCTTCAGAGAGCGAGAGAGAAAGAAACTATGAACAAATGTATCTTTGTTCACTTTATTCACTTTGTAAAATCTTAAATGAGAAACAATAAACGTTTCATTAAATTCAAACAACGAGACCGTGAATGACGGCGTAGCTCACGCCAGCCCTGTCTAGTCCAGAAGGAACGATCTAAAGTGGGCCACCTTGCGCAATAAATGTTACAAGCGATATACACTATATACAAGCTATATACACCCTAGGAATACCGACCTATTTGCCAGAAAGAATCCAAAACGGCAAGGAATTGACCGAGAAGAAGCGATTTTTGTTGAACTGCTCATTAAGGCTTAATTAGTCCATAGCTTCATTAATAATTGTAATTAAGCAAATCTGAGTAGAAGTTATATGCACCCTAGGTTCCCCTACCTTCATGCCAGAAAGAATCAAAATTGGTGAAGAATTGAGGGAGAAGAAGCGATTTGTGTGGGAACTGCTTGTTAGGGCTTAATTACTCCAGATCTTCATTATTAAAGGACATGGGACATGGATTTTTTTTCTGGGTATAATTATGTATAAAGGACATAAGAAATGCCATCTAAATCACTGCAGGGTGTCAAAAATGTGAAAATCATCACATTATTCAACTTTTTTATACATCAGCGTAAAACAATGATTCGTTAATTAGCTAAGTGGTCACGTGACCCGTGACGTCACAAAAACTTTCCAAGGAGCCAGCGCTTGGGAATCTAATGTAAACAGGTTACCGAAATGGACACCATCGACAGTGACATTCCCGATGTTTCACAGAGATGTGAAGTTAGACCCTATCAATTCGAACCGATAGCTGGAAATTCACATGAACATAGATCTTGTCTTTACTCTGACGGGTCAGATGATTCTGAGAGTGAGAGTTCATTCAGTCCCCATGAAACTGAAAGCGGTCGGCTCGATAACACTTCCTGGTAAGTTAAAAACAATTCTGCTCAAAGGCTAATGATCTGTTGAAAGAAGTATTATTTTTGTATCATACATTGAAAGTTCATCATAGATCTAGCTAAAGTCCGTTGCAAGCTAGTTTTTTTTTTGCTGATATTTTTCGAGATTGATTGAGATACAATGCTTCCAGAGTCCGAGATGAAAACATTCAAAATGGCGAAACGAGTCAGAATTATGATAATCAATAATTGATACACCCAAAATTATAATACTAATCCTTACCGCATGAGGCCCATGGTAAAACCACACTTCCAGGAGGGGCTGCCGTCTGCCTCCCAAGCCGGCCGAGAGCGCTCCTCGTCGGGCACGGCCAGGCGGGCGAATGCCCTGGTCCATCCGCCCTGTCTAAAAAATAATGGTACAACTCCGAGTGAAGGTATCAATGCGCTGTCGAAGCGCGCAGAAGGTGTTAGTACGCCTGTCATTATAGTGCGGACTTTCCATAGCATAGAAAATCGCCACGTTTCAATTTGTGTAACTGAACTTTGTTTCATGTCACTGGTCATATAAACCTATGTAAACAGGAAAAACGCGGAAGAGTTTGGTCGCATCTAACTACAGCCCCAAAAAATACCATTGGCCATGCTGAGCCTAGCTACATTGCTAACAGGAGTGACAGCGCGTCTGACTGACTGGGAGGTCGCAATACACCATGATGTTCAATGTACGTTAAACACTCTAAAAACGAAACAATTTTCTTGTCATCCAAGACACAAAAACTATTTTGTTGCATTCGTCATCATCACGATTCACACTTCTCCATATTCATCTACCCGCTTGTGCTGTGCCCGAAAGTTTTTGTGACGTATGATCACGTGACAGTGGCTCTTCCGGTTGTAAAATATGCATATCGGAGCTCGAGCAGAAATGCCATATAATCATCACGAATATAACGATTTTGCTGAATTTAATAGATAATTTTGTATTTGTTGATGCAATTATTTCATATTTTTAATGGAAAGAAACTGATATAGCGTGCATTTATGTTTCATGTCCCATGTCCTTTAAGTGCAATTATGCAAATTTGGGTAGAAGCTATATGCACCTCAGGCAGACCTATCTTCCTGCCAAAAAAGAATAAAAATCGCTGAAGAATTGAGAGAGAAGAAGTGATTTTTGTGAAATGTGGACGACGGACAACACATGATGGCATAAACTCATCGCCTATCGGTCGGATGAGCTATTAACCACAAATTAAATTCTACAGTGTTACAATTGCACTATGTTTAGTGTTAACTGATGCTAACTAGCTACCTACTATGTTAACTAACTAACCACTGGGTTTGCTGCAGCCACTATGTGTACATTTGTATATGGGTCCCTCTCAGAAACTGGTCTCTCATTTGGGACATTATGGTCAAAAAATACATTTTCTAATTTTCCTTTTTTTTTTTTGCATTTACTTAACACTCAATGTTTATTTTGTCATGTTTAATAAGAATAAAGATAGCATCTTGCTTTATCTGGCCTCCACTGTGGAAAATTTTAACGTTGTTCTGAAGTTCACTCACGTAACATGGAAACATGTATGCATTTAAAAACCATCTTTAATAACCAAGGAATATCTTTTTCTGTACACATATGTTTCTTTAAATGCAATTATTGGACAGAAAAACAAACATATTTATCATTATTTTTAAATTTTACTCCTTAGTTTCGAATGTTCATCAGTTATCATACATTTTATTAAACTTAACTTTGTTGTGCCTGCAGGACGTCATGTAGATACACCCCTTATTTTGTACTAAATTATCAATTAGCATAATAGTAATACACAGACAAAAGTTTGAAACTGTCACACAATATCCCATTGATTTATTCAATTATTTGCTTTTTTCATCGCTACTGTAACATGGAAACACATGATTTTTTTCTTTACTAGTTTCTTTTTACAGTGAAGATATCATTACTTATATCCCATCTGAACAAGTTGTAGATTTACACACTGCATTAAAATGTAATCATTCTCACAACTTAAAGGTAAATTATATTTTGATTTACAATTCAAATGTTTTTGTAAAATTGATTTACATACAAAATACATCATGAAGAATTAAAGCCCCTCCTTCACAGATGAGTGAAAATATTGAATAAATTTCCTCTTTTTGATAACTTGGCATTTTTAACTCAAGTTATGATGACTGAATTGATTATTCACTTAAATATGAATAATATGATACATTTTGGGTATTTGATATGGTGAAATAGGACCATTTGCAAAATGACAGTGAAATATAAGCAGTATCAGTGATACTGTTAAAAAATTACCCTTTCAATAATGCATACCATCAAAAGGATCCATTTTCTCATCCTGATCAATTACATACAAAGAACTACTGAGATATAAATACGTGATTTTTCCTTGATATGAAATTTCAATCAATTTCGCCTATAATCTGTGAAAGAGGGGCTTTAAATACAAAGAGGCACAGACAGCCAACCATTTCCGTGTTACGAACGCAAGATAAAATCGTTAATTCCACGGTTGCTCACAATTAATATCAATTCTTCTCAGCTAACTGTGTGATAATAATCATTTCTGTGAGGAACTGAAACAGCGACATATTTCAAAAAAATTATTCTCATTCACTCTTTATGGTTACAAGTTCACTCTCGTAATAAGGAAGCACGATCTCAGACAGCTGACCACTTCGTTACGAACGTGAGATAAAATCATTAATTCCGTTATTTCTCACAAATCACATCAGCTTTTCTCAGCTCTGTCCATTATTATTATTATCGCTTCTGAAAGGAAAGGAAATGGTCGGCCACCTTATTGTAATAAAATAATTCTTGTTCCCATTTTATGATTTAAATGCTCAATATCGTAATAAACGATTACATGTGGCCGTTTCTGTATTATGAAAGTGTGAAAATTTTTTAATTCTCTAATTCCTCATAAGTAATATCAATTCTTCACAGCTAGGCCCAATGGTCATCAAATATCAATGTCAAATAAAGTTATTCAATATGAAATGCCTAGAACTAAGCTGATAATGTAGCCCATTATGACCAAATGTTCAAATCCATCATCGTGGCAAAATGACTGGCCGTAGATTCTATCAAAAGTTCGATATAAATTGACCATGGTTGCAAAATATTGGCTAAAAATACGCAAACACTATGAAATATGAAAAAGAAACATTCTATTGCCTTATACTGCAAGACTAAAACAAAATAAAACTGTCAAAACTCACCTTTTCAGTGATAACGTCCGAACAGATCACCCGCGTAACAAAAAGACCGCAAATGGAAGCACGATCAACTTCTAACTGTTGGAGTGGAAAATTCCATTCTACACATGCAAATTGTTAATGTGTGTCCTTCCCCGCACACAAATAACACGCTACGGTAAAAAATAGACCACAACTCATTTTATAGCTCAGAAATTCATATGAGACCAGCTACCATCGTAACATGTTCTGTAAGAAACTTTTTTATACCCAACTTTCAGCTTTTGTTTTAAAAACCAAAATCACAGATTTATAACTAAATTTTTATATGGCGTGGTAATTTTAAGTTACTACTTTTGGTGAGGTAGTGACCTTGACCTTGAGGCTTTCCGTTTAGATCAAAACACACGATTGTATTGGTTTTGGGTGTGCGAAAAATGGAGTTACAATGGTGATCAAATATTTTGCATGATGTTTTATTACGGTTATGATTATTCTGTGAGCGCACCAATCCTTAGGTGTATAAAGTTACAACTTAAAATACAATTAGTGATAACTGTAGACTTTTCAGTGGACTACAACCTTTTTAAGGGAATGCAATGTAGTCAACCATTTATCATGTCCCAGATCAAGCCGCCATTTTTCCACAAATTTGCAGAATTTTTGCCAAATTTTGAATATTCACATCAAAGATTTAGTTTTATCTGTATTGTTTCATCATTTTATTTCAAATTAAAACCAACATCACCATTCAAAACCGTATAGTTTATTGACTGTGAGTATATTTAGTGGGGTATCCCCACAGTACCCAATTTCTGAGACAGACCCATATGCAATTTAATAACAGTTAGTTTTGAAATGGCGAATGAAGTGATGCTGCAGATACTATCTCTCTAACACAGTTGTCACTAATCATATTGGTTCTGTTTTCTGCTTCTAAACATATGCTGTCGGGAAATGGGTTCCTTAAAGGGAATTTGAATAGCAAAAGACTTGTAGGGTTCTGAGGGAAGCTTCAAGGGTTTCCCGAGAAGAACAAACTGTAAAATGCAGGTGAAATTAAAATTAAATGTAAAATTAGGGTGTAGATAAAACCGTTTTATATATATATATATATATATATATATATATATATATATATATATATATATAAAATATGAGTTGTCTTCTTTCGGCTGTTCCCATTAGGGGTCCCTCCATTTCCTCCTGTCCTCCGTATCTTTTTCTGCATCACCACGCGTCCTCATGTCCTCCTTCACTACATCCATAAATCTCATCTTTGGTCTTCCTCTTTTCCTTCTACCTGGCAACTCCATCTCCAGCATTCTTTTCCCAGTATACCCTGGATCTCTCCTCTGTACGTGTCCAAACCATCTCAATCTCACCTCTCTCACTTTGTCTCCAAGCCGTCCTACATGTGCTGTCCCTCTAATATTTCTAATCGTTTATAACCTTGCCCAACTTTGTCACTCCCAATGAAAATCTCAGCATCTTCAGCTCTGCTACCTCCAGTTCAGCCTCCTGTCTTGTTGTCAGTGCCACTGTCTCCAAACCATACATCACTGTTCTTACTACTGTCTTATACACTTTCCCTTTCACTCTTGCGGGCAACCTTCTGTCACAAATCACTCCTGACTGACACTCTCCTCCATCCACTCCAACCTGCTTACACTCTCTTCTTCACTTCTCTTCTGCACTCGCCATTACTTTGTACAGTTGACCCCAGATATTTGAACTCATCTGCTTTGACCACCTCTATTCTTTGTGACTGTACCATTCCACTGTCCTCACCTTCATGAGTGAACTAGAAAATTAAGAGTGTTCTAATTTAGGAATAGTGCACAAGTATGTGTTGGAGATGCAGCCTGTGTAGTACTTAATTATCACCAGTAAATACTACAACCCCGATTCCAAAAAAGTTGGGACAAAGTACAAATTGTAAATAAAAACAGAATGCAATAATTTACAAATCTCAATTGATATTGTATTCACAATAGAACATAGACAACATATCAAATGTCGAAAGTGAGACATTTTGAAATTTCATGCCAAATATTGGCTCATTTGAAATTTCATGACAGCAACACATCTCAAAAAAGTTGGGACAGGGGCAATAAGAGGCTGGAAAAGTTAAAGGTAGAAAAAAGGAACAGCTGGAGGACCAAATTGCAACTCATTAGGTCAGTTGGCAATAGGTCATTAACATGACTGGGTATAAAAAGAGCATCTTGGAGTGGCAGCGGCTCTCAGAAGTAAAGATGGGAAGAGGATCAACAATCCCCCTAATTCTGCGCCGACAAATAGTGGAGCAATATCAGAAAGGAGTTCGACAGTGTAAAATTGCAAAGAGTTTGAACATATCATCTACAGTGCATAATATCATCAAAAGATTCAGAGAATCTGGAAGAATCTCTGTGCGTAAGGGTCAAGGCCGGAAAACCATACTGGGTGCCCGTGATCTTCGGGCCCTTAGACGGCACTGCATCACATACAGGCATGCTTCTGTATTGGAAATCACAAAATGGACTCAGGAATATTTCCAGAGAACATTATCTGTGAACACAATTCACCGTGCCATCCGCCATTGCCAGCTAAAACTCTATAGTTCAAAGAAGAAGCCGTATCTAAACATGATCCAGAAGCGCAGATGTCTTCTCTGGGCCAAGGCTCATTTAAAATGGACTGTGGCAAAGTGGAAAACTGTTCTGTGGTCAGACGAATCAAAATTTGAAGTTCTTTATGGAAATCAGGGACGCCGTGTCATTCGGACTAAAGAGGAGAAGGACGACCCAAGTTGTTATCAGTGCTCAGTTCAGAAGCCTGCATCTCTGATCGTATGGGGTTGCATTAGTGCATGTGGCATGGGCAGCTTACACATCTGGAAAGACACCATCAGTGCTGAAAGGTATATCCAGGTTCTAGAGCAACATATGCTCCCATCCAGACGACGTCTCTTTCAGGGAAGACCTTGCATTTTCCAACATGACGATGCCAAACCACATACTGCATCAATTACAGCATCGTGGCTGCGTAGAAGAAGGGTCCGGGTACTGAACTGGCCAGCCTGCAGTCCAGATCTCTCACCCATAGAAAACATTTGGCGCATCATAAAACGGAAGATACGACAAAAAAGACCTAAGACAGTTGAGCAACTAGAATCCTACATTAGACAAGAATGGGTTAACATTCCTATCCCTAAACTTGAGCAACTTGTCTCCTCAGTCCCCAGACGTTTACAGACTGTTGTAAAGAGAAAAGGGGATGTCTCACAGTGGTAAACATGGCCTTGTCCCAACTTTTTTGAGATGTGTTGTTGTCATGAAATTTAAAATCACCTAATTTTTCTCTTTAAATGATACATTTTCTCAGTTTAAACATTTGATATGTCATCTATGTTCTATTCTGAATAAAATATGGAATTTTGAAACTTCCACTTCATTGCATTCCGTTTTTATTTACAATTTGTACTTTGTCCCAACTTTTTTGGAATCAGGGTTGTACAGTTCTGCTCAGCTACTGGGCAGTTCTGGATAAAAATAATTCAGGGCCAGACTGACCTTGCCTACATCCTTGTGTACAACAATAGTAAGTAATATTTCCTGGGAAGAAATGGTCTACATCATGGTAGGGTCCTGGTAGGAAACAATTCATGATGCACCATTATTGTAACTCTTCTAACTGCTGAGTGATTCATAGCGATTCAAGTATAATAGCTACAAAACTCGACTCCATGTTGTTTCCTGACATCAACAGTGGTTTTCCAGTTCTTGGATTGTGTCAACTCTCGGTCAGTTTTGGCATTGGGCCTTACTACAGCTCTCATGATGCTGCCGTAGACAAACATGTTGTTCTGACGCATGTTGAGGTTGCGTAGTTAGTCTCTCACAAGAAAAACTTCTTCACATGCTATAATGAAGAGCTGGAAACACTGACCTTGAATGGACTTAGTGACTTAAATGTGATGTAAACTCATTTAAACAAAAATGATTCCAAATGGTGGAATAGGAATTCTGTGAGGCAGTAATGAGATGTGTCATGTTATGAGGAATTTCCAAACATTTAAGGTTGCATTATAAATTCTTGTTACAGTGAATTCTCCTTATACAGTGGTGCTTGAAAGTTTGTGAACTTTTGTGAAAGTTTGTGAACTCGTATTTCTGCATAAATATGACCTAAAACATCATCAGATTTTCACACAAGTCCTAAAAGTAGATAAAGAGAACCCAGTTAAACAAAGGAGACAAAAATGTTACACTTGGTAATTTATTTATTGAGGAAAATGATCCAATATTACATATCTGTGAGTGGCAAAAGTATGTGAACCTCTAGGATTAGCAGTTAATTTGAAGGTGAAATTAGAGTCAGGTGTTTTCAATCAATGGGATGACAATCAGGTGTGAGTGGGCACCCTGTTTTATTTAAAGAACAGGGATCTATCAAAGTCTGATCTTCACAACACATGTTTGTGGAAGTGTATCATGGCACGAACAAAGGAGATTTCTGAGGACCTCAGAAAAAGCGTTGTTGATGCTCATCAGGCTGAAAAAGGTTACAGAACCATCTCTAAAGAGTTTGGACTCCACCAATCCACAGTCAGACAGATTGTGTACAAATGGAGGAAATTCAAGACCACTGTTACCCTCCCCAGGAGTGGTCGACCAACAAAGATCACTCCAAGAGCAAGGCGTGTAACAGTCGGCGAGGTCACAAAGGACCCCAGGGTAACTTCTAAACAACTGAAGGCCTCTCTCACATTAACATTAGCCAATGTTCATGAGTACACCTAAAGGAGAACACTGAACAACGGTGTGCATGGCAGGGTTGCAAGGAGAAAGCCACTACTCTCCAAAAAGAACATTGCTGCTCATCTGCAGTTTGCTAAAGATCACGTGGACAAGCCAGAAGGCTATTGGAAAAATGTTTTGTGGACGGATGAGACCAAAATACAACCCTGATTCCAAAAAAGTTGGGACAAAGTCTCGTCTCGTCTCGTCTTCTTCCGCTTTATCCGGGACCGGGTCGCGGAGGCAGCAGTCTAAGCAGGGAAGCCCAAACTTCCCTTTCCCCAGACACCTCGGCCAGCTCCTCGGGAAGAACACTGAGGCGTTCCCAGGCCAGCCGAGAGACATAGTCCCTCCAGCGTGTCCTGGGTCTTCCCCAGGGCCTCCTCCCGGGGGGACATGCCTGGAACACCTCCCCAGGGAGGCGTCCAGGAGGCATCCGAAAGAGATGCCCGAGCCACCTCAGCTGATTCCTCTCGATGTGGAGCAGCAGCGGCTCTACTCCGAGCTCCTCCCGAGTGACTGTGCTTCTCACCCTATCTCTAAGGGAGCGCCCAGCCACCCTGCGAAGGAAACTCATTTCGGCCGCTTGTATCTGCGATCTTGTCCTTTCGGTCATTACCCAAAGCTCATGACCATAGGTGAGAGTCGGAACGTAGATCGACCGGTAAATTGAGAGCTTCGCCTTTTGGCTCAGCTCCTTCTTCACCACGACGGACCGGTAAAGCGACCGCATCACTGCGGAGGCTGCATCGATCCGCCTGTCGATCTTGCGCTCCATCCTTCCCTCACTCGTGAACAAGATCCCGAGATACTTAAACTCCTCCACTTGAGGCAGAACTTCTCCACCAACCTGGAGAGGGCAAGCCACCCTTTTCCGGTCGAGAACCATGGCCTCGGACTTGGAGGTGCTGATTCTCATCCCAGCCGCTTCACACTCGACTGCAAACCGCCCCAGTGCATGCTGAAGGTCCTGGTTTGAAGAAGCCAACAGGACAACATCATCCGCAAAAAGCAGAGATGAAATCCTGTGGTTCCCAAACAGGATTCCTTCTGGCCCCTGGCTGCACCTAGAAATTCTGTCCATAAAAATTATGAACAGAACCGGTGACAAAGGGCAGCCCTGCCGGAGTCCAACATGCACTGGGAACAGGTCTGACTTACTGCCGGCAATGCGAACCAGACTCCTGCTCCGTTCGTACAGGGACCGGACAGCCCTTAGCAAAGAGCCCCGAACCCCATACTCCCGAAGCACCCCCCACAGAATACTACGGGGGACACGGTCGAATGCCTTCTCCAGATCCACAAAGCACATGTGGACTGGTTGGGCAAACTCCCATGAACCCTCGAGCACCCTATGAAGGGTATAGAGCTGGTCCAGTGTTCCGCGACCAGGACGAAAACCACATTGTTCCTCCTGGATCCGAGGTTCGACTATTGGTCGAATTCTCCTCTCCAGTACCCTGGAGTAAACCTTCCCTGGGAGGCTGAGAAGTGTGATTCCCCTATAATTGGAGCACACTCTCCGGTCCCCTTTCTTAAAAAGAGGGACCACCACCCCAGTCTGCCACTCCAGAGGCACTGTCCCTGACCGCCACGCGATGTTGCAGAGGCGTGTCAACCAAGACAGCCCCACAACATCCAGAGACTTGAGATACTCAGGGCGGATCTCATCCACCCCCTTGCCACCGAGGAGCTTGCAAACCACCTCAGTGACTTCGGCTTGGGTAATGGACGAGTCCACCTCTGAGTCATCAGCCTCAGTCTCCTCAGTGGAAGACATGACGGTAGGATTGAGGAGATCCTCAAAGTATTCCTTCCACCGCCCGACAATGTCCCCAGTCGAGGTCAACAGCTCCCCACCCGCACTGTAAACAGTGTTGGCAGAGTACTGCTTCCCCCTCCTGAGGCGCCGGACGGTTTGCCAGAATTTCTTCGAGGCCGACCGATAGTCCTTCTCCATGGCCTCCCCGAACTCCTCCCAGTTCCGAGTTTTTGCCTCCGCAACTGCCCGAGCTGCAGCACGCCTGGCCTGCCGATACCCGTCACCTGCCTCGGGAGTCCTGGAGGTTAACATGGCCCGATAGGACTCCTTCTTCAGCTTGACGGCATCCCTTACTTCTGGTGTCCACCACCGGGTTCGGGGATTGCCGCCACGACAGGCACCGGAGACCTTGCGGCCACAGCTCCGAACAGCTGCGTCCACAATGGAGGTAGAGAACATGGTCCACTCAGACTCAATGTCCCCCACCTCCCTCGGAAGCTGGGAAAAGCTCTCCCGGAGGTGGGAGTTAAAGACCTCCCCAACAGAGTGCTCGGCCAGACGTTCCCAGCAGACCCTCACCATACGTTTGGGCCTGCCAGGTCTGTCCAGCTTCCTCCTCCGCCAGCGGATCCAACTCACCACCAGGTGGTGATCAGTTGACAGCTCAGCCCCTCTCTTCACCCGAGTGTCCAAGACATAGGGCCGGAGATCAGATGAAACGACTACAAAGTCTATCATCGACCTCCGACCTAAGGTGTCCTGGTGCCACGTGCACTTATGGACACCCCTATGCTCGAACATGGTGTTCGTTATGAACAAACCGTGACTAGCACAGAAGTCCAATAACAAAACACCACTCGGGTTCAGATCGGAGAGGCCGTTCCTCCCAACCACGCCCCTCCAGGTGTCACTGTCATCGCCCACGTGAGCATTGAAGTCCCCCAGTAGCACAATGGAGTCCCCAGTCTGAGCACTCCTCAGTACCTCTCCCAGGGACTCCAAGAAGGCCGGATACTCTATACTGCTATTTGGGCCGTAGGCACAAACAACAGCAAGAGCCCTCTCCCCAATCCGAAGGCGCAGAGAGGCGACCCTCTCGTTCACTGGGGTAAACTCCAACACATGGCGGCTGAGCTGGGGAGCTATAAGCAAGCCCACACCAGCCCACCGCCGCTCACCATGGGCGACTCCAGAGAAGTGGAGAGTCCAGCCCCTCTCGAGGAGCTGGGTTCCAGAGCCCAAGCTGTGCGTGGAGGTGAGCCCGACTATCTCTAGCCGGTACCTCTCAACCTCCCGCACAAGCTCAGGCTCTTTCCCCCCCAGCGAAGTGACATTCCATGTCCCAACAGCCAGCCGCTGTGTCCGGGGATCAGGTCATCGAGGCCCCCGCCTTCGACTGCCATCCAATCCACATTGCACCAGTCCCCTACTGCTACCTCTGTGGGTGGTGAACCCACAGGAGGTCGGGCCCACGTCACCTCTTTGGGCTGAGCCCGGCCGGGCCCCATGGGCAAAGGCCCGGCCACCAAGCGCTCGCATACGAGCCCCAACCCCGGGCCTGGCTCCAGGGTGGGGCCCCGGCTGCGTCATCCCGGGCGACGTCACGGTCCTCAGATTTTTCTCCATAGGGGTTTTGGTGAACTGCTCTTAGTCTGGCCTGTCACCTAGGACCTGTCTGCCTTGGGAAACCCTGACAGGGGCATAATGCCCCCGACAACATAGCTCCTAGGATCATTCAAACACACAAACCCCTCCACCACAATAAGGTGGCAGTTCTAGGAGGGGTTGGGACAAAGTACAAATTGTAAATCAAAAATCATCATCTATGTTCTATTCTGAATAAAATATGGAATTTTGAAACTTCCACATCATTGCATTCCGTTTTGATTTACAAAAATTGGGACAAAGTACAAATTGTAAATCAAAACGGCATGCAATGATGTGGAAGTTTCAAAATTCCATATTTTATTCAGAATAGAACATAGATGACATATCAAATGTTTAAACTGAGAAAATGTATCATTTAAAGAGAAAAATGAGGCGATTTTAAATTTCATGACCACAACACATCTCAAAAAAGTTGGGACAAGGCCATGTTTACCACTGTGAGACATCCCCTTTTCTCTTTACAACAGTATGTAAACGTCTGGGGACTGAGGAGACAAGTTGCTCAAGTTTAGGGATAGGAATGTTAACCCATTCTTGTCTAACGTAGGATACTAGTTGCTCAACTGTCTTAGGTCTTTTTTGTCGTATCTTCCGTTTTATGATGCGCCAAATGTTTTCTATGGGTGAAAGATCTGGACTGCAGGCTGGCCAGTTCAGTACCCGGACCCTTCTTCTACGCAGCCATGATGCTGTAATTGATGCAGTATGTGGTTTGGCATCGTCATGTTGGAAAATGCAAGGTCTTCCCTGAAAGAGACGTCGTCTGGATGGGAGCATATGTTGCTCTAGAACCTGGATATACCTTTCAGCATTGATGGTGTCTTTCCAGATGTGTAAGCTGCCCATGCCACACGCACTAATGCAACCCCATACCATCAGAGATGCAGGCTTCTGAACTGAGCGCTGATAACTTGGGTCGTCCTTCTCCTCTTTAGTCCGAATGACATGGCGTCCCTGATTTCCATAAAGAACTTCAAATTTTGATTCGTCTGACCACAGAACAGTTTTCCACTTTGCCACAGTCCATTTTAAATGAGCCTTGGCCCAGAGAAGACGTCCGCGTTTCTGGATCATGTTTAGATACGGCTTCTTCTTTGAACTATAGAGTTTTAGCTGGCAATGGCGGATGGCACGGTGAATTGTGTTCACAGATAATGTTCTCTGGAAATATTCCTGAGCCCATTTTGTGATTTCCAATACAGAAGCATGCCTGTATGTGATGCAGTGCCGTCTAAGGGCCCGAAGATCACGGGCACCCAGTATGGTTTTCCGGCCTTGACCCTTACGCACAGAGATTCTTCCAGATTCTCTGAATCTTTTGATGATCTTATGCACTGTTGATGATATGTTCAAACTCTTTGCAGTTTTATACTGTCGAACTCCTTTCTGATATTGCTCCACTATTTGTCGGCGCAGAATTAGGGGGATTGTTGATCCTCTTCCCATCTTTACTTCTGAGAGCCGCTGCCACTCCAAGATGCTCTTTTTATACCCAGTCATGTTAATGACCTATTGCCAGTTGACCTAATGAGTTGCAATTTGGTCCTCCAGCTGTTCCTTTTTTCTACCTTTAACTTTTCCAGCCTCTTATTGCCCCTGTCCCAACTTTTTTGAGATGTGTTGCTGTCATGAAATTTCAAATGAGCCAATATTTGGCATGAAATTTCAAAATGTCTCACTTTCGACATTTGATATGTTGCCTATGTTCTATTGTGAATACAAGATCAGTTTTTGAGATTTGTAAATTATTGCATTCCGTTTTTATTTACAATTTGTACTTTGTCTCAACTTTTTTGGAATCGGGGTTGTAGAACCTTTTGTTTTAAATGAGAAGCGTTATGTTTGGAGAAAGGAAAACACTGAATTCCAGCATAAGAACCTTATCCCATCTGTGAAACATGGTGGTGGTAGTATCATGGTTTGGGCCTGTTTTACAGCATCTGGGCCAGGACAGCTTGCCATCATTGATGGAACAATGAATTCTGAATTATACCAGCAAATTCCAAAGGAAAATATCAGGACATCTGTCCGTGAACTGAATCTCAAGAGAAGGTGGGTCATGCAGCAAGACAACGACCCTAAGCACACAAGTCATTCTACCAAAGAATGGTTAAAGAAGAATAAAGTTAATGTTTTGGAATGGCCAAGTCAAAGTCCTGACCTTAATCCAATGGAAATGTTGTGGAAGGACCTGAAGTGAGCAGTTCATGTGAGGAAACCCACCAACATCCCAGAGTTGAAGCTGTTCTGTATGGAGGAATGGGCTAAAATTCCTCCAAGCCGGTGTGCAGGACTGATCAACAGTTACCGGAAACGTTTAGTTGCAGTTATTGCTGCACAAGGGGGTCACACCAGATACTGAAAGCAAAGGTTCACATACTTTTGCCACTCACAGATATGTAATATTGGATCATTTTCGGCCAATATCAAACCTCCCCTTTATCTCCAAGATCCTTGAAAAAGCTGTGGCACAGCAGTTATGCTCATATTTACATAGGAATAACATCCATGAAATGTATCAGTCAGGATTTAGACCTCATCATAGCACAGAGACAGCACTGGTTAAAGTAGTAAACGACCTACTGTTGGCGTCTGATCAGGGCTGTGTCTCGCTACTTGTGTTGCTTGACCTTAGTGCAGCATTTGATACCATTGATCATTCCATTCTTCTGGATAGACTAGAAAATGTTGTGGGAGTTAAGGGAATGGCCCTCTCCTGGCTCAGGTCTTATCTAACTGATCGTTATCAGTATGTCGATATAAATGGTGATATTTCTAGACGTACCGAGGTAAAGTTTGGTGTTCCACAAGGTTCTGTCTTGGGTCCACTGCTTTTTTCTCTATATATGTTACCTTTGGGCGATATTATTCGTAAACATTGTATTAGTTTCCACTGTTATGCTGATGACACACAGTTGTATGTCTCTGCAAAACCTGATGAGAGACACCAGCTTAATAAAATTGAGGAATGTGTTAAGGACATTAGACACTGGATGCTTATAAATTTCCTTCTGCTTAACTCTGACAAGACTGAAGTACTTGTGCTAGGACCACATAAAGCTAGAAGTAAGTTTTCTGATTACACAGTAACTCTGGATGGCCTTTCTGTTTCTTCACGTGCAGCAGTAAAAGACCTCGGAGTGATTATTGACCCCAGTCTTTCATTCGAAACTCACATTGATAACATCACCCGGATAGCTTTCTTTCATCTCAGAAATATTGCAAAGATAAGAAATTTAATGTCATTGCATGATGCAGAAAAACTAGTCCATGCTTTCGTTACCTCCAGGTTGGATTATTGTAATGCCTTACTGTCTGGATGTTCCAATAAGTGCATAAACAAGCTCCAGTTAGTTCAAAATGCCGCAGCAAGAGTCCTTACTAGAACTAGAAAATATGACCACATCACGCCTGTCTTATCCACACTGCATTGGCTCCCAATCAAATTTCGTATTGATTATAAAATACTACTATTGACCTTTAAAGCACTAAATGGTCTCGCACCACAGTACCTGAGTGAACTTCTGCTCCTCTATGACCCGCCACGCCTACTTAGATCAAAAGGTGCAGGCTATCTGCTGGTACCTCGTATAGTGAAGGCTACATCAGGGGGCAGAGCCTTTTCTTACAAAGCCCCACTGTTATGGAACAGCCTTCCAAGTAATGTTCGGGAATCAGACACAGTCTCAGCATTTAAGTCTAGGCTGAAAACATATCTGTTTAGTCAAGCCTTTTGTTAATGGTGTTTATGAGGTAAAGGAGTAGATCTGGAGGGTCCTCAGACATAGAGTGTGTTGGTAAACTGGGATGTATGGATGCTGTCAGTCCCCACTCGCTTGCTCACTCGAGTTTGTTGACGGTGCAGTGGCTGGCTGCTTTATGTCCCGGGGCTCCCTCATGCCTGTGTTACCTTCTGGCTCTCTCCTTTTAGTTATGCTGTCATAGTTAGTTGCCGGAGTCCCTGCTTGTACTCGGTGCAATATGTATACTGTTCCTACTTATTCAGGTGACATTGGGCATACCTAACCACCTGTGTTTTCTTTCTCTTCCCCCCCCCCCCCCCCCCACCCCAAATCTGTCCCTCTGAGTTACATGGAGTCAACAGGAAATCTTTTGGTGGAGACGGTGGGGACCTCGACTGGCTATCGTAGCCTGCAGGGAATCGGCCGTCAGACGTTCTGTCGCATGTCCCAGACCCGGTGAAATGTAACTGAATTGTCTTGGCCAGGCCTAAGGGTCCCATCTGCATCTCATCATTGCTGAGGAGTGTGCTCCCATCACCCAATCAAGCATCCAGCCAGAGCAGGTCATGATATATTTTTTACCATATTAACATGCCATTGTGCGTCATGCCTGATGTAAAGACTCTCGTCTCTGCGAGCCTACCACACAGATTTAATACTTGTCATTTTTAGGGCATACCTAACAACGTGTTTTCTTTCTCTCCCCCCCCATCTGTCCCTCTGGGTTGCATGTTGGTCCTGGGATTGAGATGCTGGCCTCTTCTGCCCCTCGGACCTGCTTGATCCATCCTGGTGCCCTGTGTCTGGTCGGAGTTTTATCGCCCCACTCCTGTGAAGGACGGCCCCATGAGGACAGTTGAGGGTTATACCTGTTAAAACTGTTAATATTATAGTCAGGCTGTCTGTTGTTGCCCAAATGAGGATGGGTTCCCTTTTGAGTCTGGTTCCTCTCAAGGTTTCTTCCTCATGTCGTCTGAGGGAGTTTTTCCTTGCCACCGTCGCCACAGGCTTGCTCATTGGGGATAGATTAGGGATAAAATTAGCTCATGTTTTAAGTCGTTCAAATTCTGTAAAGCTGCTTTGCGACAATGTTTATTGTTAAAAGCGCTGTACAAATAAACTTGATTTGATTTGATCATTTTCCTCAATAAATAAATGACCAAGTATAATTTTTTTGTCTCATTGATTTAACTGGGTTCTCTTTATCTACTTTTAGGACTTGTGTGAAAATCTGATGATGTTTTCGGTCATATTTACGCAGAAATATAGAAAATTCTAAAGGGTTCACAAACTTTCAAGCACCACTGTATTCCATGAAATCAAGTCGTACATGAGCTGATAGCCAACAAGGCGCGTAGTAACGAGTTGGCAATAAGCCATGTACAATGAGATTGAGTAGAATAACTGTTTTAATCTATCCACATTCACTGGATTTTGAGAAATGGAGCATTTTTATTCTTTGCAAATTCGATAAATAAAAACTTTGGGCATTTTCTACAACAAAATCATTTCCGCTTAGGATGTAAACAAACCAGTGAAATTACAGGAGCAATTTGTGAAAAATGCAATAATAATAATTCTTGAAAAATAAAAAAAATATCCGTTCTTACCATCAAATACTTCCATTCCATATTTTGCTGCTTTTTTGGGGGGGGGGTTTATTTTCGAGTAGAGTTTTTATTTCGTCCTCGGTTGCTTCAGCAACACGCTCCGCCATTTTGTTTTTCTCTACTCACAGTACTTTATATCAGCTGATAGCCTAGTAGTAGAGTAGCCAATCAAAGCATGCGATTGCTCATATCCAGTGAATGTGGATAGAATAAATGTTTTTATTCCATCGAAAAAGTGTTCTGTATGTATAATAATGTTTTATTGCACTCTTGCAGCTCATTGATCAGGAGATCAACCCTTTTGTGGACAAATGGGAGGATGAGGGTCAATTCCCTGCACACAAAGTCTTCAAGATCCTTGGGAGTGCTGGATTTCTGGGAGTCAACAAACCCGTCGGTGAGCTGAATATCTGTTTTTAAATTCAGAGACGAGAGACTAATTGAACTCTTTTTCCACACTTCTGTATGAGAACGGAGTTGAGCATGTGGAAATGTGATGTATGAGAAGACAGAGTTTGATCCTGATAATATTAATGAAGGTTGAGTTATTCTGAATAGACATGTTCACAAAGGAATAGATAGCAGTGTGCTTTTTTTAATGTATTTAAATATATTGTAAGCACCAAGATTGCGCTTAATGATCTCGAATATTAATAAATGTATCCTCAGCGATGAGACTTTAATTTGCCTGCTGTGCCAGTTAAATAGCTAGTCATTATCAAAGTAATATTTTAATAAGGAAAATGATTAAATGTGTATTTAGTGGTATTTCTTATTAAAAGTGAAATTTAACATCGCAGTCCATGAAACTTTGCATAGAGACAAAAAAAAATGAAGTGAACAACTTAACTTTTTAAAAATAATTTTTTCAGCATGGGTTTTATCTTGTTTTTTTTTGTTGTTGTTGCACCCCCCCTTGTTTTAAAGATGTGGGAGTGGAGTGAGTACAGTGTTTGGAGCAATGAGGAATTTAGTTTATAAACCAGTGGGTCAGAGGATGGAGGCTCTTGTCTTTAGAAACGCTGACACTAGGAATGTTTTGCATTAGCAGAGAGGATTACACAAGAGATTACATAAGATTACCATCTGGGAACTCGGCTCACCTCATCAGATATATACAACTTCTGTTACTTGTGAGCAGTGGTTGCGTTAGACTTTTTCATTGTGCGTCATTTTGACGGACAGGGTCGTAAAAATTCCGTCATTGTCCATTATTATCTGTCATTTTATTTTAAGTTTTAAATGACAATTTATATAGGCTATAAATGCTATATATTTAATAACTTGTGTTTTCATGGACTCATTTTCATTTAAAAATTAATTCACAGAACAAGCTTGTATTATTTAATCATGTATTTATGTATTTATGATGCAAAAAGATGAACAGAGATTCTGACGTTCGGTCACTTGTGAACCCATTTTCCCTCCGCTAAAAACATTGCGGCTGTTGTGCCTTAACGGGCATATGAACAATGTTATTTTACAACGTAGCAAGACAATTGCAGTTAAAATATGAACAGTCCACTACAACGATTTAAGTGACGATCTAATTTGACCTGTTTGCGTGAGCTCAAACCTTCCTTCTGGCCCGCATGGATTTAAATTGGCAGCTCGCTTGTGCATAATCAAAGTAGTCAATGGAGACTGCTGCCGAGGCAATTGTTATTAAATTTTGCGTCTTTGCCTCGGACAGACGACTTCTCATTGACGTTTTAATTTTATTCTGAAGGCTGAACCCGCGCTCTGCTGCGACACTGGAGACTGGAATAACCAGCGCCACTTCAGCCAAAGTTCTGAAGTCAGGAAACATTTCTCCCAGGGAAGTGATCAGAAGCCGGCAAGAGCCTCTGAAAGCTGGATTTCCCGACCCTGCTAGTACTCTCTTCATAGGGAGGAAATCCTGCAGCATGCGGTCTTTCTGCACCAGTGGTGCAGCTGCACCCCGCAGTGACCCGTAGTGGGCTGACACGGAAGGTCTTAAATAAAACGAAGTTATGTTTAAATGTTAGTTTGTCTACCTGTGCGCTCATTAAAATGATAGTTTAGCAGATATTCGAGCAGTGATGTTCCTAAGCTTCCTAAGCTTGCTGGGGAAGAATACAATAAATCGACATTTGTTTCATTTTAAAAACAAGAAAACAACTAGCCTAAATGAGCGCTATTGCATTAAGACGTACAGGCAGGGAAACGACACAAACAACCCAATGCATCTCTTTTTTTAATAGCAAAAATGAGGTGTCTTCTGCAGAGAAGGGAAACATTAATCCATCTCACTGTGCTAGTGGTTAGAAAAGTCAGAGCGTGGTCAGGAGCGCGATGTGGGGAACAGCCTTGCGCAGTGGCTACAGTGTATACATGAGTAGCCTATGCACTGAACATCAAGACTGCCGCAACGTCGGCTCAGATTGAAAGTGACGGCAGTGAAGACTATCGCTACGTTCACACTGCAAGGCTTAATGCTCAATTCCGATTTTTTTGTGAAATCCGATTTTTTTGTGAGGTCGTTCACATTAACAAATATATGCGACTTGTATGTGATCCTCAGTATGAACGAAAAGCGACCTAAAAGTGTTCCGCATGCGCATTGCAGGATACGACGACGTCACACGCAGTGAGCATGGCCAGTGTTTACGGAAGTAAAACCGCTCGGTTGCGGTATGACCCATCCAATCTAGCTTGAATAGCTGCATCCCCCCAAATGGAAATCAGCTGAGACCCGCCGCCTACTTCAGCGCAGAATAGTGACGTTTGTGGCTTGTTGATGACGTGTAAGTCGGATGAATGCGACCTGGCGGTTCAGACTGAAGTCGCATATGAAAAGATCGGATAGGAATCGGAATTAGGACCATATATCCAAACGGCCTGGGTCGGATTTGAAAAAATCGGATCTGTGTCGTTCATATTGTCAATAAAAGATCGGATACAGGTCACATATGGGCGAAAAGATCGGATTTGAGTCACTTCAGCCTGCAGTGTGAACGTAGCCTTTGTATACTGTATGTAAGAAAACTCTGCCACAACTTGCCAATCATTTCAATTGTGTGTTTCATTATGTTTTATTATTGTTATTATTAGGCTATTATTGTTATTGGTAATGGTAACGGTAAACATCCGTCAAAATGACCGACGGCCTTCAGATTTTTCCGTCAGCTAAAAAAAAATCCGTCGATGACGGACAATTGCTGGTTAACGCGACCTACGCTTGTGAGACATTTACTGTGTGTGTGATTACTTGAATTGAAATACTAAAATGACTCATGATAGATTTTTTGAGCAAAAACTGAAAGGATTAGGTTTTCATTTGAGACAAAGTAAACATTTTTATTCTATCCACATTCACTGGATATGAGAAATCATGTGCTCTGATTGGCTACTCTACTACTAGGCTATCAGCTCATATACCATGAGTGCAGAAAAACAAAATGGCAGAGCATGTTGCTGAACCAACCAAGGATGAAATAAAAACTCTACTCAAAAACAAAACCCCGAAAAATACAAAAAAAAAAGCAAGAAAATATATATAAACTTTATTTACAGACTCAGGGTCCAAAATTGTACATACAAGAAACAAACACATTTATAATATGTTCATATATGCGCGCACACACACACACACACACACACATTAAAAAAGAAATCAGATTGAAGATACATGCAATTGGCTCTTCCAATATTTCCATACATGTCAACCTATACGGAATGTCCGTATTTTATACGGATTTGATTCAATAAACGTAGTATACGGGCGTGCAAATAAAGTTATATGGATTCTTTAAAAAAACTTCAATATTTATTTAGAGCTATAATCAATTCCCACGATGATAAAAGAGCGCATAACATTTACAAATGTACTGTACACCACAGAAAGCACAAACAGCCATTAAAGAGTCTTATGAAATCGCGCGTTATCTTGTGGTAGCGAGACTTCGTTCCACTTTTGATCATGCGCACACCGCATTGCGAGAATCCCGCCAACCGGGAAGTAACATTTTATTTGAAACGCGTATTTCCACCTGAGCGACTTTCACTAGCGACTGAAAAGATTCTGAATGGGCACTCCAGCAAGATCAACACAGACACTTGCTGTGACATGCAGCCTAGTGAGGTATTGGTGCGGAGTGCTAAAAAAGCTGTCATGGAGTACAATTCAGAACATTAGAGTGACACTGTGTTTTTGTCAAACATTGGAGCTTTGTATTCATTCTGAAGGTTTATTGTTATTAATATTGAATAAAAAGTAACTGGGATATAGCATTTGTTAATTATCATTCAAATTTTAGGTAAATTATTTTAATTTGCATCTTATACGGATTTTATAAGGGAAATACGGATTTTGGAGGTTGGTTATACAGGTTTGATTGACCAAAGGTTGACATGTATGTATTTCCAAATGTCAGAACAGTATTGGGTGTCACTTTCCTTAATACTAGTCAAACACATTATGATGGCATTTCTTGATACTGTTAACCTACACATAAATTTGTACATGAGGTTTCTCATTAGAGCCTGGAACGTGGGTACATTTGCAGTTACAAACAGTGCACTTGCACTTTCCCACCTAGGCGTCTTAAGCAAGATTCTAAGTGCATCATTATATGCCACCCTGATCTTATTCATCTTTACTTTGCTATAGCTACACCAAAGGTGAGCTGTATACAGTGGAGTACAGTATGTTCTAAAGAGAGAGATTTTGACATCATTGGTACACATATAAAATTTACGTGCCAGCATATTCGCTTGAGCATACAGTTTGCATGCTGAATGTCATCATCATCACATGAATCATTTCTAAGAATATGACCCAAGTATTTTACTTTAGTTACAATTGACAGCTCAGTGTCATGTAAATAAAAAGAAGGGAAGTGTAGTTTTTGATCCTCCTTAGTCCTGGCAATCATGACAACACTCTATTTTGAGTTATATTTGATGTCATACTCCATCAAGTCATCAGCATACAATAGATGATTAACAAGCTTATCCCCAACCATACATCCAGTCTTACAATCTTTTAGTTTCCTGGACAGGTCATCCATATATAGATTAAAAAGAACAGGAGAAAGAATTCCACCTTGCCTGACACCATTGGTAACAAGAAAAGGGCTAGAACATGCATCGCCCCATCTGACCTGCATGGTTTGATGGGAATAAAAATCAAAATCAAATCAAGTTTATTTGTATAGCGCTTTTAACAATAAACATTGTCGCAAAGCAGCTTTACAGAATTTGAACGACTTAAAACATGAGCTAATTTTATCCCTAATCTATCCCCAATGAGCAAGCCTGTGGCGACGGTGGCAAGGAAAAACTCCCTCAGACGACATGAGGAAGAAACCTCGAGAGGAACCAGACTCAAAAGGGAACCCATCCTCATTTGGGCAACAACAGACAGCCTGACTATAATATTAACAGTTTTAACAGGTATAACCCTCAACTGTCCTCATGGGGCCGTCCTTCACAGGAGTGGGGCGATAAAACTCCGACCAGACACAGGGCACCAGGATGGATCAAGCAGGTCCGAGGGGCAGAAGAGGCCAGCATCTCAATCCCAGGATCAACATGTAACTCAGAGGGACAGATTGGGGGGGGGAAGAGAGAGAGAAAGAAAACACAGGTTGTTAGGTATGCCCTAAAAATGACAAGTATTAAATCTGTGTGGTAGGCTCGCAGAGACGAGAGTCTTTACATCAGGCATAACACACAACAATGGCATGTTAATATGGTAAAAAATATATCATGACCTGCTGTGGCTGGATGCTCGATTGGGTGATGGGAGCACACTCCTCAGCAATGATGAGATGCAGATGGGACCCTTAGGGCTGGCCAAGACAATTCAGTTACATTTCACCGGGTCACAATACCAGTAATGCAGGACACGTATAAAGGAACCCCTCGTTCAAATAGTTTTAGAAACAGCTTTCCATGGTTGACACGGTCAAACGCCTTAGACCAGGGGTGGGCAATTATTTTTTCCATAGGGCCACATGAGAAACAGAAAATTTTGTGGAGGGCCGGACCATAAGGCTGAACTAAATTCTGCATAATATTAATTGTATTTCTTTATATAAAGCAATAAATATCATTGTTTTTACAAGCTGCTAAGACTGGTAAGAGTATGGAAAAAACGAGGTTGCCTTACAAAAAATGTCATTTATTCAATCAAATTTCCCAAAACAATGGTTAACAAAATGTGAACGTTTGTACCTTTTTTTTTTCAGTCACATTCACCCTGAAACGCAATAAAGACATCACAATATTGTCTTTCTACTCCAAATATCAAGCAAGATACATCATATTATAATAATGATGCCCACATTTGTAGTCTAATCACCTCATTTGGTGTTTTTTATTTGTTCAGTGAGAGAAATCTAGTCTCTGTTGGTCTTTAACGAGTGCATCAGAGTCAGGTTGAATGTCTGAGGTGGAGATGCGAAGCACAGCTGACAGATGATCATCAGTCGATTCGGTGTAGGGATCGGATCTACAGATCGGCTCGGGCTCCGGCGCCTGCTGGTGACGTCACACTATGTGATTGGCTGGACCGTTTGAAGGATGACGTACAAGTTTGTGGTTGGTCTGGACAAATTACGGAAGTAGTTATCGCGGGATTAGGTTTCGTGGGATTTCATGTCATGTTCATGTCACGCGCACTGCGTTTTTGTTGAACACAACTTCAAAATAAAAGCAATGCACATTCAGTCCATGCATGAGGTAAAATTAGAAAATACGTTTATTTTGTAATTTCTAATTAACCTTACGCGGGCCGGTCAGAATGAACCAAAGGGCCGGATGCGGCCCGCGGGCCGGAAAATGCCCAGGTCTGCCTTAGATGCATCTAAAAAACACATAAATATTGTAGAGTAGTTCTTCTTATATTTTGATATAAGCTCTTTTAATGCATAGATACACAAATCTGTTCCATGTTTATGTTTAAAACCAAATTGATTGTCAGTTGTTACCACATGTACTTGGAGCCTCTCCAAAAGGATCCGCTCTAACACCTTGGATATTATACTAGCTAATGCAATAGGTCTATAGTTGTCTGTACTAGATGCTTTACAAGTTTTATCTTTAATAACTGGTACCAATAGTACAGATAACAAGGAGTCAGGTAGTATGCCATGTGCTAACAGGCCAGAAAAACACAAAGCAAGTAGCACTGAGAGTCTATAACTGGCATACTTCAGATGCTCAGCAGTGATTAGGTCAGGACCACTGGCTTTATTCACTGCCAGCTTCCCAATCTCATCACACACCTCATCTGGTCTAACAACCATACCATCATCATAAGCAACATCATCTACTTTAAAAGCAGCACTCTCAACACAGTTAAAAATTTCCCCAAAATGCTTCGCCCACAGCTCAGCAATATTCTCATCCCCAGATACACCATTAACAGTAGATGGAAGAGGTATCTTGCTGTTGTTAATAACTTTAACTTCTTTCCAGAATTCCTGGACATCATTCTGCTGAAGTTTTCTAGCCATGGAATTTGCCCTCATCATCTGCTCATTTCTTTTCACCTAACGTACAGCATATTTAAACCTGGCATTAGTGGCCTTCTTGTGCTGAAACTCTGGGCCTTGTCTGACTTTCCCAGCAGCTACCCAGTTTCGTAGAGCTTTTTTAGCCTCAGAACGGAGATCCAATACATATTCATTCCAACCAGGCCTGATCTTTTGTCTTTTCTTTTCTTGAATAAAACGCTTACCATCATTAATCAAACAATTTACTATATTTTCATACATATTAACCTCCTAGGGCTTAGCGGTCACATGCGTGGACAGCACTTTATGGAAATTCGGAACAAGAATCCACATATGTGGACATACTTTTTCTCAAAGTACATCTTATCAAAAGATGATGCTTAGTTTTTATTCTAATCAGGTTCTAATAAGCCCAAATAGCAAAGAGAAATAAAAAATGCATGTAAAAAAACAGCTTGGGCCTTAGGAGGTTAAATAAGTTACTCTGATGTTCCTGATTTTTACAGTTAATATCACAAGAGTACCACATGGGGTATACAAACACTGCTGAGGCTTTTATCAGTTAATAATAATAATGATAATAAGTTAAATTTATATAGCGCCTTTCAAGAAACCCAAGGACGCTTTACAATTATAGACAAAGAAAAAAATAAATAAAAATAATAATAATAAATAATAATAAAAAATAAAAAGTCCACCGAGTAGGGGTCAGGATGTAAAGTTAATGCATTATATTTCCAAAGGTCATGTTCAGAGAGCTTAGCCCAATCCATTTTCCTACATGTATGTTGGCGCCTATTATGGCTAGACAGTTCCGGTAGACACCTGAGATTTAATAACATAGAGACAGGTATATGGTCTGATATGGCCGTACCATACAGAATCTCAGCCTCAGATATACACTCATGGGCATCAGCTGTGCATATACAGTGGTCCAGCCAGGATGTTGTATGCCATGCTTCACTAACATATGTATAGCTATTCTCAGGCAGCAGCACTTTACTTGAAAGTACTAATTTACTATTTTGACAAAAGAGCTGTAGATGTTGTCCAAATAGGGACTTATCATCCGAGATGTCAGCATTCAGATCACCCATAACCAATATGCATGTACAGTCACTTTCTTTAATAAAAGAGCTGATGAATGCTAGTCTGTTGAGAAATTCATTTTCATTCTGGTTGCATTCATAGGGAGTGTAAACATTTAAAATAATAAACTCATTTGTATCATAGGCAACCTTGATCGCCCAGTCAACATCTAAACGCATCACACTTATAAGTGTCATATTTCTTTTGCCAGAATATGGCCACACCACCAGGTATTCTGCCCCGTATTTTCCCCAAACTTAAATCAGTCGTAGACTCCCCTGCCCCATAGAAGTCATTATGCACAGAATTAAGTTTGTCGAGGTCTTGTTTGGGCAGTAGAGTCTCTTGTATGCATAAAATGTCCGCGCTGTCAAAGAGTTGGTCAATCACAATGCGTCGCGCTTTGTCACTATCACGCTGTCCTAAGCGTAGGCCACGCGCATTATATGACACAACTTTCATGATTTCAGTCCAGCCTTGCCCGCTGCAGATGCCCCGGCCTCAGACACGCTATTGCTCCTTGCCACCCCAAGAGTTTTTAAATCAACTACAGTATCTTTCGTGCTTCATAGAAGCGGCGCACAAAGATTCCCTCAGGCCAGAGCTCTGGCTCATACATTTCGTCAACCTTTTGGTCAACCAAAATATGGAATAAAAGTATTTGATGGTAAGAACGTATCTTTTTGTGGCTACTGCCTCGTATAGAGCCTGTAGCCACCATGTCATCGTGTTGTAAGAATGAGTGTAACAATAACACACTGCACATGCGCATACGCATCCAGGTGTTTCTATTAAAATGTTCCGGTGAGTGTATACAATTCAAATCAAATCAAGTTTATTTGTATAGCGCTTTTAACAATAAACATTGTCGCAAAGCAGCTTTACAGAATTTGAACGACTTAAAACATGAGCTAATTTTATCCCTAATCTATCCCCAATGAGCAAGCCTGTGGCGACGGTGGCAAGGAAAAACTCCCTCAGACGACATGAGGAAGAAACCTCGAGAGGAACCAGACTCAAAAGGGAACCCATCCTCATTTGGGCAACAACAGACAGCCTGACTATAATATTAACAGTTTTAACAGGTATAACCCTCAACTGTCCTCATGGGGCCGTCCTTCACAGGAGCGGTGCGATAAAACTCCGACCAGACACAGGGCACCAGGATGGATCAAGCAGGTCCGAGGGGCAGAAGAGGCCAGCATCTCAATCCCAGGATCAACATGTAACTCAGAGGGACAGATTTTGGGGGGGGGGGGGGGGGGGGAGAGAGAAAGAAAACACAGGTTGTTAGGTATGCCCTAAAAATGACAAGTATTAAATCTGTGTGGTAGGCTCGCAGAGACGAGAGTCTTTACATCAGGCATAACACACAACAATGGCATGTTAATATGGTAAAATATATCATGACCTGCTCTGGCTGGATGCTTGATTGGGTGATGGGAGCACACTCCTCAGCAATGATGAGATGCAGATGGGACCCTTAGGGCTGGCCAAGACAATTCAGTTACATTTCACCGGGTCTGGGACATGCGACAGAATGTCTGACGGCCGATTCCCTGCAGGCTACGATAGCCAGTCGAGGTCTCCACCCTCTCCACCAAAAGATTTCCTGTTGACTCCATGTAACTCAGAGGGACAGATTTGGGGGGGAGGGAAAGAAAACACAGGTGGTTAGGTATGCCCAATGTCACCTGAATAAGTAGGAGCAGTATACATATTGCACCGAGTACAAGCAGGGACTCCGGCAACTAACTATGACAGCATAACTAAAAGGAGAGAGCCAGAAGGTAACACAGGCATGAGGGAGCCCCGGGACATAAAGCAGCCAGCCACTACACCGTCAACAAACTCGAGTGAGCAAGCGAGTGGGGACTGACAGCATCCATACATCCCAGCAATTCAATTCGGTTCACCACTCAAAATAAATGGACGAGACTAAAGAAATCGCTTTCAGACACGTTTATGCTTATGCTTATTTTCGAGGGAAAGTATGTTCCTATTTTAAAGTATACTCCAGGTCGTCCCCCTTTCCTCGCCTTCTTCAGCCAGGTGTCCCATGTGTGATGTCGATGTGACGCACTTCCGAGTTGTTACAGGAAAGAGTATTGAGATCACTGAGCTCTAGTGCCGGGCCTTTTCCGGGAAATAAGAGTTTGGGTCATGGTGACAACGTGTGTATGTCAGCCTTGGTTCAGAGATTTCAGTTTCGAAAACGCTAGTTACGAATGTAACTGTGGTTCTATGAATGCCGGATGACCGCCAGAGGCGGCACAGCCTGTGGATGATATCCTTCGCGTAGCGCAAGTCGAGACTTATACCAACAAAGAAGTCGCGATGACGTACCTCATGCATAAGAGGCATTGCAGCACGTCATTCGTCCTCGGAAAACTTCTCGCGGTTGCGATGTCCGAGTGACTGGGAACTCTGGCGGTCATCCGGCATTCATAGAACCACAGTTACATTCGTAACTAGCGTTCTATTTCATGCCTCCTGACCGCCAGAGGCGGCACAGCCTGTGGATGACTAATACCAGCACTGTCATGAGGACGAGTATGTCAATCCATAATTGAAAGAATGGCAGGCCCAAGGCTTGTAGGTGATGCCACATTTACCCTATAAAACCTGGTGAATGTTGAAGGGCCAGACCATGTTGCTGCTGCACAGATGTCAGATAGCGGGGTTCCCCTCAGAGCTGCCCATGAGGTAGCCAAGCTCCTGGTGTTGTGGCACATTACACTGCCCACTGGTAGGGAATCAGCTGACTTGTGTGCAAGGGAAATCACCTCGCAAACCCAATGTGAGAGGCGCTGTTTAGATACAGGCGAGCCAATTGCACCACCTCCATAAGTGACAAACAGTTGGTCTGACCGTCTCGTGGCTTCGGTCCGAGACACATAGTGCCTCAAGGCTCGCACAGGGCATAGGTCTAGACGGTCCTCATAAGAAGCAAGCTCAATGGATTGGTTAATAAAGGATGGAGATAGAACCTTCGGCAGAAAGGCTGGGTTTGGCCATAGCGTAACGCCAGATAGATTTGGTCCCCATCTCATACAATCTGGGCTGACTGAGAGTGCGTGTAACTCACTCACACGTTTTGCCGAGACCATAGCTAAGAGAAAAACGGTCTTCAAGGAAACCCATCTCATGTCCGCTTCAGCCAATGGTTCGAAAGGGGCCTGGCACAGAGAGTCTAGTACGCGATGCAAATCCCACTGAGGGCTGCGAGGGGCTCTGTAGGGGTGGAGGCGTCTAGCGCCCCTAAGAAAGTTGCGGATGAGACTATGTGCACCAATAGTCGCACCCTCCACTTTATCATGCCTCGCAGAGATAGCTGCTACATAGACTTTCACGGTAGATGGGGATTTACCCTCATCAAGCAGTTTCTGTAGAAACTTGAGCAGTACGGGTATAGGACAACCCGTGGGAGAAACGCTTACGGTCTCACACCACGTCTTGAACAATTTCCAGCAGTTGTCATACAACGACCTAGTTGAGGGGGCCCTCGCGTTCTCTAAGGTATTGATGACCGCTGGGTCAAACTCTAACAGGGGGTTGTCGGGCCCAAGGGCCACACCCACAGCTGGAGACGTTCCGGGCAGGAGTGCCAAACTTTGCCCTCCATCTGAGACAGTAGGTCCCTTCTGAGCGGTAGTTGCCACGGAGTTCCGGTCAGCAGGGAATGAAGCACAGCAAACCACGGTCTCGCTGGCCATCGCGGAGCCACCAGCAGAACACGGTGACAGCACTGGCGTATCCGAAGTAGCACCTCCAGAAGGAGGGGAATCGGTGGAAAGGCATACAGCAGTTCGTCCGGCCACTCGTGTGCCATGGCGTCCAAGCCCAGTGCTTCGTCCTCCTGCGTGCGAGAGAACCACTTTTGGCAGTGTGTGGACTCTTTGCTGGCAAACAGGTCCACCGCTGCTGTGCCAAAGCGATCCCAAACCTGCTGTACCACCTGTGGGCTCAGGCGCCACTCCCCCGGGTCGAGGCGTTGTCTCGACAGGGAGTCTGCCACCGCATTCAGTTTCCCTGGCAAGTGGACTGCCCTGAGGGATGCCAGCCTGGGGAAGGCCCACTTCAGTAGAGATTGAGTTAAGCGAAAAGCAGTGGGGGATCGTGTTCCCCCCTGGTGGTTGATGTTGTACACCGTCGTCACATTGTCTGATCTGACAAGTACGTGGCGCCCCTGTAGGTATGGCATAAGGTGTTTTAGAGCCAGGTGTACTGCTCTGATTTCGAGGAGATTGACGTGTTCGCCCATCTCTTCTTTGCTCCACAACCCACTGACTGCTCTGTGTTGCCATACTGCGCCCCACCCTGTAAGAGAGGCGTCTGTAGTCACAATCTCCCTGTGTGTGGGTGCTGCACCAAGAGGAACACCTGATGTTAAAAAGGTCTCCTTCCGCCATGGGCTGAGGGCAGACATGCAATGTTCTGTAATAAGAACGGGTGTCTTCCTGTGACGGGTCACGTCAAGGCCGAGGCCAATCAGCCATATTTGCAGAGGTCGGAGTTCCAGTAGACCCAAGGGGAGGATCTGGGCTGCTGCTGTGAGCATACCCTGGAGCCGCAGTAGTATTCTGAAACGTAGTCTTCGTCCCACCCGTACTCGTGACAGTAGTGAAGTGATGTTCGCTACACGCCGGCTGGTCAAGGACGCGGACATTGTCTGTGAGTCTAGGATCATGCCAATGAATTGAGCCGATTGGCTCGGGATAAGTGTGCTCTTTTCTAAATTGATTGTCAGTCCCAGTTCTGAGACATGGCTCTGCAGTGTTGCTATATCTGCTAGGCTGCGTTCCCTCGTCGGGGAACAGACTAACCAGTCGTCCAGGTATGGTAGAATCCTCATACCTGACTCCATGAGGGGGGACAGTACTGCCTGTATGCATCTCGAGAAGACTCTGGGTGACAGAGCGAGGCCGAACGGGAGTACCCTGAATTGGAACAGACGGCCCTGGAAGGCAAAGCGGAGGAACCGACGATGTGCTGGTGCCACCGGGATATGAAAGTAGGCGTCTTTCAAATCCAGGGTAGTAAACCATTCCGCTGGGGAGATTACCTTCAGAACGTCTGCTGTGTGCAGCATCTTGAATGGCATTTTCTTTAGGTACTTGTTTAAGCCCCGAAGGTCTAGAATTGGGCGGAAACCGCCGTCTTTTTTTGGAACGACAAAATAAACTGAACAGAAGCCGTTGAAAGTAGGAGAACACTCTACTTCCTCTATGGCCCCTTTCTGCAGAAGAACGGTTATCTCCGACTGGAGAACCAGAGATCTTGTTGAACTTTTTACAATTGTGGGCCTGAGACGGGCCTTTGGAGGGGGCCGACGTCTGAACTGCAGTCTGTAACCCTCTGACACTGTTTTTAGAACCCATGGGTCGCGAACGATTCTGGCCCATGCGGCCAGTTGAGTCTCTGTGTACAGTCCAACCGTCGGCCCGGGGCCTTCAGCGGGGAGTGCGATTGGGCTTCGCTCCACTGTTAGTGGGGGTGGAGCGGGGCATGGGATATGCCTGGCGGCGAAAGGGTGCAGAGCCCCTGGGGGCATGTCTGTTCTCCCTTTGCCGTTGAGGTGTCGCGCGCTGGGGGGATGAGAATTCCCGCCGTAGTGCTGGGGGCTGCGGTGCTCGGAAGCGAGTCACCTGTGATAAGCCCACCTGCTGTTTCCGTGTTTCCGAAACTAGGGCGCGGCGTTCCAGAGCGTCCTTAGCGGCTGGCCCGAACAGTTGGCCAGGTATGAGGGGCAGCTCCCGTAGGGTGGCTCTGCACGCGTCCGGGAGCGGCGTTTGCGAAAGCCAGACCTGGCGGCGAGCGCGCACTAATACCGCCATCAGACGCCCTAACTCCTGGGTCATGAAGCCCACGCCCTGTAGGGTGGCTTCAATTGCCTCACGTACAGCCGGATCTGAGTCTGCCTTCAGCAGGGAAGACTGCGCGGCCAGAAGAAGGTGAGAAATCGTATTGTCGATCCTTCCGATGTGCGCCGCATGATTGTAGGCTCGAACAAGATCATCGTCTGTGCGCCTACAGGCCTTGCTTGGACAGCGTACCTGGGGACGTACTGCCTTGTCTGGGGAGACCACCAGAGACGCCACACAGGGATCCACTGCTGGCATTGTATCCAATCCAAACAGGCCTGCATCAGCCATGTTACTCATAGCGCGTGCCACAGAGGTGGGGTGGGAACGTGCAGCTGCAGTTTTAAACGCCGTCTGGAACTTGTCCACAAAGACGTCACATTTTGGGATGATGGAGGAGGCGTCCACCGAGGGCTGCCTGAAGTAGGCGCTCACACCAGCGTTAGATTGCAGCGGCTGTAGCCCACGTTGTACTAGCGCCGCAGTAATTGCGGCCAGCAAGGATTGGGGGCCGAGAGTCCTGCCATCCCCATTTTTGTCGGAAAAAACGCTGGAGGGGGCATCGTCAGAGGAAATGCCCGAGCGAGGAGAGCCAGGCAGCTCAAGGGAATCGTCTTCCACTGGATTAAAGAGAGAGTCAGTGGCGGCAGTGGAGAGTGTATCGTCCTCCACGTCTGGCTCCTCTCGGGTAGGCAGGGTGGGAGCAGTAGCCAGGGTACCACCTGCTGGTGGCATGGTCTGCATGTTTGCCTGAGGGGGTTGGAACTGAAGCAGTAACGTCTCTATTCGGCTTACAGCCGAGGAGAGATCGTCCACCCGTTTGTTGAGCACAGAAGTGGAGTGCGATTTCGCCTTCTTCTTGGCTGGCTGCGCAGCCTGAAGGCCTGTGCTGCCGCGTTTTACGGCTTTGTGGGCACCTGCGGCAATATGCTCGGTTGTCGAGAGCAGCGCGTCACTTTTGGCCAATAACTCGGTAAGTCTGGCCTCTCTTACCGTGAGCGGTAGGACGGCACAGCTTGGGCAAGGGTTCGTCAAAGCTGAACGAAGGTGAGCGGTGCCTAGACAAGACGGGCATTCTAAATGACCGTCCTCAGATGCAAGTGGTGCAAAGCACGTTTTGCATGTGAGGGAAAGGACATCCATCATAGCGCAACTAACGCGAACCCAAACTAACACACGACGCAATAATAATGTAGATCAAACACCGAATACACAATGCTAATACGAGTGACAGGGCTAACGAGTTGGCTAGCTAGCTAGTCAGTCATGGGGAGAGCCACCGTGCTAACTAGGGAATACACCACACTTGTCAACAAAACGGGGAAAACCACCGCGGGGATGCGAGTGTGTGTGTGCGGGGGTGAACACGGGGTGAACCACCGTGCACTTCTGATCACGGGAAAAGCCTCCGTGTGCTTACCTTTCTTGTTCCTTTCCTTCTTTTTTATTTTTTTTCTTTAGAATATAAATTCCTTCACGGGGGAACCGCCGTACAGGATTCCGGTAATCCGATAATTAACTTGGGATGCTCGAATCAAGCGCGAGAAGAATAAGAGGACGAATGACGTGCTGCAGTGCCTCTTATGCATGAGGTACGTCATCGCGACTTCTTTGTTGGTATAAGTCTCGACTTGCGCTACGCGAAGGATATCATCCACAGGCTGTGCCGCCTCTGGCGGTCAGGAGGCATGAAATAGAACTGTAAGAGTAGAATAATATAAAGTACAGACACTTGGTATATTTTACTTCTGTGATTTTTTTAATTTTTATTTATTTTTTTTTTTATTGTTAATTTTTGGATTACGTGTCATTGTAGCTACTGCCTCATAGAGTAAATATATATGCTATATTTACTGTATGGACATGGGATCAGAAAAGAGTTTTATTTATAAGCAGCAGCCACATGCACCCATTGAGTACCTATTTTTTTTTTATGTCAAGGATTATTATCGCATTTTTCACAAATTGCTACTGTCATTTTGCCCGTTTGTTGACATTCTAATCAGAAATTGTTTTGTCGGACGCTTTGTATAAAGTTTTTATTTATCGAATTTGCAAAAATAAATAAAAATGCTCTGTTTCTCAAAATCCAGTGAATGTGGATAGACTAAAACAGTTATTCCACTCAATCTTGTTGTACACAGCCTATAGCCAACTCGGTGCTACGGTACGCGTCTTGTCGGGTATCAGCTCATGTACGACTCGATTTCATGGAATAACTGTTAAATATTCTTGTTATCCCTGAGAGAGATAAATCACATTTTGTTAGAAATACAGTAAAAATGAACTGAAAGCTCAGTTGTTGTTGTTTTTGTTTTGTTTTTTTAACATTCTCGACCTTTACTCCTCATTAAGACTTCTGATTTTCTTGGCTTAAGTTCCACACTTTCAGAAGATTCATTTTAAAAAACCTGTGAAACTCAAAGATTTCTCATTACTTTTTGGCAACAACTGCACTTTAAAATCATAATTTATACCCCAGCACTGTTGAATTGTCAGATCTGTGGTGGGATTCCCAAAAGCCTCTTAACACTAAGAGTGTCTTAACTAGGAGAGAGAGTGTTCATTGTACTGCTTGCTCTACCATTTAACATTGATCTTTGTGCTGTGATGCTTTTGGGAAACCCACCCACGAATAGTCAAAAGGTGTTGATTAAGTTTCTATTATAGCAGTTTCCCATCACAGGAGACATCATGACAAATGACTTTCCACTTTACAGTTTCTCTGACATGGCAAGCTGTTTTTTTTCTTTCTTTCTATCTTGATTCGTGAGTTTGTATTACTAACATCAAGACACAAAACACCCAGAACATTCATGCTGTGTCACCCCTGTTACAGTATATTGCATCCCAAAGTTTATGAGGAGGTTACACTGAACTTGGTGTCGTTTTCATGGAACCAGAGTGAGTTGTGCTTTATCATGGTGGAAGTAGCCGTTATAAGATGGCTAAATTGTGGCCATAAAGGGATGCACATGGTCAGCAATAATAGTCAAATAGGCTGTGGTAGAGGTCTGCACGGGTCGGATTTTTCAGTCCCGCTCCTGCCCGCGCCCGCATTGTGCAGTCCCGCCCGCGCCCGCAAAGAATTATGATTTTTCAGTCCCGCTCCCGCCCGCAAATCCCGCATGATGCAGATGTTCGCGTTATTTCTCAGGAAAGTTCTTGTCTTGACACAGCGTGATGGTGCCCCGCCCCCTACTTTGAGTGGATTTGAGCATAAATATCTACAGCTCACGTTCACATTTGTTATTATTTACTTTGTTTCTGAATTCAGCATGTAGTGTCTCTAATAATAATAATTAGTGCTGTCAAGCGATTAAAATATTTAATCGTGAATCGCACATTTTTGTCACATGAGAAACCATTGTAATTCTCTGATCAGCATAAAAAAGTGAATGGGCTTGCTTTGTACCATGAGTGAAGTGATTTACTGCTTGAGTTAGTCTACAACTCTAATCAGAGAGACAGGTTACACAGTGACGGTAGGCTTGACTCAATGCTATCCCAGAAATCCTTCCTGTAATGTGCAAATTTGGCCGCTTCTGATTGGACAGCCAAATTTGCATATTACAGGAAGGATTTCTGGGATAGCATTGAGTCAAGCCTACCGTCACTGTGTAACCTGTTTAAAACACGTTTTTAGTTAGCGGGACTGCAGCTTATCACCGCTCCCACCCGCGCCTGCATATGTGTGCTCCCGCCCGCGCCTGCATATGTGCACTTCCGGTCCCGCCCGCAATGAGCTTTCAAAATTTGTCCCGCGCCGCACTGCTTTGCGGTGGGTCCCGCGAGTCCCACGGGACTCCCGCGGGAGTGCAGGGCTCTAGGCTGTGGCATTTACACACTTAATAATAAATGGTCCATTGCATTCCAAGAAAACATTCCCCACACCGTTACACCACCACCACCAGTCTGAACTCTTGATACAAGGCAGGTTGGGTTCATGGATTCTGTAGCCATAGAAATCAAGATTTTTAAGATCAGGTGATGTTTTTCTAATCTTCAGCTGTCCAGTTTCAGTGACCGTGTGCCCACTGTAGCCTCAGATTCCTGTTGTTGTGTATTCTGAGATGCTTTCCTGCTTACCACATTTGTATAGAGTGGTTGTTTGAGTTACTGTAGCCTTCCTGTCAGCCGTTCTCCTCTGGCCTCTCGTAAGGTGTTTCCATCCACAGAACTGCTGGTTATTGGATGCCTTTTGTTTTTTCACATGATTCTGTGGAATCAGCCCATCTGACACAAACACCCATGCCACAGTCAAAGTTACTGAGATCACATTTCTTCCCTTCTGGTAGTTGATATGAAACTCTTGCCCTGTATCTGCATGATTTTATGTATTGCACTGTTGCCACACGGTTTCCGGTTTTGACCTTCTCGAGGCCAGATAGAACCTTAAGATCTTGGAACTGAATCATGTATTAATCTTACTAGGGCTGCTCGATATTGGAAAAAATCAATATCACGATTTTTTCAGTAAATATCGATATCGCGATTTTTAAAACGATATTTATACACCTTTTTTTAAAGCCCTGATCATCAACACCTGAGGCACCGGGCCACATTTTTATAATACAGGCCTCATAGGCTACCTGTCAACCCTTCCCGTTGTACCCTGAAACGCCTTTTACTTAAACTATTTACTGTGCAAGCGCGTACTTTGCATAGGTCCTATCGCCTGCACAAGGCTCACGTTCTCCTCACTCAACATTTCCGATCACAGAGTTTGGAGCCAGCGCTGGTATTACCAGTGATTACTGCGTAACGTCCACACTGGCTCGTAGCCAGCCAAGGATAAAATCTCTCTCTCACACACACACACACACACTACAACGTAAGCTTGTGTGTTGTTAAGACACCAACATTAAAACACGCACACACACGGACTGGCCATTGGGAGTAGCGGGAGTTTGTGGGCCGGCGGAGAAAAAAAAAAAAAAAAAAGTTGCGCGCTGGCCTTTAATATGATAAGCAATGTTAACAGTTTCTTTAAGAAACTGTTAACATTGCTTATCATATTAAAGGCCAGCGCGCAACTGTAATAAACAATGTTAACAGTTTCTTAAAGAAACTGTTAACATTGCTTATCATATTAAAGGCCAGCGCGCAACTGTTTTGTTTTTTTCTCCGCCGGCCCACACTGAACCACCGGCAAAACTCCCGCTACTCCCGATGGCCAGTCCGTGTGTGAACACGCACAATATAGAGACAAGTCCTTAAGAATTAACATACATGAAAATAGCTCAGCGGCATGTAAACATTCCCTGAAAGTGTAGGTGGCACTGCGGCTAGATGCTACGTCAAATGGCACAAGGCAAACACCATGCTTCGCTCAGTCAACAGACAAAATCCACGAACCCAGTAGTCCTCCTACTACTGTGGGTTAGTGTTCTGTGGCCAAAAACACCCTATGCACAGTCATTCCAAAACATCCCCACTAGTTGCAGGTTATGTCTCAAATACAGATATGCGTTGTGGATTAAGCGATCTATTTTCAAGCATCAGGCTTCTCTTCCTTCATCTTCCAAATGTGGACTCCGCTATCTTTTTGGCATGTCAGCATTGAAATACCATTTGCAGAGATATTTCACTCGCCATTAAGAAAAGTAAAAGCAACACATGATTAGGGCTACATGATTAGCAGGGGGACACCGTTTTAAGCGCACGGAATTTTAAAAACAATGTAATTACATCTGAGTCCGTCTACATCGCGCAATAAACCCGTCCTTAGCAGAACCTACTTCAAAGCATGATGCTAGCTGCAGATGCACAAGTCAAAATCAAATGAACCCAAGTAAACATGCCGCGGCGGGCAACATTAATAACCAAATTGCCTTACCTTAAAACGCTGCCTTGACCACAGGACGACTCGCAATTATTCCACTTAAATCCACACGGTTTAACACATCTAACACAGCTAGCAAGCTGGATATGTGCTAATATTGTTGTGCTTGTTTTCTTCCGTAGATGCCATTTTTACATTACCCAGTCCCACATCCAAAAATATGACGTAAATATGTTAATTGTATTATTATAACTATTAGCAAGCAAATCAAACAACATATTAACAAATCAATATATCAAATCACCCGACACGTATGAAAACAGAAGAATTGATTTTTTACTGTTGCGGAGATATCGCGGGAGTAGAATGGATGACGTATGCAAGGCTATGGTGTGCCTTAGGGGACAGAAGGGTTCGTTTTACCTTACTGTCACGTCAATGTTATTGTTGTTTTATTGCCATTGTAGAAATATTGTGCACGTCCCTTTCGACAAATGACAAAAAATCGTTTCATATCGATATTATGAATTTTGATATCGTTTGACACCAATATCGATATCGCGATAAAAATACGATATATTGCACAGCTCTAAATCTTACCTCATGAAAATCTATTACATTTGAAAAGGACCTACATTGAAACAAACCTGAGGATACAGTCATCCAGGATACATGACCTTCCTGTTCAGGGACTTTTCAAAGCTTGTTGTTAATTTCTACAGATGAGTGAAATCCTGATTGGTGTTGATATGAAAAATCTCTTTGCAGTGAAGAATAATATCCCTAGTGCTACAATCGCTCACGAAGAGGAAAGAGTGTGAGCTGGATCACTGACACGGTCGGGCACCACATCAGTGACCTCTCCTCCTTGCTTCTATAAATCTTATTTTAACTTGTGAAATATTTGGCAGTTGCTTAACTGACATGGGTGTTTGCTTAACTTGGCGGCTGAACTTGTGTTTTTGTTTTTAAAGAATGTTTCTATCGAGTTTGGTGGAATGTGTTGAAACTGGTTGCGCAATATGAATTACAGATAATGCACCTTTTTATTACAATTTTGGTGGCAAAATGATCCGAGCCTTGTTTTTGTGAACTGCGCTAAACGTAATCATCATTGTAGGACGAGTTACTTTGAAGCCTCTCTCGAACAGCTTCAACACTGCTGTTCATTTTGGAAAACTAGAGATATTAAGACTGCTCTTTGATTTAATCATACTCTCCCAAGTATAGATATAAAACAGCTTGTGATCAGTCATAATTAGAGCCATGATCATGAAGTACACAATAAAAACCTGACAGTTAACATTGACTGAAGCGTATCACATTCTTCATGGTCTTTGTAACAGTTGACCCCATGAGATTCAGGCCTCAGTGGCTGTTTATATCAGGAAACTGAATGTTATCTGCCTGGATGCTTTGTTTAAATGTACTAAAGCCAATGCTCTCTTCCTCTTATTTGTCTGCTGTTTTAGGCTTCATTATTACAATAGTCTTATGTTTCTACAGCTGGATCTGTTTCCTCTGCTTTCACTTTCCTCTGCCAAAGCCAGACGCTCCTCTTCTAAGCACACTAGGAAAACATGACGTGCACTGCTAAAGGAAATATTGTAGAATTGTGTATAATGTGCTTGCTTATGCAGTACATACAACACATTCCTGAGACAGTGTAATGGGTGATTTGCTCTCAGATAAGGTGAAATGTTTTTTTAGTAGTGTTTTTAGCTTTTAGATTATTTGCATTATGTGGTCTGATATTTCAGAGCTTTCCATTTGTAATGTTGCGTAACTAAAGTGTGCTTCACTCACTAGATAGTATGGTTAGTTTCAAGCATCAATCTCAGTAATCACTGTGTGGCAGCCAGAGAAAACCCATCTGACCCCACTGTGGAATCCTGGCAAGCAGAAAGAAGGACAAAAAAAAAAAATCAGGATATATACGGTGGGGCAAAAAAGTATTTAGTCAGTCAGTCACCAACTGTGCAAGTTCTCCCACTTAAAAAGATGAGAGAGGCCTGTAATTTTCATCATAGGTACACTTCAACTATGAGAGACAGAATGGGGGGAAAGAATCCAGGAAATCACATTGTCTGATTTTTAAAGAATTTATTTGCAAATTATGGTGGAAAATAAGTATTTGGTCAATAACAAAAGTTAATCTCAATACTTTGTTATATACCCTTTGTTGGCAATGACAGAGGTCAAACGTTTTCTGTAAGTCTTCACAAGGTTTTCACACACTGTTGCTGGTATTTTGGCCCATTCCTCCATGCAGATCTCCTCTAGAGCAGTGATGTTTTGGGGCTGTTGCTGGGCAACACGGACTTTCAACTCCCTCCGAAGATTTTCTATGGGGTTGAGATCTGGAGACTGGCTAGGCCACTCCAGGACCTTGAAATGCTTCTTACGAAGCCACTCCTTCGTTGCCCGGGCGGTGTGTTTGGGATCATTGTCATGCTGAAAGACCCAGCCAGGTTTCATCTTCAATGCCCTTGCTGATGGAAGGAGGTTTTCACTCAAAATCTCATTATACATGGCCCCATTCATTCTTTCCTTTACACGGATCAGTCATCTTGGTCCCTTTGCAGAAAAACAGCCCCAAAGCATGATGTTTCCACCCCCATGCTTCACAGTAGGTATGGTGTTCTCTGGATGCAACTCAGCATTCTTTCTCCTCCAAACACGACAAGTTGAGTTTTTACCAAAAAGTTCTATTTTGGTTTCATCTGACCATATGACATTCTCCCAATCCTCTTCTGGAACATCCAAATGCTCTCTAGCAAACTTCAGACGGGCCTGGACATGTACTGGCTTAAGCAGGGGGATACGTCTGGCACTGCAGGATTTGAGTCCCTGGCGGCGTAGTGTGTTACTGATGGTAGCCTTTGTTACTTTGGTCCCAGCTCTCTGCAGGTCATTCACTAGGTCCCCGCATGTGGTTCTGGGATTTTTGCTCACCGTTCTTGTGATCATTTTGACCCCATGGGGTGAGATCTTGTGTGGAGCCCCAGATTGAGGGAGATTATCAGTGGTCTTGTATGTCTTCCATTTTCTAATAATTGCTCCCACAGTTGATTTCTTCACACCAAGCTGCTTACCTATTGCAGATTCAGTCTTCTCAGCCTGGTGCAGGTCTACAATTGTGTTTCTGGTGTCCTTTGACAGCTCTTTGGTCTTGGCCATAGTGGAGTTTGGAGTGTGACTGTTTGAGGTTGTGGACAGGTGTCTTTTATACTCATAACGAGTTCAAACAGGTGCCATTAATCCAGGTAACGAGTGGAGGACAGAGGAGCCTCTTAAAGAAGTAGTTACAGGTCTGTGAGAGCCAGAAATCTTGCTTGTTTGTAGGTGACCAAATACTTATTTTACTGAGGAATTTACCAATTAATTCATTAAAAATCCTACAATGTGATTTCCTGGATTCTTTCCCCCATTCTGTCTCTCATAGTTGAAGTGTACCTATGATGAAAATTACAGGCCTCTCTCATCTTTTTAAGTGGGAGAACTTGCACAATTGGTGGCTGACTAAATACATTTTTGCCCCACTGTGTGTGTGTATATACATATATATAAACATTTTTTTCAGTAAACTTTTTAAACCCATCCACCCACCTATAAAGATGTAAACATAAACCTAGTGTTCATGGTCAGTTTTTTGCTTATATATATACACACACACACACACACACACACACACACACACACACACACACACACACACACGATGTGTGCTCTGATTGGCTACGCTACTACTACAACCCCGATTCCAAAAAAGTTGGGACAAAGTACAAATTGTAAATAAAAATAGAATGCAATGATGTGGAAGTTTCAAAATTCCATATTTTATTCAGAATAGAACATAGATGACATATCAAATGTTTAAACTGAGAAAGTGTATCATTTAAAGAGAAAAATTAGGTGATTTTAAATTTCATGACAACAACACATCTCAAAAAAGTTGGGACAAGGCCATGTTTACCACTGTGAGACATCCCCTTTTCTCTTTACAACAGTCTGTAAACGTCTGGGGACTGAGGAGACAAGTTGCTCAAGTTTAGGGATAGGAATGTTAACCCATTCTTGTCTAATGTAGGATTCTAGTTGCTCAACTGTCTTAGGTCTTTTTTGTCGTCTCTTCCGTTTTATGATGCGCCAAATGTTTTCTATGGGTGAAAGATCTGGACTGCAGGCTGGCCAGTTCAGTACCCGGACCCTTCTTCTACGCAGCCATGATGCTGTAATTGATGCAGCATGTGGTTTGGCATTGTCACGTTGGAAAATGCAAGGTCTTCCCTGAAAGAGACGTCGTCTGGATGGGAGCATATGTTGCTCTAGAACCTGGATATACCTTTCAGCATTGATGGTGTCTTTCCAGATGTGTAAACTGCCCATGCCACATGCACTAATGCAACCCCATACCATCAGAGATGCAGGCTTCTGAACTGAGTGCTGATAACAACTCGGGTCGTCCTTCTCCTTTTTAGTCCGAATGACACGGCGTCCCTGATTTCCATAAAGAACTTCAAATTTTGATTCGTCTGACCACAGAACAGTTTTCCACTTTGCCACAGTCCATTTTAAATGAGCCTTGGCCCAGAGAAGATGTCTGCGCTTCTGGATCATGTTTAGATACGGCTTCTTCTTTGAACTATAGAGTTTTAGCTGGCAACGGCGGATGGCACAGTGAATTGTGTTCACAGATAATGTTCTCTGGAAATATTCCTGAGCCCATTTTGTGATTTCCAATACAGAAGCATGCCTATATGTGATGCAGTGCCGTCTAAGGGCCCGAAGATCACGGGCACCCAGTACGGTTTTCCGGCCTTGACCCTTGCGCACAGAGATTCTTCCAGATTCTCTGAATCTTTTGATGATATTATGCACTGTAGATGATATGTTCAAACTCTTTGCAATTTTACACTGTCGAACTCCTTTCTGATATTGCTCCACTATTTGTCGGTGCAGAATTAGGGGGATTGGTGATCCTCTTCCCATCTTTACTTCTGAGAGCCGCTGCCACTCCAAGATGCTCTTTTTCTACCCAGTCATGTTAATGACCTATTGCCAATTGACCTATTGAGTTGCAATTTGGTCCTCCAGCTGTTCCTTTTTTGTACCTTTAACTTTTCCAGCCTCTTATTGCCCCTGTCACAACTTTTTTGAGATGTGTTGCTGTCATGAAATTTCAAATGTGCCAATATTTGGCATGAAATATTTCAAAATGTCTCACTTTCGACATTTGATATGTTGTCTATGTTCTATTGTGAATACAAGATCAGTTTTTGAGATTTGTAAATTATTGCATTCCGTTTTTATTTACAATTTGTACTTTGTCCCAACTTTTTTGGAATCGGGGTTGTAGGACATCAGCTCCTATACCGTGAGTAAGGAAAAACAAAATGGCGGAGCGTGTTGCTGAAGCAACCGAGAACGAAATAAAAACTTGACTCGAAAACAAAACCCTAAAAAAATACAAAAAAAAGCAACAAAATATGGAAGGAAAGTATTTGATGGTAAGAACATATCTTTTTTTTTTCAAGAATTATTATTATTATAGCATTTTTCAGACATTGCTACTATCATTTCACTGGTTTGTTAACATTCTAAGTGGAAATGATTTTGTTAGATGTTTTGTATGAAGTTTTTATTTATCTAATTTGCAAAAAAATTACATGAAAAATGCTCCATTTCTCAAAATCCAGCGAATGTGGATAGAATAAAGCAGTTATTCCACTCAATCTCATCGTACTTGGCTGACAGCCAACTCGGCACTACGTGCCTTGTCAGCTATCAGCTCATGTATGACTTGATTTCATGGAATAAGTGTGTGTGTGTGTGTGTGTGTGTGTGTGTGTGTGTTATACACACACAGTGGAGGAAATAATTATTTGATCCCTTGCTGATTTTGTAAGTTTGTCCACTGACAAAGAAATGAACATTATTTTAATGGTAGGTTTATTTTAACTGAGAGAGACAAAACATCAAAAAGAAAATCCAGAAAATAACTTCATATAAAAGATATAAACTGATTTGCATTTCTTTGAGTGAAGTAAGTATTTGAACCCTCTAGCAAACAAGACTTAGTATTTGGTGGCAAAACCCTTGTTGGCAAGCACAGCGGTCAGACGTTTCTTGTAGTTGATGACCAGGTTTGTGCACATGTCAGGAGGAATTTTGGTCCACTCCTCTTTGCAGATCATCTCTAGATCATTAAGGTTTTGAGGCTGTCGCTTTGCAACTCGGAGCTTCAGCTCCCTCCATAGGTTTTCTATGGAATTAAGGTCTGGAGACTGGCTAGGCCACTCCATGACCTTAATGTGCTTCTTCTTGAGCCACTCCTTTGTTGCCTTGGGTGTATGTTTTGGGTCATTGTCGTGCTGGAAGACCCATCCACGACCCATTTTCAGTGTCCTGGCAGAGGGAAGGAGGTTGTCACTCAGGATTTTACAGTACATGGCCGTGTCCATTGTTCCATTGATGCGGTGAAGTAGTCCTGTGCCCTTAGCAGAGAAACACCGCCAAAGCATAATGTTTCCACCTCCATGCTTGACAGTGGGGATGGTGTTCTTCGGGTCATAGTCAGCATTTTTCTTCCTCCAAACACGGTGAGTTGAGTTAATGCCAAAGAGCTCGATTTTGGTCTCATCTGACCACAGCACCTTCTCCTAATCACTCTCAGAATCATTCAGGTGTTCATTGGCAAACTTCAGACGGGCCTGCACATGTGCCTTCTTGAGCAGGGGGACCTTGCGGGCACTGCAGGATTTTAATCCATTACGGCGTAATGTGTTACCAATGGTTTTCTTGGTGACTGTGGTCCCAGCTGCCTTAAGATCATTCACAAGCTCCTCCCGTGTAGTTCTAGGCTGATCCCTCATCTTTCTCGTGATCCTTGGTACCCCACGAGGTGAGATCTTGCGTGGAGCCCCAGACCGAGGTCGATTGATGGTCATTTTGTATTTCTTCCATTTTAGAACTATTGCACCAACAGTTGTCTCCTTCTCACCCCGCTTCTTGCTTATGGTGTTGTAGCCCAGTCCAGCCTTGTGCAGCTCTACAATCTTGTCCCTGACATCCTTAGACAGCTCTTTGGTCTTGCCCATGTTGGAGAGGTTGGAGTTTGTTTGATTGATTGATTGATTCTGTGGACAGGTGTCTTTTATACAGGTGTCAATTTAAGACAGCTGTCTTTAATGCAGGTAACGAATTGATTAGGAGTGTCTAACTGGTCTGTGGGAGCCAGAACTCTTGATGGTTGGTAGGGGATCAAATACTTATTTCACTCAATGAAATGCAAATCAATTTATCTCATTATCTCTAACCGCTTTATCCTTCTACAGGGTCGCAGGCAAGCTGGAGCCTATCCCAGCTGACTACGGGCGAAAGGCGGGGTACACCCTGGACAAGTCGCCAGGTCATCACAGGGCTGACACATAGACACAGACAACCATTCACACTCACATTCACACCTACGGTCAATTTAGAGTCACCAGTTAACCTAACCTGCATGTCTTTGGACTGTGGGGGAAACCGGAGCACCCGGAGGAAACCCACGCGGACACGGGGAGAACATGCAAACTCCGCACAGAAAGGCCCTTGCCGGCCCCGGGGCTCGAACCCGGACCTTCTTGCTGTGAGGCGACAGCGCTAACCACTACACCACCGTGCCGCCCCAAATCAATTTATATATTTTATAAAATTTGATTTTCTGGATTTTCTTTTTGATGTTCTCTCACTGTAAAAATAAACCTACCCTTAAAATTATAGACTGTTCATATCTTTGCCAGTGGGCAAACTTACAAAATCAGCAAGGGATCAAATAATTATTTCCTCCACTATATATGTACGTGTGTGTGTGTGTGTGTGTAAATAAAATATTTTAAGTGCAAATTATCTCAATAGATAATAAATGCACTGGTGTATCTCAGAGGAGTGTAACTGGACCCTGTAAATGTACAGTACATTTCTCTATTTTCACCTTTGGGGTAAATAGATTTTAAAATGTTTGAACTTTTACTTGTGACTGAGGTATATTCAAACGTGAAAATTGAGTTCAGGAAAGTCTGTGATTTTCAAAAAATAGAAAATTTCACCATGTGAAGGGCTTTTTCAGGCTGTCACACATGTACGACATGTCAATAACCTTCACTAAGTCGCTGCAAATTTCTATAGTAATAGATATAGTAATGATGATAAACATTCAAACGAGTGCATTAATATAAACCTGTGACTTGCTTTGCAGCTGGAACTACTGTCAGAGCTGCTGTTATACAATAATAACATCTTCTGACCAATCAGATTAGAGAATACCAGAGCACTGTGGTAGAAATTATTTTATTGACCAAGTAATGTTCATGAAATAAGTTTAATTTTCTTAGTCTGTGATAAACACAAGGAATCATCGTCCAGTAGTAAAAGCTACCGCCAGTATCTGGCTAGTTTCACATTTACTCACATGTTGTTCAAGGCTAATCATTTTGGAAGTGGGCAACCAGTTCACGTGCTCCTGGATGATAACTTTTCCAAACTGCCACATGACACCCCCCCCAGTAGCTTTTTGACCTTTGGGAATCTAGCCTTTATCTCTAGATGTTTAGCTTCTTAAACATGACATACTAGTCTGAAATAATATGTGAAAAGTAATTACTCAATTGTAAGGGCATTTAGAATAAACAGAATAAAGAAGCACGTTAGATCAACAGAAATGGAGGGGAATGCAGTTGAAAAACAGTTATTTGTGGTGGTTTGATGTTGACAGAATATGGAGGTCTGGGGTTGGACTTCAGCTACAGTGTGGCTGTGGCAGAGGAGCTGGGCAACATCAATTGTGGAGGCATTCCCATGGCCATCGGTGTGCAGACTGATATGGCAACTCCTGCACTGGCTAGGTAACTTTGAATACTTTCTCTTAAATATGACGCATAAAATAAATCCATTTCCTGAAATATCTATCAGCTGGGGTCTTAGTAGGGTCCATCCATCCATTATCTGTAGCTGCTTATCCTGTACAGGGTCACAGGCAAACTGGAGCCTATCCCAGCTGACTATGGGCGAAAGGCGGGCTACACCCTGGACAAGTCGCCAGGTCATCACAGGGCTGACACAGACAACCATTCACACTCACATTCACACCTACGGTCAATTTAGAGTCACCAGTTAACCTAACCTGCATGTCTTTGGACTGTGGGGGAAACTGGAGCACCCGGAGGAAACCCACGCGGACACGGGGAGAACATGCAAACTCCACACAGAAAGGCCCCTGTCGGCCGCTGGGCTCGAACCCAGACCTTCTTGCTGTGAGGCGACAGCGCTAACCACTACACCACCGTGCCGCCCTCTTAGTAGGGTCCATAACAGTAATTGAAAGTTCCACTTGCACATCCTGGACTCAGTTTTTATTTTTAGCTTTGATTTTTCTGTACTCTTCTGTGTCGCTTTGGTGCAAGCTGTCGAGGCAATATCTTTTGTAAATTAATTTTCTTTTATGAAAATATCAATTTGTTATGCAAAGGTTTTTCATCACCATCTCATGAGGTTTTTGCTTGCAGTAATGAAAGGAGCAAATTGTGCCAAATATTGAATAACGTGTAATTATTGCTATGAGGTGTGTAACTGAACTCACTGCCACTGTAGATTTGGATCTGCAGAGCTGAAAAAAGAGTTCTTGCTTCCATCCATAATGGGAGACAAAGTGGCGTGCCTGGGAGTGAGCGAAGTCGGTGCCGGCTCTGATGTTGCAAGTAAGTACGTTTCTCTCCCCCCCAAGGAAAAATACAAGACGGGATTAAGATGAACTTTCATGAGACACGAACTTGATTAAAGTGGGGGAAATAACATTTTAGGCAAGAAAATATGTTTGTTTGTTTTTTTTTTCCTGTATTTCTCAGGGAACAATTAAAACTTCAAGAGTTTCCTTTCATTTCAGAGCCTTTTTACGACACTAGAAAGGTTAGTCATCCACAGAACGTACTAGTGAGAGAACCTTTTTTTCATGAGCACTCGAGGCAAAACTAGATGGTAGGAATTCCCAGAGTTCCCCTAATGTTTTCCTTGAACAAAACACCATTCAAAACACCTTAAAAGCAAAACTTCTAGGCGTTTGTGTTTCCAGTAACCTGACTTTCCGAACTGGAAAGGATTTCCTCTAAGAATCTGATATGGACTTTGAACAGTATTGTTTGAGGATGCAGACTGAAAAAAGAAACTCTGTTGTGTTGCAGGTATAAAGACGAAGGCTGTGCGTAAAGGAGACGAGCTCGTCATTAACGGGGGAAAGATGTGGACCACCACTGGAACGCAAGCAGACTGGATGTGCCTCTTGGCCAATACAAGTGATGGGCTACCACACAGGAACAAATCCCTCATCTGCCTACCCATGAACTTGCCTGGTAAGAGCGTATGCAAAACCAGGAAGCTGTTCGTCCTCCGAATGGGAAGCCATGACCTAATGGTTAGAGAAGCAGCTTTGGGACCAAAAGGTCACCGGTTTGATTCTCTGGACCAGCAGGAATGGCTGAAGTGCCCCTGAGCAAGGCACCTAATCCCCTACTGCTCCGGGTGTGTTGTATGCTGCTCTGGATAAGAGCATCTGCTAAATGCCTGTAATATACACTACAGTTCAAAAGTTTGGGGTCACTTTGAAATGTCCTTATTTTTGAAAGAAAAGCACTGTTCTTTTCAATGAAGATCACTTTAAACTAATCAGAAATCCACTCTATACATTGCTAATATAGTAAATGACTATTCTAGCTAAATTCTACTAAATGTCTGGTTTTTGGTGCAATATCTACATAGGTGTATAGAGGATGTGCAGTCATGTGACCCGTCTGTGTTTACTCCGCCATATTGGACGGCTTCAGGATTGTTTACCTTGCGCGAGCATAATGGATCCAGGGAGTAATCCCCAAGAAAATTCGGAAAATACCCCATCTACATCGCGCGATAACTTGTCCAAGTTTGTTCAGCATCTTCAAGGTGACGTGAGGCAGCGTTACGTGGAAAAGTGTTCCAGGTTGGGGATTGCAGATCCGTACAACTTGCCGCAATCCTTGTTCAGGGAAATTCAGAGCTGCGGTGCCGGCGATTTGCCCGATCTGGCCTACCACGACATTTACAATTTTCTTGTTAATCGTGAATTGTGTTACACTGGCAAAGCCCTCAAAGCTTACAAGAGCCTGGAAGCTTATAAATATTTTGTTGCGGGATGGATATCTCAACTATGGACCCTTTTCACGTGACGTCACGACAAACGCGGCCGCCATTTTGGACATGTACTACCAGTAGTTTACCACAGCCAGCATTGAGGAACGGCCACGTTTAGTGTTAATGTCTGATTTTGATATCTGTCTTGTTGGTGATTTCTCTCATGAAACAACATCCACAAAATATCTGCAGATGAACTTAATTTGCAGTGTTATTACAAAACATGCCCAGAAGCGCAGCGCCGCGCCCCCCTCCCCCCCTCTTTTTTCCGCACTGGAGCCGCTCATCCTCTGCGCTCCGGGACCTCCCACTTTACAAATTAAGCACTGCCTACAAATAAGTGTTCAAAACAAGAGGAACATGTATTTGTCTCTTAAATCCAGGCCGTTCCCTGTAACAACGGTTGGAGAAAGTAATGGCAAATAGTGAGTGCACAAACCATAGAAGGTAAACTGTACACAGCGCCAGGGCAGTGTGATGGTAAACGTAGCTCTCTAAGCCTGCTAACCTCAATTTTTGAAAATACCTCTCCCTCTGCTCGCCCTGTAAATGCCCTACGTCGCTGGATAGCGAAGGTGTTTTCTGCATCTCGCTCCTTTTTCTTGTATGTTCTCCGTTTGTCGCCTTCCTCGCATTCAAACCAATTTGAGCCGAAGTCCGCTACATGTCCAAAATGGTGGTCGCGTTTACGAAGGTCACGTGACTGAAAAGGGTCTATACCTCTGGAAGGTTCCGAAGAAGAATGTCTACTTGATAACCTCACGGGTAAGTGGCATTAAGACGTTTATCATAAAGAGACTATGCAGGACGTTTTATCGTAAGAATGTTCGAAATCTAAACTCAGTTCCAGATAATGACAGGGTTGTAAATATGTATGTTTTTGTCTGAAAAAAAATATCACAAATCACTGCTATCTTTATCTGTGCAGAATTATTATTCAATATCAGATATAAATGTATTAGAAGATTACACCTACCTGCTATGAAGTGTTCACTACAAATTCGGCTGGTAGAACTGGGCTACCAGTTTTCTCTTCGCACAGCGGACACCCATTTTGCGCGTCTCTCCTCGTCTGCGGGGAATCTATAAAATGACAGGCCCTCCTTTTGGCCCTGTCTATTGGTACAACCAAATGCTGAACAAGATCTAACCATTCTCGAAAGATCTACTCCCACACGCTTGATAATTAGAACGGGTTCTATGCGCGGCCATGCCGTCCAAGATGGCAAATAAACAAATATCACGTGACCTCGTGACGTCACGTGCACGCTCTCTATAGAGGCCCATTTCCAGCAACTCTCACTCCAGTGTTCTAATGGTACAATGTGTTTGCTCATTGCCTCAGAAGGCTAATGGATGATTAGAAAACCCTTGTACAATCATGTTAGCACAGCTGAAAACAGTTGAGCTCTTTAGAGAAGCTATAAAACTGACCTTCCTTTGAGCAGATTGAGTTTGTGGAGCATCACATTTGTGGGGTCGATTAAATGCTCAAAATGGCCAGAAAACTATATTTTCTATTCATTTTACAACTTATGGTGGTAAATAAAAGTGTGACTTTTCATGGAAAACACAAAATTGTCTGGGTGACCCCAAACTTTTGAACAGTAGTGTAGTGTAATGTAATTGTTAGGAAAATGTCGGCTCTTCATTCAATAACGTATGATCACTGACTCCTGTTGTGATGGCGCCTGAGCTTGACCCTGTGACTGATGTGTTACAGGAATTCATATTGCCCGTAAAATTGATAAGCTGGGCATGAGGTCCTCAGACACGGTGGAGGTGTTATTCGAAGATGTTCGGGTACCATGTAAAAACGTCATAGGTGAAGAGGGAATGGGCTTCACGTACCAGATGTTGCAATTCCAGGAAGAGCGCCTTTGGGGTGTGGCCAATAGTAAGTGCAAGTGGCATTTCCCATGTATCCTGCCCAGAACCATTTACTCACCCATAGTGAGAGTATTTTGTCTTTGTATGATTCACTGCCTGTGTCATCCTGACATCATATGAATGACGGCAGTGCTGCTTATAAAATGTAAGGAACATCATTTCTTAAGCTGAACTTCATAAAGTGACGATCTAATTTGAAAACGTGTTTCCCTTTTGAGTTCAACTTCCTCCATGACAAACCGTTTTCAAAATTACTGACCGCTTATGTAGGGAACAGTCATCATCATGTTGAGGTGGAAAGTTTTAGTACTTTGGCTTCAACACTTGACTTCCCTTGAGGTCAGTAGCACATGTACTCCTGCCTGTCTGGGATCTAAATTATTTCAAGCCCATCTTTTTCCCATTATTACACCACTGATACTTTTCACTGTTCCTGTTTGTAAAATAAAGTTCTAACGATGATGGAGAAAGTGGTGCAGGAGACGATTAACTACACTCGGCAGAGGAAGATTTTCCAGCAGCCAGTGTTGCATCACCAAGTAGTGCACTTCAGGTTAGCAGAGCTGCAGACTGAGATCGAGCTCCTGCGCTCTCTGCTGTATCGTTGCACAGGTGAGACGACTCATCAACCTAAACATGTAAAGCACTCCATGTTGTCTTTAACTGTTCTATAGCACAGGCTGGGGTTGTCTGTCACGTCAGTGTTTTCTCAGGGTTTTTTTTTTTTGTACTTTAATAAATGCTAATTTAAAGGTAGACTGCCTTTCAGATTGTTCAAGTTTAGGTCATAAAAAGAATTTTCCCTGACACCCAATTATTTTTGTTTAGTGGACTGAAAGCGGCTGAATTTGAATCACAGACTTACAATTTTATTACACTTTTAAAATAGAACAATTAATGAATTTAGGGCCACATGGCCCTAAATTCTCTGCTATTTTTTCTTGCTTCACCATGACCCAATTCAAGATACGATGTAATGCGTCACATGGTGGGCTTTCCCCGTTCACGCAAGGCATTGTGGGATACAAATTTGAAACCGGAGAGAAAAATGGAGGACGCGAACGAAACGTGAAAGACCGACTACAGTAATGGAAAACGAGAAGAAAAGACGTTATGTTGCGAAGGAAACGCAGGACCAAACTAATAAATATCGGTGGTTAGCGAGCACCTTGGTGTGATCAGCTGTTCGTTTAGCGACAGAATGATGGGACTGTCAGTGCACAGTCAAAGTAAACCTGCCTCTGTCTGCACGAAGCGAGCGATTTCATGCACATTATTTTTTAGGGAATCCCCTCAAATTAAATAACTTCCCAGCCACAGAATGACCCATTTTTTAAAGATATTACAGAAATAAACATACATCACAACGACCAAATTGCAGAGGGAACAAAATTTCACCGATTTTATGATATCGAAAGGCCGTCTAGCTTTAACGCGAGCTACTTTAATCAATGCTCGTTTTAAAGGAACAGTCCACCGTACTTCCGTAATGAAATATGCTCTTATCTGAATTTAGACGAGCTGCTCCGTACCTCTCTGAGCTTTGCGCGACCTCCCAGTCAGTCAGACGCGCTGTCACTCCTGTTAGCAATGTAGCTAGGCTCAGTATGGCCAATGGTATTTTTTGGGGCTGTAGTTAGATGCAACCAAACTCTTCCGCGTTTTTCTATGCTATGGAAAGTCCGCACTATAATGACAGGCGTACTAACACCTTCTGCGCGCTTCGGCAGCGCAGTGATACGGAGCTCAGATATCAATGCGCTGCCGAAGCGCGCAGAAGGTGTTAGTACTCCTGTCATTATAGTGCGGACTTTCCATAGCATAGAAAATCGCCACGTTTCAATTTGTGTAACTGAACTTGTTTCATATCACTGGTCATATAAACCTATGTAAACAGGAAAAACGTGGAAGAGTTTGGTCGCATCTAACTACAGCACCAAAAAATACCATTGGCCATACTGAGCCTAGCTACATTGCTAACAGGAGTGACAGCGCGTCTGACTGCGTCTGACTGACTGGGAGGTCGCGCAAAGCTCGGAGAGGTACGGAGCAGCTCGTCTCAATTCAGATAAGAGCATATTTCATTATGGAAGTACGGTGGACTGTTCCTTTAAACCCGACATGTGGAAAACAGTCATCCGTATTGTCAGGCTAATAAACCTTATACTAAGCACCCATTACCACTATATCAAATTATCACAGTCCAATAACTTTTTTATATACTGTATTTACACTCATCAGGAAAGAGCAAGGAAATGAAGCTCTGCTCTCCAATTAATAAATGACGTCCCTATCACCCTAAATTGAAAAGCTTGACTCGCACAATAATTAAAGAATACAGCTTCATTTTATAATTTTCCTCAATGCCAAAGTGAAATAAAAAATGAACAAAGTCAAGTCAGAAATCAGCAGGGTTTGAAAGCTGTTAAAAAGGATCTTCAGTTGTGTTTGCAGCTCTTCACTACTGCAGTAGAAACAGGATTTGAAAAATCTGCCACTTTTTTCTCCCGTCTCACATTTACAGCCGAACAGTAAACCTCCCATCCGTATCGGACCTCTAAAACTATACATGTATGAGGCCTGATTTTTACTCTCGCGCTAGTGTTTGATAGATGTGTGGTTATTTCTGTTCGAGCAGCAGAAAGATGGATTTTGACAGCACAGGAATGAAATAAATCATTTTTATCAGGCCAAAAACCTGAACTTGTAAAATATGCCAGTAATGGAACATTACTTTTGTTCAAGGTCAGGGAAAAAAAAAATTATATAAAAAATCTCCTTCTCACCCCCGGGGGGGGTATCCATGTCATCCTCAAGCTCGGGTCCTCTACCAGAGGCCTGGGAGTTTGAGGGTTCTGCGCAGTATCTTCGATGTTCCTAGTACTGCACTCTTCTGGACTGAGGCTTCAGATGTTGTTCCTGGGATTTGCTGGAGCCACTCTCCCAGTTTGGGGGTTACTGCCCCAAGTGCCCCCACTACCACTGGGACCACGCAACCCTTGACCTTCCACATCCGTTCCAGCTGCTCTTTCAACCCTTGATACTTCTCAAGTTTCTCATGTTCCTTCTTCTTGATGTTGGCGTCAGCTGGGATCGCCACATCTATCATCACCACCCTCTTCTGCTCTTTGTCCACCACCACTATGTCCGGTTGGTTAGCCAGGATCTGTTTGTCAGTCTGGAAGCTGAAGTCCCACAGAACCTTGGCCCTGTTGTTCTCAGCCACCTTCTGTGGTATGGCCCATTGGGACTTGGGTACTTCTATTCCATACTGGTTGCAGATGTTCCTGTATACTATCCCAGCCACTTGGTTGTGCCTCTCCATGTACGCTGATCCAGCTAGCATCTTACAATATATATATATATATATATATATATATATATATATAAAAAATAAGCTTTTGTACAAGATCATGTTTTGTTTTGTTCATCTACTTGTCTGAGATTTGAACTATTCGTGATCATGGTAGGGCCCTGCGTTCTTCGGGTCAGCTTCTGTTAGAAGTTCCAAGGTCGAGATATAAACAGTGGGGTGATCGTTCTTTTGCTGTCGCTGCTCCCAGACATTCACACCACTATTGATCCCGGCCTTTTTAAATCAAAGTTGAAGACCTACTTTTTTAGATTGGCATACAATCCTGACTAGGGGAGTCTTGTTTTTGAGGGGTGCTTCGTTTCGTCTGTTTTATTTCATGTACTTTTGAAAGGCTTTTGGTAATCTGCAGCACGGTGGCACCTTCCGGAGTCAAAACCTGTGTTTTTGTGTTCTGTTTTATGGCTTTGATGTAAAGCACTTTGGATACCTTTTGGTTATTGTAAAGGGCTATATAAATAAAATTTGATTGATCGAAAAAACCCCACACATTTCATGAAACATGCTGGAGTTGCCCTTTAAGTCAGTTCTTTCTTTTGCACTTTTACTGTAAATTTGCTCAGTTCTCAAAATAGTACTCGCAGAATCAAGTTTGCTGAGCTAACAAAGTCTGGCCTTAAAACAAAAATATATCTAGCGAAGTTCAAATACTGTGCTTCAATATATATATTTCATTGGCTGTGGACATAATGTGAAAAGAAGACCAGCACCAGCAAATACTGCCATGAATTTACAGTCAGGTGTCTAGATATAACACAGTAAAATAAAGTCACCATCCAACTATTTTTTTTTCCTCCTCAGCGCTGTACATTAAGGGCAATGATGTGACAAAGTTGGCAAGCATGGCAAAGCTGAAGGCAGGTCGTCTGGCACGCGAGTTAGGAGACAGCTGTTTGCAGTACTGGGGAGGGATGGGCTTCACCAGTGATGTCCTTGTCAGCAGGTTCTACAGGTCAGTCCCCTGCTGTCTCTTTGAATCCAGCTCCTCAGAGTCTTTACCTTTAGTCTGTTATTAAAGAGGACCTGAAGGCAAATTTATCATAAATTCTATTTCTCATTTTATTAAATATAGGAACGCATTTCTGACAGCTGTTTTGTCACTGCTATAGCAAGTTATGAGTGTTTGAAATACGCTATGTAATACATCAGTCCATATGTCAAAGCAATGGCCGTAAACGAGATTCGCTGAGACCTGTGCGAGACATCGTAGGACGGAAGTAAAACGTACAGCGGAAATCAAAGTGACCGACGTCTGCCAACATTGTCAAAAGACACGCGCGCCCTCCTTCGAATGCTGACGTAATCAAGCCGGAAGTTTTCCCCGTGTCCGAAATCGCTCCCTACTCACTATATAGGGCACTGTATAGTGTGGACGCCGTTTTGTAGTGCTGTCCAAAACCTTAGTGAGGATTATTTGGGAAATGCGCTTAGTATAATATGTATTTATTATTTTGAAAACCCACCAGCTGCCTGATCTGGCTCGTTTTAATTGTGCGACAGTAATGACGTAAATGCCAGCGCGATGGACTAGTCCTTATCCTGTCGTCTTTCCAACTCTTCTCTACTACACGTTGGTTCGTAGTCGTATGGAATAATCATCACTGATGAAGCTGGCAAATCTCGAAATTAATCTAAATTGGAATGATATGGCCATATAGCCGCTGTGTAAACAGTTTTCAAAAATGGCGGCACTGACACTTCACGTTTGAAGTCTTGCACAAGCCTCGTGAAGATCACGCGGATAAGCGACGCCTGCTGTAGACTACATTCAACATGGCTAAAAATCAAAAAGGCCGATAAGTGTAATATATGCCAATACGAGTCACGATATAAGGTTAATAAAACCGAAAACGTAATTGAATAACACAAAGAAATAAAGCAAGTTTAAAAATGACTTGAGGTCCCCTTTAATATTTATTGCGCTACAGTGACACCTAGTGATGTGGCTCATGAAGGCAACAATAAAATACAACTTGCTTTGACCTTGAATTTTAAAGACTGTGGTTTCTAATGCTTCATTACTTAAAGAATGAATTAATGTCTCAGAATAATGGCCTTTTTTTTTTTTTTAAATCTCGTCACCAGGGACTCCAGACTGATGTCAATAGGTGGAGGAGCAGATGAAGTTATGCTCTCGATCATTTGCAAGTACATGGACACCCTGCCCAGGAAATAACACCACTGTGTAATTTCTGTCTTGGTGCAAACAAAGCTTTCTTAACTTAGTTTGAACTCAAAACCTACTTCATAATTCATTTTAATGAAGCAGGTTTAATTAATAAAAGATTACATCACCTCCTGCCTTAACAGGTAATGGAAAGCTGGTCTATATGAGAACCTTGTACTTATCTAAACTGAGTAGTTTGAAGGGGTTGCCTTTAAAAAAAAAGGAAAAAAGATTATTTGAATAGAAAGCTATAATTGCTAGCCCGTTCTTAAAGTGGTTTTACCTGAAACCTATTCTGAGGGGGAAAATTCTCTATACAGAATCTACAGGACTGAAAACCATTTGGAGTGGAGCTTAAAGTGCGATCCTATTCATGTTTCTTTTAACCACTAATTTTTTTGAAGTGGAAATCCAATTTGGTACCTGAGCACTTTCATTTCAGGAACTAATTTTTACAAATCAGTATGCAATGTTGTGCATTTGCTTGTTTGTAGCCAGAAGTATATACAGAATTGGTGCACTGGTAACTGATCTTGCTGAATAAAATATCATGCATTAATGCGTTTGTAGTCCTTACATAAAACATTAAATTACTTTCAATATTTATTGCCGATTACTTACAAAGCACAATTTACAATTTTGTAAGAAATCCAACACTTAGTCCAGAGCTGTTTAAGCTTAATTAGTTCTCTATATTCAGAACTCAAACCTCAAGTCAGCAGAAAAACAAGATGTTCATTTCTAACCTTTTCATTTATACATCACTTCTCCCCCCCCCCCAGAAAACATTTTTAATGTTTCCACATATCCTTGAACAGTGAACTGTCCTATCCTTATTATTATTTGTGCATTCAGTAGGGTCTTGTTACAATTATTCCGAAGGAACGTGCTGACCAGGAGGCTAGCTCAATAAGTTGTTTATACAAAAGCATAACCAACAAGCTTGATGAATAATTAGCTTGACAAAACAATGTTTTCTGTTCTCTGACCTGCAGCACAGCCTGAATTTATGCATTTATATAAAAACCAGTTAATTAAATTCAGATGATACATGCCTAGAACTATGGGGGATTAGGATCATTAGTCCTAGGAAACATCTGTTTATCTAGAATGACATATTGGCATTGTATTAAAGCCTTTGTATCTCGCGAGGAATACTGTTAATACAAACATTTACATCCTAAAATCACTAACCTGTGACAGGGAGGAAATCTGGCAACATCTGTCCCTGATTTTACACAAGTGTCGAGTGATAAATATTGAATGCATCAGAGACTCTTTGTTAAATCATCTGAATCAAATGCATGAGTGGCCTGATTCGGGTTGTCTGATGGCACACGCACAGGGTAGAGGACGTCAAGAAAGCAGTCAAAATCCTCATACGAGTCCTTCCATCACCTCAGTCTGATCACCCAGTAAAGAACAGTGAATACAAAGAGAGCAAAAAGTAGCATGTAGCAGTAGATTTTGGTCTGGCTTCCTCTGGACAGCTGCTTCAGTCTGCCCATGGTGGCTCCCAGCAAACCGCCAGTTGAGTCAAAGTTCGAGTCCTACAGCAAATTAAAAATGTAGTGCTTGTTATGGGTTTAGACCATTTGTCATAATTAGCCGATGAAGGTTTACATGCCCGAGGTGCACAAATTAACAGAACATTAACTTGGATTATTCAGTTTATGCAACTCGGATATGCAAGTTCACAGCCTGTAGGAAATTTTCATATGCATATACAGACATGCTGGAAACAGGCTCCTGAACACTCACTCACTAAGAACTAATTAAAGCATTATTCAGTACTAAATATGTAGACTGCAGTATAATTTGCATTGTAAAACTGCACCGTGTGGCAAAAACTGATCGAGCTCATCACCACTGGGTTAAGCACAACTATGAGATCTAGATCACACGAGCAAATTTCAACGAGTGTGAGCATAAATCTTTTTTGTTCTAAACATCACACTGAGACTCAAATCCAGAATTAACTTTTTTTTTTAAAGGCACAAATTGGTTTCTCATAGTGAAACTGGTGATTTAGAAGACACGGTTTTTGTACGTTTACATTAACATTTCAGATAGGGCAACAATTAATGATAAACTGATTCAAATCAACTGAGAAACTTCCTTATCTGGTGTAGACCACTAAAACTTAAAGTTACAGCATATAGGATTTCTTTAGTTACACAAAAACTTATTTATATTTGCTCTCACTATATACTGTTGCTCACTTGCTTCGGCAATCTCCGGAAGCGTAAAATGCAGGACACGTTTTATCTCGGCAAAACATTTACACACAGGATACACGGTGTGTACAGCAGCGAAACACCTCAAAACTCCAACAGCTATAGAAATAGAACATTTTACCCAGAATTCAACTTTGTTGTCAGCACCTTTAAAGGAGTACGCCACCCCCAGGTGAAAATGAGTCAGTCCCTGCAGTCCCTAGAGTTGGATGAGTGAGCCAAAGCATTTTGTAGCCGACCCAGCCATTGCCCTGATCTAGAAACACCCCGGTTAGCTTTAGCTTAGTCGCTGTAATCCGGCGTGTCCAGCTAGCATGTCGTTGCAGAAGTGAATCAAATAACTCAAGATTTTTTTTTATAATTAATTATTTCTCATGACCTGTACATTCACATCGAGTACACATATCAATGCAAATTAACACGAAGGGATTTACTAGACCAATTTATATCTGGAACTATTTTCGGCCACAGCACAGGCAAAGCACCGCTGCAGGCGCAAAGACACCGCGCAGCACCACAACTTCCGTCAATACACCAGAGAACTTAGTAGTCACGCTGGTGTATTGACGGAAGTTGAGGGTTTTCAGGCGCTGCGTGGTGTCTTTGCGCCTGCAGCGGTGCTTTGCCTGTGCTGTGGCCGAAAATAGTTCCAGATATAAATTGGTCTAGTAAATCCCTTTGTGTTAATTTGCATTGATATGTGTACTCGATGTGAATGTACAGGTCATGAGAAATAATTATAAAAAATCTTGAGTTATTTGATTCACTTCTGCAACGACATGCTAGCTGGACACGCCGGATTACAGCGACTATGCTAAGCTAAAGCTAACCGGGGCGTTTCTAGATCAGGGCAATGGCTGGGTCGGCTACAAAATGCTTTGGCTCACTCATCCAACTCTAGGGACTGCAGGGACTGACTCAATTTCACCTGGGGGTGGCGTACTCCTTTAAGAAATGTCCCATGTGCTAAAAGGTATAATAATTTAATAAAACTCCTAGATAGTTATTTTTCTAAGAGTTCACTGATGGATCCTTTGACCACAAACACGTAAAAATAAAAATGTATAAATTTACCATGTCCGTTAAAATTTTATTCTGGTGTTTGACTTCAGTCCCAATGTCAATAGAGAGCTGGCAGAAGACAAGAACACACATGATCATTCACCTAATTGATTATTCAATAGCATACACATAAAATACACCATACTGACTGTACTCCGATATATAATATTCAGAACTTACATGTTTCAATGCATTTACTTTGGCTCTAAGACCTTCTTGTAACTCTTCATTCTCCTCCTCGTAAACGCTGTAACCGCTGGCCACATAATTCCCCTGCGGAGCTCCTTCACCTGTGAACCATTTCAAAAAATATTCTCTTTAATTAATTTGATATTGCATATACATCAATAATAGCCTTAAATCACAAACCTATGACAACTTCATTATAAATTGGAGCATTAATCATGATTTTAGTCTTTGCAACAGTCTTCTGCATTTATTTTTTTTAAACATTATATTTAACAGTTATTCCACAAAATCGAGTCGTACATGAGCCGATAGCCGATGAGGAGTGTAGTGCTGAGTTGGCTATAAGCCATGAACGACAAGATTGAGTGGAATAACTTACTCTATCCACAGTCACTGGATTTTGAGAAACTGAGCATGTTTATTTTTTGAAAATTCGATAAATAAAAACTTGACAAAACGCCCAACAAAATAATTTCCCCTTAGAATATAAAACTGGCAAAATGACACAGTAGCAATTTGTGAAAAATGCTATAATAATTCTTGAAAAATAAAAAAAAAATGTTCTTACCATCAAATACTTTTATTCCATATTTTGTTGCTTTTTGGGGGGTTGGGGGGTTTGAGTAGAGTTTTTATTTCATTCTTGGTTGGTTCAGCAACAAGGTCCACCATTTTCTTCTTCTGCTTCAAGTTTTTTTTGGCGGTTGGCAAACCAATTTAAAGGTGCATTCCCACCACCAACTGAGTGGCACAGGAGAAATTGGGGGGGGATACTATATTCTAACCATTTTGGTTTCTTTTGAATATTTGATAAAGTAATATATCTGACTTGATGTTCTCCGCCATTTTGTTTCTCTCTACTCATGGTATATGAGCTGATAGCCTAATAGTGGAGTAGCCAATCAGAGCACATGATTGGTGAAATAAATTTATAAATTTTTATATATACATACACATACACAAAACGCATGTCTGAATTTGATATACCAAATTATACAAAAATGATACAATACATTCCTGTAAAAGATTTTAATTGCATAAAAATATAGGAGGAGACCTATATTTTGTCATTCTAATTTTTTTTTTTTTTTTAAGTAGAAGGTATTTATCTCTTGGATGGAGGACAGTATATCCTGGCTCATCTAAAGTTTGTTTGCTGGATAGCAATGCTGTTTCCAAAAAAGTTGGGACACTGTAAAATATAAATAAATACAGATTCCGATTTGCAAATCATGGAAACCCTGTACTATTTTCAATAAAACGGACAACATATCAAATGCTGAAACAGACATTTAATCACCACTTGGGGGGGAATAAATAAATAGCTCATTTTGAATTTGATGCCAGCTGTAATTACTATTGTGTTGCACTACCTCTTCCTTCAACACTAAAGGTTTGGAAAGTGAAATTGTCCCATTCTTGCAAAATAAGTGTGTTTAAAACAACTGAGAAAAAGCTCAATCCTCATAATAGCATTTATTTACATATACACAAAGGCACTGGGAGCACTGCGCATTCAATTCCAAATGAAAACATGAACAAAATATCAATTTTAAACTGAAAAATGAAGAAAAAAAAAAATAGGCTGTTCCCAAAAAAGTGTCTGCATTTTCATTTACAAACTCGAATATTTACAGTACAAACTGATTTGTTTACAGATTTAGCTTTTCTGTTAATCACTGAACTAATATTTAGTTGTACAACCTTTATTTCTGATAACTGCTTTACATCTGTGTGGCATGGAGTCAACTAACATCTGACACGTGCGAAGAGATATTCCAGCCCAAGCTGACTGGACTACATTCCACAGTTCTTCTGCATTCTTGGGTTTTACATCAAAAACAGCCACTCCACAAATTATCAGTCGGATTGCGGTCCGGAGACTGGGCTGCCACTTCATAACATCAATCTTGTTGGTCTGGAACCAGGATGTTGCCCACTTGCTGGTGTGTTTGGGGTCGTTGTCCTGCTGAAAAACACCCATTTCAAGGGCATTTCTTCTTCAGCATAAGGCAACATGACCTCTTCCAGTATTTTGATATGTTCAAACTGGTCCACGGTGCCTGGTATGCGATAAATGGGCCTGACTCCAAAGTATGAGAAACATCCCCAAACCATTATGCTTGCACCTCCATGTTTTACAGTCTTCACAGTGTACTGTGGCTTGAATTCAACGTTTATGGGTTGTCTCACAAACGGTCTGTGGCCTTTAGACCCAATAAGAACAATCTTGCTCTCATCTGTCCATAGAATGTTGCGCCACTTCTCTTTAGGCCAGTCAATGTGTTCTTTTGGCAAACTTTCACCCTTTCAACACGTCTTTTTTTCAGCAATGGTACTTTACGAGGGTTTCTTGCAAATAGTTTGGCTTCACATAGGCATCTTCTGATTGTTGCAGTACTCGCAGGTAACTGAAGATCTTTGATTTCCCTGGAGCTGATCACTGGATGCTTCTTTGCCATTCTTGTTACTCTATGATCTACGCAGATGGTAGTATTTCTTTTCCTACCACGTGTTTCGGGTTTTGTTTGCCATTTTAAAGCATTTGAGATCATTTTAGCTGAGCAGCCAATTATTTTCTGCACTTCTTTATATGTTTTCCCCTCTCCAATCAACTTCTTCATCAAAGTTCTTTCTCCTTCGGTACAATGTCTGGAACGACCCATTTTACTCACTGAGCAAGGGCTAAAACCAGGAGGTGCAACATTTGCTGCCTTCCTTCTTTAAATAAGGGCCATAATTGACGCCGGTTTCTTCACAGAATGAATGACCTCACTAACTGAACTCCACACTGCTATTACAACCCCGATTCCAAAAAAGTTGGGACAAAGTACAAATTGTAAATAAAAACGGAATACAAATGATGTGGAAGTTTCAAAATTCCATATTTTATTCAAAATAGAACATAGATTACATAAATGTTTAAACTGAGAAAATGTATCATTTAAAGAGAAAAATTAGATGATTTTAAAATTTCATGACAACACCACATCTCAAAAAAGTTGGGACAAGGCCATGTTTACCACTGAGACACATCCCCTTTTCTCTTTACAACAGTCTGTAAACGTCTGGGGACTGAGGAGACAAGTTGCTCAAGTTTAGGGATAGGAATGTTAACCCATTCTTGTCTAATGTAGGATTCTAGTTGCTCAACTGTCTTAGGTCTTTTTTGTCGTATCTTCCGTTTTATGATGCGCCAAATGTTTTCTATGGGTGAAAGATCTGGACTGCAGGCTGGCCAGTTCAGTACCCGGACCCTTCTTCTACGCAGCCATGATGCTGTAATTGATGCAGTATGTGGTTTGGCATTGTCATGTTGGAAAATGCAAGGTCTTCCCTGAAAGAGACGTCGTCTGGATGGGAGCATATGTTGCTCTAGAACCTGGATATACCTTTCAGCATTGATGGCGTCTTTCCAGATGTGTAAGCTGCCCATGCCACACGCACTAATGCAACCCCATACCATCAGAGATGCAGGCTTCTGAACTGAGCACTGATAACAACTTGGGTTGTCCTTCTCCTCTTTAGTCCAAATGACACGGCGTCCCTGATTTCCATAAAGAACTTCAAATTTTGATTCGTCTGACCACAGAACAGTTTTCCACTTTGCCACAGTCCATTTTAAATGAGCCTTGGCCCAGAGAAATTGACACAGTTTCTGGGTTCGGGGGAACCCACCTGTCCTGCCAGAACGTCTGTGGAGGACATTGAAGATATCTACCTATTCGGAACCATGATTACAGGACTTTTGCTGATTGGATTAGGCATTGCCCTGGTATATCGGGGAAATCAGACAACGGTGACAGCTGTTCAAAGCCCCAAAAAGCTGCCTGATATGATTGGAGTGGTGGGCAAAGCTGTTTGCACTTGGACTGTGGACATTCAGAACTTTAACCACAAAATGGTTGTTATCTTGGAGCAGCTTTCAGCTTTGCAAGGAATACGTATTTCGGAGACCAAATGGAATTGAATTGAACAGAATGGATGAAATGGACAGATATGGACGAGTGGTGTGGATGTGTAAAGACTGCGTCTGTTTGAAAGACTAAACAATCTCTATCTTATCGACATTCGGCTCCCTGAACAGCACTGGCCTTGATCAAGGCCGTTGCTGGGTAACATTTCCCCCAGAAGGTCACTGCTGGGAGACACTCTCGCGTTCCTTCCCCAATTTTCCGCCATCGCCGTTTTTCACCCCCAGGTTGACAAGCGGGTGCGTGACCAGCGCCGTTTGCATGGCTGCAGGAGCAGACGGCTGCTTGCTTGCGCTGGGTTCTCTCTACCTCCTACCCTCCTACCCTCTTAACCCTTCCCCCCCACCCCTGATTACCCCTTCCTTCCCCCCTCTCAAGTCCCATGTTTCAAAGTGTACTTGTGTTATTGTGTGCTTTTGCGGAGGTTTTTAAATGTTCCCACACTGTACTCCTGATAGGAGCATTGTGTGTGTGTGTGTGTGTGTGGGGGGGGGGGGGGGGGGGGGGGGGTTCTTTTTTCCTCATATTTCCTTTTTTTCTTTTTCCCCGTCTTCCTGTCCTGTCCTTACAGAGGGGGAACAGGTTGATGGTCAATTTCACTGGTAACAGTGACAAAGGGTTCATTCATCAGAAGACGTCTGCACTTCTGGATCGTGTTTAGATACGGCTTCTTCTCTGAACTACAGAGTTTTAGCTGGCAACGGCGGATGGCACGGTGAATTGTGTTCACAGATAATGTTCTCTGGAAATATTCCTGAGCCCATTTTGTGATTTCCAATACAGAAGCATGCCTGTATGTGATGCAGCCATCTAAGGGCCCGAACATCACGGGCACCCAGTATGGTTTTCCGGCGTTGACCCTTACGCACAGAGATTCTTCCAGATTCTCTGAATCTTTTGATGATATTATGCACTGTAGATGATGATATGTTCAAACTCTTTGCAATTTTACACTGTCGAACTCCTTTCTGATATTGCTCCACTATTTGTCGGTGCAGAATTAGGGGGATTGGTGATCATCTTCCCATCTTTACTTCTGAGAGCCGCTGCCACTCCAAGATGCTCTTTTTATACCCAGTGATGTTAATGACCTATTGCCAATTGACCTAATGAGTTGCAATTTGGTCCTCCAGCTGTTCCTTTTTTGTACCTTTAACTTTTCCACCCTCTTATTGCCCCTGTCACAACTTTTTTGAGATGTGTTGCTGTCATGAAATTTCAAATGAGCCAATATTTGGCATGAAATTTCAAAATGACTCACTTTCGACATTTGATATGTTGTCTATGTTCTATTGTGAATACAAGATCAGTTTTTGAGATTTGTAAATTATTGCATTCGGTTTTTATTTACAATTTGTACTTTGTCCCAACTTTTTTGGAATCAGGGTTGTAATTTGAACACGCCCCTTTCATTAAATGAGTCAATTACACCAATTAGCAGAGCGTATGTCATGACTGTTGATTCTGTTGGTTGCCCATTACTCGGCTACACCCATTTTTTCCCCCCATGTTGTAGTATCTTTTCTGCCAAAATCAGTAATTAAAAACACAGTAATGTTAGACTGCTATTATTTTGCACATAACTGTATAGGATTTCATCTGCTCAAAAGTTCGGGTCTCCTTTGTTGTACTTTGTGCTTCATAATGCACCAAATGCTTTAAATGAAAGCGAGGTCTGGACTGCAGACAGGCCAGTTTAGCACCCGCATGCTTTACTATGGTGCCATGTAGTTTTAATGTGCGCAGAACGCAGTTTGGCATTGTCTTGATGAAATGAGCAAGGCCTTTCCTGAAAAGGATTTTGTCTGGAGGGCAGCATGTTGCTCCAAAACCTGTATACATCATTCAGCCTTAATGATGCCTTCTCAGATGTGCAAGCTACCCATATCATGTGCACCCTCATACCATCACAGATGCTGGCTTTTGAACTGTGCACTGATAAGCTGGATGGTCCCTCTCCTCTTTAGCCTGGAGGATGTGGTGTCCATGATTTCTAAAAAGAATTTCTACTTTTGATTCATCAGACCTCAGGACACTTTTTCCACTTCACCTCAGTCCATCATCAAAGAGCTCAGGCCCAGAGAAGGTGGTGGTGTTTCTGGATATTGTTTAGATCTAGTTTTAACTTGCATTTGTGGATGCAGTAATGAACTGTTTTCACAGACGATGGTTTTCTGAAGTGTTCCTGAGCCCATACAGAAGAAGAAGAAACCTTTGTCACATGCACACTTCAAGCACAGTGAGATTTATCCTCTGCATTTAACCCATCTGAAGCCGTGAACACATGCGCGCACACACCCAGAGCAGTGGGCAGCCATACTACAGCGCCTGGGGAGCAGTCAGGGGTTAGGTACCTTGCTCAAGGGCACTTCAGCCCAAGGCCACCCCATGTTAACCTAACTATGACTGTGGGGGAAACCGGAGCACCCGGAGGAAACCCATGCAGACACGGGGAGAACATGCAAACTCCACACAGAAAGGCCCTCGCCGACAGCTGGGCTCAAACCCAGAACCAGTATTAATACCTCAAGTCCACTCACTGATGACGTAAAGCAAGATCTGCAGACTATAGCCCACTGCTCTAAATTTAATGCCTTCATTTCAAAGGGCAAGCACACTTTGGCACTTGGTACAACTGATATTACATTGGCGCACATTACTTGAAATTTACAACTTTATATTATATATGACACCAGCACTAGATCTCTATTCATTAACTCACTATCCTGATGTTAATCAGTGATGACAGATAGATATCTGCGATCATAACACTTATCAGCCAGAACTGTTCCAACCTCCATTTTCTCCAGAGATGAAAGAAACTTGTAGGGCAAAGGAGGGCATTGGTTCCTGTGGGGTTTTCAGCCCCACTACATTGAAAACGCATGGAATATCACAAATGTGTCATATTATTGCAGATTACTCAGGAGCCAATCAGAATGCGTGATCACTGCAGCCAGTAAAAATGAAACAGAAATGTAAAGCTGGACTCTTCTGCTGGGGGATTATTGCCCCACATCTCTGGGGAATAGGTTCTACTGTAAAACAAACCAAATAAAGTTGCCTTATTAGAAAACTGTTGCACTTATCACTGGATTTGATGCCAGTTAATTTGTAACTGTATTTGTCCTATTACTGTTAATGTTACATGCTTTATACCACATTTCTTAAAAAAAAAAAAAAAAGTGTGGGGCCAAATGCCCCCCTTTGCCCGACAGTTATCACACGTTCTGATTGGCTCCTGAGTAATCTGCAATATTCAGTCCCCCCAGGATTTCGCGGGCCTTTTTTGTGATTGTTGCGGACTAAAATGTCTGATGTTGCGAGGGGTTTTCCAAAAAATCACAATGAAAGTTGCGGTGTTTAGGTTTTTGTTGCGATTACATTGCGGGAGGAAGTGAAAGTTGCAAGGAATTGTTTCGATTTTCTCTTTTTGTGATTAAAATTGAGTGACATGTTAAATATTAAGTTATTACTGAAAAACTATTGATTAAAAAAAACAAAAAGACACTGAGAAATGGTCCTATAAACAACTTTACCAATATAAAAGATTACCAGGACTACAAAAACGCAGAAAAATAGGCTTTACTTATCCAAATGCACCTGTTGGTTCAAAAGTTAAAGTGCATAGAACCTCACAGCACAACATGAAGTTACCTTAAAATATAATATAAATGCCTCAGCTTTCATGTAAGAAAAAACACTATTAATACTAGTACTGTGTGCAGGCAGTCTCTCCTGAAGACTAAATTAAACAATAATTATAAACTAATAAAATAAATGGCTCAGGCTTCATAGAAGAAAAAAAATTTGAACAGAATCTCACAGTATGATGCTGAAGCTGCCTAAACAATGGAAAATAAAATACCATTTTGGCAAAAACGTTGGCATCCAAGTAAAAAAAAAATAATGTAAAGTGCACACAGTCCTTCACTGTAAACATAACACACTTTCAGTAACAGAATTTAAGCCTATATAAACACTGACTCGCACATGCTGCTTCTCTTGAAGGTATACACAGAAGTAAGCAGTGTTGCCAGATACTGCTGACGTTTTCCAGCCCAAAATATGTTCAAATCTTGCCAAAATGCACCTGAAAAAGCCCAATCTGGCAACACTGGAAGTAAGGCAGAAGGTAGTTTGTCGACGTCACCTCAAGACGACGCCAACGATTGGTCAAATTTGCGTGAAAGTTGCGGTGATTGGATATAATTGCAACACCGCCCTGAATTCGTGGGGATTGGTTGAATTTGCGTTGAAGTTGCAAATCGCAACATCGCGAAATCCTGGAGGGTCTGAATAATGTCTGACATGCTGGTGATAAGGGCGGCACGGTGGTGTAGTGGTTAGCACTGTCGCCTCACAGCAAGAAGGTCCGGGTTCGAGCCCCATAGCCGGTGAGGGCCTTTGTGTGTGGAGTTTGCATATTCTCCCCATGTCCGCGTGGGTTTCCTCCGGGTGCTCTGGTTTCCCCCACAGTCCAAAGACATGCAGGTTAGGTTAACTGGTGACTCTAAATTGACCGTAGGTGTGAATGTGAGTGTGAATGGTTGTCTGTGTCTATGTGTCAGCCCTGTGATGACCTGGCGACTTGTCCAGGGTGTACCCCGCCTTTCACCCGTAGTCAGCTGGGATAGGCTCCAGCTTGCCTGCGACCCTGTAGAACAGGATAAAGCGGCTACAGATGATGAGATGCTGGTGATAAATTCCACGTGTTTTCAGTGTAGTGGAGCCTAAGCAATACTAAGTACATACATTGTTTTTACCCTACCTGCATTTAAATTTGAGGAAATGGTTTTATGGAAGTCTAAATAAACAAAATAGAACAGTGGCTACAAATAGACAGTTCATAATTTGAGACCTTTTCAGATTTACCAAAAAAAGAACAATTTTACAAAGGTGTTTTTCAGTTAAAACAGTTAGTATTGGTTAATTAAATCAACCGGAAGACACACCCCCTCGCCTTTTTATCTTGTCGTCTGATGATACAGCTTGTTACCGGAGATGGAAATTTTTTTTTTTTTAGCACGATCAGCAAGTTGAGGGAAAACCCGGACGTTATCATCGCAGGTAAGCATGGTGGAAAGATCATGGACATGTTTTTACTGATCAAATTCACAGATATTTCATGATCTCCTTGTCGAAACCTACTTTATTTCTTATTGGCATTCAACATTAAAACTTAACTATGTTTCCAATGACATGGAACCAAATATTTGTTTTATGGTATAAAGAATGATTTAAGTGCATCCCTTTTGGAGCTACCAGTGGTCAAAAAAAGCACTTTTTCTAAATGACACGAGTAATTTTGCTAAATATGACATATTGCCATACATTCACCAAAAATAACGTTATCACCAAATTTTTTTTGCATGGTAAATAGAGCTATCACAGGGCTACAATAAACAACCAAGTTTATTTAGTCAAGCCTTTTGATATTGAAGATAAGTGTTAAAGTACCATTCCACCATTGGATGTATTCTTTGGCATAAAATACAATATATTTTATGACAACATGACTAGACAGAGAAATCTTTTAGCTTCAAAATGATATATCAAAATTTTTTGACAACGACAAGTATATTAATTTTGCGACCAAAGTCACCTACCCTTTTAATTTCCGTGCGGTAGTGAAACGTGATGTCATCGGCAGGTTCCCCTTCTTGTGTACCACGTGTCGGTCTATTTTTAGACCAGGAAACCCACAAAGTGAGAGAGTCATTTCTCCTCATATATGGGGGCCAAAAAAATTGCGAAAAATTGAGTTAATCCTTCAGTTAGCTAGATTTATTGGTATTAGCTAGATTTATTGGTATTATTTTTATCACGTTCTATCCGCCATTGCTGATAATATGTGCCACGTCACGTGGTACACAAGAAGGGGAACCTGCCGATGACATCACACGCGGAAATTAAAAGGGTAGGTGACTTTGGTCACAAAATTAATATACTTGTCGTTGTCAAAAAATTATGTTTGATATATCATTTTGAAGCTAAAAGATTTCTCTATCTAGTGATACCATTTATATATGTTGTCAAAATATATTGTATTTTATGCCAAAGAATACATCCAATGGTGGAATGGCACTTTAAATGTGATTTTTAGCTTGCGTACCCTGATTGTAAAACAACCCTTAGGTTAATATGGGACGGCCTTGGGCTGAGGGGCCCTTGAGCGAGGCACCTAGCCCCCAACTGCTCCCTGGGCGCTGTTAAGGCCAATTTATGCTGACAACCCAGTCCTCGCAGATAGCGTCGCAGACAGTGTCGCAGACAGTGTCTGCGTAACCCCCCCACCTTCGCAGACGCTCTGCGCGCACCTCCCAAAAATTGTGACCACCGCAGAAGCCTCGCAGACAAGAGGGCTCTGATTGGTCCACTCTACATCCGCTGTACATGCACTTCCGCTTCCCTACTTTCCCGGTTTGGTTTATTTTCACGACCAGCATTTTTAAAAACACGAGCGAAGAGGGAGCAGCATGAAGAGTGGTTGATTGAGGAAGTACGTACATCTATACGACTCCAGTTCTAGTCATTATAAAAAAAAAAGTTCTAGTCATTATAAGTAACCGGAGGATAAACACTCCACTAACCACACCCACCAACTACTCCTAGCGACTTCGCGCCCCCTTGCGTTGTGCCGGTGAATAACATCGCGCACGCCTATTACTCCCCGCTCAACGATAAATTACAACTGTCTGCGAAAAGCTGTCTGCGAAAGCCTTGTCGCAAGAGCATGCAGAGGCCTTTAGCATGGCTGCCCACTGCTCTGGGTGTGTATGTGTGTGTGCTCATTGCTCATGTGTGTGTTCACTGCTTCAGATGGGTTAAATGCAGAGAGGAATTTCACAAGTGTGTGATGAATAAAGTTGTGCTTTCTTTCTTTTCTTATTGCAATAAATAGAGTTAGACCATAGTTACACTACCGTTCAAAAGTTTGGGGTCACTTTGAAATGTCCTTATTTTTGAAAGAAAAGCACTGTTCTTTTCAATGAAGATCACTTTAAACTAATCAGAAATCCACTCTATACATTGCTAATGTGGTAAATGACTATTCTAGCTGCAAATGTCTGGTTTTTGGTGCAATATCTCCATAGGTGTATAGAGGCCCATTTCCAGCAACTCTCACTCCAGTGTTCTAATGGTACAATGTGTTTGCTCATTGCCTCAGAAGGCTAATGGATGATTAGAAAACCCTTGTACAATCATGTTAGCACAGCTGAAAACAGTTGAGCTCTTTAGAGAAGCTATAAAACTGACCTTCCTTTGAGCACATTGAGTTTCTGGAGCATCACATTTGTGGGGTCGATTAAATGCTCAAAATGGCCAGAAAAATGTCTTGACTATATTTTCTATTCATTTTATAACTTATGGTGGGAAATAAAAGTGTGACTTTTCATGGAAAACACTAAATTGTCTGGGTGACCCCAAACTTTTGAACGGTAAATGTAGACCCTAATTATCCCCCCCCCCCTTACTTTTTGTTTGTTTGTCTTCACATAAATGCCTTTCCTTGAATTTCTCTCTCTCTCTCTTCCATTTCCTTCCTTCCACGTCAGTTCCACGTATGTATGTAGTTCCAACCCTTTACACGACCTAGTTCCCAAAGTAGGCACCCTAAGTAGGCTACATGACCCATATCTTCCAAAACCACCACAATATAAATATGATTAGGTTATTTGAGGTGGTGCCCTGTCTCAGCCGACACACGGAGAAACCGTCATCACTGCTCCTGCCTGTTAGCATACATGATCATGACTAGCATTACTTTGATTTGACTTACCCAAACCTGCGCGCCTCATTTCACCGTCAAACCTTCAGCTTTAACGTTTCCCAAAATCACTTCACCGAACTGCTAGAACCAGTGTTCGCTCTTTAAACAGAGTCGATGATGAACAGAAGATAAATCCTGCCGTAGGTCTGATATCTTCCGTTAGCCTACGTCTTCACGCCACGACATCCTACGGAAGCCGGTATGGTTCCTGAGTGACGTAGGGAAAAGGATTGTGGGAAATGGAGTTTTCACGGGTTTCTGTCTGTGTAACAGTATTAAAAAGGTCCCATGGCATGAAATTTTCACTTTCTGAGGTTTTTTAACGTTAAAATGAGTTCCTCTGACCTTCTTAAGTCACCCCAGTGGCTAGAAATTTCATAATGTGTAAACCAAACTATGCCCAACATTTGAGAATGGTGCGTCAAAACGGCGCGTTGATAAACTCTTCCCTTTACTACGTCAGCAAGGGAGATGATCCCCACGCCCCCCTCTGGATTCCCACCCACTGTATGGATTGCCCCGCCCAGTTGTAGTGAGGAGACCATAGAGGACACAACAACATGGCATCACCTAAGCGAGCGAAACATGGAAATTGCGCTGTACATGGATGTGACAACACAGAAAAGAGTCTGTTACTGCCGACGGGAGAGCCCCTGAAGACGCAGTGGCTTAATTTTATTTACTTCAATAATACGCCGTCGAGTCTACCTAAGACGGTGTATGTTTGTCGGAAGCATTTTCCTGAGGAATGTTTCCACAACTTGGGACAGTACAGGGCAGGTTTTGCACATCAACTGTCACTGAAGCCTGGGTCTGTACCAAGCATCCCTGCCGCATCAGCCACAAACACCGAACAAGTAAGTGTATAACTGTTAAGTCGTTTTGCCGTGTTTTAAAATCGGTGCCACGTTAGCCTTGCAATGGCTACATTAGCTGTGCAGCTAACCGCTTCCTGCAGTTAGCCAGGTACTCTGCGCTACAAAACCAAAAAGCATGCAGCATGCTCTGTTATAATAGCCAATCAAAACAGGTTTTACAAAGACACCCACATTCTTTTTTTTAAGTCACTCGTTCATTTTATTTGTTTGTTTGTTCAGTAAAAACCCAAACATTTGTTGAATTTATTTTATTTCCTCGCGTTGCACCTTAATGACGTCAGCGCGCGGTATTTTTCCCTTCGCGGTTTGTTCCTTCTCTCTCGCCATAGTAAGACACCCACATCTGCTTGTTCTGACCCACTGGAGGTAGCGTCACAGTGCTGTTAGCCAATCAGAGGTAACATGTTTACATGTCATGAATATTAATGATAAGACCCGCCCCCACCCTCTACCCTTCCCCGCCTCCTGCTTCTCATTAGCAAAACGACGCACTGGGAAAAGCGCTGAAATGGGGCTTTCTCCCAGGAGGCTATATCTACGTGCCGAGGGTTCATTTCGAGAAAGGCTGCGGATATAACATCCGGAAACCTCCACGAGCCCGTTTAAAGCATCAACAAACCACCATGCCATGGGACCTTTAAATGGGAGCAACAAAGTCAGCCAGTTGTTCTGTGTGACTCAAAGTATGTAAAGAGAGAGCTCTGAACGATTATTATTATTATCAGAATCATGTTGTTGACACACAAGGAATAATAATAATAATAAGAAGAAGAAGAACAGTTCAAAGTTCAAAGTGTTTGTCATATGCACAGTAAGGACATGTCCTCTTGCACAATTAAATTCTTAGTTTGCTGTCCACCATGAATGCCAATTATAAATAAATAATTAGATGGAAGAAATAATACAAAGTAAAGGCAATATAGTACAAAATAGGCAGTATAATACAAAAAGAAGGCAATGATCGGATGTAGCAGCAAAAAGGGCAGTAATGTGCAAACAATGTAAACAGATGTAAACAGTCAAGGAAACAATAATTATACTTATTAATTATTAATAAATATCCATCCATTATCTACAGGAGCCTATCCCAGCTGACTACGGGCGAAAGGCGGGGTACACCCTGGACAAGTCGCCAGGTCATCACAGGGCTGACACATAGACACAGACAACCATTCACACTCACATTCACACCTACGCTCAATTTAGAGTCACCAGTTAACCTAACCTGCATGTCTTTGGACTGTGGGGGAAACCGGAGCACCCGGAGGAAACCCACGCGGACACGGGGAGAACATGCAAACTCCACACAGAAAGGCCCTCGCCGGCTGCTGGGCTCAAACCCAGGACCTTCTTGCTGTGAGGCGTCAGTGCTAACCTCTACACCACCGTGCCGCCCCTATTAATAAATATAATTACTTAAATTAATTATTCATTTAATAATAATTATAAATATTATTATTATTTGGGCAGCACAATGGTGCAGTGGTTAGCACTGTCTCCTCACAGCAAGAAGGTCCTGGGTTTGAGCCCAGTGGCTGATGGGGGCCTTTCTGTATGGAGTTTGCATGTTCTCCCCGTGTCCGCGTGGGTTTCCTCCGGGTGCCCCGGTTTCCCCCACAGTCCAAAGGCATGCAGGTTAGGCTAACTGATGGCTCTAAATTGACCGTAGGTGTGAATATGCTTGGAGAGGAGATAGGCGCCACTAATCCAAGCCCAGAGAAAAGACATGAGAGATGAGTGACTATGTCAGCATCTCTCATGCCTCCCTACGACCGCAATGCGGTTATGGGAATGAACAGAACCAAAGACATGCAGGTTAGGTTAATTGATGGCTCTAAATTGACCGTAGTTGTCAATTTTAATTTTTTGCAAATTCAAGAAATAAAAATTGTATACAAAACGTCTGACAAAATCATTCCTGCTTAGAATGTAAACAAACCGGCAAAATGACAGTAGCAATTTGTGAAAAATGCTATAATAGTAATTATTGAAAAACAAAAAAAGATACGTTCTTGGGGCGGCACGGTGGTGTAGTGGTTAGCGCTGTCGCCTCACAGCAAGAAGGTCCGGGTTCGAGCCCCGTGGCCGGCGAGGGCCTTTCTGTGTGGAGTTTGCATGTTCTCCCCGTGTCCGCGTGGGTTTCCTCCGGGTGCTCCGGTTTCCCCCACAGTCCAAAGACATGCAGGTTAGGTTAACTGGTGACTCTAAATTGAGCGTAGGTGTGAATGTGAGTGTGAATGGTTGTCTGTGTCTATGTGTCAGCCCTGTGATGACCTGGCGACTTGTCCAGGGTGTACCCCGCCTTTCGCCCGTAGTCAGCTGGGATAGGCTCCAGCTTGCCTGCGACCCTGTAGAAGGATAAAGCGGCTAGAGATAATGAGATGAGATACGTTCTTACCATCAAATACTTCCATTCCATATTTTTTTTGCTTTTTTGTATTCTTTGAGGTTTTGTTTACAAGTACAGTTTTTATTTCTTCCTCATTTGGTTCAGTAACACACTCCGCCACTTTGTTCTTCTTCTTCTTTAGGGTTTTTTGGTGGTTGGCAAACCAACTTACAGGTACATTACCACCACCGACTGGGCCGGAGTGTGGAACAGGAGATAGTGGGAGGAAAAAACTATATTCTTTTAGCTATTTCTGCTTCTTTTAATCACTTGATAACAAAGCTTCCATTTTGTTTTTCTCTACTCACGGTATATGAGCTGATAGCCTAGTAGTAGAGTAGCCAATCAGATCGTGCGATTACTCATATCTAGTGACTGTGGATCGAATAAAGTTGTTTATATTGATATGCTAATGTATTCTGCCCAAATGTTCCATCAACCCAGTTTTTTGTAGATGAGCACAATCAAGGTCAGAACCAAAGATATTTAAAGATTGATGATGTTTACCCAGCTTCCGAAGCTCTTAATTAGCATTTGCAGCTTGGAAAATAAATAAACAGTTCATCTTTGCTCCCACATGAAACCAAAGTCCTGGAGATATTTAGAGTGGAAGTAGATGCTCCTGACACTGGCAGAGAAGTAGTTTAGTCTCTGTCGCATAGTAGGGCTCCTAAATGAGAAATATGTGCATATTTAGCAAGACAATGTCTCCCCTTGAGCAGAAATATGATAGTGAACATGCCTGACTGTCAAACTTGCCCTAGAAGAGTCAAAGCACCAGCTCAAAGGAGGTGAAAACTTTATATCCTCCCTGACCTTTAAATTGTGGAATACCTTCATGGCTAAAAGGCTGAATTTCTGACAAGTTAGATGGACACTTTTTTTTCTTTATTCATTTTCAGTTTGTTATTTCATACTGATCCATACCAGTGATATAAGGACATTTCAATACTTGCCAGAAACACAGTGTGAGCCACTGTTTCTATGTGATATGTTTCATTTTCTCTAGTTACAATACCTCTCTATTTTCTCTACTTTCTACACCATATCACTTGTCTCTCTAGTATATTTTTATCATAACCACAGCCTACATCCATGCATAATGTTATATGCACTGATTATATACAGTATATACACACACAGAAAACAAAACATAGTCCAATTTATCTATTTTGCAAGCAAATGTTTAATATAACTGCCCACTTCATGTCCCTATTAAAAACAACTGGCTCACAGTAGCATTGCAAGAGTAGATTATTTTCATGGGAAAAGCTGCAGACCTGGTAACACTGAAAAGGCAGGACTGTCAGCTATTTGCATCTTTCGGTCAGGCGTTACAGCCTTGGAAACACAAGATGCCTATAAGATTTGACAGGCCTACCTCATTTGGAGTGAAAATGCAATTTCAGACAGAATTGCCATTTTATTTTTGGCCGAGGACAAGGACACGTTATCCTAATGGGCCTCATGGGCAGCTAGCCTGGGCCCGCCCATCCTAAGCGTGACGCAACACGAGGGCCTGTTCCAAGCTTAGTCTGGCCAGGCAGGCTATCTACAGCATTTCCAAGCTCCCGAAAAATCGGGAACCAATCAACTTTGAGCATCTCCAACGGCCCTGGGTAGAGGCGTGTTCAAGGCAGTGACGTAGTAGAACTGCGACCGGAAGCCATAGATTGTTTACAGAATCTATGCCGGAAGCGCTTCATTCACATCACGAACATGGAGCAACGGCAAGCCTTTAACACAGCGGTAGATGCTGTATTGAAAGCATTCAACGGGAAGTTCTCATTGAAAATGGAGCAAAGAGCAGCCCTGGAGGTATTTATTGAAAGGAAGAACGTTTTCGCCTTGCTCCCGACCGGCTTCGGTAAGAGTTTAATCTACCAGTTAGCCCCGTCGCGTCACATACGTCAGAGGAAAGAGTGATGTGATTGGTTTAAGCTTCGTCACAGCCTTTTCTGGCTTCAACCAGTAGCAAACTGAGGCATTTCAGGGAGGCGGGTCAACCACGGGCTCTGGGAAACGGTTTGGCTTAATAGCTTGGCCAGACCAAATGCTCGGAGAGCTTTGAAGTCGCGTTAGCCAGGCTAATGGGCAGCTGCCCAGGGCCTCGGCCACTAGGGGGCCTCGGAGGTAGCAAGATCGGAAAATATGAAACAATATTTTCAGAAGTTTTGATCATATTGATAACATTTTTGATGCATTTCGCCACCCGTAAGGAAGCCCACCTTGTCCCGTCGCATAAATCACCCGTCATTGTCAATATGATCACTGTCCACCATGTCTTCACACGCTATGCCAGCTTGAGTTCAATGATTTAATTAATGACTTCGCTTTCCAGAAAAGTAGGAAAGCGCCCTTGTAAGTTGACCCATGGCTGTCAAACTGAATGCGCAAAGCTGTGTGCCACTGCTGTTTGGGACATTACGTGTGTGAAAGGATGAAATGTTTCACATAGCCTAACATTTTGAGATTTATTTCTGAGAAGCAAGATATTTTTCTTTCTTTGTTATCGCTCTTTGTTTTCACAAGTTAAAAGTCGCCTGGATTCCAAAATGAAAACGAACGGTTATATACCAAATGAATGTTCTTGTTCTGAATACTAAAGAAACTGTTGTAGGCCTGGGTTATGTTCTTGACATGTTGTTCATTGACTCACTCATTCAAAGGCTTCTTGAGGCTAAACTTTAGTTAACCAGACTTGTTAACCGTGATGTCTGATGGATTTTTTCACCATGCAATTGCCTCTTTCACCATTGCTTTTTCTCGATTAAATAGGTGTTGATGGATATAAGGTTTTATCGTTCAATAGTATTTCTAATTGTGCCACTGTCATTATTTAAGTTTCTGTGCCTAGTTAGACAGGCACGTCTGAGGGGGTGAATTTGCTGAGCGCAGTTGACAACAGGCGGAGGTGGGGCCTCGGGAGCGGGGCCTCGGGGGGGGGTGTCTGCCCAAGGCCTCGGCAAGGGTTAATGCGGCCCTGGCCGAGGATGAAAATGTATGGATTGCTATTGCATTTCAGTATGCCAGAATCATATCAGTTTAGACATTGAAAATGAAATGCCAAATGAAGGTTGCCTTTGCATTTTAATTTCAGCAGCTATGATACATTGCTGTGCACAAAAAACTGCAAATGGAAATCCAAGTTTTGCAACTGAATTTGAATTATGTCTCAGAATTATGCACTGTCGTAAGGGAAATACATGATTGAATTAGCATTTTCTAATTAACATTCATTTGAGTTTTCATAAAGTCTGGAAAACACTGTCGTAACCTTTAAAGTTAGTTAGTTTTGCCAGAGTCCCTGCTTGAACTCAGTACAAAATGTATACTGTTCTTACTCATTAGGTGACATTGGGCATACCTAACAACCTGTGGGTTGAGTGCCTTGCTCAAGGGCATTTCAGTCATTCCTGCTGGTCCAGGGAATCGAACCGGCAACCTTTTGGTCCCAAAGCTGCTTCCCCATGGCCAAATGTTAAGGAACTGAGGCAAAACTATCATCTGTTTTACCCTCCATTAAAAGCTCAAGTGTTGATAGGGACATTTCAGCTATTGTTAATGATAGATGCCTATATAAATAAAATATTATAAATTATTATTAAAAATGTAAATAACATATTGAATATAAAAATAATTGAAATTTTTTGGTGTACTTGGTTGTACTTATGTTTGTTTTTTACAGTTTTAGTACAATTATGGCTGAATTTCCCAAGAGCATCGGTGTCAGTAATCTGGGTGTGAAGGAGCAGACTACAAACACTCAGGACTACAACTCCCATGACACACAGTGCCCTCTGTCCCCAGCCTACTGAATTACAGCTGTCACGCCTTTCCTTAATCACCGCTTCAACTATTTAAGCCGCTCATTCACACCGCTCCAGCGCAAAGTATCATCCTGCTATTTCAGTACATACTGAGCCTTGTATCTTTTCTGACTGGCTCTAGCGTTTCCTGACCTTTTGCTATTTCCTCTCCATTTTCACGCTTTGTCTTTTCCACGTCACATTGTTCGCCAATTGCCTGACCTTCACTAGTTTACCGACACCGATTTCAGTCACACGTTTTGGCTTTGTTGACAGTCTGCTGATCTGCTTCCTCCACGCATACATCAAGCCTGCACTCTCACAGGATACTTTTCCGTAATGGATGTAGCAGAGGGTCCTAAACAGACTGCTCTAAATGCACAGGGGCGTTTGCTAGGAGAACATCAACAGATGCTCGCTGACCTTAACACTCGGATGACGCAGCTCACGTTTGTGATATCGCAGGCCCTCCTAGCACGCTCCAAGCCTCCTCCTAGCCCAGCGCTTCAACTCCCCGCTCCAGAGAAGTTTGCTGGAGACGTCATCGCATGTAAGGGTTTTTTACTGCAATGTTCTATGTATTTTTCCACCATGCCACATTTATTGGAGGAGCACAAGATCGCAAAATTTATATCTTTTCTCTCGGGCAAAGTACTTCGCTGGGCCACTGCAGTTTGGAATAGGGGGCATGAGCAAACCAAGTCCTATGAACAATTCCTCACCATGTTTAAAAGGGTGTTTTGATCATGAACCAGAAGGAATAGAGGTTTGAGAGAGTCTTCTCGCCAGTTCCCAAGGCTCCAGAAGTGTTGCTGAATATGCCTTGGAATTCAGGACACTAGTAGCTGCTAGTGGGTGGAATGATCCGGCACTGAAAGTGGTCTTTTGCCAAGGCCTACATCCAGAGATTGTTAGTGAGCTGGCTTGTAGAGATGAGAACCTCACTCTGGACTCCCTCATTGACTTGGCTATTTGACTCGACCAATTGTTAAAGCTCAGACCATCTATCCACTTCAACACCAAATCTGTCCAGTCTGTGGAGGATGGTTCACCCACGGAGGTCTCATGCACCCGTCTAACCCACGCTGAACATGCTAGGCGGCGCAAGGAGGAGTTATGTTTCTACTAGTCGTATCGGACATTGCCTGAGCATAGCATCTGGCAATGTCCCATACAACCAGCCCGAGAAACCCCAACAGAGAGGCCTGTAAGCTCCACCAGTCCAGTGAGAAAATTCAGTTTGAAATCCCAGTCCTACTCAGGGTAGGGTCCTCCACTCATGTCTTATCTGCTTTTGTTGATTCAGGGGCAGAGGGGAGCTTTATCAGTAGTGCCATCGTGCAGAACCTCGACCTGCCTACCATCCCCCTGCACAGCGCACTCAGTATCAAGACCATTGATGGAGGACTCCTAGGCGATGGACTGGTCACCACTCGCACACAACCAGTACAGATTCAAATAGGGGCTTTACACAAAGAATTCACATTACTCTATGTAACCACCACCATCGATCATGACATCATCCTTGGCTATCCCTGGCTGCAGCTACGTGATCCATTGATTTCATGGCAAAACAAGGAAATTCTTCACTGGTCACCCACATGCTTCCAGAACTGCCTCTCTCTCCCTCAGATCAGAGTAGCTTCTACCTCCATAGAGAGCCCCCAATCCGACTCCATAGACAATATTCCGGATTGTTACTTAGACCTGGCAGAATTCTTCAGTAAGGGGAAGGCCTGCAGGTTACCTCCTCACAGGCCGTATGATTGCTCGATCGACTTACTGCCAGGTATGTCTCCTCCATGTGGTCGTATTTATCCCTTGTCCCAAAAGGAACAGGCAGCCATGGAGGAATATATTCAGGAGGCTCTCAAACAGTCACCCACATCGGCTGTTTTTTTTTTTTGAGAAACGAGGAGGTGGACTGAGGCCTTGCATCGACTACAGAGGCTTAAACCAAGTCACCGTAAAGTATCCTTATCTTCTTCCCCTGGTTCCAGCAGCTCTTGAACAGCTTTGATCTGCTAAGATATTTTCAAAGCTCGATCTATGAAGTGCATACAACCTGATCCGAATAAGGAGGGGTGATGAATGGAATAAGGCCTTCAGCATGACCGCGGGGCACTTCAAGTACCGGATCATGCCGTATGGCCTTTCTTCGGCACCCAGCATGTTCCAGTGCTTCATCAACGATGTCATCGATGATATCCTGATTTACTCTTCAGATGTCCAGAGTCACCAGGAATACGTCAGAACCCTTCTCAAGTGACTGTTAGAGAACAACCTCTATGTAAAGGCAGAGGAATGTGAGTTCCATCTAAACAAGACTTCCTTCCTTGGCTATATCATTAGTGCTGAAGGAATGTACATGGACTCCTCCAAAGTAGCAGCTGTCACATCCTGGCCTACACCCAAGTCTGTAAAGGAGCTCCAATGATTCCTAGGCTTCACAAACTTTTATCGCCGGTTCATTCGAGCTTTCAGCTCTCGAGCAGCTCCCCTAACCACACTGTTGAAGAAGGGCTCCAAGCACCTACAGTGGAACTCTGTGGCCGAGGAAGCCTTCGGCCGACTTAAGCTTGCATTCAGCTTGGCCCCCATACTCCTACATCCTGACCCCACTAAGCCTTTCATCATGGAAGTAGATGCATCTGACACCGGGGTCGGGGCCATCCTGTCACAACGCTTTGGGGAGAAACCGAAGCTACACCCCGTAGCCTTTTTTTCTAAAAAATTAACTTCAGCAGAAAGGAATTATGATGTGGGTGTAACACAAGTTCCAGTTTCCCTTATGAAACCAGGATGAATAAATATAAACTAGCATTATATTATAATTAATTAAAACTATGATAATACATTATTATAAATATAACACATTGTGAACTATATGCATAATTCGATTTAATTCATTGTAATTACTGGTATTGAAATTGTACACTGTCTCTTTCAGAAGCAGGAGAAAGAAAGGCAAAAGAGATGCAGTTTTTTTTCTTTCAATTGAATGAAGCAGCTAAAAACAGGAGATGCAAGAAAGTTCTTCGGCGCTCGAATCATATTTTAAAATACATAATACTTGGATAAATATAAGACAAACCTTTGAATTATAAACAGATTATTAAACAAACTTAAGCTAGACTGGTTAAAACTGATATCTTGCCATTATCCTCACTTTCATGTGCAAACCGTTCCGAACTTGCCGTGGAAAAATTGTTGAACGGATTTGGTAAGTTCATGTCATTTTATTTTCTTGTTTTCTGTTCATTTGGAGTATTGTATACGAGAATGAACCAATGTTCCAACAGCTGTAGGCCTAATGGTGAACAGTTAGGTAATGAAAACCGATGTCTTATCAGTTTGTAATGTATCTGAATTTGACAGTTTTATGTTGCTAATTAATTTTCATGTATAACCTGTTGCATAAACAGGCCAGGATTTTTTGTTGGGTTGGTTGCATGGTATTTTCATACCATTGTGAAGAATCTAAGATGGCGAGCCTACCATGAGGATCGACCACGTTGTCTTCTAAGGGAACAACTGCCCAGGATCTCCGCGCGAGAGGCCACGTGGTATTGTACAAGGGACATTAATTGGCTGATATAGCCTGGACATTCATTTTGTCATTTTTTTCACTGCGGTCTGCAGTGCATGCTATCTGTACATTTCAAGGCTGATAAGCAGGAACTGTTTATGGTGATTTTGTGAATTGCAGTGGACACATTTAATAACAATTGTATTTAATTTTCTCAGGTGAATTGTGAATGTGGAAAGATAGTTTCCTTTTTTTAATGGTTAACTGGAATATATTCTGGTAAAAAGTGAATCATTAAGACAAAAGTAAGGGGGGATTAAATTAAAATAGGCCTAAAATTAGAAAAATAGAATTTAAATCCTAAAAGAGGATAAAATAACCTTTAGTTTGATTACTAACGACTGAAACCGGAATACTTGAACAAAACCTATAGGGAAAAGGGGGAATATAAAACAAGAATACCAAATATTTTATGTTTTATTTTATTTTTGATGTTATCTGCGGGCGGCACGGTGGTGTAGTGGTTAGTGCTGTCACCTCACAGCAAGAAGGTCCGGGTTCGAGCCCCGTGGCCGGCGAGGGCCTTTCTGTGCGGAGTTTGCATGTTGTGTCCGTGTGGGTTTCCTCCGGGTGCTCCGGTTTCCCCCACAGTCCAAAGACATGCAGGTTAGGTTAACTGGTGACTCTAAATTGACCGTAGGTGTGAATGTGAATGGTTGTCTGTGTCTATGTGTCAGCCCTGTGATGACCTGGCGACTTGTCCAGGGTGTATCCCGCCTTTCGCCCGTAGTCAGCTGAGATAGGCTCCAGCTTGCCTGCGACCCTGTAGAACAGGATAAAGTGGCTAGAGATAATGAGATGAGATGTTATCTGCAATTGATGTTTGCATTTCATGTGCATAATCACATATCTTGGTGTACCTATTTTCATACAATTTTCTCGATAAAAGTACGCCGGCAGTTAAAACTTCTCACGATCTGTGGTCTCTTTATTACGTACTTAATTACTGCTCTTATCGAACCTACACACTGGTCCTGAGCACATTGCATATCGTAGGTGCTACATGGGAAACAGAGAGCTCCTCACTATTAAATTAGCCCTCGAAGAATGGCGGCACTGGTTAGAGGGAGCCACGCACCCCTTCGTCATCCTCATGGACCACAAGAACCTTGAGTATCTCTGAAAGGCCAAGAGGCTAAACCCCAGGCAGGCCAGGTGGGCATTATTCTTCACCCGGTTCAATTTCTCAATTTCTTTCTGTCCAGGTTCCAAAAACACCAAGGCAGATGCATTATCCAGAACTTTCAGTCTTTCTCAACAAGACTCTAGCTCTCATCCCATCGCACTGTTTCATGCAATCCATCACCTGGGAACTGGACAAAGAAATAAGCAAGTCTCATGTCCAGCTACCACCCCAAGTCTAACGGCCAAGTGGAGAGAGCAAACCAGGAGATTGGCTGCTTCCTGAGAATATATTGCATGCAAAACCAGAGGGACTGGGCGTGCTTCCTACCTTGGGCCAAGTATGCACAAAACTCGCTCAAACACTCAGCCACCCAGCTAACACCGTTTCAGTGCATACTTGGCTACCAGCCACCCTTGTTTCCCTGGGATGACACACCCAGCCAAGTACAGGCCATCGACGACTGGTTTCAATGAAGTCAAACGTTCTGGGAGGAGGTCCACCAGCATCTGGAAGCAGTCAGCGCCAAGTACAAGGAGTATGCAGACAAACACAGAGGTGAGACTCCCGACTTCCTCTCCCGACGGGGGGTTCTGTCAGTAATCGTGGTGTGAAGGAGCAGACTATAAACACTCAGGACTACAACTACCATGACACACAGCACCCTCTGTCCCCAGCCTACTGAATTACAGCTGTCACGTATTTCCTTAATCACTGCTTCTGCTATTTAAGCCGCTCATTCACACCGCTCCAGTGTGAAATATTGTCCTGCCGTTTCAGTATATACCGAGCCTTGTATCTTTTCTGACTGTCTCTAGCGTTTCCTGACCTTTTGCTATTTCCTCTCCGTTTTCGCTCTGTCTTTTCCACGTCATGTTGTTTGCGGATGGCCTGACCCTCGCTAGTTTACCGACACCAATTTCAGTCACAGGTTTTTGGTTTTGTTGTCTACTGTTTTGTTTTTGGTTTTGTAGTCTACTGATCTACTTCCTACATGCATACATCAGTAAGTGCCTGCACTCTCACAATCAGAATTTTTATGCATACATGAAGTAAAAATAAATCAATAAATAAAATGAAAAAAATCGCACATCAGTGATAATTGCATGCTCTGTCAATACTAGCATCTCCTAAACAATTTGTATAAATGACCTGTGCTGGAAAACGCATATGAATACTGCAAATGCATGGCATTTATAACTTACAACCCCGATTCCAAAAAAGTTGGGACAAGGAACAAATTGTAAATAAAAATGGAATGCAATAATTTACAAATCTCAAAAACTGATATTGTATTCACAATAGAACATATCAAATGTCGAAAGTGAGACATTTTGAAATTTCATGCCAAATATTGGCTCATTTGAAATTTCATGACAGCAACACATCTCAAAAAAGTTGGGACGGGGGCAATAAGAGGCTGGAAAAGTTAAAAAGTACAAAAAAGGAACAGCTGGAGGACCAAATTGCAACTCATTAGGTCAATTGGCAATAGGTCATTAACATGACTGGGTATAAAAAGAGCATCTTGGCATGGCAGCGGCTCTCAGAAGTAAAGATGGGAAGAGGATCACCAATCCCCCTAATTCTGCACCGACAAATAGTGGAGCAATATCAGAAAGGAGTTTGACAGTGTAAAATTGCAAAGAGTTTGAACATATCATCATCTACAGTGCATAATATCATCAAAAGATTCAGAGAATCTGGAAGAATCTCTGTGCGTAAGGGTCAAGGCCGGAAAAACATACTCGGTGCCCGTGATCTTCGGGCCCTTAGACGGCACTGCATCACATACAGGCATGCTTTTGTATTGGAAATCACCAAATGGGCTCAGGAATATTTCCAGAGAACATTCTCTGTGAACACAATTCACCGTGCCATCCGCCGTTGCCAGATAAAACTCTGTAGTTCAAAGAAGAAGCCGTATCTAAACATGATCCAGAAGCGCAGACGTCTTCTCTGGGCCAAGGCTCATTTAAAATGGACTGTGGCAAAGTGGAAAACTGTTCTGTGGTCAGACGAATCAAAATTTGAAGTTCTTTATGGAAATCAGGGACGCTGTGTCATTCAGACTAAAGAGGAGAAGGACGACCCAAGTTGTTATCAGTGCTCAGTTCAGAAGCCTGCATCTCTGATGGTATGGGGTTGCATTAGTGCGTGTGGCATGGGCAGCTTACACATCTGGAAAGACACCATCAATGCTGAAAGGTATATCCAGGTTCTAGAGCAACATATGCTCCCATCCAGACAATGTCTCTTTCAGGGAAGACCTTGCATTTTCCAACATGACAATGCCAAACCACATACTGCATCAATTACAACATCATGGCTGCGTAGAAGAAGGGTCCGGGTACTGAACTGGCCAGCCTGCAGTCCAGATCTTTCACCAATAGAAAACATTTGGCGCATCATAAAATGGAAGATATGACAAAGAAGACCTAAGACAGTTGAGCAACTAGAATCCTACATTAGACAAGAATGGGTTAACATTCCTATCCCTAAACTTGAGCAACTTGTCTCCTCAGTCCCCAGACGTTTACAGACTGTTGTAAAGAGAAAAGGGGATGTCTCACAGTGGTAAACATGGCCTTGTCCCAACTTTTTTGAAATGTGTTGTCATGAAATTTAAAATCACCTAATTTTTCTCTTTAAATGATACATTTTCTCAGTTTAAACATTTGATATGTCATCTATGTTCTATTCTGAATAAAATATGGAATTTTGAAACTTCCACATCATTGCATTCCGTTTTTATTTACAATTTGTACTTTGTCCCAACTTTTTTGGAATCGGGGTTGTAGTATTTTGTTTGTTTGTTCATATTTTAAAGTATGTATAATTTTCTAATTAAATTTTGAAAATAAAAGTGTTAATATTAGTAAGTAATTAATTTTGGAGAAAGAGAGAAATTGTGCCGGGGTCACTAAAGGAACAGACAACCACAGGGTCATTAGTTCATGTAGTTCTGAGAATTGTGTAAGTTTACTGAACATCTTGATTAAGTTCTCAAAGATAACCATAATCTCAAACACTGTAAGAAGATTTTAAAAAGATCTCAGACCAGCAAGTGTGATTTCACTGCATGATTGTAACAGGACGGAATTTTCCTCCCACTTCTGATGAAATATGAATTATTACTCAATCTCCGGGCAATACTTGGCTGCACGTTAATCCAGTGGAAGGTTGTGGATGTTTCTGGCATGTTCCTTATGCTGGCTGTGAAATCATGTTCCAACTATTCAAGGTATGTCCAAGTGTTATCTATAGTGTAGAAGTGCTGATACAGCCTGTAGATAACACTCAGGATAATGTCTCAGGGCATCTTTGCTAGATAGCTAACTATGTAGCTTGAAACGTATGAATTAACATGAGTTAGCCATATTGTTGATAAAAATGCATTCCTTAAACATAGAATGTTTTCAGATTATGTCAATTTTTGATAGATGTAATTTGCAATCAGAGCAATTCCAGCGTTATGGACGTGACACTTGAACTCAAAATGGCAACAAATGACCCAGTGCATGTTTTATTGTCTCCCGGTATTTAAACAGGTGTTGCATATTTTAAGGCTGTACCATACTGGAGAAGTGATAGAACAAGAACAATTCCCATAGTACATCTAGGGCATGCCAGAAAATGCCAATAAAAGATGTGTTATGGATGTGACAGAAAAAGTATCACTTTTCTTGGGTGACTGTACATTTTTATCAAACTCTGTGAAATTGTAAACCTAATGTCGAAATGGAGATATCCATTTGATAGAGGGGTCCAAGGTGAATATTAAAAAATCTGTTTAAAATATTTTGTATTTCATGCAGAGTTTCGGAAGGAAAAGTCAGCGTTATGGATGTGACGAAATTCCGTTATGGATGTGACGCGTCTGAAATAGACATGGCATATGTTTAGAAAATCAGCAATTTAACCACCATAACCCTTTGAAAAACTCTCTAAATATCAGCTAAAACTATCAAAGTTCTTAAATAATATTTAGAATGGCTATTGTTTTGCTGTTTTGTGGATTTTGGCATACATTTCTGTGGCTTGTGGCAATAATATAGAATTGTACATGATCAAAGTTGATTTTAGCTTGGGGTTTACATTATAAGAAAGAAAGACTGACAGTGACATATTAGGTTGGTTACAAATTGGTTCAACTTATTCACATCTGTAAAATGCAGGCCTAGGTGATATCTCTGGGAGTGGTTTTGATGTATTACATGTTGCTTTATTTTTGCATGGTGAGGTTGACATTTACATGGAATTGCCCATCACTCAAGTATTTATTACCAGACAGCTTGTTTACTTGAATGATTTTCTTGGATGACTAATTTTATGCAAGTGAATTTTTGAGAGTAGCCATGCTTTTACTCAGGTCAGAGTGTTTTGTACTCTTTGCACCACTGGCTGCATTACAGGAAGATTTAGTGCATATTTTTAAAGACATGAGGTGCTTTTTGTTTGTGTGCATACAAGCAGTTTAAAAAAAAAAAAAAAAAATACACGAGCTTTTTTTCATTCAAGAATATTCAATTTGAAATAAAAACATGACAATATCAAATGCTACAAACATCTATTTGTCATTAGGTGCATTTTGTATTTATAGTAGCTAACCAATTTGGAGAAATAAATCAGCATGTCAGTTTGCCCCTGGGTGAGAAGCAGTGGTGTAGTCTACGTGATACGCAGGTATACGCCGTATGCCCACTGGAAAAGCTCAGCGATTTCCGTATACTCACTGAAGAGCTCAGTGATTTGCGTCTCATCTCATTATCTCTAGCCGCTTTATCCTTCTACAGGGTCGCAGGCAAGCTGGAGCCTATCCCAGCTGACTACGGGCGAAAGGCGGGGTACACCCTGGACAAGTCGCCAGGTCATCACAGGGCTGACACATAGACACAGACAACCATTCACACTCACATTCACACCTACGCTCAATTTAGAGTCACCAGTTAACCTAACCTGCATGTCTTTGGACTGTGGGGGAAACCGGAGCACCCGGAGGAAACCCACGCGGACACGGGGAGAACATGCAAACTCCACACAGAAAGGCCCTCGCTGGCCACGGGGCTCGAACCCAGACCTTCTTGCTGTGAGGCGACAGGGCTAACCACTACACCACCGTGCCGCCCCGTATGCGCATCTACCGAAAAATATATTCGTTATTTGAACTGGCTAAACCAGCGTCAACATTGAAAGGATGAATGTTCCACAGTTCCATTCCTAGATGCCTGTGTCCACCAAACGCGCTTTAGCGCTACAAGCGCCTATTCAATTCAAATCCTATGGGCTTCATTCATTAGACGCTGACAGAGCCCGACTCGGCACTCAAGGCGTTGCGAGTTGATCCAAGAGCAGAGAATTGACCCTTCCGGGAGCTCCGCCCCCCATAGCAACTGTTGCTATGTCAGTCAAACCAGCCGTCTGCACTTGTGTATGTAGCCAGTCCAGGGCCGGAGTGGGCCCTGTTTTCAGTCCGGGAGTTTAATTCACATTCAGGCCACTTTGAAATGGAGGAGGAATTTGAGTACCGTAAAATACCAAATAATAGCCGAGTTCCAATTAACCGCCGAGTTCCCTTTAACGGCCGGGTGTACGCGTGTGTTGTGACAAAGGCCGGTTCCGAATACTCGCCAGGGTCTAAAAAAAAAAAAAAAGCGTCCGAACGTTCTATCTAGAATCTTGAGGCCCAGCACTTTTCTGGTTTTCTGGTGTTTAAACGATTTTGCATTGCATAGTTTTCTACCGAAACAATATGAATGAATGAATGAATGAATGAATGCAAAATGAAATTATTTCTATAATACTGTTTACAACATTTTGTTAGTGAGGGTGATAGCAAGTGACCATAACTTTGCAGAGTAATTAAATCACAGTGCTGCGCACAGACAATGGTGTGGTTTCTTGATTATTTTGTAAAGCATGCACTTAACTAGTCATTAACAGGAAAAGGTGTGTGATTTATCCTTTATCCACCCCGACTGTGCCATGCGAAGATGCATTCTGCGTCTTCAAAATTCCCCGAAGTCGGCACCGTGCTATCTGTAATCTAACTCTAAACAAACTGTAAGTTATACTGGTTAAAAGTAGGCCTATCTGAGAATGATTTTTTCCCCGTTTTGAGGTAGATTTTGGGGAAGGTGTTTGTGAAGAAGGAATTAATCGCCTGTTCCAAATAGCCGCCTAGTCTCTAATACGCGCCGGGTCTCTTACGTGATTGAGACAAATAATAGCCCGGGCTATTATTTGGTATTTTACGGTACATTAAAAAAGATAAAACAAATAGCTGTTCTTTCACAATGCTTTTTATTTGGTTTAAATTCAGGTAAACTTCACTTCACTTTAACAATATAGGTTCTCGCGTGCATTTGAACCAATGCTTGTGCATTACATGCCGCATACGCCTCGAAAATAATGGCAAATCAACAATGCTGGGTACTCAGCAACCGGCAGATAAAGCGTGAGGGCGCATTAGGCAACTCAAAAATGGTTAAATGAAATGTAGGCTAAAGCAAGTGTTCGATTCTGCTTAGAATATTGGCATACGCATACACCTCTTCTAAGTTATATATTTAACAACAATTATTTAACATCAAATATGACTTCTAGGCCTGTGTGTTCATAACCACAATGTGCGCACGCCTGTGGAAATGCACGGTGTGACAGCGAGATGAAATAGGCTGGATGAGGAAATAACGCGCAACAGCACATTTGGGACCTGTTCATCTAAAATTGTTAATAACTGGGATGTAAAGCAATGTCCGGTTCTTCTTAGAATTAAGACATACACCACATCTATACCGTGTAAATTGCGAGATTTCACATGACATCAAAAAGCTGAATTGACATCGCAAACTATCGACACATTATAGGCCTAGCATAGACTGATAAAATCGACAAACAGGGTTATCATACTCCATATCTTTCGTAACCTACCAGCTGGTCTTGAGAACATATCTGTCAATTTGGCACATTTTGCTGCCACCTCCTTCCTTTTTTTTAAGCTTCGCCCTTTCGGTTCCACCTGGCCTCTTTCTGCCCTCCATCACTGACGCGCGCTGTTTCGCGCCAATGTTGTTTAAGTTCCCCTCCCAGAGGAGGAGTCTTGGACCAAACCAACTGCAATAGAGGGGAGGGGAGAATTTCCTTATTTGGTAGCGCCTATTTAATCTGCTGCGATGCTGTCGGCGTCTGGGCTGCCATGTGAAAATGCAGAGTGCAGTTGAATTGATGATTAATGCAAGAATAAGATCAGTGACCAAAATTAGTGAAAATTATTTTCCCCATGCTCCAAGCAGGCCACCATTGATGGTTTGGGCCGGGGATGGTCCCGGCTAATATAGGGCCACCCCGGCATTGAGCCAGTCAAATGAGGTCACCCCTTCGCAGTAAACGTCATTCATACGTAAGAGGAAATTGCGCGCGCAGCCTGGACTCAAAAAAGACTCAGCGACGGTCAGACTGACTTTTGGCGACGGTAGAGACGAGAAGAAATATTTGGAAGAAATGCCTAGTTGTTGTGTTGTCGGGTGTCAGAATCGTAGCAGTGATGGGGTTAAAATGTTCAGAATTCCAGCAGGATCTCACCCATTCCAAAAAAATCGCCGACGTCTATGACTACAAGTCATCAAACGTGTAGACTGGGATGAAAGCACCATCAAAAATGCGCGGGTTTGCAGCGCCCACTTCATCACAGGTAAGATCAGGCTATTTATTAAATCTTTCTTTTTTATTCTTTCTAGTCTTCGTTTATTGATGTAGCAAAATACTTTGGTAACGTTTGTCTGATTAGCTGGGTCATAGTTACACAATGTAATGAATATTGTTAGCATGTTAACTTAGCTTTGCATGCAATTTTGTCTGTAGGAGAGCTCTCGCTTGACTCAAGCAGTCCAGATTTTGTGCCATCATTATTTGTGTATGCCGAAAATCACAATTTTAAAGCAAGGATGGAAAGGTAAAATTGTGTGCCCTCACTCTAAATGCCAACTTACGTTGACTGCTCTAACCTAGCTCCCGCCCCGTTCAGTTTCATTTCTGCTCTCTGCCTCTCGCTTTTTACGCAGCTCTGATTTCTCTTAGCTGCACTCTTTACACTATCATTCCTTTCATGCCATTACCTCCTGCAAATTGCTGTTTAGTGTTGGTATTTGCTGTTGTAGCTAAAGCCACATTGCCATCACATCACTGGCATAATTTGATTAAAACAAAATGAATATGAATGCCCATTGTTAATCAAGTTGTAGTCTTGCTGTAACCAGAATGTTTATGGCAGGCTACTTTTTGTAAATAGTTTTTTTTTTTTGAGTTTGACATTTTTTGTAAATAGTATGACTGCCTTCAGGTATCAGAGGAAAACTTACTAACATCGTCCGTCCACTCTTTAATTAAATGCGGATCCGGTAGGCGATGTCCACTTGTTAGAGTTAACTTATTTATGTAGCATTCTCGATCTTGTAACGACAATTGTTTGGCATAATCTGACAGCTCATAATGCCGGTCTATGGGCAGCGCCATTGTTTCTGGGTCCAGGCTGCGCGCGCATCCTAGCAACGGTCGGTTTGTTTACAAACATGCGAAGGGGTCTCTTGTTGCTAAGCAACAGTGCTTATTCAGTCATGACAGACCACGCAGCATTATCTAGCATTCAGTCAAGCTTGCGAAATCATGAAACGAAAACAAACGACACTATTTCAGTGTCTTCAGAAGTGTCCTCAGCCATCACTCTGCAGCACAACCAAGGAGGCAATGCAGACCTCAAATGCCAGAATATAAAAACACCTGGAAAGTCCTGTAGACCTTTTTTGCAGGGCTTGTGGACTAAGGCTACGTTTACATTACGTCGAATCAGCGGATCATCAGATTAACGTTCTTAAAACGATTCGTGTTTACACTAAAACCGTTAGCCGTGCACACAGCAACGCCAATACACGGATACGCTTGGCTCCGCAGGCGTCCTGCGCTCCAAATCACTCCGCCCTGAACAGCGAGTGCCCTCTGGAGGGTGCGCACTCCGGCCCTGCGGAGCTCACACAGCGCACGAGTGAAGTGCACAAGCCACGATTCGGGACTGAGCCGCTGTGTGTGTGATCCCAGCGCATATCACTTACCACTTGCAAGTGGAAGGATGGCAAGCCTAAAGACAATCATAACTACACAATGGGCAGTATTTGCATCAGTATTTGCAGTATTGTCATACTTTTATACTCTTTAATGAAAGGTGATACAAGGCGGAAGTCCGCGCCATTTTTCAGCAGTCGCGTCACATGACCAACGCCAGCGAATCAGGAAGGTGGATGTCACAGTGACGTTGTCCAATGAGACGCCAGCTAGAGCTCAGCACAGTGTATCCACGTATTTTGAATGTTTACACAGCACCGGACCAGACACGATCTGGATTGAATACGTGGACGCTGGCGGATTCCCGTTTCCAGGCGTTTCCAGGCGGTTTAATGTAAACGGACAGTGCATCCGCGAAGAAAACGAGACAGATACGGTCTAGTGTAAACGTAGCCTAACACACTGAAGGGCGTTGCGTATTTGTTAATTAAATTAATTTTTTCTTCTTTGAAGCAAACATTTGTTTTAGCACATCTAGGATGTTTTCTTGTTCATTTAAGCTGATGTGCTGAATAGATAAGAAATAAGAAATGCATTTAATATGTTAAAAATATATTATTGTGTGATATATGTGTTTAATTTACGTCAGTATGTCAAATTTTCTTGATACATGAAAAATAAAAAAAACAATGATGGAAAAGCCCACTTATCTTAAGTTGAACGGTGAATCAAAATTTTATAAATTTTGTACATTTAAACCACATTTGTTTTGCATACAGTAGATCTGTACACAAAACCAGTTTCAAGATGCATATTACTATGCATTAGGCAGTGATGGTGCTCATGAGGTGTTGCTTTCAGGTTATCGGACAGTTACAAGATGGATGTGTATAACAGTATAGCCACAACACGTGTGTGTGTGTGTGTGTGTTTGTTTTCCCGGGGGGCGTTGCATGGCAAGCACTGAGTATACCCACTGCAAAAAAGTAGACTACACCACTGGTGAGAAGTCATGGCAGCTATTTCGCTATTTGTACCCGAATTAGTTATTTGGCTATTTATAACTGGTTTGGGTGTCAATCACATTGCTGGCTACTTGGGTGCTTGTCTTGTCGCTGGTTGGTGGCATTAATCCTCAGGAACAAATAGCTATGTTGGCTACTGACATCTGGGTGCGAATAGTATTGACCAGTTATTATATGGACACATTTGCATTTGTTATATTCATTGAATTTTCAATGAATATACAGTATCAACATCAAATTTTATATATAATTAATTACTAAACAACACTTGAATGGAAAAAGCCACAGAGCCATAGCAAAGACCAGAAACATCCTTCACACTACAATTGGTTTGATAATATGCAGGTGGAAAGTTCATGGAGCCATAGCTAATCTTCCCAGACAGGTGTGCCATGCAAGATTTCACAGTGTTGTCTCCGACTAATAAGGAAGATAAGACAGAATCCATCAGTCATTCGGAAAGAGAAGTGGGATGACGTGAAAGCAGCAGGAGCAAGAGATACAGAGAAAACAATAAGCAATTAACTTCAATCATCTCCATTCCTACACTCCACTCTTCTGATTAAAAAAAAAAATACAAGCTCAGAGCTGCATATCTAAAAGCAGTTAGACAAATCACAGATCTTTTCAAACAAAATGATTAAACAAAAATAGAACTTTTTGGCAATAAACTAGCTCATCATCTTTGGAGGTAAAAGGGTTACACACATGATTCCAAGAACAACCCTGAGTGAAGTATAGAGGTGGGGGCACCTGAAGGAAACCCACACAGAGAGAACCCGCACAAGGAGAACATGCAAGCTCCACAAAGAAAGTCCCTGGTTGACCAGCAGGTTTGAACCCAGCCTCTGCTTGCTGTGAGGTGACAGTGCTAACCACTACATCACCGTGCCCCCTATATCAGAGGATATTATATGGTTGCGTGCAGATATGAAGTTTATCTTAGAGTGGTGAACATATTCATGAGTTGGTGAAGCAAACGAGTGAAAATATTCTCAACACAAGAAGATAAACTTAATATCTTTATGCCACCGTGTAATATCCTTTATATTATATAGACACATCCACAAAAAAAAATACGCAAGTTAATCAAAATAATTTTAATTTTGAACTGGTTTTGACAATGCGCGTCAAGCCAGCAGGAAAACACTGGGAGAGATGTCATCTGAGTGAAATATCGGAAATTATTATCCATGCAGGGGCGGCACGGTGGTGTAGTGGTTAGCGCTGTTGCCTCACAGCAAGAAGGTCCGGGTTCGAGCCCCGTGGCCGGCGAGGGCCTTTCTGTGTGGAGTTTGCATGTTTTCCCCGTGTCCGCGTGGGTTTCCTCCGGGTGCTCCGGTTTCCCCCACAGTCCAAAGGCATGCAGGTTAGGTTAACTGGTGACTCTAAATTGACCGTAGGTGTGAATGGTTGTCTGTGTCTATGTGTCAGCCCTGTGATGACCTGGTGACTTGTCCAGGGTGTACCCCGCCTTTCGCCCGTAGTCAGCTGGGATAGGCTCCAGCTTGCCTGCGACCCTGTAGAACAGGATAAAGCAGCTAGAGATAATGAGATGAGATGAGATCCATACAGGACACTTTTTCCAGGGAATTAAAACATGTATTCTATTCCCTTCTAGTGAGTTTATTGATAGCATGCAATATTATTAGCATATCGCCTGTCCTACGTGTATTACGCCACTCTCCCCAATGGAGAATGAGCATGCAATATTGTTACAATATTGCACGTTGTCAAGACAACACATCAGAGATTTAAAACTTCTGCACTAGTGAACGACTGTGACAATTTGTAAACAAACATAACCACCAGGTTTGCTTCATTAAAAACAGAAGATTTTGAGAATTGTATCTGCCAGGTGGCTCCATTGTGTGTAGCTCTCAATGTTGATTTTAAAAGTAACTAAGTAAATTACACAGGGAAAAAAATAATAATATTTGGCTTGACCGCACTAACATTGGCCTTCGCTAACACTACACTGGCTGGAAGGTAACTGGATTGCCACGCTAACAGCATCGAGTCATGGGTAAGCTAGAGTTGGCCTTTGCTAATGCTACTGCTCAATGCTACATCAGCTGGAAGGTCACTGGACCACCATGCTAACGGCACTGAGTCGCGGGTAGGCTAAAGTTGGCCTTCACTAACACTACTGTTCAATGCTACACCGGCTAGAAGGTAACTGGACTGCCACACTAACAGCACTGAGCCATGGGTAAGCTAGCGTTGGCCTTCGAGAATGCTGATAATGAAGAGTGTATAACAATAATGGCTTTTTTTCATGGTATATCAGATATTTTCCATTCAGCTAGCATGATATTGAGCCTGTCTTTGACTCGTTCAGTATCATGCTAGCTGAATGGAATATATCTGATATACCTCAATGCCAGCCAATATTATTTAAATACGTCACTCTGATCCACGATATATTTCAACTGAAAAATGCAAGTTTTCCAACATGAGAAAATAAACTTTATATCTTCAAGCCAATGTGTGATTTTCTTTTTATTATATAGACACATTCACAAAAAAAAAGGACCCAAATTTATCAAAACAATTAATCGATTTCCTCACAAGTGACATGTAATGGTTTTGGATCTCCATGTCCTGCATATAGCTCGTACGAAAAATACAAGTGGCGTATTTCCCAGTAAAACACTCATGTTATAATATATAACAAAAGCAAAGCATCCTACGTATTTATCCTCACTGTAAATAGATCTATTAGATATCTTTAGTTAACATTAGTTAATGTTTGCTTGTGTTCTTGGATCATTACCAAAAGGTCACTAGTTTACCATCAATAAGCAACATTAGTGTGTTTTCAGGTGCAGAGGTAAAAATAAATTACTAAATGCTCATTCCTGCATTGTACTGCCTTCTTTTCTGACATTGTTCTTTCTTTCCAATCTTTTGTAACTGAAGCCCATGACAGTACTATTTAATTTCTGTACGCCATTGTTTCTTGTTTTCTCATATTGTCTGGTGTAATTGAGTTGTAATGGAATTTCCATTTTTCCATTTACTGCAGGTTCACAGGGTGTCAGTTTTTTTCCCCCAAGTTGGTATTCGTTTGTTGAAAGAAGGTGAATTGCTTTGGCTACTTCCACCTCCCCATCCCCAAAGGAAACAATAACTGCACCATATAGCCACACTCCAATACAAAGCGGGTGCTTATCATTCCAGGAACAGCATCACTGATTTATATTTATGCATACTTTCTTTTAGTTAAGGCTCTTACAAAAAAATAGATTTGGTTTTTACCCTTGGACAAATTTCCCCTGGGCAGCCTGACTGTTGACTGACTGAGCGCTCTTGGGAAAGGGCCATCTGCTGAGCATAATCAAGCTTGCTTCTCATAAGAAAGAAGGCTTTACTTTTCTGGAGATATTTCTGAAAGGGAATGAATGCAACACAGCTACACAATAATAGGACAGTAATTGTGGGCGAGAAACAAATAAAGGTTTTTTAAAATGTCTGTGAATTGGTATGTACGTTCAGTAAGTACTCATTTTATTAATCATATTCTACGTACACTTGTACTATGTACACCAAAACAGAGTAATACATTTATATGTGGAATAGAATAATCCCCAGGGTCATGGTACGCAATGGAAGATGGTATGCCTAATTAAAAACCTAATAAATGGAAACAAGTGCTAATGAGTTGTTTAGTGCTTCTAATCAACTCACATCACACTGGAAGCTCTCATCACATTTAGGAAGTCTTTTCTTAGTCAAGAAATTAAAGAAGACAGAACATTCCATTGTATCACTTCTATAATGCTTTACCACACCTTTTATACATTATCATATTACAGAAGAGGTAATATAAGAATTAATATATGTTCTAACATTACAACCTATTACCTGTACCTCTTTAATACACAAACAGAGCCTTTCAAAAGACACCATATGAAGAGAATAAATAAGTCTCTGGCAGGAGGTTAAAATGGCCATCTGAGTCTCAAAGGCTTTATTACATATTAATTGTGAGGATGGCAATAATATTGAAATAAGCGTTTTGCAGGAAAAAAAGCATCATTTTACATTTAAATAACTTTCACAAGCAGTGCCAATAATTCTGGAATAGACTGCATATGAGAATACATGTACAGCAAGACGTCTTTTTTATTTTACAAGTAAGCAACCTTCGGAATTGTAAAAAACAACACAATCATGGACAAGTCTGCTTGAGGAGAATTGTCAGTAGGAGTTAAACTGAAGGTGAAAGCACTTTGGCTGCCACAGGCTCTCCGATTAGTTCCACTTTCACATTAACAGATTCACTTAAAGTGCCATTCCACCATTGGATGTATTCTTTGGCATAAAATACAATATATTTTGACAACATATATAAATGGTATCACTAGATAGAGAAATCTTTTAGCTTCAAAATGATATATCAAACATAATTTTTTGACAATGACAGGTATATTAATTTTGTGACCAAAGTCACCTACCCTTTTAATTTCCGCGCGTGATGTCATCGGCAGGTTCCCCTTCTTGTGTACCACGTGACGTGTGACGTGGCACATATTATCAGCAATGGCGGATAGAACGCGGTAAAAATAATACCAATAAATCTAGCTAATACCAATAAATCTAGCTAACTGAAAGATTAACTCAAAATTTTTCGCAATTTTTTTGGCCCCCATATACGAGGAGAAATGACTCTCTCACTTTGGGGGTTTCCTGGTCTAAAAATAGACCGACACGTGATACACAAGAAGGGGAACCTGCCGATGACGTCACGTTTCACTACCGCACGGAAATTAAAAGGGTAGGTGACTTTGGTCGCAAAATTAATATACTTGTCGTTGTCAAAAAATTATGTTTGATATATCATTTTGAAGCTAAAAGATTTCTCTGTCTAGTCATGTTGTCATAAAATATATTGTATTTTATGCCAAAGAATACATCCAATGGTGGAATGGCACTTTTTAAATTGAAGAAAATGGAGCAGAGGAAAAGGACTGTGAAGTCCAGCTGACACATCTGTCATGCCTGAGATCAAATGTTCAACCTTCATACACTGATAAATTGATTAAGTAAGGTGCCATAAACAAGGTTAGGTGATGCAGAAAATGTTTTATGCTTATTCTACATGATCCATCACTGTGAGTGATGACCACAGGTTGAACTTTATAACTTAGACACTGATACTGAGACCAATTCAAAAGTACAGAGGAACACACAGATGTAATGGTTTAACATTGTACTTGGTCCACAATATGACCTACTGTCACTGAGATAAGGACAATAAGCAGTTCACCAGTAGTGATGTGGGGAAAATTTATTTACTACCTTTGCTATTGGTGGCACGGGAATGCAGTGGTTAGCACTGTCGCCTCAAGGCAAGAAGGTTCTGGGTTCGAGCCCAGCAGCCGATGGGGGCCTTTCTGTGTGAGTTTCCTCTGGGTGCTCCAGTTTCCTGCACAGTCCAAAGACATGCAGGTTACCAGTAGGTTAATTCGTGACTCTAAATTGTCTGAATTGATGTTTGTCTCTATGTGTCAGCCCTGAGATGACCTGATCAGGGTGTACCCTGCCTCTCGCCCATAGTCAGCTGGGATAAGCTCCAGCTTGCCTGTGACCCTGCACAGGATAAGCGGTTATGAATAATGGATGGGTGGACCTTTGTTATTTGTTCTACAAGGTATAATATCCATCATCTGTAACCGCTTATCCTGTGCAGGGTCATGGGCAAGCTGGAGCCTATCCCAGCTGACTATGGGCGAGAGGCAGGGTACACCCTGGACAAGTTGCCATATCATCGCAGGGCCGACACATAGACACAAACAACCATTCACACTCACACCTGCAGTCAATTTAGAGCCACCAATTAGCCCAACCTGCATGTCTTTGGACTGTGGGGGAAAACGGAGCACCCAGAGGAAACCCACGCAGACACAGGGAGAACATGCAAACTCCACACAGAAAGGCCCCAATCAGCCACTGGGCTCAAACCCAGAACCTTCTTGCTATGAGGTGACAGAGCTAACCACTACACCACCATGCCGCCCCAGTATAATATCTGTATTTTAATTTAACCTGGTGGCAAGTGTGGAAAAAAGGTATCTGATATTTTAAGAAATAGTAGCAGTTTGGCAAAAGGAATGCATCTTCAATGAAAGTGGTCTTTGAGTTGGGAAAATGCCCTTATATAATGTGTATATTGAGACCATATCTTAGACCACATCAAAATACAAATTCCCAACTCTTTGGGAAAAAAAAAGTGATTGCAAGCAAAGGGCGGCACGGTCGTGTAGTGGTTAGCGCTGTCACCTCACAGCAAGAAGGTCCGGGTTCGAGCCCCGTGGCCGACGAGGGCCTTTCTGTGCGGAGTTTGCATGTTCTCCCCGTGTCCGCGTGGGTTTCCTCCGGGTGCTCCGGTTTCCCCCACAGTCCAAAGACATGCAGGTTAGGTTAACTGGTGACTCTAAATTGACTGTAGGTGTGAATGTGAGTGTGAATGGTTGTCTATGTGTCAGCCCTGTGATGACCTGGCAACTTGTCCAGGGTGTACCCTGCCTTTCGCCCGTAGTCAGCTAGGATAGGCTCCAGCTTGCCTGCAACCCTGTAGAGCAGGATAAAGCGGCTACAGATAATGAGATGAGATGAGACATTCTGCACAGGCTCATAAGGAGGAGCCTTAAGGGACTCCAGTACAAGGGGAAGTTCCCATGCTGGGCTCCTAGGGATTGTTGTGGATGGAGGTATCTCACCCCTGTGGTGTACTATGATGGCTGCCATATACCTTTCAGTACCCTATAACTTTAGTCTAGATCGGGAGTTACCACTGTTTAGTTGTAGCAGACAGTAATATTAGTGTCTTGGGAATTGGACGATGTCCAGCTGATGAGTTGAACATTTTCATAACAACTTCCATCTAAGGGCACTGAATACCCTAGCGGCCCATGTATTCAAGTACATTTTCTGTCCTCATATAGCAATTCAGTCCAAGGTGTCAGACCCACATACACAGGTGACCTGGCTGAGAATGCCAACTCACTTTGTCCATTTGGGACAGCAGATCTGCTCAAGGAGTTAGCTACCAGCTTTTGACCATTAGCAATAATAGTAGTGAAAACTGATGAAAAAGTGGGGGAAAAAAGGTTTTGTTGCTGATCTTGGGGCCACAAGTAGGACTCTGTGTCCCTGTTGCAAAATTATGAGTGACATGAGAAGAATCAGCTGTGCTGAAGTGACGAGGCCAGTTGTGGGACAGTGCAATCTGTCCCAGTGACCTGTCCAGCTCAGCCAGAAAGGACCACAATCAGCAATATCTCGTCTCATCTCATTATCTCTAGCCACTTTATCCTGTTCTGCAGGGTCGCAGGCAAGCTGGAGCCTATCCCAGCTGACTACGGGCGAAAGGCGGGGTACACCCTGGACAAGTCACCAGGTCATCACAGGGCTGACACATAGACACAGACAACCATTCACACTCACATTCACACCTACGGTCAATTTAGAGTCACCAGTTAACCTAACCTGCATGTCTTTGGACTGTGGGGGAAACCGGAGCACCCGGAGGAAACCCATGCAGACACGGGGAGAACATGCAAACTCCACGCAGAAAGGCCCTCGCCGGCCACGGGGCTCGAACCCGGACCTTCTTGCTGTGAGGCGACAGCGCTAACCACTACACCACCGTGACGCCCCATCAGCAATATGTTGATGTGGAATTGGAAAAGAGGCTCAACTTCACCTTCCCAAAACTTCTCATATCTGGGCTACTATACAGATACCACTCCCCTGGACATATGCACCATCTCAACAGTGTATACACTACACCAGGGCTTTTCAAAGTGTGGGGCACGCCTCCCCTGGGGGGCGCCAGAGTTCTTCGGGGGGGGCGCAGCGTGAGGAAACATAAACCAGAATAAGTTACTATTGCGGACATTTAGCGAACTTCAGCTAGCCTTTGCCAGAGACAAAATGGATCGATTTTTAGTACCTAAAGCTACAATGAGTGAGGAGACAGAGTCCGGGCCAAGCAAAAAAACAGAGCCTCCAGGATGTTGCGATTTGCAACTTCAACGCAAATTCAACCAATCCCCGCGAATTCAGGGCGGTGTTGCAATTATATCCAATCACCGCAACCTTCCCACAAATTTGACCAATCGTTGGCGTCGTCTTGAGGTGACGTCGACAAACTACCTTCTGCCTTACTTCTGTCTATACATTCAAGAGAAGCAGCATGCACGCAGTGTTGCCAGATTGGGCGGTTTTAAGTGCATTTTGGCGGGTTTTGAACATATTTTGGACTGGAAAACGTCAGCAGTATCTGGCAACACTGCATGTGTGAGTCAGTGTTTATATAGGCTTAAATTCTGTTACTGAAAGTGTGTTATGTTTACAGTGAAGGACTGTGTGCACTTTACATTATTTTTTACTTAATACAAGAAATTAATGGATGCCAACATTTTTGCCAAAATGGTATTTTATTTTCCATTGTTTAGGCAGCTTCAGCATCATATTGTGAGATTCTGTTCAAATTGTTTTTTTTCTTCTATGAAGCCTGAGCCATTTATTTTATTAGTTTATAATTATTGTTTAATTTAGTCTTCAGGAGAGACTGCCTGCACACAGTACTAGTATTAATAGTTTTTTTTTTCTTACATGAAAGCTGAGGCATTTATATTATATTTTAAGGTAACTTCATGTTGTGCTGTGAGGTTCTATGCACTTTAACTTTTGAACCAACAGGTGCATTTGGATAAGTAAAGCCTATTTTTCTGCATTTTTGTAGTCCTGGTAATCTTTTATATTGGTAAAGTTGTTTATAGGACCATTTCTCAGTGTCTTTGTTTTTTTAATCAATAGTTTTTCGGTAATAACTTATCACTCAATTTTAATCACAAAAAGAGAAAATCGCAACAGTTTCTTGCAACTTTCACTTCCTCCCGCAATATAATCGCAACAAAAACCTAAAAAACACCGCAACTTTCATTGCAATTTTTTGGAAAACCCCCCGCAACATCAGACATTTTAGCCCGCAACAATCACAAAAAAGGCCCGCGGAATCCTGGGGGGACTGAAAAAAGAAGGAAGTATGACCACGATTATTTAAAGTGTGGATTTTCATGGAGGCGGCACGGTGGTGTAGTGGTTAGCGCTGTCGCCTCACAGCAAGAAGGTCCGGGTTCGAGCCCCATAGCCGGTGAGGGCCTTTCTGTGCGGAGTTTGCATGTTCTCCCCGTGTCCGCGTGGGTTTCCTCCGGGTGCTCCGGTTTCCCCCACAGTCCAAAGACATGCAGGTTAGGTTAACTGGTGACTCTAAATTGACCATAGGTGTGAATGTGAGTGTGAATGGTTGTCTGTGTCTATGTGTCAGCCCTGTGATGACCTGGCGACTTGTCCAGGGTGTATCCCGCCTTTCGCCCGTAGTCAGCTGGGATAGGCTCCAGCTTGCCTGCGACCCTGTAGAACAGGATAAAGCGGCTAGAGATAATGAGATGAGATGAATAACAACAACAATAATAATAATAATAATAATAATAAAAAGACCAAGGACAATTTAAAGATCAGATACAGGGCAAAAACAATTACAACAAAGACAATACAAAAAAAAAAGGAAAACACATTACAGAGAGGCCACATCAAAATATGTTATGACTAATCACAATCTTTGCTATAGAGCAGGGGTTTTCAAAGTGTGGGAGAGTCAGCCCCCCCTCGGAGAGCAAATAAACAACCGCGCCCCCCCCTACAATTTTTGTTGTTGCTATGCTTAATGTTCCATTCATATTAAAAAAAAAAAAAAGGTTGTTGTACACATTATTTTTTTCTTTTTCTCATTTTAAACATCTGTGCTTTTTAAAACATCTTGTTTTACACATTTTAAACATCTCATAGCATCGTTAGCTAGCACCTCTTGGCAGACAACACACTGTGGCAGTGGAGCATCTTCAGATCCAGTCCATGAAAATCCAAACTTTAAATAATCGTGGTCATACTTCCTTCTTTTTCCAGTCCCCCAGGATTCCGCGGGCCTTTTTTGTGATTGTTGCGGGCTAAAATGTCTGTTGCGGGGGTTTCCAAAAAAATTGCGATGAAAGTTGCGGTGTTTAGGTTTTTGTTGCGATTCCATTGCGGGAGGAAGTGAAAGTTGCGAGAAATTGTTGCGATTTTCTCTTTTTGTGATTAAAATTGAGTGATATGTTAAATATTAAGTTATTACTGAAAAACTATTGATTAAAAAAACAAAGACACTGAGAAATGGTCCTATAAACAACTTTACCAATATAAAAGATTACCAGGACTACAAAAATGCAGAAAAATAGGCTTTACTTATCCAAATGCACCTGTTGGTTCAAAAGTTAAAGTGCATAGAACCTCACAGCACAACATGAAGTTACCTTAAAATATAATATAAATGCCTCAGCTTTCATGTAAGAAAAAAAAACTATTAATACTAGTACTGTGTGCAGGCAGTCTCTCCTGAAGACTAAATTAAACAATAATTATAAACTAATAAAATAAATGGCTCAGGCTTCATAGAAGAAAAAAAACAATTTGAACAGAATCTCACAGTATGATGCTGAAGCTGCCTAAACAATGGAAAATAAAATACCATTTTGGCAAAAATGTTGGCATCCATTAATTTCTTGTATTAAGTAAAAAAAAAAAAAAAAAAGGTGTACACAGTCCTTCACTGTAAACATAACACACTTTCAGTAACAGAATTTAAGCCTACATAAACACTGACTCGCACATCATGCAGTGTTGCCAGATACTGCTGACGTTTTCCAGTCCAAAATATGTTCAAAACCCGCCAAAATGCACTTGAAACCGCCAATCTGGCAACACTGCGCGCATGCTGCTTCTCTTGAACATAGACATCCGGAAGTAAGGCGGGAGGTAGTTTGTCGATGTCACCTCAAGACGATGCCAATGATAGGTCAAATTTGCGGGAAAGTTGCGGTGATTGGATATAATTGCAACACCGCCCTGAATTCGCGGGGATTGGTTGAATTTGCGCTGAAGTTGCAAATCGCAACATCCTGGAGGCTCTGTTTTTTTGCTTGGCCGTCTCCTCACTTCCTGTAGCTTTAGGTACTAAAAATCGATCCATTTTGTCTCACGTTGCGCTCCCCCTGAAGAACTCTGACGCCCCCCAGGGGGGGCGCGCCCCACACTTTGAAAAGCCCTGCTCTAGCCTATTCTATGGTGAGTGTGGTGTGTGTCTTGATATAGTCCAGAAAAGGTCCCCATATTTTCTTGTAAGTGTTTTTTGCTGAACCCTTTGCTGAAGCCTTCAGAGAATATCTTATTTTTTCCAGCTTGAGGAAATACAGAACATCCTTGACCCAATGTGTTACTGTTGGGGGTTTGCAGTCTTTCCATTTCATCAAAATCAACCGTCTGGCCAGAAGTGTTAGGAATGCACGATGCTATGAGATGTTTAAAATGTGTAAAACAAGATGTTTTAAAAAGAAAAGCACAGATGTTTAAAATGTGTAAAAAAGATGTTTTAAAAAGCACAGATGTTTAAAATGTGTAAAAGACAAAAATAAAAATGTGTACAACAACCTTTTTTTAAAAAACACGAATGGAACATTAAGTATAGCAACAACAAAAATTGTGAGGGGTGGGGGGCGCTGTTGTTTATTTGCTCTCTGAGGGGGGGCTGACTCTCCCACACTTTGAAAACCCTTGCGCTACACCATCAAACAGCTCAAGCTTGAGTCACACTTTGTGGTGTCAGTTGTCTTAGTGAACAAACATGTAGTTACATTTCAGAGCTGGTAAGAAACATCTGAGGACCACATAGATTGCCCTCAACTCCAGCAGGTTGATGCATTTTAACTTTACACTGAATGGTCAGATGCTCCCTGTACCTCTGTGCCATCACACTGCTCCTCAATCTGCAAGGTTGACTCTCTCTCTGATAGGGCACTGCTCCCAACCAGACTCCTTTTTCATTTGGACTGCCCTACATATCCAGCAAGCTTCTCTTGCTGAGTTAAGGACAAATAAGGCATTTGATTTACAGGCACTTCTGAAAAGCTTATAGTTCCAACAATCCTAGTGGGATCACCACCAAATGAGGCAATTTGATGAGAACATAAAAGAGAAAGTCCTTTTATTACTGCCCACCTTTAATTAATAATGACTCACCGAGTGGCAAGGGCAACCTTCTGAAGGCACACAGTGAGTTGGGAAAGTCAACTATGAAAGTCAACTATATTACAAAAGGACAGGAGAAAAACACAGCAGATTTTCCACCTCCTTAAACATTGGAAAGAGACAGTTTTTGTTGCTCTGGCAACAGAAGTGCCAGAGAGAGAGAGAGATGAGGTGATACAGCAGTGTGCAAAAACCATCAAACCCCACTTGAAGATGTTCACCATTTCCAGGAACAGAGGTAACCAATTATCAAACTGAATTTTCAAAAGAGTTTCTTCTCCTACCTGGATTTACTGATTTCAGAGAGCACCATGTTGAAACCTTCTCCAGCATGGTTGTATATCTTGCCTGAATACAAAAGAAGTGGTTCAGGATGAATTGGGGAAAATGCTAGAGATAGGAGTAATAGAAGGGTCACAGAGTGACTGGAACAGCCCATTTTGCTTGTGTCCAAAGTGGTCAGTTTCTACAATAACTTCTGCAAGGTGAATGCAATTTAAAAAAAAAAAAATATGGCATCCAGTACTTCATGGTGACAAACTCCTAGACTGGCTAGGTGTAGATGAAATAACAATCTATAATCATAATTGTTTGTGGCATATACAGCAGGTAACATCAGTCCTAAAGTCCTTGAGACAAGTCAGGCTCATGGGGAACCCAGCAAAATCAGTGATGTTGCGAGTATCAGGGCATCCTCTTGGGTCATGGGCAGGTGCCCAACATTGATCAGAGTGCTGCGTGACCCAAGCGTCAAAAGTAGGTGAGACATTTTCTGGGACTGGGACTGATGAGGTATTATTGTAGGAGTGTGGTTAATTATTTGAACCTTTAGCCTTTTATATGTTAATGTAAAGTATGATTTAATTGAGGAGGATTAAGATTGTTGAGAGACCGAGGCTACACAGTGATCATGTGGCAAGCAGATGTTTATGAACAATTAGATGGACAGATTAACCTATCATCAAGTTGCATTTCTTAATAACTGACAATTTTCAGCTTTCACTGCTGTTACTCTGGTTCTATGTACCCGCATTCTTGTCTATAATGTTAAAACATCTATATCTATTTCTGCGTTCCAGATCAGAGCTATTGTTAATTCAACTTAATTGTATTTTGTGTTTCATAAAATGACCTTACAAAGGCATAAAAGACTTGTATAAATGTAAAAGTGTATCAATGCATAAAGACCAGCATAACCTATGACAATTATACAGCAATACCTGTTAGCTTGCTCAGAATTAGTAACAAGGTAGCTAGCTAATTTTGTTACACAGCTAAAAGACAATTAAAGTAGCACTTCCTCATCCAATCAAAAAAAATCTACAGTAGTTTATTAAGCAGCGGCACGGTGGTGTAGTGGTTAGCGCTGTCGCCTCACAGCAAGAAGGTCCGGGTTCGAGCCCCATGGCCGGCGAGGGCCTTTCTGTGCGGAGTTTGCATGTTCTCCCCGTGTCCGCGTGGGTTTCCTCCGGGTGCTCCGGTTTCCCCCACAGTCCAAAGACATGCAGGTTAGGTTAACTGGTGACTCTAAATTGACCGTAGGTGTGAATGTGAATGGTTGTCTGTGTCTATGTGTCAGCCCTGTGATGATCTGGCGGCTTGTCCAGGGTGTACCCCGCCTTTCGCCTGTAGTCAGCTGGGATAGGCTCCAGCTTGCCTGCGACCCTGTAGAACAGGATAAAGCGGCTAGAGATGATGAGATGAGATGAGTTTATTAAGCACAAACTGCATTTTACTATAGACATGTACAGAAGTATATTTATAGCACAACTGATTAACTCCTAAAAGGACATTAGGGAAAATGGTTGGACGTTCATGTTGTCCTTTTGGACTATCAAGAAAGGTCATACATTCACACTTACAAAACATTTTTACACATAGAAGCTGAGCTGTGTGCACAACTTGAATCTCACTAGTAAACTCTGAAGATATTTATGCATTGATAGATTTTACATGTCCATACAGAGGGGTTCAAAATTTCTGAGACCACTGGTGAAAATGCTTCTTTTTAGCATTCTTTTTCAATTTAACACAAAGATTTTCATTACAAATGATATTCTCAGCAATAACTTGAGTGAAATGTACAACCACAATTCCAAAATGTTGGGACGCTGTGTAACCTGTCAATAAAAACAGTATGCCATAATTTGCAAATCATGGAAATCCTATATATCATTGAAAATAGTACAACGACAACATATCAAATGTTGAAACTGGAGAAATTTTATTGATTTTTGAAAAATATATGCTCATTTTGAATTTGATGTCAGCAACACATCTACTTTTAGCAACACTCTGTAAAGGTTTGGGAACTGAGCAGACCAGTTGCTGTAGTTTTGAAAGAGAAATCTTGTCCCATTCTTGCCTGATATGCAACTTGAGTTGCTCAATAGTTCGGGGTCTCCTTTGTCATATTTTGCGCTTCATAATGTGCCAAATGTTTAAAATGGGAGACAGGTCTGGACTGGAGACAGGTCTGGACTGCAGGCAGGCCAGTTTAGCACCCGGACTCTTTACAACAGAGCCATGCAGTTTTAATATGTGCAGAAAGTAGTTTGGCATTGTCTTGCTGAAAAAAGGAAGGTCTTCCCTGGAAAAGATTTTGTCTGGATGGCAGCATATTGCTCTTAAATGTGTCTATATCATTCAGCCTTAATGATCCCTTCCCAGATGTACAAGCTACCTGCATCATGTGCACTAATGCACCTTCATACCATCACAGATGCTGGCTTTTGAACTGTGCACTGATAACAAGCTGGATGGTCCCTCTCCTCTTTAGCCTGGAGGACATGGTGTCCATGATTTCTAAAAAGAATTTCTACTTTTGATTTGAATTATTTGCAATTTTACATTGAGGAACGTTCTTCTTAAATTGTTGCACTGTTTGCCCACACAGTCTTTCACAGAGCGGTGAACCCCTCCCCATCTTTACTTATGAGAGACTCCGTTTCTCTGGGATGCTCTTTTTATACCCAATCATGTTACTGACCTGTTGCCAATTAACCAAATTAGTTTTTTTTTTAGCATTATGCAAGTTTTCCAGTCTTTTGTTGTCCCAACTTTTTTGAAACATGTTGCTGACATCAAATTCAAAATGAGCATATATTTTTCAAAAAACAATACAACTTTTCAGTTTCAACATTTGATATGTTGTCTTTGTATTATTTATAATGAAGTATAGGGTTTCCATGATTTGAAAATCTTCACGTTCTGTTTTTATGTTTTGCACAGTGTCCCAACTTTTTTGGAATTGGGGTTGTACAGTTCTATGCAAAAGTTTGCATTCCCCATGGTTTCTGCATGAGAACGGTACCTCTGTTTTATTTGTCTCCCAAAAATAGAACTGTGAAATTAAAATTAAGAAAAACATATTTTCTATTTTAATGTTTCAATATCTATAATGTTTTTTGTCTGTTTCATTTTGTCCTATGAGTAAGCAGTGGACTGTTTTGGTGCATCTTAGAAGTGCAAATCCTTTGTTGATACCAGTTTAGGTCCTGCTTTGATTCCATAAGTATTTTTTTTTTTTTTTTCCACATCGTAATTTCAGGGCTAACATTTGTCAGTGACACAATAGATTGGCATATACTTGATTGCTCTTTTTCTCTTTGGTTTTCTCTCACTGTCTTTCAAGGCTATTGATTGATGATTCATATCATTTGACTCCTTCCTTGGAGTAATGACACCATATTTAACCTTTATTCATGAGCTCTGGTGCACACTCCTGGCACATTTGCAAGTCTGATGTATGCAGATGACTAAAACTTTCATTCCCTTAAGTGAAAAGTGCTTATAATACTGTTACTCCCAAGGATCAATGGAAGAATGTTCTACTTTTTGCCCTTAAATTCTGGAATAGTGTTCTATGGAATATTAGCAGCTCTAACTCAATAAATGTTTTTTAAATAGAGAGTAAACACCTACACATTAATCAAGGGACTTATTTTATTAAAATAGACCTCTTGTTATAGTCATTCTCATAGATATTGTGTGTGTGTGTTTCATTTATTATTTTTATTTATTTTATTTGTCCTTTATTTTACCAGGTGATATCCTATTGCGTTATTAAATCTCTTTTGCAAGGGAGCCCTTTTTATTTATACTGGTCCTTTATTTTGCTTTATCTTTACCTTGTTTTGAGCATCTAATCTTTTTGTATTTAAAGCACATTAAAATTTTGAATTGCTATATAGATAAAGAATATTATCAAATTCCAACATGAATTAATGAGGAATCTAATGAACAGAGCACAACAGCGATTTGTGGCATCTGTTTGGATCAGTATTAAGTCTTTTTTAAAGAATTGTGTTTCAAAAGGTTTTCCATTTGAAATAAGGTGTACTTTGTATTTTTGAAGCTAGTTATTTAAAGTTTGCATTATTTGTGTGATATATTATTTTAAAAATAATAATAAACCCATCAGAAACATATTAGAAACCAGATGGCATGGTGCCGCAGTGGATAATGTTGTTGCTTCATAGCTCCTGGGTCCCCAGTTCAATCCTGAGCTCTGCATGTGCTCCCCATGTCTATTTGGGTTTCCTCTGGGTCCTCCGGTTTCCTTCCACCTCCCCAAAACATGCTAGTAGGTGGACTGGCTCCACTAAAGTGGCTATAGGTATGAACAAATATGTGAATATGCGAGCATAATCCCCTGTAATGGACTAGGATCTCATTCAGAGTGTGTTCCCCCTTTGTGCTTAATGTTTCCAGATTAGATTCAAGCTTCACTCCCAGCCCTGACCAGGATAAAGCATTTACTGAAGACAAAAGAATATTTGAAATGGCAAAACATTAAATTCTAACTATACACTACAAATGGTGAAAATGTAAAAATTATGATCTTTGTGAGGAAAAAAAATCAGTTCATACATTGAGTCCGTGCTGCAAATGGTACAGAAAAAAGAAAAGAAAGAAAGCACAAATTTATTCATCACACACTTGTGAAATTCCTCTCTGCATTTAACCCATCTGAAGCAGTGAACGCGCACACACACACACACACACACACACACACACACACACACACACACACACACACACACACGTGAGCAATGAGCACACACACATACCCAGAGCAGAAAAACATAAAGTATTAAAAATCCTTTAAAGTATTAAAAATTATTTATGAATAATCTTCCACTCAATGTTGGTTCCATTGTAGTTAGCATGATTAAAGTGTGTGTGATGTTAAGCAGTGGGTCATTGAATAACAGTGTCCAAGAGATAGAAATATGAATGAGGGCGTGTGTGGGGGGGGGATGTTGAGCTGTTTACTGAATCTGGTTCCATGTCACATCCAAGTGACGTAATGGATTTGTAGCAATATGTTGACTATCAATCTCTGAGTGCCATCCAGTGGAGGATTATGATCACTGCTATGAAATATTTTTTCTATGGGAAAAAAAAACATCCTCAGAGACTGTTATGTCTTTATGATGATTTATCAGATCAGTAAAACAGCACCACAAAAAAGGAGCAACAAACCACATACACAACCTTATTTAGTGAAATAGAAATTGTATATTCCCTTATAATGGCCTTCCATTATAATGCAGTACCGGTTCACCCAATACGCACACTACGCACGTTGCGTAGGGCCCCTCAAACTCATAGAGGCCCTGTGGGGGGAAAAAACACACACACCACACACACACACACACACACACACGTGACCGTCCGTCACGCTGCTCACGCACGTCAGATTCCCAGTGCATGTGCATCAACCTAGCAAGATGAAGCGGAGTTATCCCTCGGGGAGTGAAAAAAAGGAAAAAGAAACTGCATGAAAATGAACAGCGGGAACAGCAGTCAGGTAACTCTCCTCTCCGGGTGGGAGAGTGGGAGGGACGGGGCTAGTCGGTGTTTGACCTACATAACAGGGCGGTGAGCCCTGGGTGAACCCCGGACGGTCTCCGTGTGCGTCTTGCTGGCTTCCAGAGCATTTTTAAGGATTTTCCACTAGGAGACCAACTGGTCTGGGCAATACAATCACAGGCCCCAGAGTCCATGCAGCTGCACCGCTGCGGCATATTCTGTGATGCAAAATGGTTCACCAATCACCATACAGACAAACACACTACAGTGACTACACAGCTATCAAGAGCAATTACCAAGCACAAATGTTATGTCAAAGACACTCAAAGTTACACAGTAATGACATCGGATTCTGACATCAGCCATCTCAGCAACCAAATTTTAGTTTTGTTTTTCTTAACCAACATGATCTTGTGTGTATATCTTATAACATAGATCTTCGTTTTCCTTGTTAAATGTATACTTGCATGGTACTTGGTTAATTAATTGCAACTGATTGAACCAAATGATAAGACATAACTTGGTTTAAAATTTGGTCTCCCAGTGAAGCTGGTTTGGCATTGACTAGGAGACCAAATCTGGCCACTGGGAGACCATTTGGTCTCCCAGTAACTATGTTAAAAAAATGCTTCTACAATTTAAGTGTTATATCAATCGTTCTGAGTGTAGTTACAACTGCACTTATACAAAATGGAAAGTAATGGATAAATATTTACTAAGATTGAATTTTGTTTGCTTGGATAGCCCACAGGCAAATATAGATGCAGATATATTAGTGAATAAATAAAACTCGTGAAATATTATGACAATGGTGCTAAATAGGCTAAATAATAATCTAAATCACCTACATTTTAAGTACAGTATCTGAAGGTAAAACAAGTGCAGCCAATTTGATGGAGCTGAATTAATAGTAGCCTTATCTATATTTTACAGGTGCTATGCTTAAGTTTCTAACAAGAAGTACAGAGTCCAGCCAGTCAGCCAGTGGAGGGACAGAACCAGACAGGACAGGCACAGATGAGCCACCTTCAACCAGCACAGATGAGTCATATGCAGCTGCCTCAGCCAGTACAAGCAGCAGCACAAGTCCGGTACAGCCACCGTTGTCAAGTACAGACACAGGGGAAAAACAGGCAGCCTCGGCCACTATTCACACAACCACGTGTGCACAGCAAGCATCAGAAGCTAGCTCAGACCCTAAAGCAACAGTTTCTGCTCCACCAAATGATCCAGCAGACTGGCCCCCAGTCTTAATGGACTGTATGCGGACTGAGTTAGTGCGCAGAGGTCCATTCAAGCCAGGAATAGATTTTTCTTACCCCAAAGACAAGTCCAGAAGAGGGTTCCATCCAGGATTATTACAGAGACGGCTGTCAAATGGTGAAAAGATTACCAGGAGCTGGCTTTCATACTCAGTGAAAAACAACACTGTGTATTGTTTTTGCTGTAAGCTCTTTTCCACAAAAAAAACACAAAATAATAGGAGAAGGTGTTAATGACTGGTCAAATACCAACGCCATTCTGAAGCAGCATGAGGGTAGTCCTGAACACACAAGCAATATGATTAAGTGGACATTTTTAATGGTGAGTAATTTGTTACACATTTAGTTCGATTTGATTTGGTCTGGGGGTGGCACGGTGGTGTAGTGGTTAGCGCTGTCACCTCACAGCAAGAAGGTCCGGGTTCGAGCCCCGTGGCCGGCGAGGGCCTTTCTGTGCGGAGTTTGCATGTTCTCCCCGTGTCCGTGTGGGTTTCCTCCGGGTGCTCCGGTTTCCCCCACAGTCCAAAGACATGCAGGTTAGGTTAACTGGTGACTCTAAATTGACCGTAGGTGTGAATGGTTGTGTGTCTATGTGTCAGCCCTGTGATGACCTGGCGACTTGTCCAGGGTGTACCCCGCCTTTCGCCCGTAGTCAGCTGGGATAGGCTCCAGCTTGCCTGTGACCCTGTAGAACAGGATAAAGCGGCTAGAGATAATAAGATGAGATGAGATGATTTGGTCTGTATTTATTTGGAGTTAGACCAACAGGTGGCGACACTAGTGCAATATGTTTAAAGGGGGATGAGTGGAAGCGCTGGGTGTCAGGTGCGACTGTTGAACATTTTGGGGTTTAGTTAAGAGGGCCCCTTAGCAGAATTTTGCCTAAGGCCCCATGGAGGTCTGAACCGGCTCTGTTATAATGTGAAGCAAAAGGTAAGCATACTCCTTTTTTGCCCTGAACTCCTTGTCTACTGTAACCTAGGAATGCTTTATGAATGCTTATATGGCCAGTGAAGAGTTAAATACTTTTACTGAATACTCAGCACCACAAAAGGAAGCATCCCCTCTTGCACAATCGATTTGGCACACGTGCTTGCCCCAGCAATAATTCTTCTCTTATGTATATATTTCTGTTTCTAACCACAAGAGGATGCTACTCTCTCACTCACAGAGCATGATAAAGGACAGAGATGCAGTACTTTGGGTGTTTGTGTACAATAACTTTACCATAGGTTTGTCAAAGGGAATGAAAAAGAATAAGCAATCCATTCACAGTGTAAGAAAACAATGAATTCTCCAATATTGATCATAATCTTAAATATTTATCATATCTCAAATATTTATCATTTTACAGTTAGTTCTGTTTAGAGCGTTGTGTGTTCAACTGTCTGTTTTCTCTTCTCCTCCTCTTTTGTCTGGTGAAGTCATTTTGAGAAGCAGGGTGATGATGAACACTTTTCTTACACCACAGAACTACTGAGGATTGTCTGCACTTAGTTGTTGTTGTTGTTGTTGTTTTTCACAAACTGAAAAATAAAATGCAACAAAGCATGCCAGACAGACCTGAAATCTGATTAAATGCTGACCTTTTTAGAGAATTGAAAATAATCACATGTTTAAGAGTACATTAAAATACATACAATTTGTTTCTGAGAATAGATTATACCCAGGGTTTAAACTGGGGGTAGGACAGGAGAACTGAGCGGCCCCTCCTTTAGTTCATGTGAGGGGCACATGGAGCTGAGCTATAGTACTGTCATTTAATAGAATTGTAAATCATAGCATACTATAATGTTAATGTAAGGTTATAAATGCTTGGTTTAAAATTATAAAATGCTTTCTTTTATCGGTTAAAGGCTTTACTGTATCATGTATCTTTTGTTGGAGAAGAATCTTTAACACTTTGACACCAAAACAAGGAAAACTGAAAACTCACAGTCTCACCCGAATGCAGTGAGTTAAAAGGAAGTCCTATCTCTATAAACAGACCTGTCATTAAATTCCCAGGACGTTTTGTGGATCCAGACAGAACCTCACTTATTTAAGTACAAACCTTCCCACTTAGTTTCACTGTAGTCACTAAAGAATCCATAGTAGTTAATGAATAATTTGAATATATGGATAAGATGAATAACTTCTGGTTAAGGCGGCACAGTGGTGTAGTGGTTAGCACTGTCGGCTCACAGCAAGAAGGTTTTGGGTTCGAGCTCAGTGGCTGATGGCGGCCTCTCTACTGTATGTGGAGTTTGCATGTTGTCTGCGTGGGTTTCCTCCACAATCCAAAGACATGCAGGTTAGGTTAATTGGTGGCTCTAAATTGACCATGAATGGTTGTTTGTCTTTATGTGTCAACCCTGTGATGATCTGGCAACTTGTCCAGGGTGTACCGTACACTGCCTCTTGCTCATACTCAGCTGGGATAGGCTCCAGCTTGCCTGCGACCCTGCACAGGATATGTGATTACGGATAATGGATAGAACTTGTGGTTAAAGGGTCTATGTAGAACCTACAACAGAATGATTATTTTTCAGTTTGGAACTCATGGTGCTTTTGAAACCTCTGGTTCGATCCTGAAGTTGGCTTTCTCTCTGTGTGGACTTTCTGTGCATATTTTGTCTGGGTGTCTGTATGGGTTTCCTCAAGGTTTTCTGGTTTCTTCCCACCTCCCAAAAGTGTCAGTAGGTGGACTGGCTATGAAGAATTGTCCCTCGAGGTGTGTGTGCACATGGTGCCCTTCAATGGACTGGCATCCCATCCAAGTTGTATTCCCGCCTCATATCAATGTTCCTGGGATGGGCTTGGGATCCACCACATGATTGAAAGTGATGGTTGGTGAAATTTGTGAGTGAGTGAGTGAGGGCATACTATATTGTGAATATATTTTAGCAGATATTGTGGTTGAATTTATACAGTGCTGAGAGGCCTAATCTTTTCCATGACCCAGTACACCAAAGGCAAAAGTGAGGAAAAATACCAGCTCAGACGTGACAAATTATCTTTCTTTATTATTTCCTTATTATATGGTCCTACATTAATGTTTCATATTTACACTCACAGGAAGTTTGTTTACATGACATAAGAAATAAATGCTTATAGTCACCAGTTAGCATGGTAACTCCTCAAATGGTTCGTATGAAATGTGTGCAAGCATCTTACGTGTTTGTTAAAGAGTACATAAAGTCTTCCAAGAAGTACATTTTAATTAAAAGCTCATTTAATAGGTTACATCTCTAACATCTTAGAAAAGGGGTTCCTCACTTTTTCTTGTCGAGTTCTTAGTGCCCTAAAGCAGTCCACTGCTGTAAGGGAAACACTGTTGTATGATTTTACATATTAGTGTATAAGGGTTCCCACAGAGGAACAAACTAAAGAACACAACAAGGTGAGAAAAAAAAAGGGGGGGGGGGGGGGGGGAGTCCAGTCACTCTGGGAGAACACTTAAAGGCTCTATGTGGAACACTACAAGCATTTCCCTATCAGAAAAGGTTCAACACCAGACCCCTAAGTCTGTAGTTTTTAAATACGTTTTATTTTGAACAGAAGATTACAGATGTCCTGCAGTGTTACAGGAAGCTTGTAATGTCTGTGCCTTATGACTTATGAAGACCACTCACCACTGTATGACCTTTACTGCACACTTGCATGTTCTAATATTGTTACGAGATACTTTTGTTGTTAATTTACTACTGATCGTTCTGCTACAGTGTTCTTTGTTTTCTACCCAGTTGCATACATAGGGTAGGGGTGACATGATGATGCAGTGGTTAGAACTGTCACCTCACAGCAAGAAGATTCTGGGTTTGAACTTGATAGCTGACTGGGGCCTTTCTGTGTGGAGTTTGTATGTTCTCCTCATACCTGCGTAGGTTTCCTCTGGGTGCTCTGGTTTTCTCCCACAGTACAAAGACATGTGGATTGGGTCAACTGGCTACTCTAAATTGCCTATAGGTGTGAATGTGAGTAGGAATGGCTGGCTGTCTCTCTGTGTTAGGTCTGTAATATATTGGCAACCTGTCTAAATGTACCCTGCTTCTCACCCAGTGTCAGCTGGGATTGCCTCTAGCTCACTTGAGCTGCAATGGATAAGCTGTATAGAAAATTTCCATCCATCCATCCATCCATCCCCACTTATCCTGTGCAGCATCACAGGCAAGCTGAAGCCTATCCCAGCTGATTATGGGTGAGAGGTGGGGTCTACCCTGGACAAGTCACCAGATTATCGCAGGGCTGACACATAGAGACAAACAACCATTCACACCTACGGTCAATTTAGAGCCACCAGTTAGCCTGACGTGCATGCCTTTGAACTGTGGGGGAAACCGGAGCACCCAGAGGAAACCAACGCAGACATGAGAACATGCAAACTCCACACAGAAAGGCCCCCTTCAGCCACTGGGCTCAAACCCAGAACCTTCTTGCTGTGAGGCGACAGTGCTAACCACTACACCACCGTGCCGCCCTGTATAGAAAATGAATGAATGAATGAATAGGGTAGACTCTATCCATCCAATCCTGTTCTTCCATCCAGTACTGTTCTGTTGTCCTCTCTAGTGGTCTTGAGTATTTTTCATCCTATGTATTTATCTTATGCTATTGCTCTTATCTCACTGTTGTGAATTTGCACGTTACTGTATGTAGACTTATGTACCATACTATTGCATTGTTTTGTTGTTGTTTAACAATGGTCCTGAAAAAAGGACAAATCATTCAAAAGTACACAAGTTATATAAAGGACTGACAATAAAACCCCACTTGAATAGAGTAGCATACAGAAGCCACTGTGTTTCAGGCTCATTTTAATAATATCCCAGTCATATTGCAGCATTGCAACTCTTCAGGAATGGAACCTATTTTCTTCATGAAAAATGTCTAGATAGTAGTCTGAATTGGTTCTGGGCCACACTCCCAATAGAATGTAAATAAATCTGTTAAGGTCTGTCCAGTGTTATCTTTTCAAAGTATTTTATTAAAGGACCCCCCATTTTTGTGCCATATCAGCATGATTTCATGAATTCTCTCAATCCACCTTGCATGAAACGTTTAAAATTGCTAACACTAAGTTTAGGGGCTGTTTTAGATGAAGGTGTTTATTTTATATCCAACAAATCTCATTAATTTAGTGTGATCTTAACCTTTGCATCCTGATCTGATACTCTAGACATTAAAAAACAAGGTAGTTTTGAAAATGCTATTTATAATGTATAGGAAGCGACTCAATGACCCTGACATTCCCTCTAACCCAACATCCACCACATCATAAGTGTCAGCAATGAACAACTTAGAGGAGAGAGAGAGAGAGCACAAGGAAGAATGTAGCTGAGGAGTGGAGGCGTGAGAGACAGGGAGGGGAGAGAGAATGAAAAAGACAACGTGGCAGACAGCAATGCAGTGTAGTTTTTGGAGATGGTAAAATTACTGAAAGTTCACCTGAGGTGGCACAGGGAGTTGTGTGAAGTAAAGGCCAAGGTCAAATAAGCTACCATATTTTGCTGAAAATTAAGCAAGAAATTGCATTATATATTCAAAACATATGCATTATATATGTAGCATGCACTGGATCTAAAAAATAGTAAGATGTTGGATACATTCTATGCTGATTTGTTTCCAGCATCATGGATCTGAAATGCAATAAATAAGAATTTAAGAATAAATGCACTCTGTCAGGTTCAATTTGAGGATATGTACTTCAAATTATAAAAATGCAAAAACAAAATGTAAAAATTATAAACATTATGCACATTTTTGTATGCAAAAATTACATACATTTTTATAAATCATTTCCCCATTTCTGTCAACCAAATGTAATTGAACTGTTGTGTGTTGTTGCATCGTTGGGTTGCACAAAGCAGAAATGATAAAATGTCTAGAGTTAATTGTAGATTTTGTTCTGCTGCAGTGGTCTCCCAACACAACAGCTAACAAGTTGATGCTAAAAGAAATTTACATAAATTCAAAAATAACTTTTAATGCATTACTCCCAATCCTAACTTTACCTTTGAATCTTTCCATATTACTTGAGCTAGGATGAGAATTCTACACATTTACAAATGTACAAGTGTGGAACCTTGATGCGTTCACAGATGCATCAATTGTGACGTTGACAAAGTTAGAACTAAACAATCAAAGACATTAGTGTTCCTGGTCTCTACTTTTATGAACTGATGTCATCAACTGTCCATCATTAGCAATGATGACTGCTTCATCAGGATGCACAGAAACGCAGATGGGCTGCAAGGCCCGTACCAGAGCAGCAGAGTCACCTGCAGCAGTGGCACCAATGGCCCAGCTGAGCCATTGTGAGCTCTTGCATACTATTGTGCCCCCATTGTGTTGTCTCTCTGGACCTCGAGACCTGATGCCAAGTGGTGCACAAAAGTGCCACAGACCTGATGGGTATGTGCAAGTTGCCCTGCAGTGACAGCTGACTTGCTGAGTGATACCACCCATTGGCCATCTGAATGGCTCTTCCGCATGCCATCTGGTGGTGTGCCATTGACCCTGTTGGGTTTATCTGCCACATTGTACCGAAAAGCACCCTGCTTCCAGTGCCTTATTGGTGATGTACTATTTAACCCACAGCTGGAACTCAGGCAGGGGCTACCACTCTGGGTCAAAGCAGACCTGGGAGCAATGGTAATTGCTCCCAGATAACTCCACTTTCCCCAATACGCAAGTCCTCCCAGACCTGAGACTCATCACCGATTGCAGTTTTAAAGTCATACCCAGGACTAATGAACTGATAAAGATTAGATGGAATCAGGAATGTGTGGAAGAAAAAAAAAAAGCTACTCATCCAAAGCATCAACCTCATCTGTGAAACATGACTCCCAGTGGAACTGACTCATCTTTGGTGATGATATGCTTGCCTATGGTATTTAAAATTATGTTAATTTGTCAATGGGTGACACAGTGGCACAGCTCCAGCATCTACATTTCGATTGTGAGCTCAGGTTCCTGTGTGGGTTACTTCATGGTTCTCTGGTTGCCTCCCACCTTCTAAAATCATGACTGTAGGTGGATTGGTGACTCTAATTGGCTGTAGGTGTCAATGTGTGTACACGCTGCCATGCCTCCTATCCTGAATGCAACTGCACAGTGTGTCCAGCGTTATCATGGTAACCTCGAGATCATCTAATTATTTATGATCTTCTGAAGTAAACTTGACATTCTGTACTGAAAGCTCATTATCATGATTTAATTTCAATAAACTTCAGGGTTTCAGTTCAAACAAGGTAGTTGGCATGTAATATATTTTATGCCATATTATGTATAAATGAGGGCGGCACGGTGGTGTAGTGGTTAGCGCTGTCGCCTCACAGCAAGAAGGTCCTGGGTTTGAGCCCCGTGACCGGCAAGGGCCTTTCTGTGCGGAGTTTGCATGTTCTCCCCGTGTCCGCGTGGGTTTTCTCCGGGTGCTCCGGTTTCCCCCACAGTCCAAAGACATGCAGGTTAGGTTAACTGGTGACTCTAAATTGACCGTATGGTAGGTGTGAGTGTGAATGGTTGTCTGTGTCTATGTGTCAGCCCTGTGATGACCTGGCGACTTGTCCAGGGTGTACCCCGCCTTTCGCCCGTAGTCAGCTGGGATAGGCTCCAGCTTGCCTGCGACCCTGTAGAAGGATAAAGCGGCTAGAGATAATGAGATGAGATGTATAAATGAAGTAAATTGAGATTTTAATTACTGATTCATAACTTGCTTTCAAAGTCATGCTTGTGACCTCCAGCAAAACAGACACATATATTTCCAGTAGATTTTTTTAATCCACATTTTTACTTCAAATCTATTATTCCTGAAGGCTTTTCTGGATGGTGTTTGCAGGTTCTCCTCATGCCTGCATAGGTTTCCTTTCACAGTCCAAAAACATGCGGGTTAGGTCAACTGACTATTCTAAATTACCCATAGGTGTGAATGTGAGTGTGAATGGTTGTTCGTTTTTGTGTTAGCCCTGTGATAGATTGGCAGCCTGTCCAGGGTGAACCTCGCTTCTCGCCTGAAGTCAACTGGGATTGACTCCAGCTTTCCCAGCAACCCTGACGAATAAGCGATAAAGATACTGGATAGCTCTATTACCCCTGAAATGGTAAAGGTCCCTCAACATGCAATCACATTGCATATGTCTCTTATTTATTTATTTGTTTGTTTGTTTGTTTAAATTAATATTTACACAGGAACGTCCAGTTTAGTGATGCTCATTTAAATGGAGTCCTGATATAACATAATGAATGTAAATTAACAAAAAAAGGAAAAGTTAAGATTTGCAATCCTATTCATTCTAAACAAAAACAATAAAGTACAGTATCAAAGTAGATATGAATAGCTTAAAGTGTGATGTTACTGCTTAAGACGGCGTTTTAATTTAATCTTAAACTCACATAGCTCCTGTATGTTTCTAATATCACGAGGCAGGGAATTAAATGCTCACACCCCATTGCATCTAAAACTGCCCTGGTACTTAGTGGTTTTACAAAGAGGTATGTGCAGCAGATAACGACCCCTGGTATTATAGGTATGAATTTGATGCTTGTGGTTAAATTCTGAGAGGGGTACCATACTGTGGAGAGATTTGTAAACTAGAACACAGTTGAGATATTCGCGGCGTGCCTGTAGACTGGGCTAGTCAAGTATTGACTTCAGCTCATTGGGATCAACAGATCGGCCTTCAATGATACAAGCAGATCATGTGTTCAGCTTGTCCAGATAAGCCTTGTGTCCAATACCACAGCTGTCCCAGACAGGCAAGCAATAGTCAAATAGCAGTAAAACGATGGTGTTGTAAAGTGTTAAACAAGTAGCTTTAGGAAGGTTTTTGCGTACATGCCATAGCATGCCTAATCTAAATGAGATCTTATTACCAATATACGCTGCATGATCCTTCTAGGACAAAGTATGGTCAACAAGGACTCCAAGGTATTTAAAATTATCAACCATGTCTAAAAAAGTGTTGTTGACTTTGACCTCGAAATTTTCAACAGCGGTAATTCTCTGATGCATGCCATCTAGCATGATCTTAGCTTTATCCAAATTGAGTATCAGGATGTTGGCATAAAGCATAAACATTCTATAAATTAGCAGTAAGTCGAGACTGAATTTCAGTGACTGAATTGCTAGCAAAATAAATTAGAGTATTGTCAGCTCAAAGCTCATCACTACAGCCACGAATTATCTGGGGCAAGTAGTTTATATATATATATATATATATATATGAGAGAGAGAGAAATAATAGCAGACCTAAAACACTACCCTGGGGAACCCCAAAAGATATTGACTGGGGTTCTGATACTGTCAGGGTGCAGACACTTTCTGAATGCAGTCATGGGGGAGAGCAGGTGTATTGCCAAACTGGTAACCAAATCCAAGTCGAAATCCAGGAAGCGTGGTCAGGGTCAGGCTAAGGTCAGTCAACGTACAAACAGGATATCAGAGACTAAATTAGGTCGAGGTTAGGAATATACAGAAACGAGGTCAGAGTCACGGGAATACAGAAACTGGAAATCAAGGCTTGGTAAGGTCAGGTCATAACACTGAGCAATACTTCATGTTGTCTGTTTGTTTGCCTGGGACCTATATAGGTAGATGGATGATTGGGAAATGGGAAACAGGTGTGATTAGTATTCTGGGGAGGAGAGGCGCTGTGGCGCTTGGGAGTTGTAGTCCATCGTGGCCATGTTTGGAGGCTGCTCTGAACCTACGCTTTCGGCGCTATTACTAATAGATACCACCCCGTTAATACAAACACTGAGTATGTCTAGTTATATAGGCAATGTTGTAGTCAAATCACGAAACCTCGAGTTCAAGTCCAGTGTTCAAGTCTGAGTCAAGTCCAAGTCATTAAAAAAATTTCAAGTCGAGTCCAAGAATAAGACTCCAACCACACCATTTGACGGTGGCTGTTTTAGCACCATTAACATTAGTTTGTTCCTGAACATGATGCATGGACAGGTAAATGTGCATTCTCTTTGTCAGGGAGTGTGAAGTATTCTGTCAGAGATGGTTGGGAGATGGCTGTAAGTGCAGAAGGTGTGTTTATTAATACAAGTGAAGACAGGTAAACAATCCAGAATGGCAGGCAAAACTGTAAAACAGTGAAACAGGCAATAGGTTGAGTGAGGCATGAACAGGCTATTGTAGACTTGTCAGTATCAAAGACAAGAAACAGGAAATCAGGGATCAGGAAACCAAACAAAGAAATAAGGCTCAGTAACATGTCAGCAATGCAACTCAATATTTCACAAAATAAGTGTGTTTTCACAGTTTTTATATTGGTGTGCTGATTGCGCCTTAATCCTGTGCAGTTGTGAATTGTTTACGGTGCGTGCACAAAAGTCTACTTGGTGCGCACGCTGTCCAGCGCGCGCCTGAGAGTCTATCTGATGCATGCACCAAGGCACACAGGTGTGACACTCTTGCACAAAATCAGTACAAAATTAATGTAGATATAGGGCAGCATGGTGGTGTAGTGGTTAGCACTGTCACCTCACAGCAAGAAGGTCCTGGGTTCGAGCCCAGCGGCTGACGAGGGCCTTTCTGTGTGGAGTTTGCATGTTCTCCCTGTGTCTGCATGGGTTTCCTCCGGGTGCTCCGGTTTCCCCCACAGTCCAAAGACATGCAGGTTAGGCTAAATGGTGGCTCTAAATTGACCGTAGGTGTGAATGAGAGTGTGAATGGTTGTTTGTGTCTATGTGTAAACCCTGCGATGACCTGGTGACTTGTCCAGGGTGTACCCCACCTCTTGCCCATAGTCAGCTGGGATAGGCTCCAGCTTGCCTGCGACCCTGTAGAACAGGATGAGCGGCTACAGATAACAGATGGATGGATAATGTAGATATAAATATCTTATGCCAAATTATTTTGGCATGTTACAAAAAATAAAGAAAAAAATCAGAGTCCTCATCTCCAATTTATAAGTCCGAATGCAGTTAATATCCGAGTCTGAGTCCGAGTCCGAGTCATCAGTGCTCAAGTCCAAGTTGAGTCACGAGTCCTTAAAATTAGGGCACGAGTCGGACTTGAGTCCGAGTCCTGGACTCAAGTACTACAAGCCTGCATATAGGATCTAAACCACTGGATGGCAGAGGGATTTAGGCCAATAAATAATAGCTTATTTAGCATGATGTTATGTTCTAAAGTGTCAAAACCCTTACTTATGTCTAGGAATATCAGTCCAGTTAGCAGTCCCTTCTCAGTGTTCGTTAGCAGAGTGATCGTTACATGAGTGAAGCAAGTTAATGTAGAGTGATGTGGACGAAAGCCAGACTGGAGAGGAGACAGAAGTTTGTTTTCCTGGAAGTGGTTGTAGAGCATACAGTGGACCGCATGTTCAAATATCTTTGAAAAAAAAGGATACTTTTTTCAAAATGCCTCCCAGAAAATTATGACTCTTTGCAGGGGTGTGTGTACAGGGCATGCTACCTGCCTCAGGCTATAAAAGGGACAAATGCATAAAAACCTACACACAGGGCTCACTTTAAGAATAGATGTCATTTTTTAAATCTTTTCTTGTAGCTATAAAATGTTTTAATGTGTCATTTTGAAACTGAGATTAAATAGTGCTTTCATTTAATCTCTTAAGTTATAATTCAATTACATCACCTTGTAAACTAATGTAAAGTGATAGGGAAGCCCCTGTGTGGGGTGGGCTGTGAGGGCTTGTTCCTCCTGTTTACATCTCTAGGTGGGAAAATACAAGGAATTTGGAGGAGGGTAGGGCGCTTGACGAGACCTTGATGAGGGAGGGTGTTCCTCGCAACTTCAGTGAGAGTGATGTATGCAAGACCTACCTCCTAAATTATAGCCCCTTGTTGAAAAGAATTCTTTGCCCCTAGGAAGAGTAAACACCCTCAGACCGGTCAGCCAAACAACCAGATGGTCTAATCGGGAGTAAGACAAGAATGCCACCATCTTCTGTTCACATGTATGTACCGGTACCTTAAAAATACATCATTCCTTCCTTCTGCTGTATATTTTTTCCAGGCCTGACAGAGAGAGAGAGAGAGAGAGAGAGAAGAAAACTATTGGAGGGAGGGGCAACAGCTTTTGTGCCTGTGGAAAATGAATCACAGAAGCTGAGGGTAGGCAGAGAAGAGAAACACATCTGGCCAAAATAGACAAAAGGAAAAAAGAAAACAGTTCCATGCCTTATATCCTTTTTCCTTAAGTTCTTTTCATTCCTTCTCAGCTCTCTTGCTTTTGAGTTTAGACCTTAGATTCAAATCCTACAACTAAACTAAGTTGCAATTCACCATGATACTTGCTTTGTTGATTTATGACCATTTTAGGCTACATTTGAAATGCCCTCAAGTTATAAACCATGTCATCGACTAGGGTAGACCATATAAAAACTACTAGCTTAAGCCTTAATAAAGAGTAACTCAGCACCCACAGTATTGCTACCCTGTTTCTAATGTTATGTTTTTCTCGACTGGAGACTATCCTAAATTCTGACCCATCTTCCCCCTGAAGGAGGAGCTCAACAGCAACTCATACTGCAGCTGCAAGTCTCTAAATCTTTTTGGCTCTGTTTGTATATCATTAGGATTTTTTCCTTCTCTTTCTGACAATGTGTACAGCAAAGTGCAGGCCTTGAAGTCCTTCCTTGGGACCTGCAGCCACGTCATCTACTGCTGAAACTAAAAGAAATCATGCTTGAGAAAAGGAAAAAAAGCATGAGTTGGCCTGCCCACATCTGGCTTTTGTTCAACCATAACTGTTCACCCAAAAGAAGAACAGACTTTTGAAATAGTTCTTGAGAGTGAAACTACAGTATGAAATGAGATACTGGGAAGATGAACATTAGAAACAGTAGAAAGTTTAATAGCCCAAAAGAAAGCTGAAATGATGAGATGCGCTTCATAAGTTTATTAAAATTTTCATTTAACATCACCAGAGAGCAAGGAGAGCCAAATACACTGAACAAATGTAATGTGATGGAAAAAGTGAAAGGGGGAAAAGAGAGCATTCCAGACTTCTTGGAGGAAACCCAGATGGATAAGAAGCTATGGACAGGATTTTTTTAAAGCACATCCCACTTCAACTAGCCCTCCCTCTTTACCACTCTTCCCTTTACTCCATAACACATGCCACAAAAACCCATGAATATGCAAAAAATCGATTAGAAATACCTAACATCAAATACAAATTCCATTAAAGTGCCAGATCTTATTCAGAAACATCCTGAAGCAGCAATGCTGCCATACAAGGATACAAAAAATATGTCCAGGTCAATCTACATAGAGAGTCAAAAGAGGGTTGATGCATTAATGCATCACTACAGATATTTTGGCATGTAATTGTATTATACAGAGACTTAGCAAAGATAGGAGGTGGATTTCAGACTCGTCTGTGGTCACTGGGGTTGATTAATGCTCCCTTTGGGGCCTGCATGCACCCACATGTACATACACACTCACACACTGATCACACCAGCTGAAGATCAGATAAGAGAAAACATAGTGGCCATGTTGTGAACTATCAGAGAGGAGGTCTGGATCTCGGGTAACTATTGAGTGTGTTTGTCTAGCGGCCCCTGGGACAGGCAGAGGAAACAGCACTGCGTCCAACTCTGCAAGGTTTCTCCTGCCTGCTGCAGGCTAAGCAAATAACCACTCACTACCCTATCTCAGCAAGCTCCACAATTGTAGAACAGAAGAAAGTGTGAATGTGCTTCATCTAAGCATTTGCCAGAATGAGAGGGAGAGAAAAGGAGAGGTAGTGAAAAGATACTGAAAGCCAAATACATTTTAAAGCTCATGGGTAGTTAAATTCCACTGTAGCATGTAGAAGCTAGCCAAGCCATGCCAATTATTTGTTACCCTGCAGGCACATTGACAATGTTTCACCTCTGTCAACATGAATATTTTCAGGAAGGACACTAATCTTGATGGCCAGTAAAAGACAGTCAAAAAAAAAACTCCCAGACATCAAGATGAGTTTTATCAATCTCATAGTGGCACATGAATTGATCCAGTTATTATACCATAACATCCATGGAATCTGACTTCCTGTGAATATTAAGCTTAGCCATGGCCTAATGATTAGAGAAGCAGCTTTGGAACCAAAAGGTTACCGGTTCCATTCTCTGGACCAGCAGGAATGGCTGAAGTGCCCTTGAGCAAGGCAGCTAACCCCCAACTGCTCCCCAGGCTGGGTATGTTGTATGTTGCTCTGGATAAGAGCATCTGCTAAATGCTTGCAATGTAATGTAGCTATTTTTACTACAAAACATTCGGATTAAGCCGTACTATATGAGGTCTCTCTGGGTATTGTATGAGAAAGTGTGGAGTGAATGAGAAGTATATTAGAGTGGTGTAAGACATGTATGAGAACAGCGAAACAGCAGTGAGGTGTGCAGTTGGAATGACTGAATGGTTCAAGGTGAAGGTGGGACTCCATCAAGGATCTGCTTTGAGTCCTTTCTTGTTTGCCACAGTGATGGATAGCTTGACGGACAAAGTGAGGCAAGAGTCACCATGGAACATGATGTTTGCGGATGATATTGTGATATGTGGTGAAAGTAGAAAGGAGGTTGAGTTGGGTTTGGAGAGGAGAGATGGAGGTATGCATTGGAACAAAGAGGAATGAAGGTGAGCAGTAGCAAAACAGAATACATGTGCATCAATGAGAAAGGGGAAGAGAGTGGAGTGAAGATGCAAGGAGTAGACGTAAAGAAAGTTGGTGAATTCAAGTACCTGGGGTCAACTGTGCAGGAAAATGGGGACTGCGATAGTGAGGTGAGAAAGAGAGTGCAAGCAGGGTGGAGCAGTTGGAGAAGGATTTCGGGAGTCATTTGTGATAGGAAAGTCCCAGCAAAAGTGAAAGGTAAGACATGTAAGACAGTAGTGAGACCAGCTGTGATATATGGATTGGAGACCGTACCCTTAATGAAGAGACAGGAGGCAAAGTTGGAGGTGGCGGAGTTGAGGATGTTAAGGTTTGCGATGGGAGTGACAAGATTGGACAGGATAAGGAACGAGCACATCAGAGGGACAGCACATGTGGAGAGCTTGGGAATTAAGCTAAGAGAGATGAGACTGAGATGGTATGGGCACATCCTGAGAAGAGATGCAGAGCATGTTGGAAGGAGAATGTTGAGGATGGAGCTGCCAGGCACATGAAAACAAGGAAGGCCAAAGAGGAGATACATGGATGTGGTGAGCGAGAACATGAAAGTGGCAGGTGTGGTAGAGAAGGATGCGGAAGACAGGGAGCAATGGGGACAAAAGATCCACTGTGGCGACCCCTAATCAGGAGCAGCCAGAAGAAGAAGATATGAGGTCTCTCTGAAGACCAAGACAAATCTGGATATATGAGGTTTATCAGAATAATTGAAGCTAAATTTTACTGCTAAACATGAAATGAATACAGTTTAGATTAATAAATATTTTGCCGTCAAATCATTTCTTGATTTGTTAAATACATCTGGACATCAGCTGGTCATGTTCTCATGATTTCAGTTTTAAACCAATGGCTTAGAGTCCTATGAGCAAGGCTTTTAAAAATGAGGAGGGATGTTTGGGGATCAGTGGTGGAAAGAATAAAAGTACTCTACTATAGCGATAATACACTTGAGTAAAAGTAGTAATCAAGGCAATTACTCATGTTAAGTAAGCATCTGATGAAGAAAAATTTAAAAATCTAATTTCTTTACAAATTATCTTTTTCCATCTACAATTGACACAAGAATATTCTATATCTGTAATTTTGAACAGTTATGCTAACTAACCAAGTGAACTATGCTGACATGGACATCATTTTGATCATTAACTGTACATATAACGAAAGCTAACATTAGCTATTGAAGTTTCAGTAGCAAAATATCCTGAGTGTTATCTATAGGCTGTAATAGCTCTTAAATATATTTAACACAAGTTTAATACATGATTAATACAGAGCATCTCATCTCATTATCTCTAGCCGCTTTATCCTGTTCTACAGGGTCGCAGGCAAGCTGGAGCCTATCCCAGCTGACTACGGGCGAAAGGCGGGGTACACCCTGGACAAGTCGCCAAAAATGTGCATTTATGTCCTTTTAATTTCCTCAAAATAAAATGTAGCAAAGTTGAATATTTCATTTTTTCAAAAAGTGAAGTAAAAGTAATACAGAGCTTTCATATTGTAAAATGTCAAAAGATCTGTCTTGTAGTGACCACCTAAACCGAGATCAAGTCATAACCAAGACCAGAGTGTATCAAGACTGAGACAAGACCAAGACTTTGAAGGGTTGAGACCAAGTCAAGACCAACACCATGGCAGGGTGAGACAGAGTCAAGACCAGGGCCAGACTAGTGTGTGCGAAGGGGGTGGGGGAGGGGTGACAGCCATTAACAGTAATGAAAATTTCAAATTAGAAATGAATCATGTTATTGGTTGCATTTAAAGCAGGAAGTTTTACATCCAATCACAATAATGATGTTAACAAATAAATCAGAAAATGCACAGGCAATTTAGCGAAATCCCCACAGTTGTGGTCTTGACCAGTCTTGACATAAAATCCCAACTCTCTATGTCCAAGACCAAAACAAGACCGAGTAAATATGTGGTCATTTCCGAGACCGAGACCTTTAAAAAGTGGTCTTAAGACCAAAACTGATCTCAAGTACTACAACACTACTGTCTAGTCTCATGCATTCAGTAAGTTAATGGCTTACCTGTACATGTTTCTGTGGGCTGAATGTTAAGCTGTGAAATGCTGATATCTCCACTGGGTTTGGTGTGAACTATATGCAGATCATTATACTATTTCCAAACTGAAAATATTTGTTCAATTGGGGCAGGGATGCTCATCTCTCTCCACTGTCTCAGGAATTGCTGCTGCTAAATATACATTTGGTGCCTAAAGTGTAAACTTTCTGCTGGACGCTGCTTTATTTCGATCAGGTCTTGGGATTGGGATTTGATTGAAATTGAATGATTTAAAATGTGCATTTACGTCCTTTTAATTTCCTCAAAATAAATGTAGCAAAGTTGAATATTTTATTTTTTCAAAAAGTGAAGTAAAAGTAAAATATTGTTACAGTGACCCATCAGTGAAAACAAATAATTAAACCATCATTGCTAATAAAACTAAGAAATCCCATCTCTTTACATCTCTTTTGAATCATTATTGATATCTTTGAGTTACACATCAACGTCCCTTGGATATATCATGAGTTTGTCAAGGCATTAAAGTCAGACTTACGAGTTAGCCAACATTATCGGAAATATAGGATGTTGTAGGAAAATAATCAACAATTATTAACTTTTAGAGCAATAAAATGCTTTGGGGGGAGCGGTGTGCTTATAAGAAAATGAATCAACTTCAGAACCACCCCAAAGTTGATTATTTTCCAATAACAGTATGTTCTGAAGTGTTTTATTGCTCTAATCTACAGCAGTTTTCCAACACTTTTTAATTTATTTTTACTTATTAAAGAACAATATGTCATAACTTTTATCCTATCAACAGTTATACAACTGTTTAACCTGTTTATTATCAGGCTTGGGTTGTGTTGAGTTAAATTTCTGCCATACAAGTCTATGTGAATTTGCGATTATTATAGAATATTTAACATAATAGAACCAGTAGAAACCTGTACTTAGGCTTGTAGCCAGCACTTCCTCAAAGCTGATGGTAGAGAAAATTAATCAATACCTTCAGACTGATCAGAATCATGAATTCAACATCACTGTAGATTAATGACATCTGGGAATGAATATTATTTATGTATGCTCAGGAATAAGTGTGTAGTGTAAGTGTATATCAATATTTTGTAGCAGTACAGGACTACTGTAATAAATTATGATATTAGTCAAAAGTCTGATGAGTGTTAATTATTTAGCTGCCTATAAAATACAGACAGTCAAATCCAGAGGTGGACAGTAACTAAGTACTTGTACTTGAGTACTGTACTTAAGTACACTTTGAGTATCTGCAGTTTACTTGAGTATTAATTTTTTTTGGAAACTTATGACTTTAACTTCGCTACATTTGAAAGACAAATATCATACTTTTTACTCCACTACATTTCTATCAAGGTCCTTGTTACTCGTTACTATAAAGCAGCTTTGAACGTGGATGTTTTTTTCTTTTCTTTTCTAAAACGTGATTGGTTTTTTCACAGGTGACACTGAGGCAGCCTATCAGTAATCACTAGGGTCATGTCACGTCCATAGACTGTATGAAGTCAAGTTCAATGATTTCTCAGCAGCGTTATTTAACACGATCAGTTGATAGCAGAAGGGAAGGAGACGGTTCTCCTGGAGAATGCACGCACTCATGGCTATAGCTAGAACCCATGTTTCAGTTTTTTGAAAGGAATAAAGAGTCATTTCATTTTAAATGTTTGCTTTGTTTGCCTAAAATGGAGCACATCACAGTCTACAAAAACTTGCTGTCCGACCTGCAGAAGCATATTGAGGTATGTAAACGTTTTATTCCAAGAGAAAGCTTGCAGCAAAGTTTTATGTGCTTTTAGAGCTACCGATAACATTGCAATAGCTATGCAGGCTGGTTAGTCAAATGATGTTCTATGGATTTGCCATCGCCTTGTCCATGGTTAACGTTAACACATAGCTAGTTAACTTGGACACTGTTAGTTAGCACGTAAAAACAGAGTTACACTAGCATGAATAACATTAACTTATCTGAAGTCCTTTCAGAAATGTTTTAGCATAATCTTGCCAAATAAACAAAATGTAGAAATCTTTGTTTTCTAGTAACGTTAGCTACCCAATATGATTTTGAGTTTGAAAAGATTTTGCTAGCACATCAGGAGGAGCCTCACTGACTAGCTAGCTTAACATTAAACCACCAGGATTCCACAGGCAGTTTCATATGTGCATGAATATATACACTTGCACGTGTGCGCGCTCACACACGAGACCTGTGAGATGGACAGTATTGTACTAGTCAGTCACAACAAATTGTTGGCATTTTTTGTTTTGATGTCAGATGATGGTCTTGCATTTTTTTTTTTTTGTCTTGCTTAAAGCAGTGTTGCTGTTGGGCAGTTATTAAACTAAAGGTGTGGACCTGGGTTTTAAGCAGGTTGGATTGTCATTTTTATTTTCTGAGCAAGCTGCATTTACAGCTATTCCATCTTCCTGATTAACATACACATGCATGTGTGCACACTGCCAGAGCTGGGTCAGAACACTACCATGCTGCTTTGTGGGGGTGTGGAGGAGTGTTATAATAAAAAAAAGAAAAAAGAAAATGACAGTGGTTCGTTTTCAGTTCAGTTGTGTTTCATTTTGTAACATTCTATCAGGCATTTATTCTACAGGTTCTACAAGTTAGTCAATAAATCCAGTCGGTTGCTTCAGAGGCATTAGCTTTTGTAAGTGCTGTGGCAATAATACAACAATGCATTGACAGAAAATGTACTTTTAATACTTAAGTATTTTTAAAAGCAAGTACTTCAATACTTTAACTTAAGTAAAAAATTGACTGTACAACTTTCACTTGTATCGGAGTCACATTTGACCAGTGGGATCTGTACTTTGATTTAAGTAATGAAGTTGGGTATTTCGTCCACCTCTGGTCAAATCACAATATCACGTGAGCAATATCTAAAAAAAAATTCCTGAGCTAAAAGGTGAGTATAGCTAAAATTTAAAGTTATCCTTCACCATCCCCACTTTCAAGCTATTCTTTAAACCCACCACTATAAGAATACCTTAAGAATTTCTTCCCTCTCAGATACCTTTTCTTCATTTATTTTCTTTACAGCTTATCCATTGCGGGTTATGGGTGAGCTGGAGCTGATCCCAGCTAACTCTGGGTGAGAGGCGGGGTACACCCTGGACAGTTTGCCAATCTATCAAGAGGCAAACACAGAGAATCAGACAACCATTCACACCTATGGGCAACTTAGAGCAGCCAGTTGACCAAATCCACATCTTTGGACTGTGGGAGGAAACCGGAACACCCAGAGGAAACCCACACAGGCATGGGGAGAACATGCAAACTCAATACAGAAAGACCAATAGGTTTGAACCCAGAATGTTCTTGCTGTGAGGTGACAGTACTAACCACTGCACCAACGCGCCACCCATCTTTACTTCAATCAAAGGTTAATAACTGTTTAACTGTAGGCTAGGGTGTAGAGAAAAAAATGAATCCATCTGATTTATCTTAAGTCTGTAATAGAAACATTTATTATAGCAGAGAGCTGTAATTCCATGTTTCTGCATTTCTGCTGGCACATACTGTATCTGAAGAGGCAACATTAAGTTAAGACATTTAATTGTGAATAATTGCACACAATGATGCATATCTGTTACACACACACAAACCCAATCATAAGCAAAATGTCTCTGCTCATTACACAGAAAATTGAATGCCATTTTATATATACAGTGGTGCTTGAAAGTTTGTGAACCCTTTAGAATTTTCTATATTTCTGCATAAATATGACCTAAAACATCATCAGATTTTCACACAAGACCTAAAAGTAGATAAAGAGAACCCAGTTAAACACGAGACAAAAAAAATTATACTTGGTCATTTATTTATTGAGGAAAATGATCCAATATTACATATCTGTGAATGGAAAAAGTATGTGAACCTTTGCTTTCAGTATCTGGTGTGACCCCCTTGTGCAGCAATAACTGCAACTAAACATTTCCGGTAACTGTTGATCAGTCCTGCACACCGGCTTGGAGGAATTTTAGCCCATTCCTCCATACAGAACAGCTTCAACTCTGGGATGTTGGTGGGTTTCCTCACATGAACTGCTCGATTCAGGTCCTTCCACAACATTTCGATTGGATTAAGGTCAGGACTTTGACTTGGCCATTCCAAAACAATAACTTTATTCTTCTTTAACCATTCTTTGGTAGAATAACTTGTGTGCTTAGGGTCGTTGTCTTGCTGCATGACCCACCTTCTCTTGAGATTCAGTTCATGGACAGATGTCCTGACATTTTCTTTTACAATTCGCTGGTATAATTCAGAATTCATTGTTCCATCAATGATGGCAAGCCGTCCTGGCCCAAATGCAGCAAAACAGGCCCAAACCATGATGCTACCACCACCATGTTTCACAGATGGGATAAGGTTCTTATGCTGGAATGCAGTGTTTTCCTTTCACCAAATATAATGCTTCTCATTTAAACCAAAAAGTTCTATTTTGGTCTCATCCATCCACAAAACATTTTTCCAATAGCCTTCTGGCTTGTCCACATGGTCTTTAGCAAACTGCAGATGAGCAGCAATGTTCTTTTTGGAGAGCAGTGGCTTTCTCCTTGCAACCCTGCCATGCACACCATTGTTGTTCAGTGTTCTCCTGATGGTGGACTCATGAACATTAACATTAGCCAATGTGAGAGAGGCCTTCAGGTGCTTAGAAGTTACCCTGGGGTCCTTTGTGACCTCACCGACTATTACACGCCTTGCTCTTGAAGTGATTTTTCTTGGTCAACCACTCCTGGGGAGGGTAACAATGGTCTTGAATTTCCTCCATTTGTACACAATCTGTCTGACTGTGGATTGCTGGAGTCCAAACTCTTTAGAGGTGGTTTCGTAACCTTTTCCAGCCTGATGAGCATCAACAATGCTTTTTCTGAGGTCCTCAGAAATCTCCTTTGTTCGTACCATGATACACTTCCACAAACGTGTTGTGAAGATCAGACTTTGATAGATCCCTGTTCTTTAATAAAACAGGGTGCCCACTTACACCTGATTGTCATCCCATTGATTGAAAACACCTGACTCTAATTTCACCTTCAAATGAACTGCTAATCCTAGAGGTTCACATACTTTTGCCACTCACAGATATGTAATATTGGATCATTTTCCTCAATAAATAAATGACCAAGTATAATTTTTTGTGTCTTTTTTTTTTTTGAACAATCATATTTATTTTGAATTATATCATGCATATCTTATTCCTTAAGCATTTTAGTGACAGATGACCAGATAGAATATTTATTACATTCAATATTTAACGATAGTCTTGAGAACACACTTTTTTCTCCCATTTCCCAGCTTAACTCCCAGGAAATAAAACCCTATCTTTGGCAGCATATTAAAAGTTTTTGAATTTGCAGAGTTTTTTTGACTCTTTGCAGTCACTATACATCCCAGATCTCACAAAGCAGCGGGTTAAACTTGTGGTCACTCATTCGCCATGACTCCAGCATCTCAGCATGGTGGTGATGCAGAGTGCGCAGCTTGGTCAGTCGGCCTAGCAATCGGGCAAAATGCTGTGGCTCCTGAGGGTGCTTTAGCTTGCAGACCTTTCTCAGCACCTCTAGCATGGCTTCCTGGAGTTGCTCCACAGTCTGCTGGTCCCTAATATAGGGCCGGTCTGGGGACAAGATAGTGATGGCTGTGAGGAGAGCATGTTCCTCTTGTATCATCTGCAGCTCTCCAATACTTTTATAAAAGTTGGACATGGGGATGGTAAACTCCTCAGGTATACCGCTCTTTCTGATTCGCTCCTCCAACACCTCTGGGTTTCCATGAGGGAGCTTCTTGGTGAAGGCCTGGGCTGAACGCAGGAACATGGCCTCAACTGCGGAACCCTTTAGTAGAGCGATCTGATCCTCGTGGTCCAGAGCCTGGAACCCTGGGATGTTTTTGGTGAACTCGACCAGGACCTTAACATGGCTGGTTGCCATCTCGGTCAAAAGGAGGAAATTCTCCTCTGTGCTGAACTGTTCTTGGAGCAGTTTCTTGGCCATATCTGGAGGAATATGATGCCTGTTGTATGCATCAAGAATATCATTTAGTAAAGCCTGCTGGTCTTGACTGAGCTCCACTTTTTCTTTTGAGGTTTTTGTTGTGGATGTGACCTGCTTAGTATCTCCACTGTCTCCCATCTCTGTATCATCTCCTGTACCATCTTCTGATGAATTCTTGGGGTTTTTCCTTAGTCTTTTGGACTTGCACTGGATCTCTGTGAGTAAACATTCTGCAAGCATTCCCATCTCCTTGCACTTCCGGAGTCGGCACTCTTGGCACTTTCTGCGCATGTACATGTCCATCTCACAATTCCCTCCACTTTTACACTTATATACTGCATTCTTTGTTATACTTCTTCTGAAAAACCCTTTACATCCTTTGCATGTGAGAGCGTTATAGTGGTACCCCGAGGCTTTGTCCCCACACACCACACACAGTTCTTCTCCTTTGAACCTGCCTGAATGGGCAGCATGTCTGGGTTTCTTATACACAGTGGGAACAACAGGAGTTAGCGCCTCGATCTCTGCCTCAAAGTTTCCCTCCAGTGGGCCCTTCCTTAGTTCCAGCATGGAGGACGGGGAACACCACTCTTCTGTGCTGTACTGGGGATAGTAGGGCTGATTGGAGTAGTACGATGGCGAGGACATGGATTGCTCCATTGTGGAGTACTGCATACTTGGAAAGCTGCCGAAAGGCAAGACCTCCTGGTCCTGAAGCAGAGGGCTGCTCTGCTCTGCCAGAATATCAAAGAAGTGAGAGCCCTCTGGCAGGGAGAAGCCATCGTTTGGTGGCATCTGCAGAGGTCCCACAACATTGACATCAGGGCCTGCCCACTCATTCATCCAGAAGCCTGTGTGTTGCTCTAGGGCCAAAATGTGTCTGATTCCTCAACGCAGAACAGAAATGATGGGTTTAACCCTGGTCTTAGATTTTTCCACTCTTTAAGCTTTGGTATTTCTTGACAAACTTCTTCTGAGTTCCAATATTCCTATGTTTTATTCTTTGGGTTGATCCCTGCTTCCAATCTGCTTCACATAATATATAGTCCTTCAAAACTCAAATACATATTTGGAATCATCAGTATTTGGAGATGGATAAATAGCTGCTTCTGTTAGGAGCCTGCATGTCTTTGGGGGAAACCGGAGCACCCGGAGGAAACCCATGCAGACAGCATGCAAACTCCACACAGAAAGGCCCTCGTCGGCCACTGGGCTTGAACCCAGGACCTTTTTACTGTGAGGCGACAGTGCTAACCACTACACCACCGTGCCGCCGGATTAATGCAAATAAATATAAAATAAAATGAAGTCTTTATGGGAAATAAGGCTGAGTCATTCCACTCTGAGATATTTTTATCTAATGTGTCCACTGTTTGAAAATTCTCACGAATGTTTCACAGTAGAGCAGGGATGAGAATTTTCCGCCGATCGGCAAATTTCCGACTTTTTCAGACCAAAATGATCGTTTTTGAGATCGATGTAAATCCGTTGAGAAATTTTTTTTTTTTTTTTTTTGGGGGGGGGTATGGTTAATGATCTGTGGTTACCTTATTTTTTTTTTTTTAAAGAAATAAACAAACAGACTAGCATACTTTATAAAGAAATAAACAAACACAGACTAGCATACTTTATAAAGAAATAAACAAACACAGACTAGCATACTTTATAAAGAAATAAACAAACAGACTAGCATACTTTATAAAGAAATAAACAAACACAGACTAGTATACTTTATAAAGAAATAAACAAACACAGACTAGTATACTTTATAAAGAAATAAACAAACAGACTAGCATACTTTAAAGAAATAAACAAACACAGACTAGCATACTTTATAAAGAAATAAACAAACACAGACTAGCATACTTTATAAAGAAATAAACAAACAGACTAGCATACTTTATAAAGAAATAAACAAACACAGACTAGTATACTTTATAAAGAAATAAACAAACAGACTAGCATACTTTATAAAGAAATAAACAAACACAGACTAGCATACTTTATAAAGAAATAAACAACCAGACTAGCATACTTTAAAGAAATAAACAAACACAGACTAGCATACTTTATAAAGAAATAAACAAACAGACTAGCCTACTTTATAAAGAAATAAACAAACAGACTAGCATACTTTATAAAGAAATAAACAAACACAGACTAGCATACTTTATAAAGAAATAAACAAACAGACTAGCATACTTTAAAGAAATAAACAAACACAGACTAGCATACTTTATAAAGAAATAAACAAACAGACTAGCATACTTTATAAAGAAATAAACAAACACAGACTAGTATACTTTATAAAGAAATAAACAAACAGACTAGCATACTTTAAAGAAATAAACAAACACAGACTAGCATACTTTATAAAGAAATAAACAAACAGACTAGCATACTTTATAAAGAAATAAACAAACACAGACTAGTATACTTTATAAAGAAATAAACAACCAGACTAGCATACTTAATAAATAAATAAACAAACACAGACTAGCATACTTTATAAAGAAATAAACTCAGACTAGCGTACTTTATAAAGAAATAAACAACCAGACTAGCATACTTAATAAAGAAATAAACAAACACAGACTAGCATACTTTATAAAGAAATAAACTCAGACTAGCGTACTTTATAAAGAAATAAACAAATGTAGACTAGCGTGCTTTATAAAGAATTAAACAAACACAGACTAGCATACTTTATAAAGAAATAAACAAACAGACTAGCATACTTTATAAAGAAATAAACAAACTCAGACTAGCATACCCCCCCCCCTTTTTATTCAGGTTAAATGTAGAAAATATAAAACCAAGATGTGTGTAACAAACAATATAACAAAAAACATACAACATTGGTGAACCAGGACATGGGACATTCAATAAGGGCTAGGGACATGATACTGGGGGGGTTATTAGAATGTATGTGTGTGTGTCTATGAGTGTGTTGGGGGGGGATGTTTGAGTATGGGTGTCTCATCTCATCTCATTATCTCTAGCCGCTTTATCCTTCTACAGGGTCGCAGGCAAGCTGGAGCCTATCCCAGCTGACTACGGGTGAAAGGCGGGGTACACCCTGGACAAGTCGCCAGGTCATCACAGGGCTGACACATAGACACAGACAACCATTCACACCTACGGTCAATTTAGAGTCACCAGTTAATCTAACCTGCATGTCTTTGGACTGTGGGGGAAACTGGAGCACCCGGAGGAAACCCACGCGGACACGGGGAGAACATGCAAACTCCACACAGAAAGGCCCTCGCCGACCCCGGGGCTCGAACCCAGGACCTTCTTGCTGTGAGGCGACAGTGCTAACCACTACACCACCGTGCCGCCGAGTATGGGTGTGAGGGGGGTATTTGTGTATGCGTGTGTGTGTACATGAATACATATGTATATTATCAGTTTAGCAGTTATGTAAATGATATGTAAGCAGAAAAGTCCGGGGCATGGGGGATTAGGATGAGTCCCACTGGGAAGGAGTGGAGGAAGGGAGGAAGAGACAAAGGAAGGAGAAGCAGACTTCGGGCAAACTAACGCACCTCCCCAGACACAAACTCACCCCCAAGAGAAAAAATAAATAAATAAAATAAAATGGGGGAGGGGGTGGTAAGATGACTTCCTTTGACCACTCCAAGCCCCAGTGCAGAGGTACAAGCTGAACCCCAGCGGGAGGAGAGGACAGGAAAGGGCCGCCGCAGAGCCCCCCAGACCACCCCCACCCCCGGCCCCCACCATCCCGAACAGAACAGGAGCCCAAGGCTCCCCCAATCCATGCGCCTCACTGGCCCTATGATATGCTTTATCTAATGTCTAAATGCATTAAAAAGGGGGGGGGGGCAGAGCAGAGAGAGAGCCTTACTAAAGACCCCCCCCCCCCCCCCCCCCGACCAACCCCCACCTTTCTTATAAATTGAGATTATGATTTTTCTAAGATGTGATGCATTAAAAGAAGTGAGGTGCAAGCTGATTCGGGCCTTTTTACAGGCCACTCTACAGAGCGCCCCACCTCAGCCCTGTATTATTGAGTGGGAATGTACCTTCCGAGTCAGCTAATGTAGAGCGTTAAAAAGTGAGACACGCAGAGTGGAGGCAGCCCGGTCCATTCCAGGGGAAGATGAGGTCCGCAGCAGAGGCAGCGGGGGAGAGGCCCCACCACGGCCAGAACCCCCCACACAAGTCAGCCAGCCCCCGACCCCTGGAAGCCAGAGCAGTACAGGAGAGACTGATGTTATGTTGTGTTTTTGATGGGAGGTGCGGGGGGGAGGATAAATAAACAATGGAAAAGGGGGGGTGGGCGGGGGGGATTGGGGTGGGTCTCATCCTGTCTCAGGCAGAGAGGGCCAGCAGAGCGGTTATAACTGTAAGAAATTGGAAAGTGATGACCAGGTTAGGTTGTTATTAGATGGGATATTAGAGGTTTCTAATGATATGTGGTCCAGTAACAAATTTTTCCAGGCAGATATGTGAATTTTGTTCTTTGATTTCCAGTTCATGAGGATAGTTTTCTTGGCGACAGCTAGCGCAACCAATAGGATGATGTTATTAGAGTGATTCAAGGTGGATACAGTGGTATCTCCAAGCAAACAGAGCGATGGAGAGGTTGGGATGCAGCAGCCAAAGAAAGTAGAAAGTAGATCTATTACCTTCTCCCAAAATTGTTTGATGGGGGTGCAGTGCCAGAGTGCATGAATATAGGTGTCCGGACAGTTTTGAGTGCAGTGAGGGCAAATGTCTGGGGAAAAACCCATGCAAAACAATTTGTGGCCTGTGAGATGAGTCCTGTGGATAATCTTGTATTGGATTAATTGTAAGTTGGTATTTTTAGTCATGAGAAAGGTATTTTTGCAGACTTGAGTCCAGAAATTGGCATCAGTAGCGATAGAGAGGTCTGAATCCCATTTGGCAGATGGTAAGCTCATACTGGTATCAATTTGTATCAATAACTTATAGATTTTGGATAATAGCTTTTTTGAAGAAGATATATTAATAAAATTTGAGATGGGTGTAGTGAGTTCTAAATTGGGTGTTGAGGTATTCATTGTGGATGTGATTATTGATTTAATCTGTAGGTATTGTAGACAGTGCTTGTTGGTGATGCCGAATTTCTGGACCAAGTCCGCAAATGTGGAAAATTTGCTGTTCGTAAACAAGTGCTGTAAGTGTGTAATGCCTTTATCTTTCCAGGTGCAGAAATTGAGTGTTCGTTTGTTGCAAATTAAATCTGGGTTATTCCAAAACGGGGTGAGCTTTGAGAGTGAGTGCTTTGTGTTAGTGATGTTGTGGAATTTCCACCAGGCTGTCAGACCCGAACAGATGGTAGGGGCTTTGAAACAGGGGTGATTTTTAATTGTTGGAGTAAGGAATGGAAGATCTGAAATCAGAAGGTCATTGCAAATTGTCTGTTCTAAGTCCAGCCAGATAGTATCGGATTGGTTATGGTGGGTCCATCTGTGCACATATTGGAGATGATTTGCCAAACTATATAGAATGAAATTTGGTGCTTCTAATCCTCCTAGGGACTTGGGTTTTTGAAGCGTTGCTAGTTTAATTCTGGGTGTCTTGTTTTTCCAATAGCATTTTGTGATTGCTGAATCTAGAGATTTAAACCAGGATGTGGGTGGTTGTATTGGGATCATTGAAAAGAGGTAATTAACTTTGGGTAGGATTGTCATTTTGATAGCAGATATACGGCCCATGATGGAGAGTGGAAGGTTTGTCCAGCATTGCAAATCATCCTGAATTGTTTTTAGAAGGGGGGGAAAAGTTTAGAGTGAATAGATCAGACAGCCTGGGGGAAACTCTTATTCCTAAATAGGTGATGTGATCGGTACATAGTGAGATAGGAAGGGTGTTGGCTGCTGCATTCCCACTTTGTGGTTTTAAAAGGAGAGCTGATGATTTATTCCAGTTGATTGAGTATTCTGAAATATTGGCAAATGAGTTTATTGTTTTTATTGTTTCTTGTAATGAACTTACTGGGTTTTGGAGAAAAAGTAGAATATCATCTGCGTAAAGGCTTATTTTATGATGCATGTTTTTAGCCTGAATACCTGTGATTAACGTGTTTTGACGTATGGCTGCAGCTAGAGGTTCAATGAAAATAGTGAATAATAAGGGGGAGAGTGGGCATCCCTGTCTAGTCCCCCTGTGCAAAGTGAAATTTTGGGAAACTAACCCATTCGTGGTGACGGTGGCTGATGGTGAACTGTATAGCAGTTTGACCCAGTTGATGAATGAGTCCCCAAAGCCAAGCCGCTCTAATATGGAAAACAGGAATTTCCAATTGACTCTGTCAAATGCTTTCTCTGCATCTAATGTAACAATGACTGTATTGTTTTCCTGAGTTATTGAGTGGTGCATTACGTTAAATAACCTGCGTGTATTACTCGAAGATAGCCTGCCTTTCACGAATCCTGTTTGATCTGGGTGAATTATAGAGGGAATGACTTTTTCTAATCTGATTGCAAGGGCTTTGGCGATAATTTTAGTGTCAACATTGATTAGCGACATTGGCCTATAACTTGATGGTAACGTTGGGTCCTTATTGGGTTTGAGTAGAAGTGAGATGGAAGCACTACTAGAGGATGGCGGAAGTCTGGAGTTGTGTTTTGATTCATGAATCATCCGGTAGAAAAGTGGAGCTAGAGTTGACCAGAAATGTTTATAGAACTCAGCAGGGAATCCATCTGGACCGGGGGCCTTATTATTTGACATTGTCTTTAATGCAGCATGTAATTCGTCTTCGGATATCGGGGTTTCTAATGCAATTTTTTGGTCATTGTCAATTATTGGTAGTTGGATGTGGTCCAGAAAATGATTAATGTCTTTGCTATCTGGGTTTTTTTTTTCTGATGAATAGAGCTTATCGTAGAATTGGTAGAAAATCTGATTGATTTCAGTTGGTGAGTGAGTAAGCTTCCCTGCTGAGTCCTGTAACGTTGTGATTGTAGATTTTTCTTTGTTTCCTTTGTTTCTTTGCCATCTGGGGATTGATCTGTGTGGTTGATTTCATAGACCAGTTAATTGTTACAGGGGCATGGTCACTGATGATGATTGGGTGGATTATTGATTGAGAGATGTTGGAGATACGGGAGTTACTTGTAAGAAAAAAAGTCCAAACGGGAGTAGGAGCGGTGGACGGACGAAAAGAATGAGTATTCTCTGTTGTATGGGTGTTGTATGCGCCAGCTATCGGCAAGACCAAAATCACTCATGAACTGCTTGATGGTTGAAGTAGATTGCCAAATTTGTTTGTTTTTTGAATTATTAGAGCGATCAGTTTTTGAGTCTAAGACAGTATTGAAATCTCCTGCAATTATTACTGGGCAGTCGGTCATATTTGCTATTGAAGAAAAGAAGGGTTGAAAAAAAGCTGGATTATCTGAGTTTGGGCCATACACATTTCCGATTGTAATTGGGTTATTGTTAATTGAGATGTTAATGATAATAAATCGTCCTTCTGGATCGGAAATGGTAGTATTGTGAATAAATTAGATTTTTTTATGAATTAATATGCAAACACCTCGTTGTTTTGAGTTGTAATTGGCTGAAAATGCTTGATTATATTGAGCAGATTTGATTTTGTTGCGATCAAATTCTGATAGATGGGTTTCTTGAAGGAGGCAAATATCTGCTTGTAATTTACTAAGTTGGTCAAATACCTTGGCCCTCTTTGCCTGAGATCCAATGCCACGGACATTCCAAGTTAGGAAAGTTAGCTTGGACATGCTAATATGGTTAACGTCTGATTGTGGTGAATGAGAGAGATGTATTGGTGAAATGATGCAAATGAGAGTGTGTGTGTAGTGGTGCTAAATGAGTGTGGATGTGTAAGCTGGAATATAAAACAGGGTAAGGAGAGGGGGGTAACTTGGGGCAGAGTGGACAAGATGACAAGTACAAACAGAAACATAATTATCAATGACATGAAAAAACAACGTTAACGAAGAATACAGTAACACATATGCAGTGCGCTTGTATGGGCTAGTGGGGAGCTGGTTATTAAAGAGGTGTGGAGGGATAATAGAATTGATGTAGATTATGGCATGGGTGTGTATACTTAAAAAAGCCAAGGAGTTGTATCGGGGTTCCTGAATAACTGTCCGTTTAGGTAGAGTTTGTCGACTGTCAGAGTTGCGCGGATGTTTTTTTCCTGTTTTCTTTAAGTATTGGGTATAGAATCTTTCTTCTTTCGTTGATCTCACGGGGAAAATGGTCGTTTATTCCATAGTTGGTGCCTTTGAGTTCTTTTCCTTTGTTTTTTACCATTTCTTTCTGCTTGTAGTGTTCGAACTTCGCAATGATGGGTCTGGGTTTGTCCTTTTGCTGCTTGCCAAGACGGTGAACTCGATGGAATGTGATTAGATTGACGGTGTCCTTAGGCAGTTTGAGTTGTGTTAGCATGAAGTCTTTTATGAGTAGCTCTGGATTGTCGGGTGTTTTAACGGGTTCCTTGGGTTCCGGGATGCCTGAGAATATGAGGTTGTCGCGCATTGAACGTGTTTGAATGTCCAGTATGGTTTCTTTCATCGCTTTGTTTTCGGCGGTGACATATTCCATTTGTTGGGTGAAGTTACCGAAGTTCGAAGCTCTTGGTTTGAAATCTGCAATATTGCGATTTGACTGTGTGCTAATTCGAGACTGTTACGGATATCGTTCAACTCTTCGTGTATGGTAATTAGCATGTCCAGCTTTTTATTGATGTTTGTAAGTACACTGACCTCGACTTTCTGGGTTGTTAAATCGGTTGTGTCTGTTGCAAAGTCTCTTTTCCTTCTTTTGGAGTCGGGCTGAGTTGCGTTCGGAGTTGAGTGAATCTGGTCCGGGTTCATGGTTGTCTGGAGATGTAGACAATGGTCTTCGATGAAAGCCTCCAATTCCGTTAATTCATCCAGAGTGTAATCGGAATGTAAGTTGGATTATGTATGAGAAAAAAAGTCGCTGAGTATTGGTTTGATTTAGTCCGAAAAAAGGGTTTATTTTGGTAGAATCTTTAGTGCTGTATCTCCCGTTTGTCAACAACTGCGCGCCGCCATGTTAAATCTCACCTCTGAGTTCTCGCGATACTCACACCATTCTCGCAATGGGACCAGTACCAGTACCACCAGGCCCAAACCATGATGCTACCACCACCATGTTTCACAGATGGGATAAGGTTCTTATGCTGGAATGCAGTGTTTTCCTTTCACCAAATATAATGCTTCTCATTTAAACCAAAAAGTTCTATTTTGGTCTCATCCATCCACAAAACATTTTTCCAGTAGCCTTCTGGCTTGTCCACATGGTCTTTAGCAAACTGCAGATGAGCAGCAATGTTCTTTTTGGAGAGCAGTGGCTTTCTCCTTGCAACCCTGCCATGCACACCATTGTTGTTCAGTGTTCTCCTGATGGTGGGCTCATGAACATTAGCCAATGTGAGAGAGGCCTTCAGTTGCTTAGAAGTTACCTTGGGGTCCTTTGTGGCCTCACCGACTATTACACGCCTTGCTCTTGAAGTGATTTTTCTTGGTCAACCACTCCTGGGGAGGGTAACAATGGTCTTGAATTTCCTCCATTTGTACACAATCTGTCTGACTGTGGATTGCTGGAGTCCAAACTCTTTAGAGATGGTTTCGTAACCTTTTCCAGCCTGATGAGCATCAACAACGCTTTATCTGAGGTCCTCAGAAATCTCCTTTGTTCGTACCATGATACACTTCCACAAACATGTGTTGTGAAGATCAGACTTTGATAGATCCCTGTTCTTTAATAAAACATGGTGCCCACTTACACCTGATTGTCATCCCATTGATTGAAAACACCTGACTCTAATTTCACCTTCAAATGAACTGCTAATCCTAGAGGTTCACATACTTTTGCCACTCACAGATATGTAATATTGGATCATTTTCCTCAATAAATAAATGACCAAGTATAATTTTTTTTTGTGTCATTTGTTTAACTTGGTTCTCTTTATCTACTTTTAGGACTTCTGTGGAAATCTGATGATGTTTTAGGTCATATTTATGCAGAAATATAGAAAATTCTAAAGGGTTCACAAACTTTCAAGCACCACTGTGTGTGTATGTATGCATGTGTATATATAGGGGCGGCACAGTGGTGTAGTGGTTAGCGCTGTCGCCTCACAGCAAGAAGATCCGGGTTCGAGCCCCATGGCCAGTGAGGGCCTTTCTGTGCGGAGTTTGCATGTTCTCCCCGTGTCTGTGTGGGTTTCCTCCGGGTGCTCCGGTTTCCCCCACAGTCCAAAGACATGCAGGTTAGGTTAACTGGTGACTCTAAATTGACCGTAGGTGTGAATGTGAGTGTGAATGGTTGTCTGTGTCTATGTGTCAGCCCTGTGATGACCTGGCGACTTGTCCAGGGTGTACTCCGCCTTTCGCCCGTAGTCAGCTGGGATAGGCTCCAGCTTGCCTGCGACCCTGTAGAACAGGATAAAGCGGCTAGAGATTATAAATTGTTATTTTGGTTGTTTCGATGTAATAACTATTGCCATGGCATCCTAAGTCACATGTTTCTTAGTTAGCATATGCTTTATGATGGATGTTGAACTGTGTTCATTAAAGTTGATTAATTTTCTATAAAAGCACAGCTTGGACAGTAGTAGGTTGTCTGTAAGGCAAATCACAGGTTTATATGTTGTATTAAAGCACTCGTTCAAACACATGATAATCATTTCTATAGTAACAGCTTATTCAAAGGGATTTGTATGGCAGACACACCACATGAAAGGATAAAAAATGAGTACCTAATGTCTCCTATGAGGAGATGAGTATTAAGCATTTTGTGTATAAACTTCTCAAAAACAATTTGTTATAATAGATCTCAGAATCTTTCACGGGAAATTCTATTTGTCAAGTGACATTTCTTATAAAACCAGTGAGGTTGTAAGGCTTAGTTAGTCAAGTACCATGAAGTATATTTCATAACATTTATCATAAAACATACTGTACAGTAGTTAGCTCCAGTCCACTTATTTGAATATGTGACTGTAATTCACTTGCAAATAGAAGTAGTTCTGGTAACACCTGAATAATGCTCAAGCAAATATTTATTTGATCTGAGTAAAATCATAAACCTGCGTAGTCATTCCTACAAATATGAGAGGATGCTTCAGAGTGCTACCAAGGGACTTCTCCCTTTACATGAATATATAAAAGTTAACACGTGAATAATGCATACAGAGGCAAACAAGGCATGTACGTGATTGGTTACAAATTAACATGGATTATCATAGGTCCTCCCATAGCTACTTCTAAACATGGTCAGTTTTCTGTATTACATGAGATCCTCCTCCTCATCGTCTCCATCAATAGATAGATCAATAGAGTCACACCATAACAGAAGAAGGCTTTATTTATCACATCTACACAAGCACAGTGAAATTCCTCCTCTGCATATAACCCATCTGAAGCAGTGAACACACACACACGAGCACCCAGAGCAGTGGGCGGCTATGCTACAGCACCCAGGGAGCAGTTGGGGGTTAGGTGCCTTGCCCAAGGGTGCTTCAGCCATGATACAGAGGGAGGAGAAAGTGCTGTTAATTCACTCAACTCCCCTCACATATTTCCTGCCAGTCCCAGGAATCAAACCAGCAACTCTTTGGACCCAAGGCTGCTTCTCTAACCTTCAGACCATGGCATGTCATGGCATGGCATGTCATGGTGGTGTTTCTGGCACATGGCATGCTGTGTCAAAGAAAGGAATAAATATGTATTCGTAACTGCAATGCGTATCTCATTATTGGTGTCACTGTCACAAAACAATGCAGCAATTTATTGATGTGAAATACACTACACTACACAATTCGATGGTTCATATGCTATAATATTATTATTCTATTCAGGTTGATTTTGTGCCCTTGCAAATATTTTGCTTATACATTCATCGGGCGCTCTGCTTTTAGGCAGTACCTAAACATCTATATTAACATTCTGTTGGATTACTCAATGTGAGTAACCTATTCTAAATACATTGGATTACTTTCAAATTGTCTTACATTTCATGTAACAGTATGTGGTATTCACAATGTAGTGCTTGCTCGACTACTCTGTTGCTGTATCGACAACAGAATAGTCAAATCGTGGTAATACTGAAAAAAATCAGCATTGTTTACAGACACACTTTCAGTGGCTGCCATCCTAGTTGCTTTATATATCCACCATCATGGATGACGTAGCACGTTTTGATCACGTGGTTGCAAGTCATCTATACCCTGCATCTCTCCTCTGTACATGTCCAAACCATCTCAATCTCGCCTCTCTCACTTTGTCTCCAAGATGTCCTACATGTGCTGTCCCTCTAATATACTCGTTATATTCAGTAACTATGTTTTTGACAGCTGAAATGTCAGTGATTTTATATTAATTCCTCATTTATAGAACTAGAACTGTTATATAAAAGCAATATCACCCTCACAATCATGCTGTTGTAGTGAATATAAGCAATGCTGTGTTTATATGTATAGCCAAAGAGATCACTACCTTATCGTGGTGGGGTAGTTTGTGTGCTTCAGTGACTCCTAGAGCTACATCAGCTGGAGTATTAAACTGCTGGTAGGGCCACCCATGCCGTACAGGTCAAAGGGTAGAGGCCAGACTAATTGTGATCTCCTTGTCCTCCAGGTTAGGGGTTGGTGGTAGGAAGGGCATCCAACGGTAAAATATTGCTTCAATTTTTGCACTTATGGCAGTTATCAGTAAAGTTCATAAGAGAGGGACTGGAAACCATATGGTTGAAGGTGTCACTCCCGGTAGGACTGATGTTAGATGTGGGCCCAGTCAGATCGATAGTCAGCAACCACATCAGAATTTTAGAGTTAGCATATGGAACATCAGAACAATGAGAGGGAGATCAGGCGAAGTAGTGGAAGTGTTGTCCCGGCAGAACATTGACACCTGTGGCATTCAGGAAGTCCGGTGGAGAGGAGCATCCGTCAGAATGATCACAGGGAAAGATTCAAGGTATAAGTTATTATGGGTTGGTAATAAGAAGGGCATTGGAGGTGTTGGGATTCTACTTGCTGAAAAGTGGGTGGAAAATATCTATGATGTGAAGCATGTATCCGATCGAATCATGCTCATCAAACTCATTGTTGGAAAATGTATTGTGACCATGCTATCAGCCTATGCTCCACAAGCTGGCCTCAGCGATGATGAGAGACTCTTTCTACCAAGATCTACTAGCAACTGTAGTCAAGATAGGTGCTTCGGAGATCCTCTTCCAATGCGGTGACTTCAATGGACACATTGGAATGATGGCTGCTGGATATGATGGTGTTCATGGAGGAAAGGATTATGGTACTCGAAACACAGAGGGCGAAAGGTTACTTGAGTTTGCTGTTGCCAACAACCTAGTTGTAGCCAACTCCCATTTCATGAAGAGAGATAATCATCTGGTGACATATGAGTCTGGAGGCAATCGTGGTCAAGTGGATTACATCCTGGTCAAGCAACACGACCTCAAACTGGTGCGCAATGCAAAAGCAATTCCAAATGAGGAATGTGTTACCCAGCACAAGTTAGTGGTATGCAATGTCAAGCTATCACACTCGGTGAGTCGGCAGAAAGAGTTTGTGCCTAAAAGGCATGTCTGGAAGCTGAAAGAGGACAATATACGCAACGAGTTTAAGACCTGTTTTCAGGACCATGTTAACAACATGGTAGGTAGTGATGTTGAACATGTATGGACGGAACTCAAAGACAGCTTCCTGTATGCTGTTGATAAGCCCTATGGCTGGACAAAGAAGGGGTTATGGAGAAGACAAACCTGGTGGTGGAATGAAGATGTCAGCAGCCCAGTGAAAGAGAAACGCAAGCTGTGGAAAGCCTGGAGGAACAGGGGTAGCAAAGAGGATTACCTGGCAGCTAAACACTGGGCTAGAACAGCAGTTTATTTTGCCAAGAGGAATGCCAAAGAGATCACCTTTGCTGGCATAGATTCAGGCATGGACAGCATCTACTGTGTGGCAGAACAAATGCGCAGAGAGAACCAAGATGTAGTAGGTGAAAAATGTATTCTTGATGATGGCAATATGGCATTTGATGAGGATGCTAAAAAGAAGGCCTGGAAACAACACTATGAACGGCTACTTAACTTCGAATTTCCTTGGTCTTAAAACCTTCCCCCAGCAGATCCTGTTGCTGGACCACCATGTTATGTCACTCATAAAATGGTCTTCGATGCACTGAAGAAAATGAAAATGGGCAAAGCAGCTGGTCCTTCTGGCATTGTTGCCGAAATGTTGCGTGCATCCCCCGAGGTGTGCTGCCAAGTTGTTGCGGATTTGGCCAATGCTATTGTGAGAGAGGAAAAGATCCCTACAGACTGGGATGAAAGCATAATCCTCAGTCTGTTTAAAGGTAAAGGTGATGCATTAATTTGAGGCAACTACAGAAGCCTGAAGCTTACAGAACAGGTACTTAAGATCATTGAGAGTGGTGGAGAAAATCATCAGAGGTTGATGAAATGCAGTTTGGGTTTTGCCCAGGACAAGGTACCACTGATGCCATTTTCATCCTCAGACAGCTACAAGAAAAGTATTTGGCCAAGCAAAAACATTTGTACTTAGCATTTGTAGACCTTGAAAAGGTGTTTGATAGGGTTCCCCAAAGAGTGCTATGGTGGGCGATGTGGGTGGTTGGGATGCCTGAATGGATTGTCAAACTGGTACAAGCCATGTACAGTGGTGCAAAGAGTCGGGTGCGGGTCAACAACTCACTCAGTGAAGAGTTCGAGGTGAAGGTTGGGGTCCATCAAGGATCTGTTTTGAGCCCCCTGTTGTTTATAATTGTGTTAGAGGCCTTATCAAGAGAGTTTCGGGTTGTTGTCCTTGGGAGATGCTTTATGTGGATGACCTGGTCATAATCTCAGAATCCTTGGATGAACAACTTGAGAAGCTGAATCACTGGAAGGTTGGTCTTGAGGAAAAGGGCCTGAAAGTCAACATGGGGAAGACCAAAGTCATGATCTCTGGTAATGACCTAAACACACTGAGAATCTCTGGAAAATACCCTTGTGGTGTGTGCAGAAAAAGGGTTGGCCAGAATAAATTTTTTTGTAGTGGTTGCAAAATGTGGGTACACAAAAGATGTTCTGGTGTGCAGGGGAGGTTAGTTGAAAACCCAGATTGCAAGTGTCAGCATTGTCTCGAAGGAGCTCAGCCGATTGATGCAAGACCATGCAGTGAAGTAATGTTGGCAGGTAGCAAACTAGAGGTCGTCGATCGCTTCGTATACCTTGGTGATGGTATCTGCCCAGGAGCTGGTTGTGTACTGGCAATGATTATCAAAACTCGTTCTGCTTGGGGAAAGTTTAGAGAGCTGCTGCCATTGTTAACCTGCAAAGCTGTCTCACTTCATACCCATGGTAAACTATACAGCAGTTGTGTACATAGCACCATGTTATACGGTTCTGAATGTTGGGTACTCTGAAGAGATGACCAAAAACGGCTTGAGCATAATGAAAGAGCCGTGCTTTTATGGATGTGCAATGTCAAAAGAGGAACACAAATTAGCACGTCTTCTCTTCTGCGGATGCTGAACCTCCGTCGCCTTGACACTGTCCTCAGATGCAATCGTCTCCGTTGGTTTGGACACATCCAATGCAGTAATTCTTGGATCAATAGATGTACTACCTTGGAAGTTGAAGGAGCGAACAACCGTGGCCGACCTCGAAAAAGCTGGAAAGAATCTGTCCGTGTTGACATGAAGCTATGGAATATTGCAAAGAAGGCAACTCAAGACCATGCTGAATGGAGAGCTCTGCTGAAGACTGCTAGTCATACACACGTCTGACATGTCAACTGACTCAAAACAGATAGTGAGTGAGTGAAATAACAGCCATGCTGATATTCAGTATAGCAGTATACCGTTCTTGCTTGTGCAATATCGCTTAAATAAAGCATTTGTTAATTAGAGCAAAAATTATGTAAGCTCTTCACCAACATAACTCATAATAGTGTATAACATCTGCCATGATGCACTGATGTCGTCGTTATGTCAGTCACATGATGCAGGGTTCCAGAAAAGTGTTAATCAGTCCTGACGTTCTAATAGCGCTTAGTAAGATGAAAGTGACTAAGAAAAAGTGACTGTCCTGTTCTCTGTAATCTGAAAAATTCTGACAGTCATTTTCAATATAATCTTAGGAATTTTGCAGTGCTTTTAAATGCTGGCATGGTTTAAAGTTGACAATAAGTCAAACACTTCCAAACAAACAAAGCCAAAATGTTTTGTATAATAATAAAATGGAATTTTTTTTCTCATACTCTGTGGTTATAAGGAGACAAATAGCTTTGATGATCTTCTTTTGTCTAAGAGTCGTGAGATTCATAGTGTACCGGTTTGAATCCTAAGAATAATAAAATAAGTCAACTTTCTGTGCACAGTGGAATGAAGAAAACCAGAGAATGGGTGTAATTTGAGAGAGACCAATCTGCCGCAGCACCAGTCAGGGCTTGTCCTCACACACTTCATGACCTAAGGGTGTGTATTCTCCAGTCTCTCCTCAAATAGTTGCCCTAAACTCTTATTTACACCCCAGCTTATGATGGAACACTGAAAATACAGTTCTTTTCAACAGTGGATTTTACTGAAGGAAAAAAACAAGGTGTTCAATGCAGTTCTGCATTACACCTGATTATTAAGAAGTATGGCTTTATAATAAACTTCCATCGTTCCTTATAATTGCTGCAAACAAAGAACACTTGATGGAATTTAATAGCTAATATTTGGCGGCAGGGTTAGCAGTGTTGCCTCACAGCAAGAAGGTTCCAGGTTTGAACCCTGCAGCCGATGGGGGCCTTTCTGTGTGGAGTTTGCTTGTTTTCCTCATGTCTACGGTACATGTGTGTGTGTGTGCTCCAGTTTCCCCCACAGTTCAAAGACATGCAGATTTGGTAAAATACCCAGCCACTGGGGTTGTACAAGCCAGTGCATACTTAGTGCCAGTCCCAAGCATGTATAGTTAAAAGGCCCAGTGTAAGATTAGCATGAGCTAAACTGGTTATTAACTTCTGAAAATAAAGTCTCATTTAATACCAAAATATTTAGTGAAAGAAATGTATCATTCCTGGCCCCATGATCAGCAATTTTTAAAAAAGGTTCTGTATGTATTAAAAATCAGTTAATTTAAATAAACAGGAAATAAAACACTGTCTTGATGCAGTAGGAGATAATCAACTTGTATATTCGTAACATACACAACATAGCAGGCTTGGTAACACGAGTCAAATTAGCGGTGCTGTTGTACTCTAGCCAGGACGAGTTGTTATCTATATATATTAACTACATAACTATAGCCAGACAGTAATGTAGCATATAGATATTTTTTGCATACTTTATTCATCCCCAAGGGGAACTTAGGATTCTCTGCATTTTAACCCATCGGAGGCAGTGAACACACACAAGTGACCAGAGTGAACATGCACACACCCAGAGGAGTGGGCAGCTGTACTATAGCACCTGGGGAACATTTGGGGGTTAGATGCCTTGCTCAAGGGCATTTCAACCATGGATACCGAAGGGAGGAGAAAGTGCTGTTCATTCACTTGCCCCACCCATACATTTTTTCCTACTGGCCCAGGGAATCGAACCAGTGATTCCAAGCTTGTTTTTCTAATCTTTAGACCATGGCTGCCCCCATTTGATTGTTTTTTGATCCAATCAAGTGGCTACACCAAGTTAATTCCATAAATTCATTCAGACATTGCAAAATCACCTGATATTCACAATATAATGTCTATGATGCTAGCTAATTTATACATTACAAACTGCATATTTCAGAAAGTTATGCTATTAACTATTGCGCTATTAACCTCACATATAAGTGTCTAACATCACACAAGAATGAGTTCACTCGGGATCAAAAAATGAAAAATTAATAAAAAAGTCTCACATTACACTGAATAATAAAGGCAGAAGAAGAAGTAGAGAACATAACGTGAAAGGAATGCATCCAGATTCTAAATCACAGATACTGTGTCATTATGTAGCTAGTAACTGGGGATTTTTCAGATTTTCTACACAGAGAACAATCTGTCAAAGATGAGCATGGATATCGTGGATAAATTAAAAGAAAATCTATAATGTGCTCTCACTACACACTATCTCAGAAACCACAAACTTGGTATATCTAACATTCATGCTGATCACCACTATACTTTAGCTACAGTGGTGCTTGAAAGTTTGTGAACCCTTTAGAATTTTCTATATTTCTGCGTAAATATGACCTAAAACATCATCAGATTTTCACACAAGTCCTAAAAGTCGATAAAGAGAACCCAGTTAAACAAATGAGACAAAAATATTATCCTTGGTCATTTATTTATTGAGGAAAATGATCCAATATTACATATCTGTGAGTGGCAAAAGTATGTGAACCTCAAGGATTAGCAGTTAATTTGAAGGTGAAATTAGAGTCAGGTGTTTTCAATCAATGGGATGACAATCAGGTGTGAGTGGGCACCCTGTTTTATTTAAAGATCAGGGATCTATCAAAGTCTGATCTTCACAACACATGTTTGTGGAAGTGTATCATGGTACGAACAAAGGAGATTTCTGAGGACCTCAGAAAAAGCGTTGTTGATGCTCATCAGGCTGGAAAAGGTTAAAAAATCATCTCTAAAGAGTTTGGACTCCAGCAATCCACAGTCAGACAGATTGTGTATAAATGGAGGAAATTCAAGACCATTGTTCCCCTCCCCAGGAGAGGTCGACCAACAAAGATCACTCCAAGAGTAAGGCGTGTAATAGTTGGCGAGGTCACAAAGGACCCCAGGGTAACTTCTAAGCAACTGAAGGCCTCTCTCACATTAACATTAGCCAATGTTCATGAGTCCACCATCAGGAGAACACTGAACAACAATGGTGTGCATGGCAGGGTTGCCAGAAGAAAGCCACTGCTCTCCAAAAAGAACATTGCTGCTCGTCTGCAGTTTGCTAAAGATCACGTGGACAAGCCAGAAGGCTATTGGAAAAATGTTTTGCGGATGGATGAGACCAAAATAGAACTTTTTGGTTTAAATGAGAAGCGTTATGTTTGGAGAAAGAAAAACACTGCATTCCAGCATAAGAACCTTATCCCATCTGTGAAACATGCTGGTGGTGGTGGTGGTGGTGTTGGTAGTATCATGGTTTGGACCGGTTTTGCTGCATCTGGGCCAGGACGGCTTGCCATCATTGATGGAACAATGAATTCTGAATTATACCAGCAAATTCTAAAGGAAAATGTCAGGACATCTGTCCATGAACTGAATCTCAAGAGAAGGTGGGTCATGCAGCAAGACAACAACCCTAAGCACACAAGTCGTTCTACCAAAGAATGGTTAAAGAATAAAGTTAATGTTTTGGAATGGCCAAGTCAAAGTCCTGACCTTAATCCAATCAAAATGTTGTGGAAGGACCTGAAGCGAGCAGTTCATGTGAGGAAACCCACCAACATCCCAGAGTTGAAGCTGTTCTGTACGGAGGAATAGGCTAAAATTCCTCCAAGCTGGTGTGCAGGACTGATCAACAGTTACCGGAAACGTTTAGTTGCAGTTATTGCTGCACAAGGGGGTCACACCAGATACTGAAAGCAAAGGTTCACATACTTTTTCCATTCACAGATATGTAATATTGGATCATTTTCCTCAATAAACAAATGACCAAGTGTAACATTTTTGTCTCATTTGTTTAACTGGGTTCTCTTTTAGGACTTGTGTGAAAATCTGATGATGTTTTAGGTCATATTTATGCAGAAATATAGAAAATTCTAAAGGGTTCACAAACTTTCAAGCACCACTGTAGATCACTAACATGAATTGAATCTATTTTGTGTTTTATATGCATAGTTATATTATGGAAGCATATTGCTGTCACATCAGAAAAAGAAAACAGCTCAGTATTAACTACTTATTAACTTTGCTTGCTTGGCCTTCACAGGAAAATATCAGACCAAGGTCTTGACAGTACAGACTGAGGCTTGATCTGTACAAAAAGACCGAGGTCTGATATTTTCCCGTAAACACCAAGCAAGTAAGGTTAATAAGAAGTTTATTATACAGCTTTTTTTATTTCTAAGATTAAAATACAGTCATCATAATGAGGCGTGATGCTGCTTTCAGTCACGTCATATTTGTAATGTAGTTGAGTCATGCATGCAGAATAAGCGGCTAGCGGTTTCAAAACTGTATTTCGGTTAGCGGTTTCTGAATACTCTTCATTGCCCATTTCTTGAATAACTCAGTGACTCTTGTTTGTCTTTTGTGTTTCGGCCGTTTTTGATTCCGTTTTGATTTCCAAGTTATCTTTTTTGTCGTTTTGTTTTTGTTTGTTTGTTGCAACAATGAAAGCCAGCGACTTGGAAAGAAAGTTCATAATCGCCCTCAAGCATTACGGGAAAATACTGCCTGCCAAGGAACCAATCAGAGCGCATGATTTTACCGGAAGTAGCTTGTGCCATATAATAACATTTTATAATGTGAAAAGTTTGTTATAACAAGATATTTTCACGTTACTATGACGTACAAACTTCCCACATTATAACACAAAACTTTTTTTGTTATAGCATAAAATGTTTGATGTTATAACATAACATCTTGTTATAATGTGAAATGTTTCGCGTTATAACAAGATAATTTATATTGCGAGGTTATAACATGAAACTTATGTTTGAATGAGGAAATGGTGTGCAGAGAAGAGATAAACTGGAGAATATGGTTCATTTACATGATTTTATTAAGTCCTACTCCTGCCGTCAAGACCAACTTATCTATAACATGAAACATTTGATATTATAACAAGATAAATAGTATATTGTTATAACAATAAAAGTTTATTTTTATAATGTGATGTTTGTATGTCATAATAATGTGAAAATATCTTCTTAAAACATGGAAAACGTTGCTATCACAACAAACATTTCACATTATAACAGGATACCGACCTGTTTTTCTTTTTCTGGCCTAGTAGCAACAGGCTGCTGTATTATATTTAACAATTATTTGCTGAAGGAGAAGTGAATACTGGTGATTTATTCTACATACAGGACACTTTTTTGATGGAATAAAAACATGTATTTCATTCATTTGGTTTGATAGCATGCAATATTTTTATCATATTGCTTACCCTATGTGTATTATGTCACTCTACCCAATGGAGAATGAGTGTTGAATATGGTTTACGATATTGCATGGTTGTCAAGACAACATGACGTCACATGTCAGAGCTGATGCGAATATTCAATGAGAGAGTTTTCTGCTGTGCATGCACAGAAGCATTTCTTTGTTTGCTGGCAGCACCCACAGTAAACTGTTGCAGTGAATTGAAAATACCATAAGATACGTATTACACATAAAACTTCCACGCTAGTGAGCGACTGTGACAATTTGCAAACCCTATTCTTAACTTTGTAAAATATATAATTGTTCCATCGAATGTGCATGTATAATAATAATGGCTGTCTTTTTTCATGGTATAACAGATATATTGCATTCAGCTAGCATGATATTGAACTTGTCTTAGACTCACTGAATGGAATATATCTGATATACCACTCAACGCCAGCCAATATTATTTTAATAGTAATTGAGACGAAGTCAAGGTTATTATTCACCAATATTCACTGAGCCTGAGGTGGTTAATTGTTTTAGTATAAATACACAGTTGATTATTTTTTTAATTATATTTAAAAAATTGTTTATTTCAAACTTCAAAAGTGACATGCAAATGTAATAAAGCCATGGCGCAGACTTGTCACTTATCTATCCCAACTCATATAAAATACTTTGTTTTGAAATAGGTAAAATAAATCACAATTCCACCTTACCTTTGAATAGTTTTAGACCTAACTTTGTAACATCTTTAGTGCTTTTAGGAACAGCATTTTCTTTCATAAGTTATCATTCATCCTCACTTACAACGCGATTGGCTGCCATTTTGCTGAGTCGCTTGAGGTGATTATTGAGAAATAGTCCGAATTTCTCAACCAATCAGTGCACATGATTTCATATAATCACCTCCGAATTTATACTAAAGCGCTATATAAATAAAATATAATTGTCTGTGAACTACATTTAATGCCCAAAATGATGAACAGAGCTCTAAATGCTTCTCTTTCCTTTATTTCACTGCACATCACTAACTTTTTGGATGCTTTATGCTGCATCAGAGCAATGTCAGGTATGTTGTCAGATTAAATAATTAAATAATAATAATAATAATAATAATAATAATAATAATAATTTGCAGTATTATTCTGAAACCCTTAATGAAAACCATGGAAAAACTGTAACACAACAAGACACACCTCCCTACCTGACAGGATCTTGGATGTGTGCGTGTCAGCCTGTCACTTTGTGCTACCTTTACCCATAAACCCTCTTCTGTGTTGCGACACATATACAAACTTGCTTTAATACAGAACTATACTAGCTTTAGAAGTACACAAGAAGTATACTAATTGTACATTTAACAGTTATTCCATGAAATCGAGTTGCACATGAGCTGATAGCCGATGAGGCACAGAGCACCGAGTTGGCTATAAGCCATATACAATGAGATTGAATGGAATAACTGTTTTATTCTATCCACATTCACTGGATTTTGAGAAACAGAGCATTTTTATTTTTATTATTTGCAAATTCTATAAATAAAAACTTTATACAAAACGTCCGACAAAATCATTTCCCCTTAGAATGTAAACAAATCGGTGAAATGACAGTAGCAATTTGTGAAAAATTCTATAATCATAATAATTCTTGAAAAATAAAAAAAAGATATGTTCTTACCGTCAAATACTTTCATTCCATATTTTGTTGCTTTTTTTGTATTTTTGGGGGGGTTTGTTTTCAAGTACAGTTTTTATTTCGTCCTCGGTTGGTTCAGCACCATGCTCCACCATTTTGTTTTTCTCTATTCACAGTATATTGGCTGATAGCCTAGGAGTAGAGTAGCCAATCAGAGTGCACAATTGCTCATATCCAGTGAATGTGGATAGAATAAATTATCACTTAAAGATACGCTGAAACTATGTTACTTGGTGTAAGCATTAAGTTTTCAGTTTGTAAACTGAACAAGTTCTATTCAAAATAGGCTTAAATGCAGTTCACACGACTGATTGCAGAGATGTAACTCATTGCCTAGAAAGAAAGCATTGCTGCACTCAGCTTTTTTTCTTTCTTTTTCTTTCTTTTTTAACCAATGCACTGTCCTTGTGAATGTCTTTGCATGGCGTGGCTTGAGAGAGACGTTTAGATTTAGGGTGTATATTTGAAGGGAGGAGGTGCATGGATTTCTTTAGTGATTAAGTCTGGACTGGATTATATTCATGTTTATTTGTAAATTGTTTTATGCAAAAAAGAATAGCATATCACAAGCTCAAGAGTGTTCACCGTGAGACTGCATGTCTACTGTATGTGTCTCGGTTATCAAATAAATGCTAGTTGCTATTGCTAGATTGAAAATTAATGTTGTGCCCTATCTACCCAAGCACAAAGTAACATTCTTTCATCTTTAATTACAGTTCTGCTACTATAGTTTCTGCTGACAGCAGCTGTATTTTCTTGCCGTTTATTGAAGACTTCCAGTCACCCTGACTGCAGGTGAGCACTGTGGGTGTCCTGATACACACAGGTCAGAGAACGAAGGACGAGACACGGGTTATTTGTCTGTAATGTCTGTGTAGAGAAACATTAAATAACAGAGGACCATGATGTCTGGAGTGTGTATTGTTAGCATTACAGCTGGCTGGCTGAACAGCAAACTATCACCAAGCACAGATTTTAAGTACACCCTGGAGAAAGACAATTGAAGGGTTAACATTTGAAGTGTGCTGAAATGCACACGTGGAAGAAGTCTGATTTAAGATGGACTGGAAGGGAAATCATCATCTTAATGTCGGCTCCTCCTCCTTAGTATAACCTAGAGAAAAAGAGAGCTAAGGCTGTGTGGACACACCCAAGAGTTTGTGAAGATTCTGGGGGTTTTTCCCCCTTGGGTTGGAATGAGAGAAGTTTGAGGCAAGCTTGCGTCTACCCAAACCTATGATAAATCTAAGAATGGCTGGTACTTTGTACGTGAACTACTCATCTAGTTGTTTTATCAGAATACGTATTGGAAGTGCTACATCAGACCATATATTGGAAGAATTACAGTGGCATTGATTTTATTTGATCATTCAGTGAAATTAATCCTTAGCCAGGAGCCAGGACATATCTCCTCTGGGAAAATGTAATTTGAGATTAAAAAAAAGTGAGGAAATAGTGGGAGACGGAGGACCTTTTGATCATTTTTTAAACTTCACATTCAAGTGCAAATCCTGCATCTCCTAACAGTTAAAAAAAATCCTCTACTCTCAACAGTACAAAAAAAACAGAAAATATACCTCTACTTTCAACAGCACAAAAAAACCAGAGAAAATATATCTACAAAAAAGAAAGGAAAAAAAAAACAATCCAACATCCCATTCCTGAAATATGGCTGTATTATAAGTGAGATGCAAAGTGACGAACTGTTGTCATTTAATTTTTTTTTACTATTACCGGTAATATTTTAATATACTGTACATAATTTCATAATTTTGTTATTTTTGGTACCGAAGAAACATCTGAAACCCAACAGATTAACTGTCTTCTTGCTAAAAGTGCATTTGTTTCCTTTGTTTTGTTTCAAGGGTAAATAAACCTTTGCACTCGACCGCCATTTTCTGTGTGGATTAGAGAAGCATCTCCATGATGACAATGTCATCACATGACCAGTTACCTTCATTGAGACACCCTTATCCTAGACATATATATTAAAAAAAGATTGCAAATGTCAATATTTGTTGAAATGTTGAAACGCTAACAATTGTGCTTGTGGTTTGTTTGTCTTTTTATGAAGAAGGAGACAAGAAGAGCGAGTATGAGAGAGAAAGACAGAGCAAGACCAAGAGAGACCAAAGAAAAGGCTAAAGATTTCAACCAGATGCTGTGGTTTGATGTTGGATGGCAGCCAGTAAGCATGTAGTCATGCTGCAGCTATGTGGCGAGAGCAGCTCCCTCAACTCTTCAAACCTCTACCCCCACCCCCTCTCAATACGTTTCCACCCCTTCTCTTTTTGTTATAACAGCAAACCCTGAGAGCTGTTTCGACCAATATAATTGACAACACTTTCATCTCTCATTTAAAGCCTTTGGATTTGGCATTGCATGTGATGTGGCGTCTTTCTGTTTGCATAGATACAAGGTGATGCCCAAGACAGTCTGTCTTGCTCAGCTCATCCACAGACTAGTACTGAGTGTTACAAGAGTGACGTGACTAAGATGAAATGCTTTCTGCAAATGAGTCGAGTTAGCAGAGGAGCTGTGTCTTGAGAACTGTTTATTTGAGAGTTGTTTGAGAGCCATGGGGCTGCACCTCAACTTAGCAGTGACTGTGATTTTCCACTGTGTGAGCTTGCAGAGGAGAGAAGGGGAGGGACGAGACAAAGGAAGGTGGAAAAATTACAGTCAAATGAAGTTCTCTACTGGAATTTCTGGCATCATCATCCAGACCTGCACATTTAACCAAAAGGGTAGGAAAAATGAGAAGAAACTTCAGTTCAAGCTGGAGCCTTTAAGCGAAGTCTATACGAAGGGAGACAGCTACATATGCTCAAACAGTTAGATCTTCCCAAGTACAATTTCTTAACAATATTCAGTCATCCCAAATCAGTGCTCTGAATATCATTTAGCAGTTTTTGTTTTTAATAAACCAACTAATACAATTGCAAATGCATCAATGAAAGGGACTGATGAGATGTTAAGACCTGTATGTCTTCTGTAATCTTCCCCATGGATATAATATCTTCCAAGTGCCTTTGAAGGCTTCTTACTGACCCATGCAACCTCACAAATGTCTGATCTTTACCCAAGCCTGAAATTTAAACAATTTATTAAAAAGACAACAACCTCATGCTGTCTGCTTTTTATTATTGTATAGCTGTAGGACTGCTTAATCTTAATTAGCTCTGAGAGATAAGCTATTAAATAACACCGTTCAATAAACAGATCTATAATATGACTTTATTTTCAGAAGGTTAATAACCAGTTTAGCTCATGCTAATCTCACACTGGGCCTTCTAATCTATCCAGGCTTGATGCAAGGTTCCAGGCAAGCTTAAGCCTATCCCAGCTGACTATGGGTGAGAGGTGGGGTACACCCTGGACAAGTTGCAGGTCATTGCAGGGTCAACACATAGAGACAAACAGCCATTCACACAGACACAGGGAGAACATGCAAACTCCACACAGAAAGGCTCCCATCAGCCATGATGTTCAAACCAAGAACGTTCTTGCTGTGAGGTGACAGTGCTAACCACTACACCACCGTGCCACCCATCTACATGTTAGTCATTAAACCTCCATGAGATTTTGTCTGGGTGGCATGGTGGTGTAGTGGTTAGCACTGTCTCCTCACAGCAAGAAGGTCCTGGGTTCGAGCCCAGTGGCTGATGGGGGCCTTTCTGTGTGGAATTTGCATGTTCTCCCCATGTCTGTGTGGGTTTCCTCTAGGTGCTTCAGTCCAAAGACATGCAGGTTGGGCTAATTGGTGGCTCTAAATTGACTGTAGGTGTGAATGGTTGTTGGTCTCTATGTGTCAGCCCTGCAATGACCTGGCGACTTGTCCAGGGTGTACCCTGCCTCTCACCTATAGTCAGCTGGGATAGGCTCCAGCTTGCCTGTGACCCTGTACAGGATAAGTGGCTACAGATAATGGATGGATGAGATTTTGTCTGTATTTAAAGAAATGTGTTGTGTGGAAAGGCATGTTTTTCAGTTATACGACAATAGCTTAGCCACTACAGCCTGGAATGAAGATGTTTTCAGACTGATTTGAACTACATATAGCTCCTTACATGAAATGAGGTAGCTTACAAATGTTAACCCTTCCCACCTCTGCTCTGATTTTGTAGGGGAATCTGTCTGTTTAGTCTTTAAGGTTTACAGGATAATTCATCAGTTCCTCCAGCTCAGTTACTTCATCCAGGATAACCACAAGACCCTGACAGGAGAAACCACACTTCACATTTGCTTTTGTCTAATTTATTTCTATCTACAAATATCACAGTTTTGTGTTTACCTCAATTATTAACGTGAATGAAGGAAAGGTTTGTGCATCATTTATTTATATCTTGGTTTTGATTGTTTCTGAGAATATCAAACATGCACAGAAGTGCTCATGAACCAGCTCTATAGATACCAAATTGGCTAAAATGAGTTTGGTTGTGGAAGGCACAGTGGTGCGGTGGTTAGCACTGTCACCTCACAGTAAGAAGGTTCTGGGTTCAAACTTTATGGTCAGCTGTGACCTTTCTATGTGTAGTTTACATGTTCTCCCCTTCCTTGTATGGGTTTCCTCTCACAGTCCAAAGACATGCTGATTAGATCAACTGGCTGCAACAAATTGCCCATGTTTGAGTGTGAATGACTGTTTGTCTCTCTGTGTTAACCCCATGATAGATTGGCAACCTGTCTAGGGTATACCCTGCCTCCCTCCCAAAGTCAGCTGGGATTGGCTCCAGCATGCCCTACATCCCTGATGGATGCTGCTGTTCATTGATGACCAACGAAGACTGCTTAATCTGTGTGGAAGAAGTCTGAAGTACGACGTCTCCATGAAGAACAGTCGGCCACTAAGAAGGGCCAGGAGTCAAGATTTATTTGTAGATGCTTGAGGTTCTATTTTACAGTGTCTTTATACCACAGTCTTGGTCTACCCTTGCCTCGGCTTCCGAGTAAGAGCTGGGAGTAAAGGAGTTGTCTGGGCAGATGCTCTTGGTCCATGCGGTGGACATGATCGAGCCACTGGAGGTTTCTGTGAATGAGTATTTTTTCCATACTGGGAAGGCCGGCTCTATCTAGAACTTCCTCATTTGTAATTTTGTCCCTCCAAGAGATCTTCATAATTAGTCGGAGGCGTCGCATCATGAAGGCAGATAATTTCTTGACTTGGTTACGATATAGCGTCCAGCATTCTGAGCCATACAGCAATGTGCTGAGCACAACAGCATGATAGACCTTGATATTTACAGATAAGCTGCTTGCAAAGAGTTTAAGTGACATTAGCTTTTGCAAGTTACTAATGTCACTGACTCGGTGATTGGTTTTGGTGCAGTAGGGCAAGGACATGCCAAGACAGCTACTGCTGTTCCCATCACTGCAGTGGTTGGCTGGGGACTTGTACTTTGTAACACGTCACCACCCATTTGAGGTGATACCACAGGGCACCTTAGTTACATTGCTAAGTGGCTGTTGACTCTAACGAGTTCATCTGCCCTTTGACAGGTCTTGTTTTTCATCCCGCAGAGTGTTTAGCCACCCTCCTCACCAGGAAAACCTGGTGGGGTTGCTGGTTTAGTTGCCAATGACCCGACCATGTACAAGTGGTACTGGATTACATGGTTACCAGTAGCAGGTTTATAACCTGACCTGACCAAAGTCCCTGATGGATAAGTATAGATAATGGGTGGAGTTTGGCTGTTGATACACTGCATATACATCCAAATCTTTGAACTTCGTGTTCACTTGAGTTTTATGAAATATAAAATGTTCGTGCTTTTGATATTGAACATTTTGTGAGTTGAACATTTCATTCCAAGTTGTGATGCAATGTTGACATTGATGAAAATGCTGAAGCCAGTGGAAGCGTTCTTGCAATTTACCAACACATCTGAGGGAAATGTTGATATTCTTAACAGTTTTGTCTTGTTACCACTATCATCCTGCCTTTATAATGCTTGTACATACACTGAACTTATACATTCTAGCTAGTAAAATTGTTTCTACATATAATGTTGTGGAACATCCACAAAACCAGTTAGTTCTTGTTATCACTTATATTTTAGCAGTTATAATCAGTTATTCACTCACCAGCCTCTCTCTTAATGTAATAAGACCCCCCAAAAAAATGCAGCTTGTCATGTTACCAAGAAACCTGAAAGTGCAAAGACTTCTCTCATGAAGACTTTCCAATTGTGGAAAATTTTCTGATAATAGAGACTCGTTCCTTGAATTTTTTTTTTTTACGGAAAGCTTCAACACATCAATGTTCAGCCATTTTTCTTTGTTAAATAACAGCAACATATTATTATTATTATTATTATTATTATTATTGTGATTCTCTCCAGCTCAAAGGTGTTGGTCTGGGTTGTTATGCATCATGCCTCAGCTCCTATCCGCAGCTTAGAGACACAACACCTTCCTCAGGATGTGAGCAGTTCCTAGCAAGGCCAATAACTGTGCACTGCCGGTTATGTCTGGTATGCCTAGCCTTTTTTGTATACCCGATACACTCCAAACAGTTCCCAGTGCACCAATGACAAATGGAAGAACTGTTACAGTCGCCTGATGGATCTCCCTCAGTTGATCTGCTAAGTCCTGATATTTCTGCACCTTCCATTCCTCTGTCTTCTTGGTGTTCTGGTCCCATGGGACAGCTGCATCAATCATTATCCACTCATGCCAGTCCTTCTGTATGAGGGTGATGTCTGGTCAGTTGTGTTCGACCTCTTTATCTGTGTAAATAGTCACATCCCACATCAGTTTAACAGATTCATTCTTTACTACAGCCTGCAGTTTGTGCTCATACCATCTCTTGGCAGCTTCAAGGCCATATTTTCTGCTCAACTCCCAGTGAATGCACAATGCAACCTTGTCACGGCACCTTCTGTACTCATGTTGAGTTGTGAGCATCCACTTACAATGTGTTGCATGCTCTCCGATGTTGTCCCACACAGTCTGCATAGTGGTGTTTCAGATGTGCCTTCGATGCTGTGCTTTATGGAGTTTGTGTGCAGGGCCTGCTCTTGGGCTGCGCATATCATAGTGTCTGTGACCTTCTTTAAGAACCCATTCCACAGCCACCTCCAAGACTCTTCGCCAGCCAGCTCTTCAGTTTGGCGAGCAAACTCACGATTGAGGGGTTTCTCTTTCCATCCATTAACTTTCTCCTGATACATTCACGCCTGGGTGGCACGGTGGTGTAGTGGTTAGCGCTGTCGCCTCACAGCAAGAAGGTCTGGGTTCGAGCCCCGTGGCCGGCGAGGGCCTTTCTGTGTGGAGTTTGCATGTTCTCCCCGTGTCCGCGTGGGTTTCCTCCGGGTGCTCCGGTTTCCCCCACAGTCCAAAGACATGCAGGTTAGGTTAACTAGTGACTCTAAATTGACCATAGGTGTGAATAGTTGTCTGTGTCTATGTGTCAGCCCTGTGATGACCTGGCGACTTGTCCAGGGTGTACCCCGCCTTTCGCCTGTAGTCAGCTGGGATAGGCTCCAGCTTGCCTGCGACCCTGTAGAAGGATAAAGCGGCTAGAGATAATGAGATGAGATGAGACGAGACATTCACGCCTTGTAGTCCTCTAAACTCTCAGTCTCGATGATCACCTTTTCCTTGAGTGCAGCCTGTAGCATCCATTCTTTAGTCTCCTTTAAATATCCATACAGTGACTTGCTCTCAGCCATAACAGGTTCCTCAAAACCAATCAACCCTCTATCACCTTCCCTCCTAGGTAGGTTATTATTATTATTATTATTATTATCTTCCAAATTCAGAGTCCTGAGACCTCAACGCCCGCAAGAGGGTGATTCTTAGAATCACTGGTGGAAGGGTGAACACAGGCTGAAAGCCAGGTGGTCCAAACATTCTGGCGATTCCTGTGGCCAAGGCAGACATGTACCCCCATCCTCCCGGGAACCATCATCAGAGGTGCAGCCCCCTGTCGGCCCTGGTCGTCCTGCTTACTTGCTTGCCACCTGGATCCCCAGTGGGGAGTGAAGCGGTGCGGATGAGGACTACACACCTTCATCACCACCGTCAACAACAAATCCTTTGTCCTCCCCCCTTCATTATTATTATTATTATTATCTTTAGATTATGTGGCACATCTACCTCTATGAACTCCCCGAGCTTTTATTATAGAAAGGATAATGTATTATAAAAATTGTGATTGTCAGAGTTGCTGTAATAGAAAATTAATCAACATCTTCTCATCAATCACATTCGTGAATTCAACAGTGCTGCGTGCTGTATAGTAAGATTTAATATACAGCGCGCTCCACAATTATTGGCACCCCTGGTTAAGATGTGTTAAAAGCCTTAAAATAAATTCAATTTTTATTGCAGAAGCATAATCTCACACTGAAAATTGTAGAAAAATGTAACCCTTCACTCAAGTGAATTAAAAATAAAAAAATCCCTGACTAAGAAATAATTATTTTTCATAAAATCACCTGTTCCACAATTATTGGCACCCATAACAATTCCTAGAAAATAAATGTAATTGAAGCATTTCTGTCATTTCTACTGTAGTTTATAAAGTTGATCAGAGTATCTAGGAACCTTTAATTTGTAATTAATCATATCCAGTTTCCCTGGGGTATAAATATGATCTGACACAGAGGCCTATTTCTCTTATCCACTCTTCAACATGGGAAAGGCAAGAGAACACACTATTCAAGTAAGGCAGATGTGTGTCGACCTTCATAAGTCAGGCAATGGCTACAAGAAAATAGCCACTCGCCTACACCTGCCCATAGCTACAGTCAGAGGGATCATTAAGCAGTTTAAAACAACTGGAACAGTGGCAAACAAGCCTGGACGAGGATGCAAGTTTATCTTGCCACCACGCACAGTGAGGAGGATGGTAAGAGAAGTAAAAAGTTCTCCAAAGCTCACTGTTAGAGAATTGCATCAAAGAGTAGCATCTTGGGGTCACAAAGTCTCCATAACAACCATCAGGCGCTATCTATATGCCAACAAGCTGTTTGGGAGGCATGCACGGAAAAAGCCTTTTCTCACTTACAAGCATTAACGTAAACATCTGGAGCTCGCTAAGTGGTACTGGGACTTCAACTGGGACCGTGTGCTTTGGTCAGATGAGACCAAGATAGAGCTTTTTGGCAACAAACAGTCTAATACATCACAAAAGATGAGTATGCGGAAAAGCACCTCATGCCCACTGTGAAGTATGGGGGAGGATCGGTGATGCTGTGGGCCTGTTTCTCTTCCAAAGGCCCCGGGAACCTTGTTAGGGTGCATGGCATCATGAACTCCTTTGAAATACCAGGACATTTTAAATCAAAATCTGGTGGCCTCTGCCCGAAAGCTGAAGACGGGTCATCACTGGGTCTTTCAGCGAGATAATGACCCTAAACATGTGGCCAAATCTACACAAAAATGGTTCACCAGACACAAAATCAAGCTCCTCCCATGGCCATCTCCGTTCCCAGACCTCAACCTACTTGAAAACCTGTGGGGTGAGCTGAAGAGGAGAGTGCATAGGAGAGGACCCAGGACTCTGGATGATTTAGAGAGATTGTGCGAAGAGGAATGGTCGAAGATCCCTCTCTCTCTGTATTCTCCCATCTTGTGAAATGTTATAGGAGAATATTAAGTGCTGTCTTGTTGGCAAAAGGGAGTTGTACAAAGTATTAACATCAGGGGTGCCAATAATTGTGGCACACATTATTTCATGAAAAAGAATTATTTCTTAATGTGAGATTGTTTTTCCCACTGAATAAATGCACTTGAATTAAAGGTTGGATTTTTCTCTTTTTTTGCCTTGTTGTCCTATATTATTTGAAAAAAAAATGAATTTATTAGAAGCCTAAGAACATATCTTAACAAGGGGTGCCAGTAATTGTGGAGGGCGCTGTACACTGAAGACATTGTATTGCACAAATCAAAATCAAAGATAAAATGATTTCCAAGAACTGAAATATAACTTCTTTTTTTTTGCATATTTTGCACTGCTATAAAATTAGTAATGTCATGTTTAAAAAAAGGAATTTTACTGTTATATACACAAAGAATATTAATGGACTTTTCATGACCAATCTTTAGTTCATGTCTGTGCTGTGAACACTGTAAGCAGGAGGCACCTTGCTGTGTTTTATTTTTGGGAAAGCAGTACTTACAGCACCATTTGTTTTCTATAAAGAAGTGAAGTAGTCATTAACTAGGCACAACTACTGGCTGCAGTGTTTATCCTGCTTTCTGTGCTCTTATTTCAGACAGTGCACGCCCCATCTCTCTGTCTCCAGAAAATACTGCAAAAATGCATGCCACATCATATGACAATAAGCCACCACCAGTACAAGCGTCTTATAAATATACTATATTATCAATATCTGCTTAGGTTTCATCAATAATAAAAAATAAAATAAGGGAATGCAGAAGACGGTTTACTGTTATCTGTGCTCTGTAACATTTGGACAGAAATCCAAAAGAAAAGATTGAGGCAAGCTGTAGAACAGAAAGAAAGAAATGGCCAGTGAAAAGAAAAGCACAAAGCTGGTGAGAGGAACATGGGGCAGGGTGAGTGCTCACATGTGCTGCTGATAAGATAATTGCTGTCTTAACAACAGTTTTAACAATTGTTGGAAAGTAGAAATGAGCATAAGTTCAAAATCTATTTAACTTAAAGGTAGACTGCCTTTCAGATTTTTCAAGTGTAGGTCATAAAAAGAATTTTCCTGACACCCAATTATTTTTGTTTAGTGGCCCGAAAGCTACTGAATTCGAATCACAGACTTCCGATTTTATTAGGTTTTTTAAATAGAACAATTAATGAATTTAGGGCCACAAGGGCCCTAAATTCTCCATCATTTTTTCCTACTTCACCATGACCCAATTCAAGGTACTATGTCATGCATCATGTGGTGGGCTTTCCCCATTCACGCAAGGCATTGTGGGATACAAATTTGAAACAGGAGAGAAAAATGGATGTGAGTGTGCGAATGAAACGTGAGAAACCAACTACAGTAATGTAAAGCGAGAAGAAATATATGTTATTTACCAGCTGGGAGGTCCGTATCGTCCAATACCGTGACCAAGGTCTTGAGGGCCTCGGTCAGTATTCAAGGCCGAGGTCACGGTATTTTACCATACGGACCGACCTTAAGCTGGTAAATAATATATTTATTTTTTTCTTTACCAAATTGTAACAGAAAACGAGAGTGCCCGAAAGCGAAAACCGAGGCGAGCCGAGGTGAGCCGCCATTTTGAATCCTCATTCACGGCTGTAATGCAAATTGCTTCCTCCTCAGTATACAAGTGCCTATGTAGTCCCCTATTTATACAAATAGGAGTCATTCAGGATTCAGCCATGTTTTTGCTCGGTGTTAGCAAATTACAGGTTTTTAGCTTTCTCCTGAAATGTTTTATTTTATTTCTTCTTCCTCAGGGTAGTAAAACTCGCTTTCGCTGTGAACACTGTTATCACTATCCATGCTGTAAAATTAATGCTATTCTCCTGAGAAATGCTGGCAAAAATTTATAAGATTTTTGATAATCTTTTAAATAAATCTTATAAAAAAAGATAAATGTTGACCAAAAATGCTACTATGTTTGTTGTTGTTGTGAACGAGTGAGTCACCAGAGGTCCATAACCGGGGTCCATAACTGAGGTCCGTACCGTAGGATACGGACCTGCTCACCAGCCAATCGGAGCGCAGGATTTGGACCGCGAAAAAAATAAAAGACATTATGTTGCGAAGGAAAGGAAATGCAGGACCAAACTAATAAATATCGGTGGTCAGCAAGCATCTCAGTGTGATCAGCTGTTCGTTTAGCAACAGAATGATGGAACTGTCAGTGCACAGTCAAGGTAAACCTGTAGATGGCAGTAATGCAACACTGTGGATGCCAGCTGCCGTAAAACCCAAAAGAAAAAGAAGGTAAACCTGCGCATGTGCACACGGACTTCCTCTGTCTGCTTGACTGCACGAAGTGAGCTATTTCATGCACATTATTTGCTCAGGAATCCCCCCAAATTAAATAACTTCCCAGCCACAGAATGGACTGATATTTTGTGAGATATTACAGAAATAAACATATATCACAATGACCAAATTTCAGAGGAAACTAAATTTCACTGATTTTATGAAATCAAAAGACCATCTAGTTTTAATGGAAATGATCAACAAATGAATACATGCTCTAACATTTTATGTGTATAGTATTAGGACGACCAGCAGGAATGATGATGATTGACTCCAGGATAAATTCTCCCAGAGTTTCTCATCTTTTTCATGACCCAGTCACCAATGGCTTGATTCTTGAGGCTACACAAACCAAAAACTAATTTATAATGAGGTCTTATAAGAAATATGGATTACGTATAATATTAGTAACACTCAGTAGAAGTGAAATGTCTTGTAACAATGTTCATACTGATGCACTTGTCATATACAGAATGGAGGCCATATGGAGGCCAATTTGAAGTGCCAAATTGCTCACAGAATAAAATCCTGGCTATTTCCACCTGTACCATTTACAGAGAGTGGTGTATATTCCCTAGGGGCAGAAAATGATGGCTTCAGCACAGATTGTGTGAATTTTAAAAGCAGCCAGTTAAAAGGAAATTGGTGAAGCAGATGGGGGTCTCATTACAAACAGGTGGTAGATTCCATGTCTTCTTCTTCTTCTTCCAACAGTGACTCTGAGAAGGATGCAGTGCTGTGAAGTCAATACCTGAATAACTTTGAATCACATCACAGTAAGAAAGGAAACATATCCAAACAACAGCAAAAACTGAAAGGAGAATAAACAACTATGATACTGGTTGTTTTTATGTGTTCAACACAATGGTCCTCATGTTGAATTTCTATTTTTAGTAATTATTTGTTCTCTATGACTTTAATTATTGTTACAGTTGTAACTGAGACTGTTTCGCTAAAACTTCACTTTGATGAAAAAACAAAAACTAAACCTAGAACCCTTAAGGATTTTTCACTCAGGACCTCTGGGAGAACCGTTAATGTGTCTCTGTAGAATTTTATTCTCCTGTCACAGCTGCTTCAAAGTAGAATACCGTTAGGAAGACAAGAACAACTATAACCCTTGAGGAACCGTATTTGTAAGACTGTTGTCAAAAATGTGTTCAGCAACTCAACTGCTCATCCTCTATCCTCTGTCAGAAGGAACCATCAACATTTAATTGAGTCATTTTAAGAATAAGACCCTTCTGCAAGTCAGTGTGTTACAATATTTTTGTGTTTAGATAATACACTCGGGGGGACGTTTAAATGTGCACTCTTGACAAGCGAATCTTCAAGTTTTTTTAAAGGATTCTTTGTATAATTAAGGGTTCTTATATGCTTAAACAGATTTTAGATTAGAGTCTGTCCTAATAGGGACACATTAGGGTTCCACATAGAACCTGTATGGGTTACCTCAGAGGGACAACTGAAGAACTCTTAAAGAAAATATCTCGCAAATAAACAAATTGAGCTAAAAGTCTGTCTTTATGTCTGTCCTTTATAAACAAGCTACATTTTGAATTTGTCCTTAACGATATAACCACTAAAGTGATGAAAATAGATGGGACTATTTTTTGTCAGGGAGGCCGTCATAACTCCGTCATGCATTATGTCATTTTCCGCAAGCACAGTGGAGGTGTACAAGTGCATGCTATACTAGTGTCAGCAGGGCAAAGTATTCTGTCAGGGATGGTTGGAAATGGATGTAAGTGCAGAAGATCTTTATTATAAAGAAACAAACAGGCAAGCATTCCAAATCGGCGGGCATATATCTCATCTCATCTCATTATCTCTAGCCGCTTTATCCTTCTACAGGGTCGCAGGCAAGCTGGAGCCTATCCCAATTGACTACGGGCGAAAGGCGGGGTACACCCTGGACAAGTCGCCAGGTCATCACAGGGCTGACACATAGACACAGACAACCATTCACACTCACATTCACACCTACGGTCAATTTAGAGTCACCAGTTAACCTAACCTGCATGTCTTTGGACTGTGGGGGAAACCGGAGCACCCGGAGGAAACCCACGCGGACACGGGGAGAACATGCAAACTCCGCACAGAAAGGCCCTCGCCGGCCCCGGGGCTCGAACCCAGGACCTTCTTGCTGTGAGGCGACAGCGCTAACCACTACACCACCGTGCCGCCCGGGCATATATCGTGAACAATAAAACAGACAAAAGGTTGAGCGAGACACAAACAGAATATCATAGACAGAAGCAGGGTCAAAAATCAGTTAGGAAACAAGGCTCGGTAATGTGTCACAACAATGCAATAGTTTGAAAAGTAAGTCTGCATTCTGAGTCCTTATTTAGGTGTGCTGATTGCATCTTAATCCCGTGCAGGTGTGTGTCATCTTCAGCGCACGTGTGAGTCAGTTCGGAGCGCGAGCTGTCCGGAGTGCGCCTGAGAGTCCTTCTGTTGTGACAACTGGACTATAGTATAATATTATGGTCTAGTGTGACTCAGTCAATTTGTTTGCATTTCTCCACAAAAATTTTGGCAATGCAGTATTAGAAAAAGGAATCAAAATAAAGCAGTGGCTAGTTTGTTGCATGTTTATTTAAAAAAAATTCACCGCTTATCTTCCATCCGTTTGATGCATGACACGTGCTGTCATGCGGAATCCTCCATCACGCAGCGCCGCCCTCATTTTCGTCTCCTAATACATCCATGTATCTGGCTAATCCAGTATGGCCACACTGAGTGAAATGGCCCAACAGACTGATGTTACAACTTTAACATGTTTTTTAAGCTAAAGTCTGCATAATTTTTTTTCATCTCGAACATCTTGTATTAATGTATAATGACATTTCATAACCCCGTAATTTCAATATTTCCTCATTAATTGCTTTAAGGGTTCAAGAATTGATCTAAGATAAGATGAGCATGGTCCATCTCTGACAGAATCCTTAAAGGGGTTAACTCATCCTTCCCCGAATCTAGTTCATGGTTTTGGTTTTCATGTGACCGCAACTCTGCTACAGTGGTGCTTGAAAGTTTGTGAACCCTTTAGAATTTTCCATATTTCTGCATAAATATGACCCAAAACATCATCAGATTTTCACACAAGTCCTAAAAGTAGATAAAGAGAACCCAGTTAAACAAATGAGACAAAAATATTATACTTGGTCATTTATTTATTGAGGAAAATGATCCAATATTACATATCTGTGAGTGTCAAAAGTATGTGAACCTTTGCTTTCAGTATCTGGTGTGACCCCCTTGTGCAGCAATAACTGCAACTAAATGTTTCCGGTAACTGTTGATCAGTCCTGCACACCGGCTTGGAGGAATTTTAGCCCATTCCTCCATACAGAACAGCTTCAACTCTGGGATGTTGGTGGGTTTCCTCACATGAACTGCTCGCTTCAGGTCCTTCCACAACATTTCGATTGGATTAAGGTCAGGACTTTGACTTGGCCATTCCAAAACATTAACTTTATTCTTCTTTAACCATTCTTAGGTAGAATGACTTGTATGCTTAGGGTCATTGTCTTGCTGCATGACCCACCTTCTCTTGAGATTCAGTCCATGGACAGATGTCCTGACATTTTCTTTTAGAATTCGCTGGTATAATTCAGAATTCATTGTTCCATCAATGATGGCAAGCCGTCCTGGCCCAGATGCAGCAAAACAGGCCCAAACCATGATACTACCACCACCATGTTTCACAGATGGGATAAGGTTCTTATGCTGGAATTCAGTGTTTTCCTTTCTCCAAACATAACGCTTCTCATTTAAACCAAAAAGTTCTATTTTGGTCTCATCCATCCACAAAACATTTGTCCAATAGCCTTCTGGCTTGTCCATGTGATCTTTAGCAAACTGCAGATGAGCAGCAATGTTCTTTTTGGAGCGCAGTGGCTTTCTACTTGCAACCCTGCCATGCACACCATTGTTGTTCAGTGTTCTCCTGATGGTGGACTCATGAACATTGGCTAATGTTAATGTGAGAGAGGCCTTCAGTTGCTTAGAAGTTACCCTGGGGTCCTTTGTGACCTCACCGACTATTACACGCCTTGCTCTTGGAGTAATTTTTGTTGGTCGACCACTCCTGGGGAGGGTAACAATGGTCTTGAATTTCCTCCATTTGTACACAATCTGTCTGACTGTGGATTGGTGGAGTCCAAACTCTTTAGAGATGGTTTTGTAACCTTTTCCAGCCTGATGAGCATCAACAACGCTTTTTCTGAGGTCCTCAGAAATCTCCTTTGTTCATGCAATGATACACTTCCACAAACATGTGTTGTGAAAATCAGACTTTGATAGAGCCCTGTTCTTTAAATCAAACAGGGTGCCCACTCACACCTGATTGTCATCCCACTGACTGAAAACACCTGACTCTAATTTCACCTTCAAATCAACTGCTAATCCTTGAGGTTCACATACTTTTGCCACTCACAGATATGTAATATTGGATCATTTTCCTCAATAAATAAATGACCAAGTATAATATTTTTGTCTCATTTGTTTAACTGGGTTCTCTTTATCTACTTTTAGGTCTTGTGTGATATTTACGCAGAAATATAGAAAATTCTAAAGGGTTCACAAACTTTCAATCACCACTGTATTTATTTGCAGTGACCATTTGCAAGAAGATCCAAACCATGCTGGCAAAATAAATAAATGCCCCCAAAGTTGAACAGAACCACTGTTTGTTTATCTCATCTCATTATCTCTAGCCACTTTATCCTGTTCTACAGGGTCGCAGGCAAGCTGGAGCCTATCCCAGCTGACTACGGGCGAAAGGCGGGGTACACCCTGGACAAGTCGCCAGGTCATCACAGGGCTGACACATAGACACAGACAACCATTCACACTCACATTCACACCTACAGTCAATTTAGAGTCACCAGTTAACCTAACCTGCATGTCTTTGGACTGTGGGGGAAACCGGAGCACCTGGAGGAAACCCACACAGACACGGGGAGAACATGCAAACTCTGCACAGAAAGGCCCTCGCCGGCCATGGGGCTCAAACCCGGACCTTCTTGCTGTGAGGCGATAGTGCTAACAACTACACCACCGTGCCACCCTGTTTGTTTATATTTTTTCCAAACTATATTCTATCCCAAAATGGATTTTGAGGACATAAACTACACAAAACTGTTTCATTAATCTCAAAATTAACATTAATATAGCTTTTGAGCAAATATATTGATATGTGGACATATCACCTTTTGTCACTTTATTCGCATCTCATCGCCATCATCTCATCTCATTGCCATCATCTCATTGCCATCATCTCATCTCATCGCCATCATCTCATCTCATCACCATCATCCCATCGCCATCATCTCATCACCATCATCCCATCGCCATCATCTCATCTCATCACCATCATCCCATCGCCATCATCTCATCACCATCATCCCATCGCCATCATCTCATCGCCATCATTTCATCTCATCGCCATCATCTCATCCCATCGCCATCATCTCATCACCCTCATCTCATCGCCATCATCTCATCACCATCATCTCATCTCATTGCCATCACCTCATCTCATCAGCATCATCTCATCTCTATCATCTCATTGTCATCATCGACTTATGCTGTGCAGCAATATTACTATTTGGTACAATATCCTTTTCATTTTCAAGTATTTGGTACAAGTATTTGGTACAATATTTTCATTTGTAAGTATTTTCTTATTCATGTCTCACTCTCATAATTCTCTACAATTATGTTCGTTCCCCGTGCTTTTTTTGGTCATTTATTGGTTACTTTTCACATATATTCCATCCCCTTTAGTTACGTTATGCTGTGCAATAACATTCACTACCTGGTGCAATATTTCTATTTCTATTTCAGTTGCCAGTATTTTATTAGTGCAATATTGCTACTTTCAGGTGAAGTACTACTCTTACTTAAGTTTCCATTCTTATTTTGTTGTGTACATTACATACATGGCCCGTGTTTTTACTTTTTACTGTATTTATTTTATTTTACTTTATTATTTTTTATACTTTCATTGCACTCTAGTTTTTGTTACTGTCTATTCCTGACTCTTTCTATCTGTGAATTGCTGGTACATGTAAATTTCCCCACTGAGGGATGAATAAAGTTTGTCTTATCTTATAAAAACCTAAACCTTAAACCTTTTTATTTGTCACATGCACACTTCAAGCACAGTAAAATTCATCCTCTGCATTTAACCCATCTGAAGCAGTGAACACACTCAGAGCAGTGGGCAGCCACACCAGAGCACCCGGGGAGCAGTCAGGGGTCCGGTACCTTGCTCAAGGGCACCTCAGCCCAAGGCCGCCCCACGTCAACCTAACTGCATGTCTTTGGATTGTGGGGGAAACCGAAGCACCTGGAGTAAACCCACGCAGACACGGGGAGAACATGCAAACTCCACACAGAAAGGCCTTCACTGACGGCTGGGTTTGAACCTGGAACCTTCTTGCTGTGAGGCGACTGTGCTAAGCACTACACCACCGTGCCGCCCATCATTTATCTTATCTTAAACTCACATTTTTTTCTGATGTACATCCAATTCATGTTTACTTTGTAAAGTATATTTTCCTGATTCATGCTGCTTACAAGAAATGGGAATCATCCAACAAAAGTCAGAGTATAAGATTTTGAGGTAAAGTTCAGCATGAGTGCGTCTTCCACTGTCTGGCTGCGCAGTCTCTGTTGCTGTTTACCTCAGAGGTCAGAGCTGTGGGGGTTGTGTGGAGGTTATGTGGGGGTTGTGTTGGGGTGAGAAACTACTCAAAACATTTCTCTTCTTCATGTTTAGGCAGAGTCTCAGAATAATAAGGCTGGAAGGATTTGTGTACGTTTGGATAAATGCACAGAAATGTTTGTCTAATTTATTAAAGTGTGTGAAGAATTTAAATTTACAAATGTGGAATATGAAGATGAGACACACAGGCACTTTCCATTATTGAATATACAGCTGACCAGTCATGGCTCTAAACCCATGTTCCTCCCATAATGTAAGAGCACAGGAGGAGACACGTGATGTGGGAGGTACATGTCTCACATTTACATGACTGGGATTAATATTCATGATTAACATTTCTTTCTTTTTCCCTTTAGTTCATTGAGAAGGAGGGGCATTTTGTTCTAAAAGACCAATAAGCTGAGGGATATGAGGCACTGTGCATTCGCCCTGCTAAAGTTTTGTACTTCCCACACTGCTGGAGGCCCCTTTATCCAAGCTATGTAATTTTAGGTCTTTACCGAAGGATTTATATTTGCCTTCGGAAGCTGCCAAAATAACACACTGCTCTTAAGCTTGTTCACTTTTGTCTCCACTTTAGACTGAACTTCATTTTACTTTGGAGTTCTTTCGTTTATGCCTTAAAACAAGCTCCAGATAAAGGTTGAAGTGAAGTTTGAAGTGAGTTTTCCAGATGGGTAATGGAATACTGCATGAAATCTGCTCTTTGCCAGAAAAAGAGTGAGAGAAAATAAAAGAGGAGGGTGGGAGAAAGAAAGAAATAGAGAGACAACAAGAAACAGACACAGGGCGAGGGAGAGAGAGAGAGAGAGAGTCCCAGACAGCTGGACTCATTTAAACTATTCCTCATGTGCTGCTCTATGGAAAAGATTTCTATATCCAGGGAACCTTTAACCATTTAAATGCTTACCTCTGCTTGGGCCTCAAGCTGTAAAGGCTGTTTTACCACAACAATAATGAAGTTTTAATATGGTTTAAAATTCAGGGTACCAATTACAGGGAGTGAGGGGGGGCGAGAGGGGATGTACTCGGACTGACCTCCTAATGAAGAAAGTAAACACTAAGGGTGTGGTGGAGGGACAGTTTGGGGCCTTAAAACTTACACATAATAAATAATGTTATGGGAAAAGATTCAACTATTTTCCCCATCATGTCACTTTATACTACCATAATAGCATGTAACAATGTAATGTAATGTCAGCTGGAGTAACAGACAAGCCCTGTGTCCGCAATCACTCCCTACTCACTATATAGGGCACTATATAATAGGGACGCCATTTTGTAGTGCTGTCCGAAACCTTAGTGAGGATTATTTACACCCTAAGTAAATAATACTTTGAGTGCACTCAAAGTATCCCACAATGCATCATGAAAAGTAGTGTACAACGATGGTCACTAACCAAAGCAATATATCCCATCATGCATTGCAGTCACGCTGAAAGAAATCAAATTAAAAGCCTCAAATTTGATTTAATAAAAGGCAGCAGCAAAGAAGAAAGTATTCAGCCTTGATTTAAAAAAACCCTGAAAGATGCAGGTACTTTGTATTGATTAATGTGGGAAATACGCTCAGTATAATATATATTTATCACAAAAATACATGCATGCATTTATTTTTTTGAAAACCCACCAGCTGACTGATCTGGCACGTTTTAATTGTGCGACAGTAATAATGTAAATACCAGCGTGACTGACTAGTGTCCAAAAGCGTTTTTTTTTTTCATTTTACCAATGAGCTCACTATATAGTCCTCTATATAGTAATTCCCTATATAGGGAGTAGGAAGTAGTGAACGAGTGAGCGATTTCAGACACAGGGAAGGTGTTTTATAGTCATTATGGACATATTTAAATAATATTAGCAGGCTTTTTTTTACGTTGTCTATCAGATATATTCCATTCGGCTAGCATGACACTGAACGAGTTGAAGATGAATTCAATATCATGCTAGCTGAATGGAATATATCTGATAGACTACGAAAAAAAGCCCTCCAATATTATTATTATTATTAATATTATTATTATACATGCACACTCTCTTCATATCAGCATTCTCGAAGGCCAACGCTAGCTTACCCGCGACTCGGGGCTGTTAGCAAGGCAGTCCACTTACCTTCCGGCCAGTGTAGCATTCATCACTAGTGTTAGTGAAGACCAACGCTAGCTTACCCGTGACTTGGGGCTGTTAGCGCGGCAGTCCAGTTACCTTCCAGCCGGTATAGTGTTAGTGAAGGCCAATACTAGCACAGTCAAGCTGAATATTTTTATTATTATTATTATTATTATTATGTGGCACCGGGGGCATGGTCAAGTGTCAGTCTGTGAATGGAAGGCGGAGTCAGGGAAGGTAGGTGGCGGAATCATTGCACCTGACGGGAATTAACCTGTGTTTGTGTGTCTTCCCCAGTGACCACGCCCTATAAGAGGAGAGGGAGAGCGGAGGAAGGGAGCTACTCCCCAACCTGGATACTTGTGTGCATGTGTGTAGTTAAAAGCTGAAAAGCTACAATAAACGAGTTTTTGAGAACTCAGTTCTGGCCTGCTGTGCTTCTGTGCTCCACCCACCTAGAACACTTGCTATAGTGGTGCTGAAATCTGGGAATGGAGCGCAGGAGAAAACAGCCCCATGGAGTCCTCCCTCTTCAAGGACCTGATCCATGCCCTCACCATGGCCCAACAAAGCCAGCACCAGGTGCTGGTCGCCCTCCGGAAGGAACAGGAGCAAAGGTTCGAGGCCCTGGTGCTGGCGCAGCAGGAAGATCGCCAGGCGTTCCGGCACCTACTCGCGTCGGCGGGGTCCACCACCTCCACCACTGCAGGCCCTCCCCACCCCACTCTAACAAAGATGGGCCCACACGATGACCCCGAGGCCTTCCTCGCTCTCTTTGAGTAGGCAGCAGAGGCATGGGGTTGGCCGGTGGAACAGTGCGTGGCGCGCCTCCTCCCCCTGCTCACGGGCGAGATGCAGCTAGCTGGCTGTGCTACAGCTCCCCGCCGACAGCCGGCTGGTCTACGCGGACCTCCGCAGGGCCGTCCTCCAGCACGTGGGTCGCACTCCAGAGCAGCAGTGGCGGCACTTCCGCGCACTGCGCCTGGAGGAGTTCAGCTGGCTGGCCGTTCGCGTTTGGCCAGCAACTCCGGGACGCCTGCCGCCGGTGGCTGAGGGCCAACAATGTTCACAACTACCCTTTAGTGTCGGTCCACATTCTGTTTCGAGGGGAGAAATTTAGAGTACAGGCGGTGGTTAATCCTCGCCTTACCCACTTGATAATTTTGGGGACTGATTGGCCGGGATTTCAGGATTTAATGATGCACTTAGTGAAGAGTGGGTCCTGCCGTAGTTCAGCGGGGGGAGGTCCTGGTGTGGCATTGGTGGGAGCAGCTGTCACAGAGCAGTCTACGTCATCACCGCATCAGAGTAAGGAGCAGCAGGCCCCTCCTCCCTCTCTCAGGGAATCCCTTGTGGATTTTCCATTAGAGCAATCGCAAGACGAGTCTCTGCAGCATGTGTTTGACCAAGTGAGAGTAATCGATGGTCAAACTCTCCAGCCAAACGCCACCCCGTCCTTCCCCTATTTTTCCATTATTAAGGATAGGTTATACCGAGTGACGCAGAACACTCGGACTAAGGAACAAATAACCCAACTTTTGATCCCAAAGAGCCGCCGGGAATAGGTATTCCAGGCGGCTCACTTTAATCCCATGGCTGGACACTTAGGGCAGGATAAGACACTAGCCCGAATAATGGCCCGGTTCTATTGGCCAGGGATTCGCGCCGATGTCCATAGGTGGTGTACGGCATGCCGTGAATGCCAGTTAGTAAATCCAGCGGCCATCCCAAAAGCACCTTTGCGCCCTCTACCATTAATCGAGACCCCGTTCGAAAGAATTGGGATGGATCTTGTCGGGCCATTAAATCGGTCAACACGAGGGTATCGCTTTATTTTAGTTCTGGTGGACTATGCAACGCGATATCCGGACGCAGTGCCGCTTTGCAATATCTCCGCATGTAGTATTGTGGAGGCACTCTTCCACGTCATCTCCCAAGTCAGAATCCCCAAAGAGATTCTGACTGATCAGGGCACTACGTTTATGTCACGCACACTGCGCAAACTGTATGGGTTACTGGGAATCAAGCCGATCCGCACCAGCGTTTATCACCCACAAACAGACGGCTTAGTCGAATGGTTTAATCGCACCCTCAAAAACATAATTAAAAAATTTGTAAGCGAGGACGCACGTAACTGGGATAAATGGCTCGAGCCCCTGCTTTTCGCAGTGCGAGAGGTCCCACAAGCCTCCACGGGGTTCTCCCTGTTCGCATTATTATATGGGCGTAAGCCACGTGGCATCCTAGATGTGCTGCAGGAAAATTGGGAGGAGGGACCTTCCCCGAGCAAAAATGAAATTCAATACGTTATTGACCTGCTCACAAAACTCCACACACTCACACACCTAACCCAGGAGAATTTGTGGCAGGCTCAAGAACGTCAAGTCCGCCTGTACAACAGGGGCACGCGCCTTAGGGAATTCACACCAGGAGACAAAGTACTTGTGTTGTTGCCCACGTCGAGCTCTAAATTAATCGCCAGGTGGCAAGGACCCTTTGAGGTCACACGGCGAGTCGGGGACATCGACTGTGAGGTGAGGCGAATGGACAGGGGTGGGACGTTACAGATATACCACCTCAATCTGTTAAAACGTTGGAGCGAGGAGGTCCCTGTGGCGCTGGTGTCAGTGGTTCCAGAGAAGGCTGAGCTGGGGCCGGAGGTTCAAAAGGGAAAATCAGCATCACCCACCACTCCGGTCCCCTGTGGAGCCCACCTCTCCCCAACCCATCTCGCGGAGGTCGCCCGGTTGCAAACAGAATTTTCTGACGTGTTCTCGCCCCTGCCCGGCCGCACCCACCTCATAGAACACCACATTGAGAAGCCCCTGGGGGTAGTAGTGCGCAGCTGCCCTTACAGACTGCCTGAACACAAGAAAAAGGTGGTTTGGGAAGAACTCGAGGCCATGCTCGAAATGGGCATTGTCGAGGAGTCCCACAGTGACTGGAGCAGTCCGGTGGTCTTGGTTCCCAAGGCCAATGGGTCGGTCTGGTTCTGTGTGGACTATAGAAAAGTCAACGCGGTGTCTAAATTTGACACGTACCCAATGCCTCGTATTGATGAGTTGCTCAATCGACTAGGCACGGCTCGTTTTTATTTGACACTGGATTTGACAAAGGGATATTGGCAGATCCCCTTGACTCCACTATCCCAAGAGAAAATGGCCTTTTCTACACCGTTTGGCTTACACCAGTTCATCACACTTCCGTTTGGGCTGTTTGGGGCGCCCGCTACGTTCCAGCGGCTTATGGATAGGGTCCTCCACCCCCATGCCACCTACAGTATGCGGCCGCATACCTAGATGACATTATTATTTATAGTAATGACTGGCCGTGGCACCTAAAACACCTGAGGGCCGTCCTGGGGTCGCTGAGGCGAGCGGGGCTCACAGCCAACCCGAAGAAGTGTGCGATTGGGGGGGTGGAAGTACGGTATCTGGGCTTCCACTTGGGCAATGGGCAGGTGCGTCCCCAAATCAATAAGACAGCAGCGATTGCGGCCTGCCCGAGGCCCAAGACCAAAAAGGGGGTGAGACAGTTCCTGGGACTGGCTGGCTACTATCGTAGGTTTATACCTAATTATTTGGATGTCACCAGCCAGCTGACTGATCTCACTAAAAAGGGGGCACCAGATCCGGTCCAGTGGACAGAGCAATGCCAGCGGGCTTTCTCTAAGGTAAAGGCTGCACTGTGTGGGGGGCCACTGTTACACTCCCTTGACTTTTCTCTCCCCTTTGTTTTACAGACAGACGCATTGGACAGAGGGCTGGGGGCTGTTCTGTTCCAGGAGGTGGAGGGGGAGGACCGTCCAGTGCTGTACATCAGCCGCAACCTGTCAGTGCGCGAGGGCAGGTACAGCACCATAGAGAAGGAATGCCTCACCATCAAGTGGGCGGTCCTCGCCCTCCACTACTATCTGCTGGGGCACCCTTTCACCCTCTGGTCGGGCCACGCACCCCTGCAGTGGCTCCACCGCATGAAGGATGCCAACGCGTGGATCACCCGTTGGTATTTGGCACTCCAGCCGTTTAAGTTCGAGGTGGTCCACAGGCCGGGGGCACAGATGGTTGTGGTGGACTTCCTCTCCCGTCGGGGGGGTCGGCTGCAGGCTGGACGGCTCCCCAGCCTGAGTCGGGTGGTGGGGGTATGTGGCAGCAGGGGCATGTGGGAGTGGGGGCGTGGTCAAGCGTCGGTCTGTGAATGGAGGGTAGAGTCAGGGAAGGTAAGTGGCGGAATCACTGCACCTGACGGGAATTAACCTGTGTTTGTGTGTCTTCCCCAGTGACCGTGCCCTATAAGAGGAGAGGGAGAGCAGAGGAAGGGAGCTACTCCCCAACCTGGATACTTGTGTGCATGCGTGTGTGTATGTGTGTAGTTAAAAGCTGAAAAGCTACAATAAACGAGTTTTTGAGAACTCAGTTCTGGCCTGCCGTGCTTCTGTGCTCCACCCACCCAGAACACTTGCTACATATTATTATTATTTCCCCTGTGTAATTTACTTAGTTACTTTTAAGATGAACATTGACAGCTACACACAACGGAGCAACCTGGCAGCCAAAATTCTCTCAAAATCTTCCGTTTTTACCGAAGCAAACCTGGCAGCCATGTTTGTTTACAAATTGTCACTGTCACTTGCTAGGGCATAAGTTTTATGTCTCCGACATGTGACGTTGTGTTGTCTTGATAACATGCAATATTGTAACAATATTGCACACTCTTTCTCCATTGGGAAGAGTGGCGTAATACACGTAGGATAAGTGATATGATAACAATATTGCATGTTATAGAACCAAATGAATGAAACCTGCAAGAAGAGAACAGAACACATGCTTTTATTCCATGGAAAAAGTGTCCTGTGTGTATAATAATAATAATGTATATTGCATTAATACAGTTGACTGCTCAAACAGTTGTTGCATGGAGAGCTGTGCCAAGGCAATGTGCTCATCTGGTGGACAGAAGAAACACTTCAAGGACAATCTCAGGGTCCCTCAAAACCTTAGAAATCGATTTCAACTCCTGGGAGTCGCTTGCTCAGGATTGTCCAGCATGGCAAGCAAAGCTCACCAGTGGCACACGTGCAGCAGAGATGAAATGCATCACCGAGGCCCAGAACAAACAAGCCGCACAGAGGGCTTGAACTATTGCCACCCCCACTATAGCCCCTACCCATGCATGCCTGACACCTTCAAAGCCCAGATTGGCCTTATCAGTCATCCACAACCGCCACCCACCAAATTGAAGTCATGGTCATCTTTGACCCTGAAGGACGAATATCATCATTAATGCATATTAATGTACAACCCCGATTCCAAAAAAGTTGGGACAAAGTACAAATTGTAAATAAAAACGGAATGCAATGATGTGGAAGTTTCAAAATTCCATATTTTATTCAGAATAGAACATAGATGGCATATCAAATGTTTAAACTGAGAAAATGTATCATTTAAAGAGAAAAATTAGGCGATTTTAAATTTCATAACAACACATCTCAAAAAAGTTGGGACAAGGCCATGTTTACCACTGTGAGACATCCCTTTTTCTCTTTACAACAGTCTGTAAACGTCTGGGGACTGAGGAGACAAGTTGCTCAAGTTTAGGGATAGGAATGTTAACCCATTCTTGTCTAATGTAGGATTCTAGTTGCTCAACTGTCTTAGGCCTTTTTTGTCGTATCTTCCGTTTTATGATGCGCCAAATGTTTTCTATTGGTGAAAGATCTGGACTGCAGGCTGGCCAGTTCAGTACCCGGACCTTTCTTCTATGCAGCCATGATGCTGTATTTGATGCAGTATGTGGTTTGGCATTGTCATGTTGGAAAATGCAAGGTCTTCCCTGAAAGAGACGTCGTCTGGATGGGAGCATATGTTGCTCTAGAACCTGGATATACCTTTCAGCATTGATGGTGTCTTTCCAGATGTGTAAGCTCCCCATGCCACACGCACTAATGCAACTCCATACCATCAGAGATGCAGGCTTCTGAACTGAGCGCTGATAACAACTTGGGTCGTCCTTCTCCTCTTTAGTCCGAATGACACGGCGTCCCTGATTGCCATAAAGAACTTCAAATTTTGATTTGTCTGACCACAGAACAGTTTTCCACTTTACCACAGTCCATTTTAAATGAGCCTTGGCCCAGAGAAGACGTCTGCGCTTCTGGATCATTTTTAGATACGGCTTCTTCTTTGAACTATAGAGTTTTAGCTGGCAACAGTGGATGGCACGGTGAATTGTGTTCACAGATAATGTTCTCTGGAAATATTCCTGAGCCCATTTTGTGATTTCCAACACAGAAGCATGCCTGTATGTGATGCAGTGCCGTCTAAGGGCCCGAAAATCATGGGCACCTAGTATGGTTTTCCGGCCTTGACCCTTATGCACAGAGATTCTTCCAGATTCTCTGAATCTTTTGATGATATTATGCACTGTAGATGATGATATGTTCAAACTCTTTGCAATTTTACACCGTCGAACTCCTTTCTGATATTGCTCTACTATTTGTCGGTGCAGAATTAGGGGGATTGGTGATCCTCTTCCCATCTTTACTTCTGAGAGCCGCTGCCACTCCAAGATGCTCTTTTTATACCCAGTCATGTTAATGACCTATTGCCAATTGACCTAATGAGTTGCAATTTGGTCCTCCAGCTGTTCCTTTTTTGTACCTTTAACTTTTCCAGCCTCTTATTGCCCCTGTCCCAACTTTTTTGAGATGTGTTGCTGTCATGAAATTTCAAATGAGCCAATATTTGGCATGAAATTTCAAAATGTCTCACTTTCAACATTTGATATGTTGTCTATGTTTTGTTGTGAATACAATATCAGTTTTTGAGATTTGTAAATTATTGCATTCTGTTTTTATTTACAATTTGTACTTTGTCCCAACTTTTTTGGAATCAGGGTTGTATGCAAACATTACAAGAAAATCATGTCTTCAGTCCATTGAAGCATGTGCCCATGGAATATCATGTAGTTAGTATCCAAGTACTCCATCATGGAAGAAAACAACATTTGAACCATTTTCATTCGAAACTCTGGTGGACTTGTAGTGGATTTCTTAGGACAGATGTTGGGGCAGTCAACCAACATTTATAGAAAACGTATTTTTGGAGAACACTATCATGAATAGCTCAGTCAAATGTTGTTGTTGTTGGGATTTTTTTTTTGTGAATTATGGGCTTTAAATATACATAGTGTGTTTTTTCAGAGATGGAACAGATGAAAGAATTTGTAATTATGAACGCAGACATGTAAACAAGAGTGCATGAGTTTACATTTTGTGCATGGATACTACAGAATCTGTCAGTGCTGTGAAAATGACTTTTTACTGTGTTGCGTCAGTGTTAGGAAGCACAGTGTCACAGCAGGTAGCATTGCTATCTCACAGCTTCTGCATTGCTGCCACACATCTTACTGTCTGTGTGGCATTTCACATGTTCTCCCTGTATTTCTGTGGGTCTCCTCTGGGTTGTCTGGTTCCTTCCTACTGCCCAAAAACATTCAGGTAGGTGGACTGGCTATACTAAATTGCCCACAGCGATGAATGTGTGTGTGCATGGTGCCATGTGATGGACAGCCATCCTATCCAGGGTGAGTTATCTTGGTCATGGATCCAAAGAGTATCCCAGGAACACTGGACATAAAGCAATAATACACAGTGGACAGGATGTCATCACAGGGCAACACATATATACACTCTCATTCACACCTAGAGGTAATATAGAGCAGTAACTGTAACGGTAACTGCCCACAGACTCCAAATGAGTTTCAAGTAAATGGATTTTCAGTTCTTTGCTCAGCAGGCTACAAGAAAATGTGTCAAAATTCTCGTCCATGGTAATTCCACATTCACTACAGATGGAGTGGATAGTGATTAAGTTGAAAAATAATGAATATTGCTTTACATTTCTGATAAATTTATTTAAATATTGGATTACAGTTATTATTCTATCCACATTCACTGGGTATGAGCAATCGTGCGCTCTGATTGGCTACTCTACTACTAGGCTATCAGCTCATATACCATGAGTAGAGAAAAAGAAAATGGCTGAGCATGTTGCTGAGCCAACCGAGGATAAAATAAAAACTCTACTTGAAAACAAAACCCCCCAAAATACAAAAAAGCAATAAAATATGAAATAAAATTAATTTATGGTAAGAATGTATCTTTTTTTATTTTTCAAGAATTATTATCGCATTTTTCACAAATTGCTACTGTCATTCCACTAGTTTGTTTACATTCTAAGTAGAAATGATTTTGTCAGGTGTTTTGTATAAAGTTTTTATTTATTGAATTTGCAAAAATAAAAATGCTCTGTTTCTCAAAATCAAGTGAATGTGGATAGAATAAAACAGTTATTCCACTCAATCTCGTTGTACATGGCTTATAGTCGACTTGTCACTACACGCCTTGTTGGCTATCAGCTCATGTACGACTCGATTTCATGGAATAACTGTTAAGTACTAATTATCCATCTATCCAGTATCCATAGCTGCTTATCCAGGGCAGGGTCACAGGCAAGCTGGAGCCTATCCCAGCTGACTATGGGCGAGAGGCGGGGTACACCCTAGACAAGTCACCAGGTCATCGCAGGGCTAACACACAGAGACAAACAACCATTCACACTCACATTGATTGATTGATTGATTTTTGATTGATTGATTGATTGATTGATTGATTGATTGATTGATTGATTGATTGATTCTGAACAGTAAAGAAGATATAAAAACAAACAAAAGAAGCAAAAAATAAAAATAAAAAATGCAATCATCAAAACATCGTCATAAACAGAATAGCGTAGCCACAAGGCAATAACATAATAATGTTCGGAAAGGATTAGGAAGAAGTAAATAACTTATCAAATCCTAACCCTCTATACCACCGTTAATCAAACGTCACTTTCCACCATAATAAACTATATATACAAAAGAAAGCAAAATCAACAACAACAAAAAAAAACATACCAACATACCAAGACATACCAACATAGTATAATATTGCCCAAATCAAATCATATATATACAAATACTTATGCTATGCATATATACACACATACAATACATATACAGTACATACATATACACATACCTATAACTATACACATCCATGCATACACAGACACCCATATCATAATTATGCATATTATGCTTATATATTATATACAATTATTATATATATATATATATATACTGTATACTCACTTTTTATATAATATATCCGAATGTACCCATACCCACATACATACACTTATATTATCAATAGCATGTTATTGTAATTCCTCCTCCCTATACCTCATAAAGATCTGTTCCTTATACCTTTTTTTGAACTGGTTTATAGTTGTACATTTCATGAGCTCCGCATTCAAACTGTTCCTTGGTACTTTATAATTCCTTACTTTGTACATTACTAAGGCAGTTTTATATTCTATAATATCCCTGAATTTTAAACATTTTGAATTTAAGAATAGTGAATTAGTATGATCTCGGTAACCAGCACTATGAATTATTCTTATAGCTCTTTTTTGAATTATAGTTATTGCATGAAGTGAACATTTATATGTATTTATATGTATTATATGCAATCATCAAAACATCGTCATAAACAGAATAGTGTAGCCACAAGGCAATAACATAATAATGTTCAGAAAGGATTAGGAAGAAGTAAATAACTTATCAAATCCTAACCCTCTATCATCATCTATACTGGATAGATGGATAATTAGTACTTAACAGTTATTCCATGAAATCGAGTCATACATGAGCTGATAGCCAACAAGGCGTGTATTGACTGAGCAGTAATTTAAGTACGGTAAAACCAGGGAACAGTAAAGAATGCAGAGTGAATTATAGTCCAGGACATGCTTAGCTTTACTCAACACAGATATGCTTCTTGATAGTTTCATTAGTATGTATGTGATTTCCAATTAATTCTATCATCTATTATTACCCCAAGAAATTTATTATTAGAAACTCTTTCAATATCAGTACCATCTACCTGTACATTTATTGCCCTATTTATTTTATAATTATTAAATAACATGATTTTTGTTTAAGACAGATATAATGATAATTTATTTCAATCAAACCAACTTTTTAACCTGCACAATTCTGAAGAGATTATGTTTTCTAACTCATGTCAATTTGTTCCAGAACAAAACATATTTGTGTCATCTGAAAATAATACCATCTTAAATATCTTTGATACATTGCACATATCATTTATATAAAGAATAAACAGTTTAGGACCCAATACTAACCCCTGAGGGACACCACAATCAATATTCAAACGAGTTGAGACAGAGTCACCCAACTTCACAAATTGTGTCCTGTTGCTCAAATAACTTTTTATCCAATTTAATACAACTCCCCTTATCCCATATTGTTCCATCTTATTAATTAATATATCGTGATTAATAGTATCACAAGCTTTTTGAAGATCAATAAATATCCCAGCAACATGTTTCTTATCATCTATAGAGTTACTGATTTCTTCAGTTGATTCCATTAGTGCCATCTCTGTTGATCTATTTGCTCTAAATCCATACTGACTATCACTGAGTAGTTTGTATTTTTCAATGCATTTATCTAATCTGTTATTGAATAGTTTTTCAAGAATTTTGGAGAATTGAGGAAGTAAAGAAACAGGTCTGTAATTTGTGAAGTTGTGTTTATCCCCAGATTTATACAATGGAATTATTTTTGCTATTTTCTTATTGCTTGGAAATGTACCGGTTTGAAATAACAAGTTACAGATGTATGTTAATGGTTTAGAAATCCCCCCAATAATAGTTTTCACTAGTTTCATATCAATATCATTACAATCTGTGGATATTTTATTACTACATTTATTAACTATATCAATAATTTCCTTCTCATCTACTGGTGTAAGAAACATAGAACAAGAATTCCTCTTTATAATATTATCTATACAATCATCATTTGTTACTGAATCAGAGATATTTTGAGCTAATCTTGGTCCAACATTAACAAAAAAATTATTAAAAGTATTAGCAACTACATCCATGTTATAATTTTCGATACCTTTGTCATTAAAGTATTTAGGGTAATGTATTTGTCCAGAACCATCTTTAATAATACTATTTAATATATTCCATATTCCTTTAATATTATTTTTGTTATTATATATTAATTTACCATAATAAGCCTTCTTACATCTTCTTATGATACTTGTTAACTTGTTTTTATATTTTTTATATTTATTTTCTGCCTCTTTGGTTCTTAATTTAATAAATTCTCTATATAGAGTGTTTTTCTTCTTACAGGCATTTTGTAATCCCTTAGTAATCCAAGGTTGGTCATTATAGTTTTGTTTTGTACTATATTGCTTCAGTGGGCAATTTTTATCATATAATAATTTGAATATACTTAAAAAGTTATCATATGCTCTATCAATGCTATTCTCTATATAAACTGATTCCCAGTCTTGTATTAATAAATCATTATTTAATGCAAACATGGCTTCCTCAGTCCTAACTCTTCTATACTGAAGTTTATGGTCTGTCACATTTCTCTTATGATTACAGTCATAAATTGTAAAAACTGATAGATGATCACTAATATCATTGATTAATATACCACTTATAATGTTATTATCTATCTCATCTCATCTCATTATCTCTAGCCGCTTTATCCTTCTACAGGGTCGCAGGCAAGCTGGAGCCTATCCCAGCTGACTACGGGCGAAAGGCGGGGTACACCCTGGACAAGTCGCCAGGTCATCACAGGGCTGACACATAGACACAGACAACCATTCACACTCACATTCACACCTACGCTCAATTTAGAGTCACCAGTTAACCTAACCTGCATGTCTTTGGACTGTGGGGGAAACCGGAGCACCCGGAGGAAACCCACGCAGACACGGGGAGAACATGCAAACTCCACACAGAAAGGCCCTCGCCGGCCCCGGGGCTCGAACCCAGGACCTTCTTGCTGTGAGGCGACAGCGCTAACCACTACACCACCGTGCCGCCGTTATTATCTATATCATTGGTAAATATATTATCTATTAAGGTAGCACTATGGTCAGTAATTCTGGTGGGTCTGGTAATTTTTGGGTGGAGACTCATACTGTACATGGTATTAATAAATTCCTCAGTCATACTGTGCTTATTAGGGTTCAACAGATCAATATTTGTATCCCCACAAATGAAGATAACTTTTTTATTATCTATTGTAAATATCTTTTCTACCCAGTCCTTAAACGCCTCTATACTAGTTTCTGGCGCTCTATATATACAGCTAATTAATACATTTCTACTTTTTTCAATATTAATTTCAATTGTTAAACATTCTAATAAGTTATCAATCACTGTTGTCATGCCATCTATTAACTTATATGTAGTGGTTAGTGCTGTCACCTCACAGCAAGAAGGTCCGGGTTCGAGCCCCATGGCCGGCGAAGGCCTTTCTGTGTGGAGTTTGCATGTTCTCCCCGTGTCCGCGTGGGTTTCCTCCGGGTGCTCCGGTTTCCCCCACAGTCCAAAGACATGCAGGTTAGGTTAACTGGTGACTCTAAATTGACCGTAGGTGTGAATGTGAGTGTGAATGGTTGTCTGTGTCTATGTGTCAGCCCTGTGATGACCTGGCGACTTGTCCAGGGTGTACCCCGCCTTTCGCCCGTAGTCAGCTGGGATAGGCTCCAGCTTGCCTGCGACCCTGTAGAAGGATAAAGCGGCTAGAGATAATGAGATGAGATGAGATAACTATATGATAACTTATAGAACATATTATACAATAACTGTAACATAATAACTTTTTATCCAAGGCATTGTTCCATGTGTACAGTTGCACTCTTCTGATGATGCTCCCGCACAGAAAAAAATTAAACCAGTGCTAAAGGTCATCATTATGATGTACACTTATTTCCCTCTGACATGCTTTTGAACAAGAAATGGCTTTGTGCATTAAGGGTGAGCATTTTAAGATTTTAAAAGGCAACGTGTATTTCTATACCCAGCATTTCAAATAATATGATTACTCCAGAACCACTGGTTATGACTAGCTGCATTAGCTGTGATCTTAGCAAGCTATCTCAAGTCAAGTCAAGTCAAGTCAAGTTTATTTTTGAAGCACTTTTAACAATAGACATTGCTGCAAAGCAGCTTTACAGAATTTTAGTGACATTAAACATGAGCTAATTTTATCCCTAGTCTATCCCCAATGAGCAAGCCTGTGGCGACGGTGGCAAGGAAAAACTCCCTCAGACGACATGAGGAAGAAACCTCGAGAGGAAACAGACTCAAAAGGGAACCCATCCTCATCCCCTATCTCAATTCTTCAAAACATCTACAATCACCCATTAAATTTTGTTAGCAAAGCAGTGCTGATGAGAGTTCTCTTCCCAGACTAGCTAATTCTAACCAGGCAGAGGCAGTGTAGGTGGCAATATGTGCGGGGTATTTCAGCCCAAATGAAATGGTAGGTTTTACTCAGTAAGAATGAATTATAGGGAACATTGCTCCAAGGTCATACAATAGAAAATTTATCACATCTCATCTCATTATCTCTAGCCGCTTTATCCTGTCCTACAGGGTCGCAGGCAAGCTGGAGCCTATCCCAGCTGACTACGGGCGAAAGGCGGGATACACCCTGGACAAGTCGCCAGGTCATCACAGGGCCGACACATAGACACAGACAACCATTCACACTCACATTCACACCTACGGTCAATTTAGAGTCACCAGTTAACCTAACCTGCATGTCTTTGGACTGTGGGGGAAACCGGAGCACCCGGAGGAAACCCACGCGGACACGGGGAGAACATGCAAACTCCACACAGAAAGGCCCCCGCCGGCCACGGGGCTCGAACCCGGACCTTCTTGCTGTGAGGCGACAGCGCTAACCACTACACCACCGTGCCGCCTAGAAATTTTATTTTCACAAATTTTTCAAGTGATGTACAACGAATTTTTTGGGACTAATCTCTTACAGTCAACATCTGCAAAGAACACTGTCCAAAGGTTAGTGATAAATGTGAGAAAAAAATGTCATACTCAGTAAGGTTGCTGTATTTATTCATTTGCCAAAGGTACAAAAGACTGATATTAAAGTGAGAGAGTTTTTTTGTCTGCACAGGGATGCTTTACTAAATCTACAGAAACCCATTTCAAAATGTTGACTTCCTCTGAACTTAAGTTTAAATTTCATACTCTGTGGTCAGATCTGTTCCTTTTTGCCAGGCAACCCAGTAGCCATGAAAATGTACCATATTATATGTTAGGTCTTTGCTCTAAAACCACGGCCAGAGGTATCCACTAATTTGTCGCACTGTATATTCCAGTGACATTGTGTGGAGATATTTTTATTCCTTTTATTATGCGTTTGCTGACCAAGCCCTGAGTAATGTGGATACTGAAAAAAAAAAAAAAAAAACGCTAACTATGTGTTAGGCAGAATGATGGGTCCCTCCCTGCTCAGTTTCTCTTCTATTGGGGCACAAATGCATGCTCTGTTACAGGTTAAACATAACACAAAGATCCTGATGCAAAAAAAAAAAAATTAAAGATATGGCTCATCTTCACTTATCAAACCATGGATTTGAACTTAAGATGGAGTATCTTGAACCTACATCTCCAAATTCGCCCATGTTTGTTGAGTGATTTTTATGAAGCCTATTCCCCTCCTCCATCCTCAGGGTAAAACCTCTGAAAGCCCCACCTACACATTTTGCACCACTCTAAAACAGTGGAAATGAAATGGCCGGCAGATGTTCAAGTTACTCACTCCAGACTGAGAGCTGGATTGTTTAGAGTGCAAAAAGAAAACGAGCTCTCTTTAAATTGCCGCTGTTACTAGTTTTACTTATAGTGCCCCATGTTTCAAACATAGACTTTGGAGAGAATGTCAGTAGTCACCACATTCTGATATGTGCTCAAACCTGTTACTTTAAGTAGCAAACTCTTTTCAGGATCTGCTTGGAAGCAATAAAAGTCACAAAGGTGCTCAATTCTATAATACTACATGCATTAAGTATAGAACGGGAATAATAGATTTCTTTTAAAACATAGATCAAGTATATTCAGAGGCAGAAATGTTCAGGCTAGATTTGGTTCCTAGTTTTCTCCTTGTCTGTCATATGGAAAGTTCATTACCACAGAGTCCAGAGTTAGGGAAAAAAAAAAGGATATCTGGCCGGAGAATAGCCTGTTATTTAGAAACCTCAGTCTGCTCTCTTCCTCTCTCTCTCTCTCTCTTTCTGTGTGTGTGTGTGTGTGTGTGTGTTTTACACGTGTGTGTGTGCATCCTCACCTCAGTCAGTGAAATGAGTATGTTATGGGGAGCTCCTCCTATGTAATGACCCTCTTTGTAATGCTGCAGTCTTTCAGACAATATAACCCAAATGCCACGGCGGCGGACAGCCTGCACGCTTTCCCTGCAGTCTGTCACTCAACTGCTGTTTTCTACTCAACCCTGTTTCAAGGCAATCACAGAGTAGTTTCACTGTCTTCATTAATGTGACACATCAACAGTATGGAATTTTACCATATCAGCACTATTGTGATGACTTGCTTTCCATTTTAAAGGTCGTCATTATACTATATAAATAAATCAAGTGTATTATTCAGTTATTCATATTAAAGCAGATTATTTAGTGCCTACTATAAATAATTAGGAAAAGACAGTGAAATTAATCAGGATGTTTTGTCGTTTTGAGCATGAGGAATATAAGTCTGATCAGATCCAGGAAGAGTAAGGGATTAAATAGTATAGAAATTGAAAATAATAAATTGTAATGTGCTACAGGGTCTCTGGTTTAATCCTGAGCTCAGGTTACCGTCTGTGTGAAGTTTTGCATGTTCTCCCTAAGTATGCAGGTTTCCTCCAGGTTCTCCTGTTTCCTCCCAGCTTTGCACATGAACATGTGGACATGGTGTTCTGAGATGGACTGGCATCATATCCAGGGTGTATTACAGTGGTGCTTGAAAGTTTGTGAACCTTTTAGAATTTTCTATATTTCTGTATAAATAGGACCTAAAACATCATCAGATTTTCACACAAGTCCTAAAAGTAGATAAAGAGAACCCAGTTAAACAAATGAGACAAAAATATTATACTTGGTCATTTATTTCTTGAGGAAAATGATCCAGTATTACATATCTGTGAGTAGCAAAAGTATGTGAAAAGTATGTATCTGGTGTGACCCCCTTGTGCAGTAATGACTGCAAGTAAACATTTCCGGTAACTGTTGATCAGTCCTGCACACCGGCTTGGAGGAATTTTAGCCCATTCCTCTGTACAAAACAGCTTCAACTCTGGGACGTTGGTGGGTTTCTTCACATGAACTGCTTGCTTCAGGTCCTTCCACAACATTTCCATTGGATTAAGGTCAGGACGTTGACTTGGCCATTCCAAAACATTAACTTTATTCTTCTTTAACCATTCTTTGGTAGAACAACTTGTGTGCTTAGGGTCGTTGTCTTGCTGCATGACCCACCTTCTCTTGAGATTCAGTTCATGGACAGATGTCCTGACATTTTCTTTTAGAATTCACTGGTATAATTCAGAATTCATTGTTCCATCAATGATGGCAAGCCGTCCTGGCCCAGATGCAGCAAAACAGGCCCAAACCATGATACTACCACCACCATGTTTCACAGATGGGATAAGGTTCTTATGCTGGAATGCAGTGTTTTCTTTTCTCCAAACATAATGCTTCTCATTTAAACCAAAAAGTTCTATTTTGGTCTCATCTGTCCACAAAACATTTTTCCAATAGCCTTCTGGCTTGTCCACGTGATCTTTAGTAAACTGCAGACGAGCAGCAATGTTCTTTTTGGAGCAGTGGTTTTCTTCTTGCAACCCTGCCATGCACACCATTGTTGTTCAGTGTTCTCCTGATGGTGGACTCATGAACATTAACATTAGCCAATGTGAGAGAAGCCTTCAGTTGCTTAGAAGTTACCCTGGGGTCCTTTGTGACATCACTGACTATTATACGCCTTGCTCTTGCAGTGATCTTTGTTGGTCGACCACTCCTGGGGAGGGTAACAATGGTCTTGAATTTCCTCCATTCGTACCCAGTCTGTCTGACTGTGGATTGGTGGAGTCCAAACTCTTTAGAGATGGTTTTGTAACCTTTTCCAACCTGATGAGCATCAACAACGCTTTTTCTGAGGTCGTCAGAAATCTCCTTTGTTCATGCCATGACACACTTCCACAAACATGTGTTGTGAAGATCAGACTTTGATAGATCCCTGTTCTTTAAATAAAACAGGGTGCCCACTCACACCCGATTGTCATCCCATTGATTGAAAACACCTGACTCTAATTTCACCTTCAAATTAACTGCTAATCCTAGAGGTTCACATACTTTTGCCACTGACAGATATGTAATATTGGATCATTTTCCTCAATAAATAAATGACCAAGTATAATATTCTTGTCTCATTTGTTTAACTGGGTTCTCTTTATCTACTTTTAGGACTTTGTGTGAAAATCTGATGATGTTTTAGGTCATATTTATGCAGAAATATAGAAAATTCTAAAGGGTTCACAAACTTTCAAGCACCACTGTATGTCCTGTATCCATGTCCTACATCATGTTCAGCACAACCCTGAAGATTAATGAATTAAGGCTTTTATGACAGCAATTAATAGGCCATAATAATCTGTGTGTATGGGGGGGATAAAATCATAAACTCTGTATAAAAAGTCTATATAAGTGAATTACTTCCATTTTGCTGATGTTATTGTTATTTAGTTTTCTTGAACTCTAAACGCTGGAAGGTCTTTCCTCAGGTAATCATTATTTAATAAGTAGCTGCACTCTATTTTACGTTTTCAATCGCTAGGTTGTGAGTTCAAATCCCAGCACTGCCAGGCTGCCACTTTTGGGGCCTTGACCAAGACCTTTAAACCTCAGCTGCTCACTTATATCCTATCTCAGTTGTAGGTTGTTTTCTCTCAAAGGAGCAAATGTTTATGTATATTAAAGCTACAACACACTTAATCTGTCTGGGACTCCTCTATTAAATCTTGCATGGTGGCACATTTTCCCATCAGACAAAGAATGCTGCATCTTGATGTTGTGCCAGTGTGTTTAACACCACTAATATCCCTGGACCTGCTCCTATGCCTCACACTTTCCTCCACTATGCACCTTTACTATTACTTTAACTTTAGTTATAGTAGTAGTAGTAGTAGCATACTAAATAACATGCTATAATGTGAATAACTGAATAATAAGCTGGAATGAAAGTGATTGAGCCTGCTCACATTTAAAGATTTAAAATTCGACCACTTGATTACAGTTTGGTTCACCGGAGATGCCTTGCTTGGGTGTGTCTCTGGTGCTGCGAGGAGTCAGGATGTTTTACCTGAGGATAAGTGCTAATCCAACAAGCCCTGTGTGAGTTCTGTTAGACGTAGCTGTTGTTTGCTTTTCATGCTAAGCAGAGGTGAGGACTCTTTGCTGATTCACATGGATAGCAGTACATCATCAGTTATGACAATATAAGCTCAGGTTTTGCTTTTGAAATTTGCTTAACTTACACACTATGCGAGAAACAATATAGCTCATGTATCGTTGATGTAGCTAATGTAGCAGTATGAAGCTTTGATGTAGTTTCTCTTGAAATTGCATCTTTTGGGGTTGTTATTCAACAAAAGTGGTGGTATGGTGGTGCAGTGGTTAGTCCTGTTACCAAACAGCAGGAAGGTTCTGGGTTCGAACCTGCCGAGGCCTTTCTGTGTGGAGTTTGCATGTTCTCCCTGTGCTTGCATGGGCACCTCTGTCCAGTCCAAAGAAGAAGCTTTTATTTGTCACATGTACACTCAAGCACAGTGAAATTCATCCTCTGCATTTAACCCATCTGAAGCAGTGAACACACATTCACACAAGTGAGCAATGAGCACATGTACTACAGTGCCTGGGGGGCAGTCGGGGGTTAGGTGCCTTGCTCAAGGGCACTTCAGCCCAAGGCCGCCCCATGTTAACTTAACTGCATGTCTTTGAACTGTGGGGGAAACCAGACACACAAACTCCGCTGGGCTCAAACCCAGAACCTTCTTGCTGTGAGGTGACAGTGCTAACCACTACACCACTGTGCCGCTCAAAGACATGTGGATTTGGTCAACTGGTTACTCTAAATTGCCCATAGATGTGAATGTGAATATGAATGGCTGTCTGATTCTCTGCGTTAGCCCCACGACCTGTCCAGGCTGTACCCCACCTCTCAGCCTGTGTCAGATGGGATTGGCTCCTGCTCAACCACGACCCACAATGGATAAGTGGTATAGAAAGTTAACGAATGAATCCAGCAAAAAATTAAATAAATAGTGCAGGACCCAAATGCATATTCAGACGATTTTAGATATATATTTTTCCTACCAATATTATGAGTATCTCACTTTTTTGTCACTAACATAAATAGAGTGAGAGTGTTGCCACCTTACAGCTCCAGCATAACGTGCTTGATACTGAGTTTGGGTTACTGTCCATGTGGAGTTTTGCATGTTCTTCCTGTGTCCATGTGGGTTTCCACAGGGCTCACTGGTTTCTTTCTACCTCCCAAAAACTTGGCAGTATGTGGAACGGCTATAGTAACTTTTCCTTAGGTGTGAATGAGTGTATAAATGTGTGTATTGGTGCCCTGTACTAGAGCGGTGTCCCAGCCATGGTGTATTCCAACACTCCTGTGTTCACCATGCTCCAGACCAGGATAAAGTACTTACTGACGATAAATGACTAAGTCAACTAGCACAGCTTTATTAAGTTGCATTTTGATTAAGCTACATAACTTCTAAAAAAGGGGCGGCACGGTGGTGTAGTGGTTAGCGCCGTCGCCTCACAGCAAGAAGGTCCGGGTTCGAGCCCCGTGGCCGCCGAGGGCCTTTCTGTGCGGAGTTTGCATGTTCTCCCCGTGTCCGCGTGGGTTTCCCCCACAGTCCAAAGACATGCAGGTTAGGTTAACTGGTGACTCTAAATTAACCGTAGGTGTGAATGTGAGTGTGAATGGTTGTCTGTGTCTATGTGTCAGCCCTGTGATGACCTGACGACTTGTCCAGGATGTACCCCGCCTTTCGCCCGTAGTCAGCTGGGATAGGCTCCAGCTTGCCTGCGACCCTGTAGAACAGGATAAAGCGGCTAGAGATAATGAACTTCTTAAAAAAATGTATAGATATTTTACAAGTATTAGGGTAATTTAAACAAGACTTTTAGTCTTATTAGTGTGTGTTTTCAACTGTTTTGACCTTAATATTATTAAATACACTGTTTGTTTCTTGTGTCATAATCCAAAAAGCATTTTGTAATGCACTGTTAGGAAAAAAATGGCTTCATTAATCACACTAGAGTGTTAGGAAAGAGCCATCGAGGAAACCTTTTTTCTATGAATGTATTTGTCTTGCAGTTGTACCATGCGTATGCGACTGCATTAGAAGCTTGTTGTGAATGTCACACTTGTATAAGATTCCAGCAATGATCCTGCCAGAGCCAGCTGGTAGGTGTAATGTGCTTAAACCCTGACACCATCTTTATGTCTGTCTTATTTTTGTGCCTGTGAGTGTAAAGAAATCAGAGGCATATTACTCGGGTACAGCATTAGGTTGTTACCCACCCACCAAGCAAGCAGAGTCAAGCACATCTGGAACACAACAACATGCAGCCCTGGAAAAACGCTCACACTCTGAAGATCATAGAGGGAAAAAAAGAGAGAAAGCAATGCAAAATGCCTGAAAAAAGCTGACACATAGTTGAAGAAGGAGCAGTATTAAAGCTATGACACTGAAGGTTTTCTGTAGAGGACTTTTGCAAGTTTCTCTTTTTCTGGATTTAAAATGATGCGTCAGTTGGAGGCATTTTCCACAGAAGTTTTCACATTTGCCTTTCATCTACTACATTACATTAATGGTATTTAGCCGACACTCTTATCCAGAGTAATGTACAACATACCCAGAGTAGCTTGGAGAGAAGTTGGGGTTAGGTGCCTTGCTCAAGGGCACTTCAACCATTCCTGCTGGTCCAGGGACTTGAACCAGCAACCTTTTGGTCCCAAAGCTGCTTCTCTAACCATTAGGTCCATGGTTATATAGGTGGGTCAGAGTGGCAAATGTTCCCCCAAACAAGCATTGCTACTCTTATTGACAAACCCAACCCAAAGCACATATGAAGTCAGTAAAGGAATGCCTGTATCTCTGTTTTCATCTTGCATCAAGGAACAAATCAGATTCTCAACAAATGCAACTTTCTCCTCAATCTAATATCTAACAGGTGGAGGTACCCTTTAGTGTACTGACCTAAACGCAGAAGAAGGGCCATTACAACGATGAACGATGACTCATTCCTGAAGATGTCAAATAAATATCTCATTAATAAAACTTCACCATATCATCAGTTGCACAAGCTGTTTATTTCAGCATCCAGCACACAAATCACTAAGAATTGATAACATACCGTATTACAGTGAAATGATAATGCATTTTGATTTGCACATTAATAAGACATGTGATTTGTCTTGCAGTGAGCACTATTGCCAGGACTGCTGTTATAGAAAATAAATCAACACCTTCTAAACAATCAGGGTGGCACATTCGTAAAAATAAGATCTATTAGATGCATTTAGGGCGGCACGGTGGTGTAGTGGTTAGCGCTGTCGCCTCACAGCAAGAAGGTCCTGGGTTTGAGCCCAGCGGCCAGTGAGGGCCTTTCTGTGCGGAGTTTGCATGTTCTCCCCGTGTCTGCATGGGTTTCCTCCGGGTGCTCCGGTTTCCCCCACAGTCCAAAGACATGCAGGTTAGGTTAACTGGTGACTCTGAATTGACCGTAGGTGTGAGTGTGAATGGTTGTCTGTGTCTATGTGTCAGCCCTGTGATGACCTGGCGACTTGTCCAGGGTGTACCCCGCCTCTCGCCCATAGTCAGCTGGGATAGGCTCCAGCTTGCCTGTGACCCTGTAGAACAGGATACGTGGCTACAGATAATGGATGGATGGATACATTTAAATGGCTATCATCATCATCAGTATTATCAGACAAAGTGACTGAACAACAACAACAATTTTATTTTTTCACAATAGAAACAAAGTTTCCAATCGAGATATAAAAACATACAATGATTATGAAAAAGAGAAAGAAAGAAAAAAATGTTGTTTTGAAGTTTTGTGCCTCGGGGCTGAGTGTACTAAAAATTCTCAATTCAACCCCTAGTTAATTTTTGTTAACAAAAATAATTGATATATGGTGAAAAGGAGACTACATGATTTTAACAAAAGCCAGAATTTTGAATTTATGCAAAGTTCATTTTGAATAATTAGTTTTTAATTTGTTCTTCTAAACGGTAAAGTTTAACTTTTTTTGAAAAATGATTTGTAGAAAGGGCGGCACGGTGGTGTAGTGGTTAGCGCTGTTGCCTCACAGCAAGAAGGTCCGGGTTTGAGCCCCGTGGCCGGCGAGGGCCTTTCTGTGCAGAGTTTGCATGTTCTCCCCGTGTCCGCGTGGGTTTCCTCCGGGTGCTCCGGTTTCCCCCACAGTCCAAAGACATGCAGGTTAGGTTAACTGGTGACTCTAAATTGAGCGTAGGTGTGAATGTGAGTGTGAATGGTTGTCTGTGTCTATGTGTCAGCCCTGTGATGGCCTGGCGACTTGTCCAGGGTGTACCCCGCCTTTCGCCCGTAGTCAGCTGGGATAGGCTCCAGCTTGCCTGTGACCCTGTAGAACAGGATAAAGCGGCTAGAGATAATGAGATGAGATGAGATTTGTAGAAAATGAAATGAAAGCATGGCCATTATGTATCCCAGCACCAGTGTATCCCTGTGGCATCTCTGACATTTGAACATGAGTTCTATTGTTAGGACAGCTGTGCTTCTCGAGAACCTAACAAATTTGGTTTTTGAAATTGTTTCTGATACATTCGATTCAATCCATAGAATCGAATAGAATCAATTCTATGAATAGACTCATCCATATATATCTTTTCATACATACTCTGATTCTAACTGAATGCAAAGTTTAACATCAGCATTCAAGCATCCCATTTTTCAAGTCATTCATCCTTTAAATTGGTGTTTTGCTGCATCTTTGTTTTGGAAATAAAGTTCTTAAAATGGTGTTTTAAGCTTTGCCTCACTTAAATTTTTATTTTAATCATACTTTGGACCTCTTGAAGGCGCAAACAAACTTTCATGAATGAATATTCATATTTACTAATATTCACTGGACAAAGACAAGCGCTAAACTATTCATAATGTAATCTCATGCATTAAAGATCTTTGCATTCACCGCATTGTGGTGGTGAAGGAACCATTACTAAAGGTAAATATGTGAAGGTGGTTCATGCCTGACTCCAGCATTATAGCAATGTGGTTCCTCCTGAGTGCAGATTTTCCTTGAACATGCTGCACAGCTCAGCTCCTTGGCCATCTTTGAAACATATTTCCTCTTACATGCTCCTCCCCTTCAATGCTTTCCTTGCTTCAACGGCAGCACAGTTGTCTGGATATTCCAGAAGTGAGTAATATTTTACTTGTGCAGCTCTGAAAAGTCCTGTGAAAAAAGAATAGCAGCAGACGACATTTTGATAAAGCTGGTTTCTCATTAGGTTTACTTAATGAAGCCTAGAAATCTACTACACATAGACTAAAATTAGATGTCTATATATCATAAATATATTCAGTGCTACTTTAGTACTTTATTGCTAAGTAATTAATTGTTATTCAAGTAACAGATTATAAAGCATTAACAATATAAAGACACTGAGAAATAAAAAGATATACAAATAAACCATGACAATATATAAACTAACATGATGCTTGTTCGGTGGCAGGGTGGTATAGTGGTTAGCACTGTCGCCTCACAGCAAGAAGGTTCTGGGTTCGAGCCCAGCGGCTGACGAGGGCCTTTCTGTGTGGAGTTTGCATGTTCTCCCCATGTCTGCATGGGTTTCCTCCGGGTGCTCTGGTTTCCCCCACAGTTCAAAGGCATGCAGGTTAGGCTAATTGGTGGCTCTAAATTGACTGTACCGTAGGTGTGAATGTGAGTGTGAATGATTGTCTATGTGTCAGCCCTGTGATGACCTGGCGACTTGTCCAGGGTGTACCCTGCCTCTTGCCCATAGTCAGCTGGGATAGGCTCCAGCTTGCCTGTGATCCTGTACAGGATAAGTGGTTATGGATGATGAATGTTTATTTGCAGCTGTAAAGACAAGATGATGCACAGCTAAAGCCAACCACTAGCAACTTCATCTAATTTCAAGAGCAGCCCAAGGACCATTGGAAATTTCTTCCCTCTGTGTGTGTGTGTGTGTGTGTGTGTGTGTGTGTGTGTGTGTGTGTGTTCTCCTGCACATGCTGCGTTAGTCAGGTGGTTAGAAAGGCCTAGTCCATGAACCTTCCCATACAATTAACCAATGAAACAGCTGGAGGGCTGTTACAGTACTTTGTAGTTCATTAAAGTAGCAGAACAGTAGACACAGTAGACATGACCATATTATTACTCCATAATAACTGCAGAGGAATAATTTTCCTCTACACATTGTAGGTCCTACATAGAGAACACTGAGAACTAAATGTATGTCTTCTGAAACAAGGCAGTGTACCATAAAAGGTATGCAATGCAATCAGTGCATATAACACACGCTCATGTAACGTCATCTCACCTGAGTGAGAAAAGTGGTTTTACACGGACATTTACTGTGAGTGTGGAATAACGTATTGAAATCTAATGCATGTGTAGCTTTAATAGTCTGTACCAAGAATGAACAAAGAATGTAGGGTCGGTAAATGTGGTTCATCTTTGACATTCTGTAGCAAGAAAGAAATAAAGCTGACTTTAGGAGACATAGGTTTCTGGACATGCTATTTTGGATTTTATTATTATTATTATTATTATTATTATTATTATTATTATTATTATTCAATGGTTTTGTTGATGTAAAGGAAAGTCGAGCAGATGCTTATTGTGAGTTCCTGCAGCTCTGCATTGTACAGAGAGTCAGTGCTGGAGCTTGGCTGTGGACATGTCTGGTCCTGTGGCCTGCTTGGAGCTGTGTGTGAGGATTCAGAACTGAAACTGGATCTTTCTCTCACCTGCCTTTCGTCTTTAAAGCAAACTTCTTTAGCTGCATGACTTTAACCTATAGGCTGAGTTACAACCAGGGATAAATTAGGGATAAAATTAGCCCATGTCTTTAATTTTCAAGTCTTTGATTTTCTGTAAAGCTGCTTTGCGACAATGTCTGTTGTTAAAAGCGCCATACAAATAAACTTGACTTGACTTGACTTGACAATCTCAGTCCAGTGCTTGGTGACTGAGAAGTTGAAGGTCAAGTCCCTTCTTTAATCAGCTTAGAACACATCTCAAGTAAGGGGAAAGGGGAAAAAAATCAAATCTTTCACCTGGCTCAAGTGTATTATGACGTGTCGGGTAAGAAAGAAAAGCGAACTGAGGGTTCCTCTGACACAGAAGATATTTGAGAAGAATCTGACATGAAGCTGTGAAGGTTTGGGAGACAGAGGAACACAGGAAACACGTTTAATTGCGTGATTAAAGAAAAGTACAGCAGGTTAGATAGAGTATGTAGAACGCAAAAAAAAGGCACCCCCCCCCCCCAAATAAATAAATAAAGACTCCGCACGAGAGTGTCCAATCCGCACCGCGTCTGATCCGCCTGCTGCAGCACCGCGTCTGATCCGCGCGCCTCACAAACCCGTGCGTTCTCTCCAAAGCGCTGCGTAAAAGCGCGCACCTTCAGCGTGCCACCGATCAGCCTGACCTGTCCTGAGCACAGGACCAGCAGCACTAGTCTACAAACCCCTGCAAGGTGACACCTCAAATACGACCAGACCCCCAACAAGAAGCCTGGGAGAGAAAAAAACAAAAAAAACACCCATACACGAATTTCAGATCTCGTCTGTGTCCACGTCCTCAAAAGAATGGATCTAATTAAAACGTTGCACTCGTCATCACGGTCAGAAAGTTGCCAAAGTTTGCGGGGAGTGGGCATGGACCAGGGGTGGTCACGTGACCCACGCGGGCCGTTCTCCACTCAGGACCTCTCTCCAGTTGCTCACATCCGATTGGTCCAGCTGTGGCTCCTCGACGCGCAGTCATAGGAACCTCCTGCCGTATAAATAGGGCTGATAGGACTTTGTTATTCCAGCATCACGGCAGCAGGTTCCCGCTAAGTTTGGAGTTTAACTTTGCGTCATCGCGGCTGTATGCCTGCTTGAAGAGGTGAATAAACCAGGCACCGCGTCACAAGGAGTCTGCATGTCGGACTAGACATGCTCAGCTTTGTGGATACCCGGATTCTGTTGCTGCTTGCAGTGACATCGTACCTTGCAACATGTCAATGTAAGTTTCAATTATTTTTTTTTTCTTCGTGTGTTTTCCCAAGGACCCTTAAGCCTCATTTATTCCTTTGATGACTGAGGACTCGTTGGGCTTTCTGTGGCCACTGTACTCGGAGTTGACCTGAAGGACAGCTATCCACATTGGCTATCAAAAAAGACAGAGAGAAAGAAATAAAGAAAATAAAGGAGTCTCGTGTGTTTTAAAGGATGCTTCGTGGTGTTTTTTCTTTTCTTTTTACCGTGGATATTTTCATCTTTTTGAATTTGCAAAAGAAGACACTTGACAGCAAAACATAGCTGAGTAACACAACATTAAATAGTCTTTGCTTAAAGCAATGCAGTTAGATTGATCTTACAGACTTAAGTTTATGGGCGTTGCAAGTCCGTCTTTTTTTTTTTCTTTTTTCTTTTCCAGGCTCCTGTAGATGATCACTTATCACAAGGATAGGAAACACACACACACACGCACACACACACACACACACACACACGTATACACACGCCCTCTGCTGGATTAATTATGTAATAGCACATTTTGCCATTCAGTATTCAAGCTTATTTTTAGTTTGCTTGGCGATGAAGACGCAGTTTAGGTCAAATAAAAAAAAAACAGAACAGTAAGTAAAATAGCAGAATAGTAACAAACAACTGTTCATTACTATGAAATGGACAAATCATTTCTACTTGCTATAATTCACTTTATTTTCTAACGGTAATAACAAACCTAATATCCCCATTGCAGGTTTATTTGATGTCCTTTTAATTAACACATTCCTGTTTAAACTATAGCCTACTTTTTCTAACTATATTTTGTGGCTATCTATCTATCTATGAGCTAAGAGAACTGCCATGGGCCCTGAAGCGCCATCTAGTGTAGACACAGTGAATTAACGGCGCCGCCCTAAAGCGCATGCTGCTGTTCCAGTGCGCCACCTCTAGTAGGCGTTAGGATGGGATGAGGGGCGGGGCGGAGCAGGGTTGCGGGGTGCGTTAGCTCCGCCCACAAGGCCACTCATCAGTCAGGCTGACTGAATGACCCAAATAATCGGGCAGAGTTTATCCGGAAGGCCGAAACACATCAGCAGGAGCCTACAGGAACTTCTGAATTGATTTCTTTCCATCCTCTTTTTAACTGGAGCTTATTGTTTTTACGTATTTCCACAGTCTTGTGTAATTGTGTACAATAACAGTCCTATTATTATTATTATTATTATTATTATTATTATTATTATTGGTGGTGGTGGTTGATTTAGAAGTATTTTCCATCATGCATAGTTTGACACGTTATAATATGACGGGCATATTGCTATAATAAACAATCCTACATTTTTAGTATTCTCAGTTATTATTATTATTATTATTATTATTATTATTATTATTGGCACAGTTGTTTTTTTCCTCCCCGTTCAAAAGAATTTTGGTATGATCTACACTTTACATCTTCATGGTGCTTCACTGAACTGTAAAACACCTGCTCGGCAGGAAAGCTCTTAATACTGTTTCTACTCCAACAAGATCAAAACAGTTTACTATTTTGATAAGTGACCAATATGAACAATAAAGCCTTGTGCAACAGTCCTCAAATTGCATTACATAAATTTGATCAAAGCTTGACGTAAGCTTGAAGGTTTAATATAACACCATTAGTTTACAAGTTTAAGTAGCAATTAGTGGACAAATACAGTGCAAAATGACTCTTTGTATATGTTTATAAATGTTTGTATATTTAGCCTTGAACTTTTAATGCCAAGCGTTGTTTTTGGTCACCAAGAAGATTATTAGAGCATATTTGAGTCTGCAGTTGAATTATTCTCACTGATCATTTCTGTCTTCCTCTCCCTCTTTTTCTCCACGTCTCTTCTCCTGCCCTGTATCATCAAAGCGGTCAGTACACTTTCATAAAATTATTCTTTAGTAGTGAAACAGAAATTCTTACCCTTTTTACGTTTCCATAATGAAGGATATTCAGTGAACAGATCCGTGCCAGTCTCAGATATGCCACAGTATTCTGTGTTATCGAGAGATTTTGGCAGTGCTATTATTTCCTCTTTCCTGTCAAAAAGAGGACGAAAGTCCTATTGGCTAAGGTAAATGTCAGTGAAATAAGAAACCACTCACTTCTCGTGGGCAGGCAGCTTAGTTACAATGAACCCCTTTTAGATGGCTGTCTGAAGGGGAGGCCTTTAAACAGAATCAGCGTTGGCCTAGAAATTCCTAACAGAAATACTGCAGAAACACAACAGGGACTTCAATTATATACATACAATTGAGTTTGTAACATACGTTTAGAATCACCAAATATTGACCAACTCGTATTTGAGATAACGGCAGATTGTTCACTGGAATATCACTTCATATTTTTGCATATCTTTAACCTATAACACCATTTTCTACTTGTCTTGACTGTCAATAGACGTATAAAGGAACAGATGATTAATCCAGGAATAAATGTATATTTAATCCGAATGAGGCCTTCAAACTCCTTTAAGCATCGTTGTACAATCTCTGATGACTAATCACATAGCTAACCCAGTGCTGTTTGATTCTAACCAACACAAGAGCATGTGAATATGCATGCTTTACTGAGAGCTTAGTGAGAACTAATCTGCACATGGTAGTGAGATGAGAGAATGCAGCCCTACACATCATATGACATAAGAAACTTGAAAATATGGAAGAAATAAATCTTGCATTTATTTATCTTTCTTTTTGTCTCGGCTTACCTGAAGGTGAGCACGAACTGTTATGGTCATAGAGATGTATGTGTCTTCTGACATGTGTGAACTGAGTTCATGGTTCTATAACTGGCTAAATGTGATTGTGCTGAAGTCAGTATCAACTTTCTGAACTCAGTTCACACTTCCTCACAAACAGCCTTGAAGCTAGTACGCAATGAATGCCATATTCAGTGAAAGCCATTTGACTTCTGCTTATGCAAGTGAATGAAGGCATGATCACAAACCTTCTACCTAAAAGGATTTGTTCTGTTTATTTATTTATTTATTTAATTTATTTATTTGTTACAAATAGGCCCCAAGGGGACCTAAAGGACCTAGAGGTGACAGGGTAAGTCAGAAACTATGATTGTATGATAGTTTTATTATTAAAAGGGATCAGTGAGGAAAATGCTGACTGGGTGACCCTGTAGAAACCACACGCAGGAACTGACTGAGGCATAACAAATCAGTCTTTCCTTAAATCATAATGCATAATAATAACCATCATGAGTCTGTTGTTATTTTAACTTGCATAAGTTCATTAGTATTATATTAAGAAATCATTGAGCAATCCTTCTCTGCTACTGCAACGAGAGGACCTTTCAAACAACAGAACTGTCACTCATAAATAGTATTATGTCACTTGTACTACACATTATTAAGAAACCCAGAGCATGTTCTGATTAGAGTTAGTACTCTACTTCCAGGTTGGACAGTTATTTTCTACATTCAGAATCTAATGTCAATTTTCTCTACCAGGGTCCTAAAGGCCCTGATGGCAAACCTGGCAAACCTGGATTTCCTGGGCCTCCCGGGCCCCCTGGTCCCCCTGGTCTTAGTGGAGTAAGTTTATACTTCACTGTTTGATGTTTTCACCTGTTTCTTTTGTAATGATCAGAGGGTTGAGCTGTACTGACACTGAGAATATTTTGATCCGAGTGTCCCGTTATGTCTGCAAAGGGTTGTACCGCTTAACCCTTTGACCCAATGACCTTTGAACTGTAATTACCTCCAGTGTTTGTGTTTATGCCATGAGTTATGCTTGTACTATGTTTTCTGTGACATCCAGTAATGCAATGTGCATTAATTCTCATTATTCTTATTAGTATTATCATTTTCAAATAAGATATTTTGATATGATTATTATTATTATTATTATTATTATTATTATTATTATTATTATTATTATTATTATTATTATTATGTTATTTACAACAATCTATATTTGTCAGGAAGAAAATTGCTAACTTGCATCACTTTTGAACAGAACTTTGCTGCTCAGTATGATGGCGCTAAAGGACCTGACGTTGGCCCCGGACCTCCGGTGAGTACCTGGAGTTCAACCTGAAAAAAAAAATCCATAAAGTACAGACAGTATATGAATGAATGTAGGGAATAAAATGAATACTCATGCAAGATTCATTTATATTCTTTTGTAAAGGGTTTGATGGGACCTCGAGGCCCTGCTGGATCACCTGGTGCCCCTGTAAGTACCTTTTTTCCTGTAAATTCTGTGATTTTTTTTAATTACTGATACAAAAGCAGACTTTATACCTTTGCAACATTTCTGATGTTTATAAAATATTTGTTTTAATACATAGGGACCTCAGGGACTCCAAGGACATGCTGGCGAGCCTGGCGAGCCTGGACAGTCTGTAAGAAAACTGTTTATACTCGGTGTAATAACACAAACAGGCACAAAAAAGACTTGATCTTGAACTGTTTACTCGTTTTGTTTAATGATAGGGACCCCCTGGACCTCGTGGACCCCCTGGATCTCCTGGCAAGTCTGGTGAAGATGTGAGTGAAATCAATTTTTCTTTTAACTTTTTCTGATTTTGCTGATGTGCATATCTGATAGCATTGTCTGTAAATGTTATTCAGGGTAACAATGGCAGACCTGGACAGCCTGGAGATAGAGGCTCAGTTGGCCCCCAGGTAAGACCGACTTAAGTAGACTGCACAATAAATTTTGCATGTGTCAAATACACTTGTCAAATCAGTCCTAAAGCATGCTTATTTATTTCCCAGTCAGACATGATTGCATCAGGATGACAAAGGATGATTTAAAAAAAATGCATTTAGTTGCTGCACTCTTAATGTCAGAATACACAAGCTTCAGAGTCTTTTGCAGTCTTTGAAATAAATCTGTTAGACTATATTTAAAGAGATAAAGTTGGAAAGGTATTTTGATGGGTACTTTGCTCTAAAAGCACTCACGAATGCATTGTTGTTTTACCTTTACAGGGTGCTCGTGGTTTCCCAGGAACTCCTGGACTTCCAGGCATGAAGGGACACAGAGTAAGTAACATTGAGGAATAAGGATATTTCAAATTCTTTATTGTAAACATCTTTTTATTTTCATCTAATCCAGGAAAACTAATGAGGTACTTAGTAGTTGTTTGCAGGCAAGATATACTATTTGGATATAGTCTTCTTTTACTTTATTTTAGAAAACAATATTCATATATAAATCGTGAGATGGATGATTCTCTTTAGTGATTTTTTTTCCCTCCATCATAGGGCTACAATGGTCTTGATGGACGAAAAGGAGAGCCTGGTGAAGCCGGAGCTAAGGTAAGATTAGAGATGAACTTTTCCATCAGTCATCACAAAAAAATTCAACTCAGAACTACAATTCTAGTCTCACTGTATACACAATGAAGTACCATCTTTCTATTTATTTATCTTAAAGCACATAACCTACAGTAATTTCAGTGAAACTGAAAGGAAAGCCTTGTAGCATGTCTAGGCCGACTAACAGATCCTGAAATTTAAGGGAGTAATCCATATTTCACATATGAACCAAAAGCAAATTTATTAATCCTGGAATTTCCTTTACATCTCCAAAATTATTAACTGCATCCATTTTTCTTCACAGATGGTGTTTTAATGCTTATACAGTTTGAACCCACTTGTACTATTTTATCTCTTTTAGGGTGAGACTGGAGCTCATGGTGCAAATGGAACCCCTGGACAAAGAGTAGGTTCTGACATTTTTTTTTTTAATGAATGTTTTATCTTATGGGAAAATGCTATTCATTCTACAATTTCTTCATAATTTACAAGAAAGAATGACGTTGAAATTGTCCTCAAAATATACGTGTTTATATAGGGTGCACGTGGTCAGTCTGGTGAGAGAGGTCGTCCTGGCCCTGCTGGTCCAGCTGGTGCCCGTGGTGCTGATGGTAACACTGGTGCTACTGGCCCTGCTGTGAGTATTTGACCTTCGACCCCTCCTGTGTCCTAGACTAGATTTCCAAGGTCCAGTCTAACACTATTTTGTATGTGATCTTCCTTATCAGGGTCCAGTTGGAGCTGCTGGCCCTCCAGGTTTCCCTGGTGGCCCCGGACCTAAAGTACGTGCCTTTCTTTTGTTTCAACCTGTGAAATACTGTAAATTAAAGTGTTTATAAATATGTTGGCCTCTTCTATGTGCTATGTGCATGTCTGTATCATATATCTTTACTTAAATTACTTCTGATCTGAAGTCTTCCACATGTCGTAGGTGCATTATTGTAATAGCAGTGCAGTATCCGCTTGCTAATTAAGCTCTTTCTCTGATTTCATCATTAACTGACAGGGAGAGATTGGACTTGCTGGTTCCACTGGCCCAGCTGGAGCTCAAGGACAGAGAGGAGAGCCTGGACCAAATGGTGTTGCTGGCCCAGTTGGTCCTGCTGTAAGTATGCTTATTAGTTGAATTAATGCAACATGATATAATCACAGGAAGGTAGTCACAGCCTCTTTTTTTTTCCACCTTGTCTAGGGTAACCCCGGTGCTAATGGTCTCGCTGGTGCTAAGGGAGCTGCTGTAAGTATCCAGTGAGATTTTATTTGAGTGAAAGAATGACAATAAGAGTCTAACTGGATGTGAAATGCTACAATGCAAGGCAAGATAGGGCAAGTTTATTTGAACAGAACATTAGATACACACTCTTACAGACTTGCATTTTTCAAGCATTATGGAAATGTACTTTTGACCGAGGCCTTTCAGTGAGTCACAAAAAAAAAATCAAGCCTTGTTATAGCAAATATAGCGTTGTTTCCCAAAGCAGGCCTGTAAGACTCCCACAAGTCCATATTATTTCTTTTTCTCTCTCCCAAAACCTGTGCCATGTTGTGTTCAGCTTTGTTAGATCACTGGGAGATGGGAGAGAGTAAAAACTGGGAAACTCAAATGATTGGTTGGGGAAACATGACACAACAAATACATGCAGTGCATAAAGTATTGTGTATCTGTGGTGCCATGTTTCACAAACCAGTTCTCTTGGTTATTTATATTTTTACTCTTTCTCTCTGTTATCGCTCGTAAAAATGTATATAAAATGGGATTCATTTGTGTGATTTCCCATAAGCTTATGCCTTTCTTTGAGCTAAATTCTTAATATATTAGATATTTGATAGTATATTCAGATAAAATGAACCATTTTATTTGTGTTATTATAATACTCCCATCAAGATTTAAAGTAAAAGCAAAGACTGTAACAAACAAACTACAAAATAAGGTGCATTAGGTTTCATTTGAAAACGTTGTCTTTGAGCCAGGATGAATTATAAATAAAAATGTTTGACAGCGGGCGGCACGGTGGTGTAGTAGTTAGCGCTGTCGCCTCACAGCAAGAAGGTCCGGGTTCGAGCCTCGTGGCTGGCGAGGGCCTTTCTGTGTGGAGTTTGCATGTTCTCCCCGTGTCCGCATGGGTTTCCTCCAGGTGCTCCGGTTTCCCCCACAGTCCAAAGACATGCAGGTTAGGTTAACTGGGGACTCTAAATTGACCGTAGGTGTGAATGGTTGTCTGTGTCTATGTGTCGGCCCTGTGATGACGTGGCGACTTGTCCAGGGTGTACCCCGCCTTTCGCCCGTAGTCAGCTGGGATAGGCTCCAGCTTGCCTGCGACCCTGTAGAACAGGATAAAGCGGCTAGAGATAATGAGATGAGATGAGATGTTTGACAGCTTCTTTGGTTCTCTCAAATAGTTGACTTGGAAAAACCAAGTGTTCTGCACCCATCTTGTATTCATTTTTAGTATCATGCTGTTATGAACTAAAAATAGGTTTAATCTTGCACACTAATGGTTCTTTTGGTTTGTCACTCTGGGGGAACCAATAAAAGTTCTATGTGGAACCCTACAACAGAATTTTTGAATATTAGAACCATTTTAATCCTCCAAAGAAGCCTTGAGGAAGCCATTTTCTTAAGTGTACATTTAAAGTGTATAATGTACAGTTATATAATGGACATTCAATTGTGCCTTTCCGTGTTGAAATGAATTTATTTTAATATGCATTTCATTTGTGATCTTTAAACTTCTGGTTGATCTTGCAGGGCACCCCTGGTGTTGCTGGTACCCCTGGTTTCCCTGGCCCAAGAGGAGGCCCTGGTCCCCAGGGACCTTCTGGAGCTGCTGGCCCCAGAGGCCTTACTGTGAGTTCCACCTAACCAGAGCAAACATAAAACCATGCTATGTATATTGTCTGTATTCTGCTAGACAGTTCTGAAGGACTTTTCATTGTTTCTGCCCATTAGGGTGACCCAGGACCTGTCGGAGTGAAGGGAGAAGCTGGTGTCAAGGGTGAGCCTGTAAGTATAATTATACCATGTATTTTTGTTCCTAAGTATGTGTTAATGAGCAGGAGTTTCCTGGGTTGTTTCCTTTCCTAATCTTGTTGTGCTTGTTGTGTGCAGGGTAACGTTGGCCCTCACGGTCTCACTGGTGCTCCTGGTGATGAGGGCAAGAGAGGCTCAACTGGTGAGCATGGAGCAGCTGGACCTGTTGGTATGCGTGGACCCAGAGTGAGTAATATTTTGGGTTTTTTTTAGCCATATATATGAATCCTATATGTTCAACAATTTCACATGTATTTGCTAGTTTCTGTGATTTACAGTTGTCAATGTTTCAATGATGTCTATGCATTTTCTTTATAGGGAGCAGCTGGAACTCGTGGTCTTCCTGGTCAAGGTGGTAGAGGAGGACCAATTGTTAGTAAATTATGCTACCATTATAAATAACTAATGAATGTCCATTTGTAGTTTGAGAAAAATGTTCTGTAAATTATGATAAGATTTCTTGCAATTAAGAAAACCTGCTATACCTACTATAGTTTTGCACCACTACATATATGGTTAGACATATTTGTAATGAAGGCCTTGATTTTTACCTGCTGTAGTATCTGAAAAAGAAAAATAACAATATACTTTCAGATAAGTTATGTGGCAATACTGACTTCTAAACTTTTCACTCCCAGGGCATGCCTGGAGCAAGAGGCAGTAGTGGTCCTGCTGGTGCACGTGGACCTCCTGGTGATGCTGGCCGTCCTGGTGAGCCCGGTCTGGTTGGAGCCAGAGTAAGTATTTTACCTGTACCTATATACTATGAGAAATATATAAATATTGATTTTCAGAGTGTCTGCAGGAAGAGCTTGAGTATTATATTGTTTTGAATTTGAATTTACATGGCCTTTAGGCCATTCATAATTTCAGTTTTCTTTAGAGTTTTTTTTCTTATGTGACTGGATCTGTTTTAAAAAAATATTTGACATAACATGGGACTAATTTGGCTTTCAGTGTGGAGAAAATAATCCAAAAGCTTTTGCCAAACAGGATTTTTCTTTTAACTCTGAAGCTCACAGTATCTTTAAACATTTTGCAAAATAGGCATAAATATAGAGTTGAATGCTTAACTGCCTCACAAACATGATGACTGCTTTAATTACAGTGCAAAAGTAATATAAAAGATCCACTTCTGTTCATAGCAAACGTTTTATATTACTAGTGTTATCTATGTACTTGCCTTTTTATGTTATTGTCATGCGTAATGAATATGAGAACAATTAGAGCTCAACAACTGAGCCAGATTCCTTGTATACTCTCGCATACTTAGGCAATAAACCAAGATTCTGATTCTGACTTTCCTTAATTGTGAGTTCGGTATATCAGCACTGCAAAATAGATCCTAAAATATATTGGGAGTAGCCCATTAAAAAAAGATTTTCAAATGTTTTAAAGGCATAATAAACTTAAATGCATATACCCATTAACAACACCCATAGTTAGATAATGTATATGGCATAGTATAGTATAATGCAAATGTTGACAGTCATTTTACAGATTTTATGATGGTGAATTAGACAAGAGAAATTGCTACATATTAATTTGCTCTCTGGTTATAGGGTCTCCCTGGTAGCCCTGGAAGCGGTGGACCCCAAGGAAAGGAGGGACCTGCTGTAAGTCTCTTCCAACAAAACATCAAAAATATTGATACTATATTGATATGTCAATTCTATAGAGAATTGCTGTGGTCTAAAAAGGGCTCTTTTAATCACTGCTACTGTGGATCTCCATCTCCAGGGTGCTCCCGGTCAAGATGGCCGCAGTGGACCTCCTGGCCCAACTGGACCCAGAGGCCAGCCTGGTAACATTGGATTCCCCGGCCCTAAAGGACCTTCTGTACGTAGAATTTGATATATGTTACAGTATTACAAAGTAGCACCAGCCAAACTCTGACAACTGACAGATTTCATCATAATATATCTGCATCCATCTCTAGGGTGAGCCTGGCAAACATGGAGAGAAGGGACCCGCTGGTGCTTCTGGTCTGAGAGTAAGTATCTTGTAATTTCATGTCGCCCCTATAAGTATCAGTATTGATCTTTGTTATACAGTAATACAGTTGTCTAGTCACTGAGTCATATTTTCTAATTTTAGGGCCCCCCTGGTCCTGATGGTAACAATGGACCTGCTGGTTCCGTTGGAGCTGCTGTAAGTAGACTTAATAAGACCTGGAAATCTACTAACCTAACAAGAGTATGAGAGCTCTGATTGTAATGTTGATTTTTCTTTGTTTTGCAGGGTGGTTCTGGTGAGAAGGGAGAGGCAGGACCTGCTGGTGCTCCTGGTTTCCAGGTCTGTATCTCAGTCTTATTTATTCACTTAGGTCAGGTTGAAAGGACATAATTTCCTGCCCAGGGCTCTTAGACAGTTTATAATGCCTCAGTAAAATATATTGTGTGATTTACTATACTAGAGTATACCGCACACTGTTAGGGGAGTAACATAAGTGGTCTTTGGTCCCTTATTATTAGTGATGTGAGTTAAATGCCTTTGTGAATCTATCCTTGACATTAAATTATATTATATATACACATAGTAGCATAGAGTTGAAATTGGTATTTATACTTAATTATACTGTCCAAGTATTATTCTGTCAGAGTAATTATTATTAGAAATTAAGTCTGTCAGAGTCACTGATTTCCTTCTTTTAATTTCATAGGGTCTTCCTGGACCTGCTGGACCTGCTGGTGAGCCTGGCAAAGCTGGAGACAGAGTAAGATATTCATAAAATAGCAATGATGAACTAAAATAGCATACAAGTCTCCCATCAAAAATTAGAAATTTATATTTAAAGGTACATTTTGCATGGTCATACACCTCATAGCAAATACAATGTCTATAGTCATTTTGCAGTACAGTATCCAAGTCCACAGTAAATCTATTAATAAATGAATAGAACAGTAAATATTGTTCTAGAACTGGAAGAGAACAGTAAATACTGTTTATTCAGTAACAAGTGTGTTTAATTTCTTGATAGGGTATTCCTGGAGACCAAGGTCCCGCTGGAGTTGCTGGTGGCAAGGTATTATACTTATTCTTGCATTGAACATATGCATAAGCCAAGATAAATAACAGGATGAAAGACTAGTTTCTGATTATTTTCTCACATCTTCTCCCTCATCTGTGTTTCCATGTAGGGAGAGCGTGGTAACCCTGGACCTGCTGGTGCCATTGGCGCCCAGGGACCCATTGGTCCTCGTGGAGCTCCTGGTACTCCTGGCCTTGATGGAAACAAGGTAATCTGTGGTAATCTGTGTCACTGATTATTTAGTAATAACTATTCATACTGATTTGGGCACCAAATTGATTTTGATTTGATGTGTGATATATGTACATGAACATTTAACTGTCAGAGTCTACAGTATCTGAATGAGTGTTAAAGTGAGATTGTACAGAGATTGTACAGTTTCCCTATAGCAGCACAAGAGTTTTCAGACATTGTGATCTTCTTCCTTCAGGGTGAGCCTGGTGCTGCTGGTCTTCCTGGTGCTGCAGGTCCCCAGGGTACTGTTGGCATGCCTGGTGAGCGTGGTGCAGCTGGTTCTCCTGGAGTCAAGGGTGAGAAGGTCAGTTCAGGAGAAAACTTCACTCTTTTCAACATTGTGCATCCTTAGAGCAAGAGCTACTGTTTTAGTTCTAGATTCTCAGTCAGCATGTATACTGGGAACTTCTCATGGTGAAGACAGCAATGTTGTTTGGTCCTGCTATATCTGACTGTCAATAAAAAAGGATCTTAGTTTTTGTTTTGTTTTTTTTTATACATAGGGTGAGTCTGGACACAGAGGCCTAGAAGGCAATGCTGGAAGAGATGGTGCACGTGTAAGTTGCAGCTCAGGCTCCTTTAAAGAAATATCACTATATTTATCCCATATATGTGATTGTTCCTTAATCTGCATGTCTAAGTTAAATTTATTTATTTATTTATTTATTTATTTTTACTTACCAGGGTGCTCCTGGACCCACTGGACCTCCTGGACCTGCTGGTACCAATGGTGATAAGGTAAAGAATATGCTCTGCTGCGTGGTTGAACACAAAAATATTTTTGCAGTTTTTTAGGTGACAATTCCTTTGTGGATCTTATCTATTTTATCTAAATTATGGAACTTCCACTGAAAAGTCAGTAAACTGTCAGCATGACTACTATAGTGTATACTTGACCATGATTGCTCACTGCTGGAGAGGCATCACTCACCCGGTGGATCAGCCATGTTGTCCACAAAAGTACTAGAGAGAGAACAAGAGAACTACAGTAGAACCAAAGTGGAGAGAACTGAATATAATTTTATATACTATTAACTATATGCTGAAATAGTTTGATTATTATTATTTAGTCTTCCTCAAAATTTTATATATATATATATATATATATATATATATATATATATATATATATATATATATATATATATAAAATATTAGTAAACAGCCATAGACACTGATGATATATTCTTAATATATTATGAATACACCTATAGAAAATGGCCTGTATATATACATCAAGAATCCCTAATGCCCTCTAGGTTTATTATTATTATTATTATTATTATTATTATTATTATTATTATTATTATTGCATTTGTCACCATAAGACAATATTACTTGCTTAGAATTTTGAGGCTTAATTCACCATAGTTGAGTTGTTGAAAATTAAACAAGTTGACTAGTTGCGGTGAAGACATTCTGAAAAAAAAAATAGCCAAAATAATTTGTCATATTAATAATAATCAGGGGCGGCACGGTGGTGTAGTGGTTAGCGCTGTCGCCTCACAGCAAGAAGGTCCTGGGTTCGAGCCCCGTGGCCATCGAGGGCCTTTCTGTGCGGAGTTTGCATATACTCCCCGTGTCCGCGTGGGTTTCCTCCGGGTGCTCCGGTTTCCCCCACAGTCCAAAGACATGCAGGTTAGGTTAACTGGTGACTCTAAATTGACCGTAGGTGTGAATGTGAGTGTGAATGGTTGTCTGTGTCTATGTGTCAGCCCTGTGATGACCTGGCGACTTGTCCAGGGTGTACCCCGCCTTTCGCCCGTAGTCAGCTGGGATAGGCTCTAGCTTGCCTGTGACCCTGTAGAAGGATAAAGCAGCTAGAGATAATGAGATGAGATAATAATCAGACAGTCAATTTTTATTGCTACACATGCACAGCAAAAACAAAAAAGTCATAATTGAAATGTTACATCGCTGTTGATGTGTTAGTGATGATGCATGTTGAGTAATAATGTGTATTGCTGAAGTTTCAGGAAGTGTCGCTTTAACAACAGGACCTGCAGTAAGGTTCTACAGAAGAACTAAATACTTACCATGATTGGTAGTATAATGACATTATATGATTCAACTCTATAATGTTTTAATTCAAATAGAAGTGTTACTTGTCATTTACCCACAACAATAGGTATAAAAACTGTAAAACATTGAGTTTGAAAAACAAATTGAGTTATCACTGACATCATATCCAAGAGATTGGGATTCAGTTAATTAGTTGAATTGGTTTGACAGTAAACAAGTTCCTTGGACACTACATCTATATTTGTCTCTACAGAAAATCATTTGGTTCAAGAAAGTCTGTTATGTGATTCATTCCTACCTGCTAAATAATGTTGACTGTTCTCTTCTAGGGTGAGGCTGGTGCCGCTGGTCCTGCTGGCCCTTCTGGTGCTCGTGGTGTTCCTGTAAGCACTATTACTTTAATGCAAAATGCTCATCTCTTCCATGAAGAATTGGAAATAATATGACATAATTTTATGAAGCACTCTTAATTGATTTGTTATAGTCATGTTATATCCACTTTGTAGGCAGTACATCAAGTCAAGGGACTTTGACTTGACTTGACATCTATTTTATGCATCAAAATTATGTAATTATTTGTTAATAGGGAGAGCGTGGTGAGGCTGGCCCTGCTGGACCTCCTGGATTTGCTGGGCCTCCTGTAAGTGCACATGCATGTCAATGTTTTTAATGACTTCTATTTTTCACCAAGATCAAGATTGACAGGCTTTCCATGGTTCTTGCAGGGTGCTGATGGCCAGGCTGGAGCTAAAGGTGAGAAAGGTCCTGCTGGTGGAAAGGGTGATGTTGGACCTTCTGGCGCTGTTGGTCCTGTCGGTAGCCCCGGACCTGCCGTAAGTTTAAAATAATACAATAATACAAACACTGAGATGAAAACTTGAAATAGCACAACAGGGTCTTGAGACCAGAGAGTTGTAAGTGAAACTTTGGACAAAAAACAAGTAGATATTTCAAATGAGATTTAAATGAAATGAATGTAATATCTACTAACTAAGGTCCCAGTGTGTATCTTCATACAGTTTTGAATAAAGTATTAAAAAGGTCAGTTTTTGTCAGAGGTCACTTATGCGTTCTTATTGACAGAACCTTTTATATATAAATTCTGAAATGCAGTTTATTTTGTAGGAATCAAACACTAGGCTGTAGCTTAGCCCTAAACCATGAAAGAGCATAGGATATACAGCTTCTGAACTGACAGCAGAATAAGGCATGCTGTTTTTTATGGTTATCAAACAAACATGCTAAATGTTCAGCAATATGGGTAAAGTTCCTCTAATAATCTATTGTATTATGTTGTTTCATCAGGGTCCTGCTGGTCCTGCTGGCCCCCCTGGTACTCGTGGTGAGACTGGTCCCTCTGTAAGTGCCTTTTGTAGTATTACAATGTTTCCTTGTGGTTTTTGTTTTTCAAATTATTGTTCATGTGTAATGTTTTACCTTGTCTCTGTCACAGGGTTTGACTGGTTTCCCTGGTGCTGCTGGAAGAGTTGGTCCTCCCGGTCCTGCTGTGAGTTTTCTAATGCCTGAACACATTAAAAAAATAACCACTGAAACTCCATGCAGTTTCCTATACTGGATGTAGTACTAACAAGCTGGATTATAGAAGTGTTCACTGGCATGATCAAGATGGATTAGACTAAAGAGATGTCTTACATCTTCTTAATCTACAGGGTATTGCTGGACCTCCTGGTGTCACTGGTCCCGCTGGAAAGGATGGTCCTCGTGGTATTCGTGGTGATTCTGGACCCACTGGACCTCAGGGAGAGACCGGCCATCTTGGACCTCCTGGCCCAGCTGGTGACAAGGGATCCCCCGGAGAGGCTGGTTCTAAGGTATTTTACCTAACATTCCAAATGCACCTTAAATTATTCCAGCTCCATTATACAATCAGTATATACACAAATTAAGATGGACTATTAAAACAGAATGCACTGCTATGACCACAGGGAGCTGCAGGTATTCCTGGACCTGCTGGTTTGATTGGACCTGCGGGAATCCCTGGTCTTCCTGGTAGCAGAGGTGAACGTGGTAATCCCGGTGGTGTTGGTGCTGTTGTAAGTGACCTCATCCTCTTGTAAGCACATTCTGAGCCTTGGTCATCCTAACTTTGATATAGCTTTTGGATAACATCAGTAGGCACAGTCGCTGATTTCCTGAATATATCACTTGTACTACCTCCCTTGGCTAACTTGGTAATCTTATGTGTTACTCAGGGTGAGCCTGGTAGAGTTGGCCCTGCTGGTTCCCCTGGCGCCCGTGGTCCATCTGGTAACATTGGTCTGCCTGGTCTGACTGGTCCTCAGGGAGAGGCTGGACGTGAGGTAAGCGATACTGTGCCATTTTATGTACAGTACCAGAAACAGGTTTGGATCATGTTCAAACTGGAGGATTGCATATTTTAAATGTCTTGCATGTCTGACTTTTTGAGACACTTTTTTCTAAAGATGCAAAATACAGGCTGAAGTCAATGCAAATGAATTTTTTCTGCCTGAAATGTTATTTACTAAGCGATGAACATCACTTTAGGAACTATAATTGCATGCCTAAGTTAAAATATCCGGAGGACATGTGATAAATTTGCAGAAGGATGTTTCTGCTAATCTAGAACAAATTTATACCATTTACCAAGCCTCAATGATCAGAAAGTTAATCTAAAATGTGCCTTAGTAAAATACTCAAAAGGTCTCTCAAAATAATGACTTTCTACCTGTTTTACCAGGGGCATAGTAACAGCATTTAACCTGACCATTCTTAATATAATGCACATCTGTGTTTATATTCTTTATTCATTTATTCAAGCAGTATTTTGAATTTTTTTTTACACATTTCACTGCTCTTAGTAAGCATTATACTTGAGTTAATTTGACAGCTGAAGTTCAGTTTGACTCATCAGTGCCTAGAAAGTCACACTGCACTATTTATAAGATAATGTAGATATTAGGATAATGTTCATTGGGACATTGAAAGCCAAACTATAATTTTTTAAACTTTTTTTAAAAATGATATACACTTTGGGATTATAGATCATTTCATTCCATAATCAACCAACATAAGCTTGCATGTAAAGTATTCATTTTGCTGAATCTATTAAATTAGCTTTGTGAGTTTTAAGGCTAAACATAGAGTACTACTGTTTATGTGCCATGTAAAACAAAAGCTGGTATATGCTCCACCACAGTAACAGGCATGGTACATTTATTATAGTATTGTGCATTTTGTCATTTATGGGTTTATATGGTTGATGTACCGTAGTATGTGGGCCTGTTATTAATGCAAACATATAGAAATCATACCCCTTGAACCAATTATCTGCAAAAATGCTATTCAAACCTTCAACAAATGGCACACCCCTCTCCCTCAGAATCCCCTCTATACCTTTTAAATTACAGCAAAAATTGTATCCCATCATTTGAGGAAGTTTTAATGGGACAGTGTTTGAAATACCCAAGAGCCAATTTATTATATTTTGTTCCACAATTACATCTTGATCTTTATTTTATACTCCTCTATAGGGTAGCCCTGGTAATGATGGACCTCCTGGCCGTCATGGTGCTGCTGGTGTGAAGGTAAAAGTTAAACAGTAGTAAGAAATGCAGGATGTGATTAACTACATATGTTTATTCTAATTTTTGTGGCCTGGAATAATAACAGTGACTTATATTTAACTGGACTGTTTCAAACTGACAGGGTGACCGTGGAGAGCCTGGATCTCCTGGCCATGTTGGACCTGCTGGTGCTTCTGGACCCGTGGGACCATCTGGTCCTGCTGGCAGACCTGGAAACCGTGGTGAGGCCGTAAGTATCCAGGCCTGAAACATATACATTAACAATTTCTGGATGTATTTCAGATTTGAAAATAAACATTGAGTTCTCTTGGTAGTATGGTAGCAATCTTGGAGCTGTTATTGACAGTACGCTTTTATGATAGATAAAAATTAAATTCCCATTTTGTTCATCCTTTTCTTCAGGGACCCTCTGGAGCTGTTGGATCAGCTGGTCCTGCTGGTGCAAGAGGTGCCCCTGTAAGTAAATTGACTGTGAAAGATCCACAGATGTGTTTGCTATTTATTAATAATGCTGCAAACAATGATAAATATAACTTTTCTGTATGTGTTCAATAGGGCCCTGCTGGAGCCCGTGGTGAGAAGGGTGGGGCTGGAGACAAGGGAGATAGAGGCATGAAGGGACTGCGTGGACATCCTGGTCTTCAGGGAATGCCTGGACCCAGCGTGAGTGACCCCATCTTAGTATAAGGGGCTGTAGTTTTCCAACTAGAAACAGAATGCCAGGCTCTGCATGAATTTCTATATGTGCTCTGAAATTAGGACAGATATTCATTTTTAACTTGCTGGTCTGTAATAATGATTTTACCTTACAGGGACATAGTGGTGATAGTGGCCCAGCTGGTCCTTCTGGACCTTCAGGTCCCAGAGTAAGTAACCTACCTTCTGTTATCAAGTCATTGTTTAGCTGTGAACCTTGGAGTACTGTTGGTAAAATTTTTGTAATCTACCTTCATAGGGCCCTGCTGGTCCCAGTGGCCCAGCTGGTAAGGATGGTAGACCTGGCGCTGCTGGTCCTGTTGGACCTGTTGGACATCGTGGTGCCCCTGGATCAGTTGGACCAGTTGTAAGTAGTCATTTTTGTCCCAAGAACATAAGGATAAAAGGTCAACAAGAAATGCAATGAACCATTGCAAGCATGTAGCTTGAAGAAAGTACTAACTTGATCTGCAGGGACCTCCCGGATCTCCTGGTCTCCCTGGACCCCCTGGTGCTGCTGGTGGTGGATATGATATTTCTGGTGGCTATGATGAGTACAGAGCTGACCAGGCTGCTCTCAGGGCTAAGGACTACGAGGTGGATGCCACTATCAAGTCCCTAAATACTCAGATCGACAACCTGCTCTCACCTGAGGGCTCCAAGAAGAACCCTGCCCGCACCTGCCGTGACATCAGGCTCAGCCACCCTGACTGGACCAGCGGTGAGTTCTCAAACTGCTGATATGTAACTCTTTGAATTCTTATAATGATCACTGCACCTGGTACTGACCTGCAACTCTTGTCCAACTAAGTATGTGTCTGTTTTCTTTTGCAGGTTTCTACTGGATTGATCCTAACCAGGGCTGCACCATGGATGCCATCAAGGCCTACTGCGACTTCACCACAGGTCAGACCTGTATCTATGCTCAGCCTGAGAGCATTGCACGCAAGAACTGGTACAGAAGTACCCAGGAGAAGAAGCATGTCTGGTTCGGAGAGACCATCAATGGTGGCACTGAGGTGAGTTTTATATACAATTATATATATTCATAAGTTTGCTCTAATTCATAGGTTCTTCTATTACTTTAACCAACTTCTGTTCACTTTGGTGTTACATTTAGTCTTTCTTTTCTCTCCTCAGTTTGGCTATAATGATGAGACCCTGAGCCCACAGTCCATGGCTACACAGCTGGCCTTCATGCGTCTGCTGGCCAACCAGGCTGTCCAGAACATCACCTACCACTGCAAGAACAGCATTGCCTACATGGATGGTGAGAACAGCAACCTGAAGAAGGCTGTCCTGCTGCAGGGCTCCAATGATGTGGAACTCCGGGCAGAGGGCAACAGCCGCTTCACCTACAGCGTTCTGGAGGATGGCTGCACTGTAAGTTTAGTGTTCAGTATCTGTGTATCTGACTACATGTGTCTCAAAACTACAGGCTACTGTCAATAGGATAATTGTCTGATTTAGACTTCCACGAGCTCTTACAAAGTTCAGATATTCAGTTAAATGCAAAAGCATACTTCCAAACTTGAGATGAGATTATTATACGAGATAAAACTTTAATTGTGACTTGTGTTACTTCTCACTAACGTCTATTTCACCTTTGTGTCTTGCCCTGTAGAAACACATTGGCCAGTGGAGCAAGACAGTCATTGAATACAGAACAAATAAACCATCTCGCCTGCCCATCCTCGACATTGCACCTTTGGACATTGGTGGCGCTGATCAAGAATTTGGTCTGGACATTGGCCCAGTCTGTTTCAAATGAATAGACTCAAGATAAATTAACAAAAAGAGAGAAAGAAAGAAAAATGAAAAAATCTCTGCCCTTCTTCTCTGTGTTGTTTTTTATACTGAATGCTGATTTCCTCTGCACATCCACTTGCTTAAGCTGGGCTCTATCGGAGAGGACCAATGGACTGAACGGAGAATTGCACAATGCAAATTAATACAGCTGCCCAAAAAAAGAGATACTGGGAAACACCATGGTGTGGGACATGCCATCGTTTTGTAAAAAATGAAAGAAGTGTAATAAAAATGATGAAAGTATGCATCACTTTGTGGTCTTTATATATCTTCCAAAGAGGAGGTTTAAAACCACAATTTCCAAAAGGTTTAAACTACCTCATGCCTGTAAAAAGAAAATATTATCAGACCTGAACCACATCCTACCCATTGGTACTAAGGCTTCAAGTTCTGTCCTGTGTCAAAGGTGCTCAAACACTTGAAGTGCGGATATATGGTGCTACATTTACAGCTGTGGAGGAAACCACTTTTACTGTATTACTTTGTATTGCTTTTAAGGAGTATTGCACAGGTCCCGCTGATGACCCCATTTTTTAAGCAGGTGGAGAATTCCTAAATCTGATGTTTGTCCAGATTTTACTTTTCATGTTTTCGTTGTTTTGTTTTTAGTTTTGTTTGGATTCCTTTCTGTTAAGGCATTTAGTTCAACCACTCCCCCTCCCAGTGTTCATACTGACAATCACGTTTCATCCATTTGAAAGGGTATTGGAGGCCTCTCTCTAGCAAAAATGAACCACAAAGTTTATTGTACCTATTTTGTATATGTGAGATGTTTAAATAAATTGTGAAAAGTTCTGAAATAAAGCATGTCCAATGTTCTAAAACACAACATTCCACGAGTTAAATGATTTAAAGTGTTTAGAACAGCTGAAAAGTCCAATCTCATGAATGTGCGATCATGACTTCAGAACTTTTTTAACTTTCAAACATACAAAAGGACAACAGATTCACTGAAGGAACCAGATCATCTAAAAGTTAAATCATAGTTGTCCATTACCCCAAATATTGATAATCACCCAAAACATTTTTGATCTCTAAACTAGTTCATTTCATATTGGAGCTATGAGGCTATTAAAATAAACATATAAAATTGGTATTATATTCACATTTGAATAATTTCTAACACATTATTTAGCCTTTAAACCTTTGGCCACACCTCCTTCCTAGGTCTGATGCTTGTACAGTGATACCAAACTGTAACGTGATTTCAGGTTTAAGATGGTTGCTATTACTGTTTCTAACTAAGCTTCACTTAACATTTACCTTGTAGCTGAATGAAAAACAAAAAAGCAAACTTCAGACACCAAACATTGGTGGGGGTGGGGGGGTGGGGGAGTGTGTACATTTTATTTTTGGATAATATATTCCGTTAAAGTTTTGATTGACAAAAAACTTGAACCCAGGAGCAAGTTTCATTTAAGAAACAACTTACTATTATTTCAGATACTGTAGTCAAAATATTTGAGTAAAACTTTCCTCTCTGTATATTCAGTGTTGTCTTTTCACACAATTTTCCACTCATCCATAGTCAAAATATGTGGAGTCTGACATTTTTATAGTTTCGTACTGCTACTAGTATGTTAATGTAGCAAACATAAGAAAATATTATAGCTACCTTTAAAAAAAAAATCAATCTGCATGTGTAAATTATTACTCATCTGTCTCAAACCGTGCAATGTGTTACCCACAGCATATTGACAGTAAACGGAAGATTCTCTGATTCACCACAGAGAGGCCGTATTACTCAAAATGCTTTTGGGTGTGCTATTGTTGAAAGGGAGGAAACTGACACGAACCCACACCAGAAGAATTTAATGAATAGACATGTGGTTGCACTTGCAACATTTGTGTACATGAACTAAAGGGCTGAAACACACCCTTTGCCAACACAGCATACAATCCATTCTGTCTGTCAGTTCAATGACTGTCAAAGTAGCCTAACAAAAGTTTGCCTATGTATAGACCACTTTCCTGGTATTAACCCCAGACCTATAAAATTCAGCCAGGTTGCAGAGAGGGCCACAAATTAAGTTAGTTTAATTTTTCCTTGTAGCAAATTATTAAAGTATCCTAAACCTTAATCTGCTTTGAATTTCTTTCTGAATACATATTGCTCTTCGGGAGGAAAAATGTGATATTTCTCAGGCCAACTGTACCCCCCGTTTGTCCTGTTTTGTCACATTACAAGCTGGAATTAAAATGGATTTGGGGGGGGGGGGGGGGGGGTTTAGCACCATTTGATTTACACAACATGCCTACACCTTTAAAGGTGCAAATTGTTTTTAATTGTGACACCGGTTTCCCTCACAGTCCAAAGGCATGCAGGTCAGGTTAACTGATGACTCTAAATTGACCGTAGGTGTGAATGTGAGTGTGAATGGTTGTCTATGTGTCAGCCCTGTGATGACCTGGCGACTTGTCCAGGGTGTACCCCGCCTTTCGCCCATAGTCAGCTGGGATAGGCTCCAGCTTGCCTGCGACCCTGTAGAACAGGATAAGCGGCTACAGATAATAAGAATGAGACAAACAATAATTAAGATGAAAAAAAAAACAGAAATCCGGAGTGTCCATAGGTATTCGCCCCCTTTCATATGAAACCCCTAAATAAGAGCTGGTCCAACCAATTCACTTCATAAGTCACATAATTAATTGATTAAGATCCACCTGTGTGCAATCAAAGTGTCACATGATATGTTACATGATGTCTGTATAAATCAACCTGTTCTGGAAGGACCCCGACTCTGCTACACTACTAAGCGAGCAACATGAAAACCAAGGAGCCCTCCAAACAGGTCAGAGACAAAGATGTGAAGAAGTATGGATCAGGGTTGGGTTATAAAAAAAAAAACTATCCCAAACTTTGAATATCCCAGGGAGCACCATTAAATCCATTATAGCAAAATGGAAAGAATATGGCACCACTATAAACCTGACAAGAGAAAGCCGCCCACCAAAACTCACAGACTGGGCAAGGTGGCATTAATCAGAGATGCAACAAAGACACCAAAGATAACACTGAAGGAGCTCCAAAGATCCACAGTGGAGATGGGAGAATCTGTCCATCGGACCACTTTAAGCCGTACACGCCACAGAGTGGGGCTTTATGGAAGAGTGGCCAGAAAAAAGTTATTGCTTAAGAAAACACCTTTGGAGTTTGCCCAACAGCATGTGACAGGATCCCCAAACACATGGAAGAAGATTCTATGGTCAAATGAGACTAAAACTGATATTTTTGGCCATCATGGGAAATGCCATGTGTGGCACAAACCCAACACCCTGAGAACACCATTCCTACAGTGAAGCATGGTGGTGGCAGCATCATGTTGTGGGGATATTTTTCATCTGGAGGGACAGGAAAGTTGATCAGGACTGAAGGAAAGATGGATGACATTAAATACAGGGCAATTCTGGAGGAAAACCTGTTTGAGTCAGCCAGAGGTTTCAGACTGGGATGAAGGTTCACGTTCCAGCAGCACAATGACCCGTAACATACAGTACTGCTAAAGCTACAATGGAGTGGTTTAAAGGGAAACATTTAAATGTCTTGGAATGGCCTCATCAAAGCCCAGACCTTAATCCAATTGAGGATCTGTGGCATAACTTGAAGATTTCTATACACCAACGCAACCCATCTAACTTGAAGGAGTTGGAGCAGTTTTGCCTTGAGGAATGGGCAAAAATCCCAGTGGCTAGATGTACTAAGCTAATAGAGACATACCCCAAGAGACTTGCATCTGTAATTGCAGCAAAAGGTGGCTCTACAAAGTATTGACTTGAGGGGTGAATACCTATGCACACTCCAGAGTTCTGTTTTTTCATCTTAATTATTGTTTGTGTCATAATAAAAAAAAAACAACTTGCACTTTTAAAGTGGTAGGCAGGTTGTGTAAATCAAATGGTGCTAACCCTCCAAAAATCCATTTTAATTACAGCTTGTAATGCAACAAAATAGGACAAACACCAAGGGGGATGAATACTTTTGCAAGACACTGTATATTCCAAGTATTGTATATGTCGCCAGGGAAGATATGCATTAAGATTTTTCTCTGTCCTGGCATCCAGGTGGTGGAATGAACTCCCCACTGCAATCCCCCCACTGGTTTCAAATGAAGATTAAAACTTACCTCTTGATCAAGCACTTTTTTAAAATCTGTATTTTAAAAATCTTTGTTTGGTGTGTGTTTTTCCCCTATACTGTTCCATCCTCCCCAACAGGCTTTTTAGGCTGATGGTATTCTTAGTCTCTGACCTAGCTGTAAATCATTCTGGATAAGGGCTGTTTGATGCTGTATATATATATGATCGACTTCTAGGTTGAATTTTGATAAGTGTAATGTTACCAAACAATGCAGTAGTTGTTAGGGTTTTGCTAGGATTCGAACCTGGTTCACTGGTGTGATAATCCAGCAAACCCCCACTAGGCCACCAGGGGGATGACTCAAATGCAGAGGCGTGAGGTGGAAGTAGAAAAGTATCAAAAAGTTTATTTACAATATATACAGTCCAAAAAGAAATAATCCAAAATGCTCAGAAGATGAAGGGAAAATAAAAAATATCCAAAAGTTCAAGGTCAAAACAAAAGCCAAAAAAAACCCAGAAAAGAAAAGGCAAAAATACCAACACTCAGAAGATCCAAAAAACATTAAATACTAAGTCCAAAAAGTCCAAAGAGAAAAGCAAAGTGCAAAACCAAAAAGACAAAGGCAAGGAACATGGTACAGAGGTAACTGGAGCTAAACATAACAGCACAAAGACTCCGTGACAAGAGGACTGAACTCAGGGGTATAAATACACAAACTAATTAAGGACAGGGCGGGGCAGGAAACAGGCAATAAGACAAACACAAAACACAGAACACAGTGGCAACCTCTAGAGGCCAAAACAAACATGACCAAACAAAGGAAATAACAGCAGCCTCTAGAGGCCAAAACAGTCCCAGTCCTAACAGGACCCCCCCCCCCCCCCCCCCCCCCCCCAGGAGCGTCTCCTGATGTTCCCAGGGCGATCAGGATGGGCCAAATGGAAGTCCCGACAAAGTTCTTTATCAAGTATGTCCCGAGCTGGGACCCAGCAGCGCTCCTCAGGGCCATAGCCCTCCCAGTCCACAAGATATTGGAGACCCCCGCGAACCCGGCGGGAGTCCAGCAGGTGGCGCACGGTGAAAACAGTCTGACCCTGGAAGATGCGGGGGGTGGGGGGTTCCTAGGGGCAGGGGCATACATGGATGTCAGTATGGGCCGCAACAGGGAAACATGGAATGTGGTGTTGATCCTTAACATATGTGGTAACTGGAGCCGGTAGGAGACAGGGTTAACTCTGCATACAACCTTGAAGGGGCCAATGTAGAGAGGAGCAAGCTTGCGGTTCTCCACCTGCAGCGGAAGGTCCTTGGTGGACAGCCAAACCCGCTGCCCAGGGCGGAAAGTGTGGGCAGGTCTCCTATGGCGGTTGGCCTGAGTCTGGTTGGTACTGGAGGTCTGGATGAGTGTCCTCCTGACCTTGCTCCAGGTCTTGCGACACCGTCTCACGTATTGGTTGACCGAGGGCACCCCAGCGTCCTCCTCCTGGTCCGGGAACAGAGGTGGCTGGAACCCGAATTGGCACTGGAATGGCGACAGCTTGGTGGCCGATGACTGCAGGGTGTTGTGGGCGTACTCTGCCCACGGCAGCCAGGTGCTCCACGATGTCGGGTTATCCATAGCCAGGCCTCGCAGGGTGGTTTCCAGGTCTTGGTTGAGCCTCTCCGTCTGGCCATTGGACTGGGGGTGGAACCCAGAGGAGAGGCTGGCAGTGGCCCCGATGAGCTTGCAGAAGCCGTGCCACACTCGGGAGGAGAACTGGGGCCCCCGGTCAGAGACGATGTCCTGTGGAAGACCAAAGACTCGGAAGACATGATTAAATAACAATTTAGCAGTGTCAAGGGCAGAAGGGAGTTTGCACAGTGGTATAAAGTGGCAGGCCTTGGAGAATCTGTCCACTATGACCAGAATGACAGTGTTACCTTGAGACTCAGGGAGACCCGTGATGAAGTCGACCGCCACGTGGGACCAGGGATGCCGGGGAATAGGCAGAGGATGCAGGAGACCCTGGGGACACTGTCACGGGTTCTTGGTTCTGGTGCAGACCTCACAGGACAGGACAAATGACCTCACTTCCTTCTCCATGTTAGGCTACCAGAAGCGTCTTTTCAGGAAGTCCAGGGTCCTCCGAGCTCCCAGGTGGGCGGTGAGAGGGGAAGAGTGACCCCACTGGAGAATCTTGGCCCGGGCTTGATGAGGGACGTACAGGAGGCCCGGTGGCCCCATCCCAGGATCAGGGTCCCGACGTTGAGCTTGTCAAACGGTCTCCTCAATACCCCAGCGGACAGGAGCCACAATCCGGGATACAGGGATAATAGGCCCAACTTCACTCTTCCTGTTGTTAGGTGCGAACAGCCTGGAGAGCGCGTCCGGTTTGGTGTTCTTAGAGCCCGGGTGGTATGATAGGGTGAAGTTGAAATGGCTGAAAAACAAAGCCCACCTAGCCTGTCGTGGGTTCAGCCTCTTGGCTTGCTGGAGGTACTCCAGGTTCTTATGGTCCATCCACACCAGGAATGGATGTTGCACTCCCTCCAGCCAGTGCTTCCACTCCTCAAGGACTCGTTTGACCGCTAGCAGTTCCCGATCCCCCACATCATAGCGGGACTCCGCAGGGCTCAGGCGGTGGGAGAAGTAAGCGCAGGGGTGCAGCTTCCCTTCTGAGTGTTGAGAGAGCACCGCGCCGACACCACTGTCCAAGGCGTCCACCTCCACGATGAATGGTTGGGAGGTGTCCGGGAGAACCAGAATGGGTGCTGTGCAAAAGCGGTGTTTGAGGTCATTAAACTCCTTTTCTGCCTGAGGGGACCAGACATAGGATCCACCAGTCCTTTTGGTGAGGTCCGACATAGGTGCTGCTACGGAACTGAAGTTCCTGATGAACTTGCGGTAGAAGTTAGCGAATCCTAAGAACCGCTGAACCTCCTTAACGGACTTGGGAGTAGGCCAGTCCCGGATGGCCAGGGTCTTGGCTGGGTCCATTTGGAGTTGCCCTGTTCGTATGACAAATCCCAGGAAGGAGACCTCGGGGACATGAAACTCGCATTTCTGGGCTTTAGCAAACAGATTATTCTGTAAAAGTCTCCGGAGGACTTGGCAGACATGGTGGCGGTGCTCCTGTAAGGTCTTGGAGAATATCAGGATGTCGTCGAGGTAGACGAAAACGTATAGATTAATCATATCCCTCAAGACATCGTTGATAAGGGCCTGAAAAACAGCTGGTGCATTGGTGAGTCCAAAGGGCATCACCTGGTACTCGTAGTGCCCTGACGGGGTGTTAAAGGCGGTCTTCCACTCATCTCCCTGTCGGATACGGACGAGGTGGTATGCGTTCCGTAAGTCCAACTTGGTGAAGATGGTGGCGCCTTGGAGCAGGTCGAATGCTGTGGACATCAGCGGAAGGGGATAGCGGTTGTGCACAGTGATCTTGTTCAGGCCCCTATAATCAATACATGGCCGGAGCCCTCCATCCTTCTTGCCGACAAAGAAGCCGGCACCAGCGGGTGAGGTGGAGGGTCGAATGAACCCAGAGGCCAAGGCTTCCTTGATGGCCTTGAAGGCTTCCTTGATGGCTTCATTGATGCTTTGGGCGAAGTGGATATCCATAAAGTTTCCAGCCGCCCCTGAGTCTAACAAGGCTTGACAAGAGTGGACAGACTCACCCCAGGAGATGGAGACCGGGATGTAGATTCCTTGGCCAGGGAGTCCGGGAGAGAGGGTAGGCCCCGTCACAACCCTCCCTCGGCTGGACGGGGCGGTCCTTTTCCTGAGAGCTCGGGACATGATGCTCGGAAGTGACCAGGCTTGCCACAGTAGATGCAGCACTTGTCCCTCCTTCTGCGCTCCCTCTCGGCTGCGGAGAGACGAGTACGGCCAACTTGCATGGGCTCTGGACAGTCACTGGAGGAGGTAGATGGGCTCCAGGTAGAGGCAGGGAGGCCAGGGAGGCTCAGGACTTGGCGGCGTTCTCTCATCCTGTTGTCAAGATGAGTAGAATGTGAGATCAGAGTTTCGAGGTCACTTGGGCATCCGATAGAAGCCAGACCGTCTTTGATGGGGTCAGACAGACCATGGTGGAAGGCTGACGCCAGGGCAGTCTCGTTCCATCCACTTACTGCTGCAAGCGTCCGGAATGAGATGGCGTAGTCTGCGATGCTTCCCCCTTGCCGGATGGACATGAGCTTTCTGGCTGCGTCTTTACTGATGTCTGCTTGATCGAAGACACCAAGCATCTCCTCAGTAAACAGCTGGAAATCAGAGCACTCGGGTCCCTGTCTCTGCCAGATAGCAGTGGCCCAGGCCCGCGCCTTACCAGCTAACAAGGTTATCACAAAGGCAATCTTGCGGCGATCCGTAGTGTAGGTGGTAGGCTGAAGCTCAAAGGTGAGTTGGCACTGGGTAAGGAACTCCCAACACTCACTGTGCTTGCCATCATACCTATGTGGTGCAGGAAGGCTGGGTTCGCGAGGTGAAGGAGGCAGCGTGGCCGGAGGCACTGGAGCAGGAGCAGAATCAGGCGGAGGAGATGGGGGTAGAGAAGTCAGCTGTACCAGGGTTTTTCCAATCTGCTGAAGCAGTACCTCGTGGCGAGTAAGGGTCTCACGTTGGCTTGCAAGAGTACGTCCATGAGTGTCCATGGTAGCTCCGAAGTGTGTTAAAGCGGCCATAATTCCCTGAAGGTTAGCCGGGTAGACAGTTGAAGAAGTCTCTGCTGAGTCGGTCATGACGGAGTCTTTCTGTTAGGGTTTTGCTGGGATTCGAACCTGGTTCGCTGGTGTGATAATCCAGCAAACCCCCACTAGGCCACCAGGGGGATGACTCAAATGCAGAGGCGTGAGGCGGAAGTAGAAAAATATCAAAAAGTTTATTTACAATATATACAGTCCAAAAAGAAATAATCCAAAACGCTCAGAAGATGAAGGGAAAATAAAAAATATCCAAAAGTTCAAGGTCAAAACAAAAGCCAAAAAAACAGAAAAGGCAAAAATACCAACGCTCAGAAGATCCAAAAAACAGTAAATACTAAGTCCAAAAAGTCCAAAAAGCAAAGCAAAGTGCAAAACCAAAAAGACAAAGGCAAGGAACACGGTACAGAGGTAACTGGAGCTAAACATAACAGCACAAAGACTCCACAAGAGGACTGAACTCAGGGGTATAAATACACAAACTAATTAAGGACAGGGCGGGGCAGGAAACAGGCAATAAGACAAACACAAAACACAGAACACAGTGGCGACCTCTAGAGGCCAAAACAAACATGACCAAACAAAGGAAATAACAGCGGCCTCTAGAGGCCAAAACAGTCCCAGTCCTAACAGTAGTCCCATCTAATTAACACAAAGCATCTGTAAATTTCTTGCAAATGACTGTCATTGACATTATAAATATTAGAAAGGTTATACAGTATTGTTCTTGAAGCTGAACTCCAAAGTCAAAATACATTTTTGTGATATAGCTTTGATAAACAAGGGAGCTAAATACCCCAGTATATATTATGATCTATAATTTATTTCCAGTAGCATCAACATTTGGATAGAATATCTGTAAATTGTCACCTGTACAGTCACATGGGGAGCTGATAGATCTTTAGGTATTACCAGAGAACAGTCAAAGCTTCCATATTGCCCCACTGATGAGCATTTCAGTAGATTCTGCACCAGGACAGTAGCACTGAGAATACATGACAGACTAACTGTTAACTCAATGCAATTCCATGGAAAATGTTTGTACTTACAGAACCATCTCAGTTATTTTTTTGTAAAGGAGCCAAAGTCTATAAATATCAAGACAAAGATCGAGTGTTCTTGATTTCAGTAGAAATTCTGGATTCTAAATAGTCAATAGCATATCTACAATTTAAATAGTGGTAAATTTTAGTGAATATTTTAAGATTAATAGCCGAAAAAGATGCCATATTACAGTTTGCGCCACCTTGTGGAAGAAAAAAATAATTTTCAGTAAAGACGTACTGTTTTTACTCTTAAAGCAATACATTTATCACTAAAGAATGCAGTAAACCCATTGCACTTATTGATTGGGAAGAGTCAGATAAAGTATGCTTGAAGTGTTTAAATGAATCTGTCTATTGGGATATAAAGGAAATTTTGTTTCTTCTTAAGTGTTCTGCTTGATGGCAGGTCCAGCCATGTCCATCAGAGTTTCTAGGGAACATTACAGTTGTGGTTTCCCATTGCCTTCTACTGGATTACTATAGAGGTTTTCTCCTCTCAACTATTCACACACATTCACACCTATATACAATTTAGAGTAGCCAGTTAACCTAACCGCATGCCTTTGGACTGTGGGGGAAACCGGAGCACCCGGTGGAAACCCACACAGACATGGGGTGAACAATGCAAACTCCACACAGAAAGGCCCCCATTGGCCACTGGGCTTGAAGCCAGAACCTTCTTGCTCTGAGGCGACAATGCTAACTACTGCAACACCGTGCCACCCACAATTTTTGTTTGGCTTTATGATAATGAAGACTGGTCAGTAGGTTTTAATGTTAAACTTAAATTCTCAATGGGTTTTCTGTTCTGTAATGGATTGCCATTCTATCCAGGGTGATTTCCAGTCTTGCACCCAGTGTTCTCCGGATTAGGCTCCAGATCCACTATGACCCTGACAAGCATAAAATGGTTACTGAAACTTTATAAAGTCCTTTTTCACCCCTCCGAACCACCGGGAGGGGCGAGGGATGAGACTTGCCTGGATACCATCTTGGTCAGAGATTGAGATCTTCCAACAGAGTGACGTATTATGTAGTATTCACAATAAATGCATTGTGAATGTCTGAAAAGTTGAATCAGTTGCTGTCTTCAAACAATGGCTAAAGATCTACCTCTTCATGAAGGATTTAAATTAGCACTTTGTTATTTAAAAAAAAAAGTGCTGTCTTGTGTGCCTCTCATACTATACCACGTCCCAAGCAAGGTTTTTAGACTGATAGTACTCTTAGTCCCTGACCTAGTGAACCAGTATCATTAATTTATTGTATTTACTAATAGAGCATTTCAAAGCACTTCTGTAAGTCAATCTGGATAGGTCATACGGCAAATGCCACAAATGTAAATGTTGTTATGCATCTTTCTTTTTCTTTCTTCTGTGAGGTCTAATGTACACCTTATCTGTGTAACAGCTTGTAACTATGCATGGCAAAGCTGCCTCCTATCACCTCCAGTCATCTTCAGCTACAGGTAGCGTCCTTTTCATACTTGTTTAGAATGAACTCACTGGCTGCTAGTTTGTGTTGAGTTGTGCATGAAAGCTTTGCTTCACAGCCAAAGAGCACTCACTGAGCTCTCTGAGTTAGCTATGAATTGACCTTATAGTTATGCACCATCCTTTCAGTTTCTCTGAGCTTGCAGAGTTAGCAGACATGCGGCTAAGCACAGCTAACAAGGTCCAATAACATATGAACACTGCCTGAGCAGACACACTGATGCACTGAAGTTCTAGTGAGTTCTTACAATATTGCCTTACACATAGCACACATAAACAATTTGTTTGTTTCTTTATTGCTTGTATTGGAGCAATTGTTGTTGGTTGTTGTTTTTTGTTGTTTTTGTTTTTTCAGTAGGCAAGTGTTAATCCCTCTCTGGGGGAGCTTGTCAAGGCTTTGCTCCTACCAATGGGACCCCTTGGTCAGGACATGTGGAAGCTTGGCGGTGGTGAAGCATGGTGTGGTTGTCCCATGATGCCAGATGTATGCAAATCAACCCTGTGAAATCTGACCTATACTCCAGGGTCACTCTTTGGGTCTTTTGCCAAAAAAGCCCTGGAAAGAGGAGCTGTGAATCAGCAATGTTACCAACTACAGTTTCCCATTATAAACAGAGAAACACGCAGAGGAAATGAAAACACATAGCCTCAATGCTTCACAATACCTCATAACTTCACTAGTACTACACAATGGATGTTAGGACTATGACTATTGTTGCACTTGTCTAAATAGCCTGCTTTATTGGTTAAGTTGCAAAACTGATTGAGGAATAAAAGAGCTCTTGATCTTGTTACTTTAAACCTCCAAACAAATTCATAGAACCATAGACAATCTGGTCCTTACAACATATCCGTCCATCCATTATCCGTAACCGCTTATCCTGTGTAGGGTTGCAGGTAAGCTGGAGCCTATCCCAGCTGACTACGGGCGAGAGGCGGGGTACACCGTGGACAAGTCGCCAGGTCATCACAGGGCTGACACATAGAGACAAACAACCATTCACACTCACATTCACACCTACGGTCAATTTAGAGTCACCAGTTAACCTAACCTGCATGTCTTTGGAGGAAACCGGAGCACCTGGAGGAAACCCACGCAGACACAGGGAGAACATGCAAACTCCACACAGAAAGGCCCTCGCCGGCCGCTGGGCTCGAATCCAGGACCTTCTTGCTGTGAGGCGACAGTGCTAACCACCATGCCACCCCCCTTACAATATACAAGATACCTGTACAAGATGGAAAATTATTTAAAACCAATGAGAACCTTTTCCACTGACTCATACAGTGAATACAATCTGAAAACTGTTTTAAGATACATCCACCCACCCATCCATTAAAAGAAAAGAAAGAAAGAAAGAAAGAAAGAAAGAAAGAAAGAAAGAAAGAAAGAAAGAAAGAAAGAAAGCACAACTTTATTCATCACACACTTGTGAAATTCCTCTCTGCATTTAACCCATCTGAAGCAGTGAATACACACGTGAGCAATGAGCACACACACATATCCAGAGCAGTGGGCAGCCCCGGGAGCAGTTGGGAGTTAGGTGCCTCGCTCAAGGGCACCTCAGCCCAAGGCCGTCCCATATTAACTTAATCGCATGTCTTTGAACTGTGGGGGAAACCGGAGCACCCAGAGGAAACCCACGCAGACAGGGGGAGAACATGCAAACTCCACACAGAAAGGCCCCCGCCGGCTGCTGGGCTCGAACCCAGAACCTTCTTGCTGTGAAGCGACCATGCTAACCACTTACACCACCATATCTGTAGCCACTTATCCTGTCCTACAGGGTCACAAGCAAACTAGAGCTTATCCCGGCTGACTATGGGCAAGAGGTGGGGTACACCCTGGACAAGTCACCAGGTTATCACAAGGCTGACACATAGAGACAAACAACCATTCACACTCACATTCACACCTACGGTCAATTTAGAGCCACCAGTTAACCTAACCTGCATGTCTTTGGACTGTGGGGTTATATCTTACAACACACAAGATGGAAAATTATTTAAAACCAATGAGAATGTTTTCCACTGTCTGACTCATACAGTGAATACAATCTAAACCTGTTTTAAGATACAATGCAAGACAAGCACAGCCACTTGATGACAAATGTCACAAACTGTGTGGAATTCACTTAATCCTGTCTGACATTTCTGGTTTTAGATGAAAGAAAGCTCATCACACACTTGTGCAATTTCCTCTCTGCATTTAACCCATCTGAAGCAGTGAACACACACAAGCACACACGTGAGCAATAAGCACACACACACCCAGAGCAGTGGGCAGCCATGCTAACAGCGCCCAGGGAGCAGTTGGGAGTTAGGTGCCTCGCTCAAAGGCACCCCAGCCCAAGGCCGTCCTATATTAACCTAACCGCATGTCTTTGGACTGTGGGGGAAACCAGAGCACCCGGAGGAAACCCACGCAGACACAGGGAGAACATGCAAACTCCACACAGAAAGGCCCTCGCCGGCCGCTGGGTTCGAACCGAGAATCTTCTTGCTGTGAGGCGTCCGTGCTAACCACTACACCACCGTGCCGCCCAAAAAATATGGTAACGCTTCACGATTTTGCGTGTCATCCTTGCGCAGCAGCCATGCTAATCTTCTCTGTATCTTCTCTATAATCTTCTACATTCTCTATATGTATGTATATTCTATATTCTCTCAATTCACCTACGGTCAATTTAGAGACACCAATTAGCCTAACCTGCATGTCTCTGGACTGTGGGGTTATATCTTACAATATACAAGATGGAAAATTATTTAAAACCAGTGAGAACCTTTTCCACAGTCTAACTCATACAGTGAATGCAAGCTGAAACCTGTTTTAAGATACAATGCAAGACAAACGAAACCACTTGATGACAAATGTCACAAACTGTGTGGAATTCATTTCATCCTGTCTGACATTTCTGGTTTTAGATATTTGATGTTATTGTAGCTGTTATTTATAAAATATAATTGTTAGATTATGAAACAGGAGGACAAAACAGAATGGTGTACAATGAATTTTTATATCTACTGCCTGCTAGCAAACCTTCTTGGTGGAGGTAAATTATGAAGGTATCCCCCAGAGTGGAAAAAGTCCACATAATTTATGCTTAATGAAAGTATGGGCTTTTTTTTAAATATTGAAAAGCTATCTCATACATGTCAACCAAGGGCGTAAAAATGGTGTTGATATTGGTGGGGACATAATTTGGCCAAGCGCCCCAGTGCGCCATGGTTGTCGCACGAAATGTGGTCTACACTGTACAAATGATTGGTTGTCCATTCCTTTGTGTTATTTTGATTTTTAGCACCAGGTACACTTAGTCTTAGACTTAGGCTAACATCTGCATGTATACGGGCAATACATTATCACACAGAGAAAGTGGACATTGAAGTTGCTGTGAATTTCGCTGTAGTGGATGACCTACCCAAAATACAACAACACAATCAATCAAAATTATGTGCTGCTGCTTCATTTTCACATAACTTTTACTATTTTCACACATTTGAAACATCATGTGCTTCCTTTTGAGTTACTGCAATTTCAGAATCTGGAAGTAATGTAGGTATGGGTGGTAGAAGTGTGAAGAGTTTTGGTAGTTGTAGTGCATTTTGCAAAAATGTTTATTCATTAAGTTGAAAGGGTTAAGTGACAATTGTTTCACATTTTTGTATTTTCACATTTTATTGCAGAGGTTACATACATACGCATATACACATGCATATACATGCAAACAATGAGCAAGAAAAAAGTAAATATAAGTAAACATTTAGCATTACCTACAAACATATATTTGTGTGTGTGTGTGTGTGTGTGTGTGTGTGTGTGTGTGTGTGTGTGTGTGTGTGTGTGTGTGTGTGTGTGTGAGAGAGAGAGAGAGAGATTGCAAACAGAAACTCCTTGCTGTTACAGTAAATATAAGTAAACATTTAGCATTACCTACAAGCATTTATTAGTGTGTGTGTGTGTGTGTGTGTGTGTGTGTGTGTGTGTGTGTGTGTGTGTGTGTGTGTGTGTGAGGGTGTATACAACTGCTAGATGTTAAGGTGTTTTAAGCAGTGGCGGCTCCTGAATTTTTTTTCAGGGGGGCAGTTTTCCCCCGTTATGTCTACACGGACCATAAATGTCCACAGGACTGAAGTAAATTGACCTAGGTAGCAAATCAATTGGCCAAACTTGTTTTTGCCTGGTAAATTCAGATATCAATATAGACAATATCTCTTCTCTCCACTAGGTGGCAACACTGAACAAGTTAAAGGTGGCAAACTAAGGTAGCCTAGTAAACTAGACCCACCCGCCTAGCGGCCAAAAATATTTTTGCCTACGAGTGGCAAATATTCACATTTAGTCTGGCTTGCCAGGCTAAACTAAGGAAGATTCATTGTGAAGCCTTCAAAGCAAAACATTTGGCATCACAATCAATTAATATTACATTACTCATTTATTTTCTCATATTTTTCCAGTATTCTATAATAAGTAGACACAAATTCTTAATTATAAACATATTCTAATTTCTTCATTCTAAAGAATGTAATTAAAGTGGCAGGATATAAATCCAAAACAAGTGTTTATTTAAGTTTTGAAAAAGATGAAGAAAAGCATAACCATCAAACAAACATGTGCAGCTTAATTATGTGGGTTTTTTTAATATGGAATTGCACCATTTTAACAACAAATAATAATTCTAAATAAATTCTGCAGTTTTTTCCCCAAGAATTCCTCCAGAAAGCCATGCCTTAAAAGGAAATTTAAAGTATTACAAGCATGTCAATGAACACAAAAGGCTTTAGTTATTTAGTTATATACACAAAAGGTTACACAAGGTTTTGTAGTCAGTGCAACTTGGCTTAACAAGTTGGAAAAAAGGTAAGGTGCTGCTGGCTCCAATGAACACATATACTGTACAATATATAAAAACTGAAAATATGCTTAATTTACACCAAGTCAGAGAGAACTTGAGGCTACTGAAATATTCCAAGCATGGCAATGTTAAACTCATTTCATCTCATTATCTCTAGCCGCTTTATCCTGTTCTACAGGGTCGCAGGCAAGCTGGAGCCTATCCCAGCTGACTACGGGCGAAAGGCGGGGTACACCGTGAACAAGTCGCCAGGTCATCACAGGGCTGACACATAGACACAGACAACCATTCACACTCACATTCACACCTACGGTCAATTTAGAGTCACCAGTTAACCTAACCTGCATGTCTTTGGACTGTGGGGGAAACCGGAGCACCCGGAGGAAACCCACGCAGACACGGGGAGAACATGCAAACTCCGCACAGAAAGGCCCTCACCGGCCACGGGGCCCGAACCCAGACCTTCTTGCTGTGAGGTGACAGCGCTAACCACTACACCACCGTGCCACCGCAATGTTAAACTGCCATTGGTAAAACAAAAACATGGCAATGTTAAACTGCCATTGGTAAAACAACTGCCATTGGTAACATACACACACACACAAAAACTTTTGCCTAGTAAATTCAAATATCAGATATCACTGTACCGTCTGCTGTGCTACTTCCAGAGTGGAAGAGAACACAAGGGTAGCAAAAAAAGAGCATTGACTACATCACAGCCAGCTAGCCAAGTTTTCTGGTGGTACCAGTTCTTGTTAAAACCTCTTGAGTAGGTCTTCTCCCCCTTCGTAGACACTTGTTTGATGTTTAAATTCGGTCTAGGAGGTCCCAGCTGTTTGATTGCCGTTTTCTCCTCATTGGTACGACGACTAAAGGGAACTTCTTTCAGAGACTCTATCGTATTGTTGCACTCAACACTCGCCGCCATCTTCATAGAATGTTCACACATTTCCCGCACAACAGGCGTATGACGTAAGCACGCTGCTTGTGCGAGCACATAAAACCTAATAGAAAATGCATTGGGAGCATGATTTTCGAAAAAAACGTACGTCTTTGAGAGGTCTGTTCACAACTGAAAATCAGCTGGAAGCGATACCGCGTTTGGTGTTTTTATTCAGCGTTTCCCGCATCGCAGCTTCTCCATTCAAAAATGGTATGGACATTTTAAACTCAGCTGAGTATTGGTATGGATGCGTCCATACACATTTTTACGCCCATGATGTCAACCTTTGGTCAATCAAACCTGTATAACCAACCTCCAAAATCCATATTTCCCTTATAAAATCCTTATAAGATGCAAATTAAAATAATTTACCTAAAATTTGAATGATAATTAACAATGATATATCCCAGTTACTTTTTATTCAATATTAATAACAATAAACCTTCAGAATGAATACAAAGCTCCAATGTTTGACAAAAACACAAAGTGTCACTCTAATGTTCTGAATTGTACTCCATGACAGCTTTTTTAGCACTCCGCACCAATACCTCACTAGGCTGCATGTCACAGCAAGTGTCTGTGTTGATCTTGCTGGAGTGCCCATTCAGAATCTTTTCAGTCGCTAGTGAAAATCGCTCAGGTGGAAATATGCTTTTCAAACAAAATGTTACTTCCTGGTTGGCGGGATTCTCGCAATGCGGTGTGCGCATGATCAAAAGTGGAACGAAGTCTCGCTACCACAAGATAACGCGCGATTTCATAAGACTCTTTACTGGCTGTCTGTGCTTTCTGTGGTGTACAGTACATTTGTAAATGTTATGCGCTCTTTTATCATTGTCGGAATTGATTATAGCTCTAAATAAATATTGAAGTTTTTTTTAAAGACTCCATATAACTTAAAAAAAAAAACTTCAATATTTACTCCTGTGGGTTCACCACCCACAGAGGTAGCAGTAGGGGTTTGGTGCAGTGTGGATTGGGTGGCAGTAGAAGGCAGGGGCCTCGACGACCTGATCCCCGGACACAGCGGCTGGCTGTTGGGACATGGAATGTCACTTTGCTGGGGGGGAAAGAGCCTGAGCTTGTGCGGGAGGTTGAGAGGTACCGGCTAGAGATAGTTGGGCTCACCTCCACGCACAGCTTGGGCGCTGGAACCCAGCTCCTCGAGAGGGGCTGGACTTTCCACTTCTCTGGAGTCACCCGTGGTGAGCGGCGGCGGGCTGGTGTGGGCTTGCTTATAGCTCCCCAGCTCAGCTGCCATGTGTTGGAGTTTACCCCAGTGAACAAGAGGGTCGCCTCTCTGCGCCTTCGGATTGGGGAGAGGGCTCTTGCTGTTGTTTGTGCCTACGGGCCAAATAGCAGTATAGAGTATCCGGCCTTCTTGGAGTCCCTGGGAGAGGTACTGAGGGGTGCTCAGACTGGGGACTCCATTGTGCTACTGGGGGACTTCAATGCTCATGTGGGTGACGACAGTGACACCTGGAGGGGCGTGGTTGGGAGGAACGGCCTCCCCGATCTGAACCCGATTGGTGTTTTGTTATTGGACTTCTGTGCTAGTCACGGTTTGTCCATAACGAACACCATGTTTGAGCATAGGGGTGTCCATAAGTGCACGTGGCACCAGGACACCTTAGGTCGGAGGTCGATGATCGACTTTGTAGTCGTTTCATCTGATCTCCGGCCCTATGTCTTGGGCACTCGGGTGAAGAGAGGGGCTGAGCTGTCAACTGATCACCACCTGGTGGTGAGTTGGATCCGCTGGCGGAGGAGGAAGCTGGACAGACCTGGCAGGCCCAAACGTATGGTGAGGGTCTGCTGGGAACGTCTGGCCGAGCACTCTGTTGGGGAGGTCTTTAACTCCCACCTCCGGGAGAGCTTTTCCCAGCTTCCGAGGAAGGCGGGGGACATTGAGTCTGAGTGGACCATGTTCTCTACCTCCACTGTGGACGCAGCTGTTCGGAGCTGTGGCCGCAAGGTCTCCGGTGCCTGTCGTGGCGGCAATCTCCAAACCTGGTGGTGGACACCGGAAGTAAGGGATGCCGTCAAGCTGAAGAAGGAGTCCTATCGGGCCATGTTGACCTCCGGGACTCCTGAGGCAGCTGACGGGTATCGGGTATAGGGGAATCACACTGCTCAGCCTCCCAGGGAAAGTTTACTCCAGGGTACTGGAGAGGAGAATTCGACCAATAGTCGAACCTCGGATCCAGGAGGAACAATGCGGTTTTCGTCCTGGTCGCGGAACACTGGACCAGCTCTATACCCTTCATAGGGTGCTCGAGGGTTCATGGGAGTTTGCCCAACCAGTCCACATGTGCTTTGTGGATCTGGAGAAGGCATTCGACCGTGTCCCCCGTGGTATTCTGTGGGGGGTGCTTCGGGAGTATGGGGTTCGGGGCTCTTTGCTAAGGGCTGTCCGGTCCCTGTACGAACGGAGCAGGAGTCTGGTTCGCATTGCCGGCAGTAAGTCAGACCTGTTCCCAGTGCATGTTGGACTCTGGCAGGGCTGCCCTTTGTCACCGGTTCTGTTCATAATTTTTATGGACAGAATTTCTAGGCGCAGCCAGGGGCCGGAAGGAATCCTGTTTGGGAACCACAGGATTTCATCTCTGCTTTTTGCAGATGATGTTGTCCTGTTGGCTTCTTCAAACCAGGACCTTCAGCATGCACTGGGGCGGTTTGCAGTCGAGTGTGAAGCGGCTGGGATGAGAATCAGCACCTCCAAGTCTGAGGCCATGGTTCTCGACCGGAAAAGGGTGGCTTGCCCTCTCCAGGTTGGTGGAGAAGTCCTGCCTCAAGTGGAAGAGTTTAAGTATCTTGGGATCTTGTTCACGAGTGAGGGAAGGATGGAGCGTGAGATCGACAGGCGGATCGGTGCAGCCTCCACAGTGATGCGGTCGCTTTACCGGTCCGTCGTG